>NC_092112.1:28052827-28691776 GCF_045679555.1 Salvelinus alpinus
AATACCAAATTTTTGCTCATTTATTACAAATAAAAACAGAAATATCACATAAGTATTCAGACCCTTTACTCAGTACTTTGTTGAAGCACCTTTGGCAGCAATTACAGCATTGAATCTTCTTGGGTATGACGCTACAAGCTTGGCACACCTGTATTTTGGGAGTTTCCTCCTTTCTTCTCTGCAGATCCTCTCAAGCTCTGTCAGGTTGGATGGGGAGCGTTGCTGCACAGCTATTTTCAGGTCTCTCCAGAGATGTTCGATCAGGTTCAAGTCCAGACTCTGGCTGGGCCACTCAAGGACATTCAGAGACTTGTCCCGAAGCCACTCCTGCATTGTCTTGGCTGTGTGCTTAGGGTTGTTGTCCTGTCGGAAGGTGAACTTTCGACCCAGTCTGAGGTCCTGAGCGCTTGGAGCAGGATCTCGCTGTACTTTGCTCCGTTCATCTTTCCCTCGATCCTGACCAGTCTCCCAGTCCCGGTCGCTGAAAAACAGACACGCCTGAAGAAGAAAAGAGTACTCCTCCCATAACACAGACATAGCAAAATAACAAGTCACTGTAAAGTCCTGTAAAATGACTCATGCCCTCATTTTAGCCCAGTCCCAGTGGGGAAAAGCGGGGGAAAACCTAGAGGTTATTTAAAAGTAAATTATTAAACAGTCCTCTCCGTACACCATAACAGGCTGAGTTGAATCTGTGCTTTTTGAAATGTAAAATCCACTACTATAATAACAGTACCATTACTGTATACAACCTGGTAAATAGGACAAACAGAGGGAGCTATATATCAGGCATCTCTTAAAGTCAGTTAGCATTATACACTGAGTATACCTAACATTAGGATCACCTTCCTAATATTGAGATACACCCCCCCCCCCCTTGCCCTCAGAACAGCCTCAATTCGTTGGGGCATGGACTCTACAAGGTGTAGAAAGTGTTCCACAGGGCAGCTGGCCCATGTTGACCCCAATACTTCCCACAGTTTTGTCTTGTTGGCGGGATGTCCTTTGGGTGGTGGACCATTCTTGATACACACGGGAAACTGTTGAGCATGAAAAGCCCAGCAGCATTGCAATTCTTGACACAAACCGGTGCGCTTGGCACCTACTACCACATCCCGTTCAAAGGCACTTAAATCTTTTGTCTTGCCCATTTACCCTCTGAATGACACACATACACAATCCATGTCTCAATTGTCTCAAGGCTTAAAAATCAATCTACGTTGATTGAAGTGGATTTAACAAGTGACATCAATAAGGGATCATAGCTTTCACCTGGTCAGTCTGTCATGAAAAAGCAGGTGTTCTTAATGTTTTGTATACTCTGTATACTTTTGTATACTAACCAACAGCATTGGCCTTCATCTACTGTGAGTAGTAGTCTTAGGAGTAGGAGTAGTCGATGTACCTGGTCCTATAAAATTGGCCACGTTTACAAGTTAATTTATCATGAAACATATCAATACTCCTGATAAAGGGTGGCACGCACACATCACATAGACTGATGAACTTGATGAACTATCAATCACGCTGTAACGGTGCTCTAGCTCTTCCTCCTCCTCGGACGAGGAGAGGAGAGAAGGATCGGTGGACCAATACGCAGCGAGGTATGATGACATAATGAATTTATTAAATAAAGACGAAACACGAAGAACACTTGAATAACTTACAAAATAAGAAAACGACGTAGACGAAACCTGAACATGGAACTTACATAAAGACACGAAAGAACTCACGAACAGGAATAGACTACATAAAACGAACAAACCGAAAACAGTCCCGTGTGGTGCACAGACACAGACACGGAAGACAACCCCCCACAAAACAAACAGTGTGAAAACACCTACCTTAATATGGCTCTCAATCAGAGGAAATGAAAACCACCTGCCTCTAATTGAGAGCCATATCAGGTCACCCTTAAACCAACATACTCCCACATAGAACAAACACAGACTGCCCATCCCAACTCACGCCCTGACCAACTAAACACATACAAAACAATAGAAAACAGGTCAGGAACGTGACATAACCCCCCCCTCAAGGTGAGAACTCCGGACGCACCACCAAAAAGTCTAGGGGAGGGTCTGGGTGGGCATCAATCCACGGTGGCGGCTCAGGCTCTGGGCGTGGTTCCCACCCCACCATAGTCACTACCCGCTTACGTCTCCCCCTTAGAATGACCACCCTCATCTTACACCCACTTAATTTTAATGGTAACCTTAATATAAGGGGCAGCACCGGGACAAGGGGCAGCACCGAGATAAGGTAGCTCAGGACAGAGATATAGCACAGGACAGAGAGGTAGGTCAGGATAGAGAGGTAGCTCAGGATAGAGGGGCAACTCCGGACTGAAGGGCAGCTCCGGACAGAGAGACAGCTCTGGACTGAGGGGCAGTTCTGGATAAATGGCCGCTCTGGGCTGAGGGGCAGCTCATGACTGGCTGACGGCTCTGGACGCTCATGGCTGGCTGACGGCTCTGGACGCTCATGGCTGGCTGACGGCTCTGGACGCTCATGGCTGGCTGACGGCTCTGGACGCTCATGGCTGGCTGACGGCTCTGGACGCTCATGGCTGGCTGACGGCTCTGGACGCTCATGGCTGGCTGACGGCTCTGGACGCTCATGGCTGGCTGACGGCTCTGGACGCTCATGGCTCGCTGACGGCTCTGGCAGATCCTGTCTGGTTGGCTGCTCTGGCAGATCCTGTCTGGTTGGCGGCTCTGGCAGATCCTGTCTGGTTGGCGGCTCTGGCAGATCCTGTCTGGTTGGCGGCTCTGGCAGATCCTGTCTGGTTGGCGGCTCTGGCAGATCCTGTCTGGTTGGCGGCTCTGGCAGATCCTGACTGACGAATGGCTCTAGCGGCTCCTGACTGACTAACGGCTCTGACGGCTCGGGACAGACGGGCGGCTCTAATGGCTCGGGACAGACGGATGGCTCAGACGGCGCTGGGGAGACGGATGGCTCAGACGGCGCTGGGGAGACGGATGGCTCAGACGGCGCTGGGGAGACGGATGGCTCAGACGGCGCTGGGGAGACGGATGGCTCAGACGGCGCTGAGGAGACGGATGGCTCAGATGGCGCTGCGGAGACGGATGGCTCAGATGGCGCTGCGGAGACGGATGGCTCTGGCTGATCCTGTCTGGCGGAAGGCTTTGGCTGCTCCTGTCTGGCGGAAGGCTCTAGCGGCTCCTGTCTGGCGGAAGGCTCTAGCGGCTCCTGTCTGGCGGAAGGCTCTGTAGGCTCATGGCAGACGGGCGGCTTTGCAGGCTCATGGCAGACGGGCGGCTTTGAAGGCTCAATACAGACGGGCAGTTCATGCGGCGCTTGGCAGACGGACAGTTCAGGCGCCGTTGGGCAGACGGCAGACTCTGTCCGGCTGAGACGCACTGTAGGCCTGGTACGTGGTGCCGGAACTGGAGGCACCGGACTGGAGACACGCACTTCAAGCCTAGTGCGGGGAGCAGGGACAGGGCACACTGACCTCTCGAAGCGCACTATAGGCCTGGTGCGTGGTATAGGCACTGGTGGTACTGGGCTGGGGCGGGGAGGTAGCGCCGGAAATACCGGACCGTGCAGGCGTACTGGCTCCCTTGAGCACCGAGCCTGCCCAACCTTACCTGGTTGAATACTCCCCGTCGCCCGACCAGTGCGGGGAGGTGGAATAACCCGCACCGGGCTATGTAGGCGAACCGGGGACACCATGCGTAAGGCTGGTGCCATGTAAGCCGGCCCGAGGAGACGCACTGGAGACCAGACGCGTTGAGCCGGCTTCATGGCACCTGGCTCAATGCCCAATCTAGCCCTACCAGTGCGGGGAGGTGGAATAACCCGCACCGGGCTATGCACACGTACAAGAGACACCGTGCGCTCTACTGCGTAACACGGTGTCTGCCCGTACTCCCGCTCTCCACGGTAAGCCTGGGAAGTGGGCGCAGGTCTCCTACCTGCCCTTGGCCCACTACCTCTTAGCCCCCCCCCAAGAAATTTTTGGGTAGTACTCACGGGCTTTTCGGGCTTCCGTGCTAGACGCGTCCCCTCATAACGCCGGTTCCTCTCTCCGGTTTCCTCCGCTCTCCGAGCTGCCTCCAGCTGTTCCCATGGGAGGCGATCCTTACCAGCCAGAATCTCCTCCCATGTGTAGCAACCCTTACCGTCCAAAATATCCTCCCATGTCCATTCCTCCTTCTTGCGCTGTCCCTTCCTCCCGTTACACCGCTGCTTGATCTTTTGTTGGTGGGTGGTTCTGTAACTGTGCTCTAGCTCTTCCTCCTCCTCTGACGAGGAGAGGAGAGAAGGATCGGTGGACCAATACGCAGCGAGGTATGATGACATAATGAATTTATTAAATAAAGACGAAACACGAAGAACACTTGAATAACTTACAAAATAAGAAAACGACGTAGACGAAACCTGAACATGGAACTTACATAAAGACACGAAAGAACTCACGAACAGGAATAGACTACATAAAACGAACAAACCGAAAACAGTCCCGTGTGGTGCACAGACACAGACACGGAAGACAACCCCCCACAAAACAAACAGTGTGAAAACACCTACCTTAATATGGCTCTCAATCAGAGGAAATGAAAACCACCTGCCTCTAATTGAGAGCCATATCAGGTCACCCTTAAACCAACATACTCCCACATAGAACAAACACAGACTGCCCATCCCAACTCACGCCCTGACCAACTAAACACATACAAAACAATAGAAAACAGGTCAGGAACGTGACACACGCATTACATATCTTGTTGACATTAAGTGGGACACAGTCAGTTGTACTGTAGTGGGCAATATGTGATATTAGTAGGATAAACAATTATTTGAATTATCTACCTATTGCCATAGTTCTTTTTGAGCACTGAAAAGTTAGTTTTACAAAAACAATAAGGAAGAAAACAAATGATGTTTTACGTTTTCGGCTTTTCCATAACTATCAGTTAACTATCAGCACCCTGGTATCTCGTTTGAGTGGAATGCATTCCTCATGCACAGCTGAACTAAACTGTGATTATTATGTGCTTGAAAGGGAAACAGAGCAAAGTAAATCTAAAAATACTGACAACTTCACAATTCATATTTAATGGCTTAAATCTTGGGGTTGGGGTCAAACCCAAAAATGTGCACTCAAGTAGAATGTTCAATTCAACTGACCCCAACCCAGTGGGGCGGCAGGTAGCCTAGTGGTTAGAGCGTTGGGCCAGTAACCGCAAGGTTGGTAGATTGAAACCCCTGAGCTGACAAGGTAAAAATCTGTCCTTCTGCTCTTGAACAAGGCAGTTAACCCACTGTTCCTAGGCCGTCACTGTAAATAAGAATTTGTTCTTAACTGACTTGCCTAGATAAATAAAGGTTAAATTTAAAAAAACACACAGTATCTAAAGTCACTAAGCCTCTGGTCCAGGAAATTGTAGGAGTTAAGCAAACAGCCCAGGGATGCTTTCCCTATAATATTGATAACAATGTTTATTTATAAGACAGGGTTCATACACATTTTGACAGATGGAATTTCATGACTGCTTCATGAGTTTTAACCAAATTTTCATGACCAACAATTGGCAGCGTCGATATTTACATATCAAAAAGTAAGCGTATGTGGTGTCGACACTGGGAGGCTGCTCTGTGATCCCAAGTACGATCTCCTGTCGTTGTGCAAGGCACTCAACCCCCCACAAAGTAGAATAACTGTTAGGCAACTGTATAAAAAATGTGGTCAACTCTCAGTCTGTAGAGCTACTGGGTGTTCAGGCTCTGCATAAAGCCCTGCTCAAACATATCAGAGACAGTTTATCAAGGTCCAGTTGAGCAGCTCATTTCTACAATGTGGTTTGTTAGTGGGGAATAAATGCCTGCACGCCCTTTAGGAATAAAGGTCTGCACACCCATTAGCTTTCCTGGAGGATGGTTGATGTAGAACATTGCGACATTACCATCAAATACGTTTCATGCCTTTTGAAATAATTTGCCCCTTCAATATATCAAAGCTCTATTGGCTATGGTAGGCTGCAAATCTTTCTATTCAGCAGAAACAAGAACACACATTTTCTTTGGGAAATGTACCTTTTCTAGTTTAGTCATATTTATATTAGCTACCTTAGAAGTGTTTACTTTGCATGCTGACTAGCAGCAATTGAGTTGCATTGCCCCATACATTGGATGAAGCAAATCAACTGGAAGTATCTACAAAACAAGTTTTGAAGCCACATAATCCAAAAGAAAGGCTTTAATTGTCACGCCCTGACCTTAGAGATCCTTTTTATGTCTCTATTTTGGTTTGGTCAGGGCGTGAGTTGGGGTGGGCATTCTATGTCTGGTGTTCTATGTTTTCTTTTTCTGTGTGTTTGGCCGGGTGTGGTTCTCAATCAGAGGCAGCTGCCTCTCGTTGTCTCTGATTGAGAACCATACTTAGGTAGCCTTTTCCCACCTGTTTGTTGTGGGTAGTTGTTTTCTGTTTTGTGTTGTTGCACCAGACAGAACTGTTTCGTTTCGTTCTCTCTCTTTGTTGTTTTTGTTGTTTCAGTGTTCAGGTTATTTATTAAATTATAATGAACACTTACCCCGCTGCGTTTTGGTCACCTTCTTTCCAGGACGATCGTAACATTAATATTTAATATTTAATAATCTAATATTTTTTCGTAAAATTACTGTTCGCAATTCAGAAATTATTATTTTGATTCACATAACTCTATTCACCGCGATTGAACTCGAATACAATGACCAAGTGAATTGTTAATTTCGTCCAAAAAAAAGTGTTTAAATGAATAATCGGAATCGTTCAAAAAATGTAATCAACTTTGAATGACCTTATTCTCGAGTGTCGTTGGAAGTTTTTTGGGGACATAACGAAAACATGAATCATGGTAATAATAGCTAAACAGTTAACTATAGGGTACAATATATGTTTTGAATTGGCTACCTAGCTATAAGTCTGTTCTCTATCATATGTTATAGACTAGGCCTACCTACCTGCCTGCCACTGCAATGTCCGACTTTCTCCCTCTCTTTGAGCAACGGCCCACTCCTCTTGCACAGATGCGCGCAAACACAACAGACGCGCTAAAGTCCCTTTTGAGCCTGGTTTATATGTTGATTTTGATTTGATTGATAAAATATTTTAACACAGTGCCTAAATAATTTCAATTTTCAGAAATTATTAATTTCCATGACTTTTCCAAAACAGTTCGGATTGGATCATTTCCCAAAACTTTTCCACAGTGGTGTTAAGTAGGCTAGTTAAGTAAAAATACTTTAAAGTACTACATAAGTCGTTTTTTGGGGTGTCTGTACATTTTGAATACTTAGCAGGTCATGAAAAGTGTCCAATTCACGCACTTATCAAGATAACATCTCTGGTCATTCCTACTGCATCTAATCTGGTGGATTCACTAAACACAAATGCTTTGCTTGTAAATTATGTCTGAGTGTTGGAGTGTGCCCCTGGCTATCTGTAAATTAGAAAAACGAGAAAATCGTGCCTTCTGGTTTTATTAATATAAGGAATTTGACATGATTTATAGGTCTACTTTGATACTTAAATATAATTAAAGCCAAAAACTTTTAGACTTTTATTCAAGTAGTATTTTACTGAGTGACTTTCACTTTTACTTTCACTTTCACTTCAGTTATTTTCAATTATGGTAACTTTACTTTTACTCAACTATGACAATTGGGTACTTTTTCCACCACTGCTTTTCCAGGCCTGGAAAACATCATTTTAAAATGAAATTTATTTTCCAGGATTTTTGTGTAAGAGCTCTTCAGCAGAGGACACATATCTAACAGCTTATAGAACGGGATGAACTTTGTCCCCAATTTAACCAGCTTCACTATATAAAAGCTCAGTGGTTTTACCTAAGACTTTGCTTTGACAACAGTCCAGTGGAGTTGTAATCTGGAATATACTTTTCTCATAGAGCCAAACCTTTAAGGTATTCACGTTGCAGACATGATAGACCGAAATATGAAAAATATTTTGCTGGTATCCATTGGATTTTTATCTCTGTTCACAGCTTATGGAGGACTTCAGAGTTTACAGGTAACTCAAGATACTGTCGTGTCGATCATTAAATAGACGATTGCTTGAATATTAAGGTACAATTCAACACTGCAATTTCTGGTTCTTGATAATTGATGGCACCATCCCTCTCCTGTGTTACAGAGCAGTCTGAATGCCGAGGATGGGATGGGGGTGACATCTCTCAGTGTTATCTATGCCTCCATCATCCTGTCACCCATGTTCCTAACACCCATTCTCATCAAAAACCTGGGCTGCAAATGGACTATTGTTGTCGGCATGGGCTGCTATGTGACCTATTCAATTGGGAACCTCTATCCAGGATGGTAAAGCAAACTGTCCAAAACCTGTTCCGACCTTCATTGTTTACAACTTTCAACAAGCTGTGTTTCTTCTTCATGATTTAAGAGCAAAATTACAATACAACTAATCATGTACCTCCCTACCTCAATGAGTAAAACATTTGGCATAGTACACATATATTAACTTGTTGTTACCAAGTAGAGTTGGGATTATTTCAGTACTCTGTGAGTAAATTAAACTAATTATGTGAAAGTAGTGTCCATCGACAAAGTTGTTTACACACATGGTATGAATCCTATCCCTCTCTGCTATGCTTCCTGGACTGGCCTGTCAGTAGCTGTGTTAGTTTACAAACTGTAGGCAGTGTCTGATGCTAACCATATTAATCTGTCCTCTTCTAGGTACACTCTGATCCCCACCTCTGTGATCCTGGGTATGGGAGGTTCTCCACTATGGTCAGCCAAGTGTACCCTTCTCACCATCTGCGGCAACCTGCAAGCCCCTAAAGAAAACAAGGCAGCAGCGGATGTTATCAATAAGTACTTTGGCATATTTTTCTTGATATTCCAGTCTTCGGCTGTATGGGGAAACCTCATGTCGTCGTTGATATTTGGTTCAGATACAGATATACGTAAGTAGCAAGTGCACACAAACACACACAAACAAACACACACACACAAGTATGCACACACGCACACACAGAACAAATGCAACTTGTTTGTGAAAGTAGTAGCATTTGTAAGTTAAAGGGTGACTAGGATAAAGTGAATGAGATGCATCATGTGCAGTGTACATTATGAGAGGTGTTCTTGCCCAACCATCCTCTATGGTACCATCTATCATAATGATATCTTTATGTTCTCCTAGCTGACATCTCTGAGGAAGATCTACAATATTGTGGTGCAGGTGTGTGCGTTGATATCAATGTAAACTCTACGACCAAAAGACCAGCACAAGAATTGGTCTGGACACTAGTCGGCTGCTATATTGGTAAGAACCTACTATCAGTGTTACAGGTTGACACGGCCATAATACTGCATTTACCCCCCCACCACCATTTTGCCATGGTCCAGAGAGAGAATGTTGCCGTTTTAAAGCTAATTTCCCTCAACTCTACACTTTTTGCCATGGGGCAGAGAAAAAAATATGTGGTTTTATAGCTCATCGCATGCTTTTGTTCACATTTTGCCATGAGGCTGAGAGAAGATTCTGCAGTTTTAAAGCACATTTCCTGATATTCTACAGTTTTATAATGCTATTCTACACATTTTGTCATGAGGCTGTTAGGTTCCGAACAAACAGAGTAAAAACTCAAACGGATGACTAGGAAAAGCTCAAACCAAGTTTATCCACCCACTGGGCCATATAGCTGCAAAGACAAGGTATGATTACACAAGCACATATATTTATAACCTCCTACTAGGTGGGGTCAACTCCTTACTTTTATTTTTATCTGTTATTTTACCAGGTAAGTTGACTGAGAACACATTCTCGATTACAGCAACGACCTGAGGAATAGTTACAGGGGAGAGGAGGGGGGTGAATGAGCCAATTGTAAACTGGGGATTATTAGGTGACTGTGCTGATTTGAGGGCCAGATTAGGAATTTAGCCAGGACACCACGGTTAACACCCCTACTCTTACAATAAGTGCCATGGGATCTTTAATGACCTCAGAGAGTCAGGACACCCGTTTAACATCCCATCCGAAAGACAGCACCCTACACAGGGCAGTGTCCCCAATCACTGCCCTGGGGCATTGGGATATTTTTTAGACCAGAGGACACCAATTCCAGCAGCATCTCATCTCCCATCCAGGGACTGACCAGGACCAACCCTGCTTAGCTTCAGAAGCAAGCCAGCAGTGGTATGCAGGGTGGTATGCTGCTGGCTTGCTTCTGAAGCTAAGCAGGGTTGGTCCTGGTCAACAGCCGATACATCTTGGATTGATACATGTTGCTAGGCATGTTGCTAGGCAGGAACTTAGTTGATTCCTCTCACTGGTGTAGTCATGGCCCTGCCTGATGCTAGAACCTTCGTGGGTGTGGAAATGTATGTGTTTGAGATAGAACTGTAGTAGGAGGGTCGTTGTGATGGGCTTCTCTGGCCCCCCTCCCAGAGGTTTCTTTTCACTTCATCTGTTAACTTTTACTTGGTACTCATCCCGGATCCGGGAGCACCCCCCACAGTAAAAAAGCTGACTAGCATAGCCTAGCATAGCGTCACAAGTAAATACTAGCATCTAAATATCATTAAATCACAAGTCCAAGACACCAGATGAAAGATACACTTCTTGTGAATCCAGCCATCATTTCTAATTTTTAAAATGTTTTACAGGGAAGACACAATATGTAAATCTATTAGCTAACCACGTTAGCAAAAGACACCACTTTTTTTACTCCACCAGTTTTTTACTCCATCAGTAGCTATCACTAATTCGACTAAATAAAGATATATATAGCCACTAACCAAGAAACAACTTCATAAGATGACAGTCTGATAACATATTTATGGTATAGCATATGTTTTTTTAGAAAAATGTGCATTTTTCAGGTATAAATCATAGTTTACCATTGCAGCCACTATCACAAAACTCACCAAAGCGACTAGAATAACTACAGAGAGCAACGTGTATTACCTAATTACTCATCATAAAACATTTCTTAAAAATACACAGCGTACAGCAATTGAAAGACACAGATCTTGTGAATCCAGACAATATTTCAGATTTTCTAAGTGTTTTACAGCGAAAACACAATATATCGTTATATTAGCATACCACATGAGCTAACATCACCCCAGCATTGATTCAAGGCAAAAAGAGCGATAACGTTATCACCACCAAAATATATTAATTTTTTCACTAACCTTCTCAGAATTCTTCAGATGACAGTCCTGTAACATCATATTACACAATGCATATAGAGTTTGTTCGAAAATGTGCATATTTAGCATCACAAATCGTGGTTATGCAATGTAATCTGTCAAAACATGGCATGCATTCTGGCCGGCGCCATCTTGGAAAGGCACCTAAGTTTACGATTATTTATCGATTAGATTGACTAAAAAAATACAGGTTGGACAGCTAATGAAAGATGCATTAGTTATTAATGCAACCGCTGAGTTAGATTTTTAAAATTAACGTTACTAGACATACTGCGTTACAGCCAGACTAGTGCCGCAACAATGGCCGACAAATGCGTTTACATTTTTCCACATAAATACGGAATAAAATCATAAATAGCTCTTACTTTTGGACGAGCTTCCATCAGTATCTTGGGCAAGGTGACCTTTGTCCAAAAGAATCGTTGCTTTGTTGTAAAACGTCCTCTTCAACTTCGGAACTAGCAGCTAACAATAGCTACGTGGCACACACATGTCCAAATCCTCAAAGCGCAATACTACGAAAATTCCGAAAATAGCAATATACTCGCATAAACTGATATAAATCGGTTTAAAATAACTTCGTTATGATGTTTCTAACACCTATATCGAATTAAATCACAGACGGATATATCTTAGCCCGATAACGAGAGCTTTTGAGCATGCCATTCTGATGTCCTCTCTTGCGCCTTGACGAGCGTCCAAAAGTGTCATGTTTTGTCTTTGATCATCATGTCTTGTCCCTGTGCTTCCCTCTGCTGGTCTTATTAGGTTCTTTCCCTCTTTCTATCCCTCTCTCTCCCCCTCCCTCTCTCCCTCTCTCGCTCTCTCTCTCTATCGTTCCGTTCCTGCTCCCAGCTGTTTCTCATTCTCCTAACTACCTCATTTACTCTTTCACACCTGTCCCCTATTTTGCCCTCTGATTAGGAGCCCTATTTCTCCCTCTGTTTTCCGCTTCTGTCCTTGTCGGATTCTTGTTTGATGTTTGCTGTTCTGTGTCCTTGTTCCGCCCTGTCGTGTTTTTGCCTTCTTCAGATGCTGCGTGTGAGCAGGTGTCTATGTCAGCTACGGCCTGTGCCTTCCTGAAGCGACCTGCAGTCTGTGGTCGCGTCTCCAGTCGTTCCTCTCTACTGACGAGAGGATTTCAGTTTCCTGTTTTGGATTTTCCTATGTTAATATCCAGGAGTATCATTGTTTGCTTAAGACTGGAATAAAGACTCTGTTTCTTTAAGTCGCTTTTGGGTCCTCATTCACCAGCATAACAGAAGAATCCGACCAAGATGGACCCAGCGACTACGGATTCTCTCATCACTGCCATCGAGATCCAGGGAGCAATGCTCGGCAGACACGAGCAGGAATTGTCTGCTGCTCGTCATGCCGTTGAGACCCTGGCCGCTCAGGTCTCCGATCTCTCAGGACAGTTTCAGAGTCTTCGTCTCGTGCCACCAGCTACTTCCTGGTCTTCCGAGTCTCCGGAACCTAGGGTTAATAACCCACCATGTTACTCTGGGCAGCCCACTGAGTGTCGCTCCTTTCTCACCCAGTGTGATATTGTGTTCTCTCTCCAGCCCAACACATACTCTAGAGAGAGAGCTCGGATCGCTTACGTCATATCACTCCTTACTGGTCGGGCTCGGGAGTGGGGCACAGCTATCTGGGAGGCAAGGGCTGAGTGTTCTAACGTTTATCAGAACTTTAAAGAGGAGATGATACGGGTTTTTGATCGTTCAGTTTTTGGGAAGGAGGCTTCCAGGGCCCTGGCTTCCCTATGTCAAGGTGATCGATCCATAACGGATTACTCTATAGAGTTTCGTACTCTTGCTGCCTCCAGTGACTGGAACGAGCCGGCGTTGCTCGCTCGTTTTCTGGAGGGACTCCACGCTGAGGTTAAGGATGAGATTCTCTCCCGGGAGGTTCCTTCCAGCGTGGACTCTTTGATTGCACTCGCCATCCGCATAGAACGACGGGTAGAACTTCGTCACCGAGCTCGTGGAAGAGAGCTCGCGTTAACGGTGTTTCCCCTCTCCGCATCTCAACCATCTCCTCCCACCGGCTCAGAGACTGAGCCCATGCAGCTGGGAGGTATTCGCATCTCGACTAAGGAGAGGGAACGGAGAATCACCAACCGCCTGTGCCTCTATTGCGGTTCTGCTGGACATTTTGTCATGTCATGTCCAGTAAAAGCCAGAGCTCATCAGTAAGCGGAGGGCTACTGGTGAGCGCTACTACTCAGGTCTCTCCATCAAGATCCTGTTCTACCTTGTCGGTCCATCTACGCTGGACCGGTTCGGCTGCTTCCTGCAGTGCCTTGATAGACTCTGGGGCTGAGGGTTGTTTTATGGACGAAGCATGGGCTCGGAAACATGACATTCCTCTCAGACAGTTAGGGAAGCCCACGCCCATGTTCGCCTTAGATGGTAGTCTTCTCCCCAGTATCAGATGTGAGACACTACCTTTAACCCTCACAGTATCTGGTAACCACAGGGAGACCATTTCCTTTTTGATTTTTCGTTCACCTTTTACACCTGTTGTTTTGGGTCATCCCTGGCTAGTATGTCATAATCCTTCTATTAATTGGTCTAGTAATTCTATCCTATCCTGGAACGTTTCTTGTCATGTGAAGTGTTTAATGTCTGCTATCCCTCCTGTTTCTTCTGTCCCCTCTACTCAGGAGGAACCTGGTGATTTGACTGGAGTGCCGGAGGAATATCATGATCTGCGCACGGTCTTCAGTCGGTCCAGAGCCAACTCTCTTCCTCCTCACCGGTCGTATGATTGTTGTATTGATCTCCTTCCGGGGACCACTCCCCCTCGGGGTAGACTATACTCTCTGTCGGCTCCCGAACGTAAGGCTCTCGAGGATTATCTGTCTGTTTCTCTCGACGCCGGTACCGTGGTGCCTTCTTCCTCTCCCGCCGGAGCGGGGTTTTTTTTTGTTAAGAAGAAGGACGGTACTCTGCGCCCCTGCGTGGATTATCGAGGGCTGAATGACATAACGGTTAAGAATCGTTATCCGCTTCCCCTTATGTCGTCAGCCTTCGAGATTCTGCAGGGAGCCAGGTTCTTTACTAAGTTGGACCTTCGTAACGCTTACCATCTCGTGCGCATAAGAGAGGGGGACGAGTGGAAAACGGCGTTTAACACTCCGTTAGGGCATTTTGAATACCGGGTTCTGCCGTTCGGTCTCGCTAATGCTCCAGCTGTCTTTCAGGCATTAGTTAATGATGTACTGAGAGACATGCTAAACATCTTTGTTTTCGTTTACCTTGACGATATCCTGATTTTTTCACCGTCACTCGAGATTCATGTTCAGCACGTTCGACGTGTACTCCAGCGCCTTTTAGAGAATTGTCTCTACGTGAAGGCTGAGAAGTGCGCCTTTCATGTCTCCTCTGTCACATTTCTCGGTTCTGTTATTTCCGCTGAAGGCATTCAGATGGATCCCGCTAAGGTTCAGGCTGTCAGCGATTGGCCCGTTCCTAAGTCACGTGTCGAGTTGCAGCGCTTTCTCGGTTTCGCTAATTTCTATCGGCGTTTCATTCGTAATTTCGGTCAAGTGGCTGCTCCTCTCACAGCTCTGATTTCTGTCAAGTCGTGCTTTAAGTGGTCCGGTTCCGCCCAGGGAGCTTTTGATCTCCTCAAGAAGCGTTTTTCATCCGCTCCTATCCTTGTTACTCCTGACGTCACTAAACAATTCATTGTCGAGGTTGACGCTTCAGAGGTGGGCGTGGGAGCCATTCTGTCCCAGCGCTTCCATTCTGACGATAAGGTCCATCCTTGCGCTTATTTTTCTCATCGCCTGTCGCCATCGGAACGCAACTATGATGTGGGTAACCGCGAACTGCTCGCCATCCGCTTAGCCATAGGCGAATGGCGACAGTGGTTGGAGGGGGCGACCGTCCCTTTTGTCGTTTGGACTGACCATAAGAACCTTGAGTACATCCGTTCTGCCAAACGACTTAATGCACGTCAAGCTCGTTGGGCGTTGTTTTTCGCTCGTTTCGAGTTCGTGATTTCTTATCGCCCGGGAAATAAGAACACCAAGCCTGATGCCTTATCCCGTCTCTTTAGTTCTTCTGTGGCTTCTACCGACCCCGAGGGGATTCTCCCTGAAGGGCGTGTTGTCGGGTTGACTGTCTGGGGAATTGAGAGGCAGGTAAAGCAAGCACTCACTCACACTGCGTCGCCGCGCGCTTGTCCTAGTAACCTTCTGTTCGTTCCTGTCTCTACTCGTCTGGCTGTTCTTCAGTGGGCTCACTCTGCCAAGTTAGCTAGCCACCCCGGCGTTCGGGGTACGCTTGCTTCTATTCGCCAGCGGTTTTGGTGGCCTACTCAGGAGCGTGACACGCGCCGTTTCGTGGCTGCTTGTTCGGACTGCGCGCAGACTAAGTCAGGTAACTCTCCTCCTGCCGGTCGTCTCAGACCGCTTCCCATTCCTTCTCGACCATGGTCTCACATCGCCTTAGACTTTATTACCGGTCTGCCTTCGTCTGCGGGGAAGACTGTGAGAGCCGCCAATAAACGTAGGATTAAGAGTCCTAGGTATTGTCGCGGTCAGAGAGTGTGGCTTTCCACTCGTAACCTTCCCCTTACGACAGCTTCTCGCAAGTTGACTCCGCGGTTCATTGGTCCGTTCCGTGTCTCTCAGGTCGTCAATCCTGTCGCTGTGCGACTGCTTCTTCCGCGACATCTTCGTCGCGTCCACCCTGTCTTCCATGTCTCCTGTGTCAAGCCTTTTCTTCGCGCCCCCGTTCGTCTTCCCTCCCCCCCCCGTCCTTGTCGAGGGCGCACCTATTTTCAAGGTACGGAGGATCATGGACATGCGTTCTCGGGGACATGGCCACCAGTACTTAGTGGATTGGGAGGGTTACGGTCCTGAGGAGAGGAGTTGGGTTCCATCTCGGGACGTGCTGGACCGTGCGTTGATTGATGATTTCCTTCGTTGCCGCCAGGGTTCCTCCTCGAGTGCGCCAGGAGGCGCTCGGTGAGTGGGGGGGTACTGTCATGTTTTGTCTTTGATCATCATGTCTTGTCCCTGTGCTTCCCTCTGCTGGTCTTATTAGGTTCTTTCCCTCTTTCTATCCCTCTCTCTCCCCCTCCCTCTCTCCCTCTCTCGCTCTCTCTCTCTATCGTTCCGTTCCTGCTCCCAGCTGATTCTCATTCTCCTAACTACCTCATTTACTCTTTCACACCTGTCCCCTATTTTGCCCTCTGATTAGAGTCCCTATTTCTCCCTCTGTTTTCCGCTTCTGTCCTTGTCGGATTCTTGTTTGATGTTTGCTGTTCTGTGTCCTTGTTCCGCCCTGTCGTGTTTTTGCCTTCTTCAGATGCTGCGTGTGAGCAGGTGTCTATGTCAGCTACGGCCTGTGCCTTCCTGAAGCGACCTGCAGTCTGTGGTCGCGTCTCCAGTCGTTCCTCTCTACTGACGAGAGGATTTCAGTTTCCTGTTTTGGATTTTCCTATGTTAATATCCAGGAGTATCATTGTTTGCTTAAGACTGGAATAAAGACTCTGTTTCTCTTAAGTCGCTTTTGGGTCCTCATTCACCAGCATAACAAAAAGAACGTACATGTCACTCCATGGCGTTTTATAAACTCGGAGAAATACGTAGAGACTCCATTCCACTTCTCATTGGTTACTGACATCCAGGGGAAGGCGGGTGCAGTTCATTTCGATCCATAGGGCACACACAGAGCTTTAAACTGATCTGAGAACAGAGACTATTTTTCTGACCTTCGCATGTCCTGTCATGATTTTCGCTGTAGAAAGAGTTCTGGTTCACCCACAGACATAATTCAAACGGTTTTAGAAACTAGAGATTGTTTTCTATCCAATGGTAATAATAATATGCATATTGTACGAGCAAGAATTGAGTATGAAGCAGTTTAATTTGGAGACGATATTTTCCAAAGTGGAAACAGCACCCCCTGTATTGAGAAAAGGTTATTAACTTGACCTGGGGTCGAATTCCTCTCTCATCCCTAGTTCCGCAGCTGACCTGCCTCATCAGAGACTAACTGTTTCCTTTCGCCTCCCTCCTTAGTAACGTTGATATTCAACAATAACATGTTTGAACAGAACATTTTTGGTTACTACATGATTCCATATGTGTAATTTCATAGTTTTGATGTCTTCACTATTATTCTACAATGTAGAACATAGTAAAAATAAAGAAAAACCCTGGATTGAGTAAGTGTGTCCAAACCTTTGACTGGTACTGTTTATCTATCAGTACAGTGGCTTACGAAAGTATTCACCCCCCTTGGCATTTTTCCTATTTTGTTGCCTCACAACCTGGAATAAAAAATTAAAAAATTGCCAGTTTGTATCATTTGATTTACACAACATGCCTACCACTTTGAAGATGCAAAATATGTTTTATTGTGAAACAAACAAGAAATAAGACAAAAAAACTGAACTTGATCATGCATAACTATTCACCCCCCCAAAGTCAATACTTTGTAGAGCCACCTTTTGCAGCAATTACAGTTGAAAGTCTCTTGGGGTATGTCTCTATAAGCTTGCCACATCTAGCCACTGGGATTTTTTCCCATTCTTCAAGGCAAAACTGCTGCAGCTCCTTCAAGTTGGATGGGTTTCGCTGGTGTACAGCAATCTTTAAGTCATACCACAGATTCTCAATTGGATTGAGGTCTGGGCTTTGACTAGGCCATTCCAAGACATTTAAATGTTTCCCCTTAAACCACTCAAGTGTTCTTTAGCAGTATGCTTAGGGTCATTGTCCTGCTGGAAGGTGAACCTCCATCTCAGTCTCAAATCTCTGGAAGACAAACAGGTTTCCCTCAAGAATTTCCCTGTATTTAGCGCCATCCATCATTCCTTAAATTCTGACCAGTTTCCCAGTCCCTGCCGATGAAAAACATCCCCACAGCATAATGCTGCCACTATCATCACCCTGATGTTTTCAGGGTGATGAGAGGTGTTGGGTTTGCGCCAGACATAGCGTTTTCCTTGATGGCCAAAAAGCTACATTTTTGTCTCATCTGACCAGAGTACCTTCTTCCATATGTTTGGGGAGTCTCCCACATGCCTTTTGGTGAACACCAAATGTTTTTGCTTATTTTTTCTTAAAGCAATAGCTTTTCTTCCAGACACTCTTCCATAAAGCCCAGCTCTGTGGAGTGTATGGCTTAAAGTGGTCCTATGGACAGATACTCCATTTTTGAAGTAGGGTCTCTGTTACTACTCTGATTAATGCCCTCCTTGCCTGGTCGTTGAGTTTTGGAGACCCCTCTCTTGGCAGGTTTGTTGTGGTGCCATATTCTTTAAAAAATGTAATAATGGATTTAATGGTGCTCCGTGGGATGTTTAGAGTTTCTGATATTTTTTTATAACCCATCCTGATCTGTACTTCTCCACAACTTTGTCCCTGACCTGTTTGGAGCGCTCCTTGGTCTTCATGGTGCCGCTTGCTTGGTGGTGCCCCTTGCTTAGTGCTTTTGCAGACTCTGGGGCCTTTCAGAACAGGTGTATATATACTCAGATCATGTGACACTTAGATTGCAAAATTATGTAACTTCCGAAGGTAATTGGTTGCACAATATCTTATTTAGGGGCTTCATAGCAAAGGAGGTGAATACATATGCATGCACCCCTTTTCCGTTTTTAAATAATATTTTGAAACAAGTAATTTTTTTCATTTCACTTCAACAATTTGAACTATTTTGTGTATGTCCATTACATGAAATCCAAATAAAAATCAAGTTAAATTACAGGTTGTAATGCAACAAAATAGGAAAAACGCCAAGGGGGATGAATACTTTTGCGAGGTACTTGTATATACAGTGGCAAGAAAAAGTATGTGAACCTTTTGGAATTACCTGGATTTCTGCATAAATTGGTCATCAAATTTGATCTGACCTTCATCTAAGTTACAACAATAGACAAATAGAGTGGGTGTCACGATCGTCGTTAGGTGAAAGAGAGGACCAAGGCGCAGCGTGATATAAATACATCTTCTTTTTATTTGAAGATGAAACGAACACTAATACAAACTAGACAAAACAACCGTGAAGATACAAAACGAAAGTGCAGACACAAGCAACTAACGTCAAGACATAGACAATTACCCACAACCTACCTAATTCCTATGGCTGCCTAAAATATGGCTCCCAATCAGAGACAACGATAGACAGCTGTCTCTAATTGAGAACCAATCCAGGCAACCATAGACTTACATAAACACCTACACTGAACACAACCCCATGAACTCTACAAAACACCCTAGACAATACAACCACCCTAGACTAGACAAAAACACACAAACATCCCCCATGTCACACCCTGACCTAACTAAAATAATAAAGAAAACAAAGATAACTAAGGCCAGGGCGTGACAGTGGGCTTAAACAAATAACACACAAATTATTGTATTTTTCTTGTCTATATTGAATACATCATTTAAACATTCACAGTGTAGGATGGAAAAAGTATGTGAATGACTTTTCCAAAAGCTAATTGGAGTCAGGAGTCAGCTAACCTGGAGTCAGCTAACCTGGAGTCCAATCAATGAGATGAGATTGGAGATGTTGGTTAGAGCTGCCTTGCTCTATAAAAAACACTCACAAAATTTGAGTTTGCTATTCACAAGAATCCTTGCCTGATGTGAACCATGCCTCGAACAAAAGAGATCTCAGAAGACCTAAGATTAAGAATTGTTTACTTGCATAAAGCTGGAAAGGGTTACAAAAGTATCTCTAAAAGCCTTGATGTTCATCAGTCAAATTGTCTATAAATGGAGAAAGTTCAGCACTGTTGCTACTCTCCATAGGAGTGGCCGCCCGGCAAAGATGACTGCAAGAGCACAGTGCAGAATGCTCAATGAGGTTAAGAAGAATCCTAGAGTGTCAGCTAAAGACTTACATAAATCTCTGGAACATGCTAACATCTCAGTTGACGAGTCTACGATACATAAAACGCTAAACAAGAATGGTGTTCATGGGAGGACACCACGGAAGAAGCCACTGCTGTCCAAAAAAAACATTGCTGCATGTCTGAAGTTCGCAAAAGAGCACCTGGATGTTCCACAGCGCTCCTGGCCAAATATTCTGTGGAGAGATTAAACTAAAGTTGAGTTGTTTGGAAGGAAGGAACACACAACACTGTGGAGAAAAAAAGGCACAGCACACTAACATCAAAACCTTGTCCGAACTGTAAAGTATGGTGGACAGAGCATCATGGTTTGGGGCTGCTTTGCTGCCTCGGGGCCTGGACAGCTTGCTATCATTGGCTGAAATGAATTCTCAAGTTTATCAAGACATTTTGCAGGAGAATGTTAGGCTATCTGTCCGTCAATTGAAGCTCAACAGAAGTTGGGTCATGCAACAGGACAACGACCCAAAACACAGAAGTAAATCAACAACAGAATGGCTTCAACAGAAGAAAATACGCCTTCTGGAGTGGCCCGTCAGAGTCCTGACCTCAACCCGATTTGAGATGCTGTGGCATGACCTCAAGAGAGCGGTTCACACCAGACATCCCAAGAATATTCCTGAACTGAAACAGTTTTGTAAAGAGGAATGGTCCAAAATTCCTCCTGACCGTTGTGCAGGTCTGATCCGCAACTGCAGAAAATGTTTGGTTGAGGTTATTGCTGCCAAAGGAGGGTCAACCAGTTACTAAATCCAATTGTTCACATACTTTTCCCACCCTGCACTGGGAATGTTTACACGGTGTGTTCAATAAAGACATGAAAACGTATAACTGTTTGTGTGTTATTAGTTTAAGCAGACTGTGTTTGTCACATTTATGACCAATTTATGCAGAAATCCAGGTATTTCCAAAGGGTTCACATACTTTTTCTTGCCACTGTATACACTATATATGCACAAAAGTATGTGGCCACCCTTCAAATTTCTGGATTCGGCTAGTTCAGCCAAACTCGTTGCTGACATGTGTATAGAATCGAGCACACAGCCATGCAATCTCCATAGCCAAACATTGGAAGTAGAATGGCCTTCCTGAAGAGCTCAGTGACTTTCAATATGGCACCATGATAGGATGCCAGCTTTCCAACAAGTCAGTTCATCAAATTTCTGCCCTGCCAACTCTAAGTGCTGTTATTGTAAAGTGGAAACATCTAAGAGCAACACCAGAAACAACAGGACCGCCAAGTGCTGAAGCACGTAGCGCGTAAAAATCGTCTGTCCTCGGTTGCAACACTCACTACTGAGTTCCAAACTTCCTCTGAAAGGAACATCAGCACAATAACTGTTCATCGGGAGCATCATGAAATGGGTTTCAATGGCCGAGCAGCCGCACACAAGCCTAAGATCACCATGTGCAATGTCAAGCGTCGGGTGGAGTGGTGTAATGCTTGCCGCCATTGAACTCTGGAGCAGTGGAGACGCATTCTCTGGAGTGATGAATCACGCTTTGCTATCTGGCAGTCCGACAGATGAATCTGGGTTTGGCGGATACCAGGAGAATGTTACCTGCCCAAATGCATAGAGCCAGCTGTAAAATTTGGTGCAGAAGGAATAATGGTCTAGGGCTGTTTTTCATGGTTCGGGCTAGGCTCCTTAGTTACTTTGAAGGGAAATCTTAACGCTACAGCATAAAATGACATTCTAGACGATTCTGTGCTTCCAACTTTGTGGCAAAAGTTTGGGGAAGGCGCCTTCCTGTTTCAGCATGACAATGCCCCCGTGCACAAAGTGAGGTCCATACAGAAAAACCATGACTGGCCTGCACAGAGCCCTGACCTCAACCCCATCGAACCCCTTTGGGATGGATTGAAATGCTGACTACGAACCAAGCCTAATTGCTCAACATCAGTGCCCGAATTCACTAATGCTTTTGTGGCTGAACAGAAGCAAGTTCACGCAGTAATGTTCCAACATCTAATGGAAAGCCTTCCCAGAAGAGTGGAGGCTGTTGTAGCAGCAAAGGGGGGACCAACTACATATTAATGCCCATGATTTTGGAATGACATGCTCGAAGAGCAGGTGTCCACAAACTCATATATATATTATATACACTGCTCAAAAAAATAAAGGGAACACTTAAACAACACAATGTAACTCCAAGTCAATCACACTTCTGTGAAATCAAACTGTCCACTTAGGAAGCAACACTGATTGACAATACATTTCACATGCTGTTGTGCAAATGGAATAGACAAAAGGTGGGAATTATAGGCAATTAGCAAGACACCCCCAATAAAGGAGTGATTCTGCAGGTGGTGACCACAGACCACTTCTCAGTTCCTATGCTTCCTGGCTGATGTTTTGGTCAATTTTGAATGCTGGCGGTGCTCTCACTCTAGTGGTAGCATGAGACGGAGTCTACAACCCACACAAGTGGCTCAGGTAGTGCAGCTCATGCAGGATGGCACATCAATGCGAGCTGTGGTAAGAAGGTTTGCTGTGTCTGTCAGCGTAGTGTCCAGAGCATGGAGGCGCTACCAGGAGACAGGCCAGTACATCAGGAGACATGGAGGAGGCCGTAGGAGGGCAACAACCCAGCAGCAGGACCGCTACCTCCGCCTTTGTGCAAGGAGGGGCACTGCCAGAGCCCTGCAAAATGACCTCCAGCAGGCCACAGAGCAGAGTTTCCTCTCCGGTGAATAAACAAAGGTGAGGAGACGATACATGGTTCTTACCCTGCCTCGAGGAATCCAACGTTCAAGAATTCTTTACCAACGGAAGAGTGGCTAAAAGTTATGTTTGTGACCTTCTTTTGTTGTTTCTTTTGCAGAACTATGTGACCTGTTCCTTAGGAATCCATTACGTTGGATATGCGATGATATGTTTTGGAGCCACAAATTCGTTATGTTCCTTTATGTTTGGGAGGTTGGCAGAATACACTGGAAGAGCCCCACTGTTTTGCTTGGGTAAGAAGAGCTTTCTAATAAAGACATTAACATTTTCATTTGTATCCTATACGACACACTTAAAATCAAATCACTTACTACTCACCGCTCTTACAGCTGCAGCGATCAACTTTGCCTGTATCATGGCCCTGTTGTTCTGGAGGCCTCACCCAGACCAGCTGCCAGTGTTCTTTGTGTTTCCTGCTCTCTGGGGCATGGCAGATGCGGTATGGCAGGCACAAACCAACTGTGAGTTGAGTTATTGAAATGTATTACCGTGACATGCTAGGTACATCAAACATTTTGTACAGAACAGAGGTAACAGTGGTTTTGTTCTTATTTGCAGCACTGTATGGGGTTCTCTTCCCCAGACAAAAAGGATGAAATACTATGAATTAATCAAAATAATATTTAATGAAAATACAGTACCAGTCGAAAGTTTGGACACACCTACTCATTCAAGGGTATTTCTTTATTTTTACTATTTTCTACATTGTAGAATAATAGTGAAGACATCAAAACTATGAAATAACACATATGCGATCATGTAGTAACCAAAAAAGTGTTCAAAAAATCAAAATATATTTTAGATTCTTCAAAGTAGCCACCCTTTGCCTTGATGACAGCTTTGCACACTCTTGGCATTCTTTTAACCAGCTTTTCCAACAGTCTTGAAGGAGTTCCCACATATGCTGAGCACTTGCTGGCTGCTTTTCCTTCACTCTGCGGTCCAACTCATCCCAAACCATCTAAATTGGGTTGAGGTTGAATGGTTGTGGAGGCCAGGTCATCTGATGCAGCACTCCATCACTCTCCTTCTTGGTCAAATAGCCCTTTCACAACCTAGAGGTGTGTTGGGTCATTGTCCTGTTGAAAAACAAATGATTGTCCCACTAAGCGCAAACCAGATGGGATGTAGTATTCCTGCAGAATTCTGTGGCAGACATGCTGGTTAAGTGTGCCTTGAATTCGAAATAAATCACAGACAGTGTCACCAGCAAAGCACCCCCACACCATCACACCTCCTCCTCCATGCTTCATGGTGGGAACCACACATGCAGAGATCATCCATTCACCTACTCTGCGTCTCACAAAGACACGGCGGTTGCAACCAAAAATCTCAAATTTGGACTCATCAGACCAAAGGACAGATTTCCATCAGTCTAATGTCCATTGCTCGTGTTTCTTGGCCCAAGCAAGTCTCTTCTTCTTATTGATATCCTTTAGGAGTGGTTTCTTTGCAGCAATTCGACTATGAAGGCTTGAGTCACACAGTCTCCTCTGAGCAGTTGTTGAGATGTGTCTGTTACTTGAACTCTGTGAAGCATTTATTTGGCTGCAATTTCTGAGGCTGGTAACTTATCCTCTGCAGCAGAGGTAACTCAGGGTCTTCCTTTCAAGTGCCGGTCCTCATGAGAGCCAGTTTCATCATAGCGCTTGATGGTTTTTGCGACTACACTGGAAAAAAACATTCAAAGTTCTTTACATTTTCCGCATTGACTGACCTTCATGTATTAAAATAATGATGGACTGTTGTTTCTCTTTGCTTATTTGAGCTGTTCTTGCCATAATATGGACATGGTCTTCACCAAAGAGGGCTATCTTCTGTATACCACCCCTACCTTGTCACAACACAACTGATTGGCTCAAACGCATTAAGAAGGAAAGTAATTCTACAAATCAACTTTTAACTAGGCACACCTGTTAATTGAAATACATTCCAGGTGACAACCTCGTGAAGTTGGTTGAGAGAATGCCAAGAGTGTGCAAAGCTGTCGTCAAGGCAAAGGGTGGCTATTTGATTACTACATGATTCCTATGTGTTATTTCATAGTTTTGTCATCTTCACTATTATTCTACAATGTAGAAAATATATATATTTTTTTAAGACCTTGAATTAGTAGGTGTGACCAAACTTTGGACTGGTACTGTATGTCAATCATTATATGAATATGTTGGCAACCCGTGATAAGGCCCTTGAAGCCAGTGTTTGGAGGATATATTGGCACGACTTCGTCTCAGGCCTGACAACACCCGTGCCAATATATCCTCCAAACACCGGCATTATCACTTAATTATGTGGGGGAATGACATCCAGTAAGAGGTAATCTGGATATCATGATTCTGACACAGTCATGTGCCTACCCCAATGGGACACTTTTCTTCGTATGACAAAATGAGAGGTTTTGTGGATCTCTATATGTAACGTATACGCCGGGAGTCAGGAAGCAGGTGCAGAAGTTTAATAATGAAACGATACAAATGAACAAACATGAGAAGCGTACTGAACGTGAAAGGAAAACTACTACCTAATGACTGATACTACTGAGTAAGTAAAGGGAGAGTAATCAGGGTGATGACGAAGTCCAGGTGTGCGTAACGATGGGGAGCAGGTGTGTGCAATGATGGTTTCCAGGTGTGCGTAGTGTAGATTGCCAGGACCGGTGGTTAGTAGACTGGCGACGTCAAGCACCGGAGGGAGGGAGCAGGATAAGGCGTGACAGTACCCCCCGACACGCGGCTCCAGCCGCAGCATGATGCCGGCCAGGAGGACAGCCCTGAGGGCGGGGAGCGGGCCGGTCCAGGCGGCAGAGACGGAAATCTTGGATGATGTTGAGGTCCAGGATGTCCGCCACCGGGACCCAAGAGCACTCCTTAGGACCGTACCCCTCCCAGTCCACTAGGTACTGGAGTCGGCCCACATGACGTTGGGAGTCCAGGAGGGACGTAACAGCATAGATGGGGGTCCCCTCGATGTCCAGGGGAGGCGGAGGGGTGTCGTTGGGGACGGCATCAGGGACCTGGATCCCCCGGCCTGAGGAGGGAGATCTGGTAGTTGGTGGGGAGTTTGAGATGATAGGTTAACTCAGTGACCCTCCGGATGACCTTAAAGGGCGCCACAAACCGGGGGCTCAGCTTCTGGCAGGGCAGGAGTTTCCTGGTGGAGAGCCAGACGCGATCACCAGGATGGAACACAGGAGCCTCACTGTAGTGGCGGTCCACACCACCTCTGTGCGCCGGAACCACTTGTCCACTGCAGGAGCCTCAGTCTGGCTCGGAGTCCACGGAGCCAGGCCCGGCTGATATCCCAGGATGCACCGGAAGGGAGTGTCGAAGTGAGTTCTGGGCGTTTACCGCCCAGGGAACGAACCGAGCCCACTCCCCCTGCTGGTCCTGGCAGGGACTCCTTAGGAACCTCTCCAGCTCCTGGTAGGTCCTCTCCTCCTGCCCATTGGACTGAGCCCGGTACCCAGATGTGAGGCTGACCGTGACCCCCAGCATCTCCATAAAGGCTTTCCAGACCTGCTACGTGAACTGGGGACCACGGTCGGAAACAATGTCCTCCGGAAGGCCATATTACAGGAAGACCTTCTTGAGTAGTGCCTCAGAGACCTGGAGAGCGGTAGGTAGCCCAGAGAGAGAGATAAAACGACAGAATTTAGAGAATCTGTCAACAACAACCATAATAGTGGTAAAACCATCAGAAAAGGGGAGATCAGTTACAAAGTCTATGGACAGATGTGATCATGACCGCTGAGGCACGGGAAGGGAAGTAGTTTCCCTGCTTGAGTGTGCAGGGGAAATATGGAGCATGAATTGACATAGTGGGCGACATCCTGCGCCAAGGTGGGCCACCAGTACTTCTCAGAGAGGGAATGGATGGTGTGGGTGTTACCTGGGTGTCCAGTGGCGAGGGATGTGTGTGCCCAGGTCAACAGCCGATATCTTACCCCCGTGGTCACGTAGATTCGTTCTGGAGGGCAGGTATCAGGAATGAGTTGATAGAGCCTGGCGGAGGTCCACATCTAAGTTCCAAAACATGGGACCTACGATACGGGAGGACCGATTGATGGGCTGGAGGGCACTTACAGGACTCTCAACTGGCGTGGAACCACAGGGTACGGGAAAGCAGGTCCTCTGGTATCCTGGTCCACAGGCGGTGATTTTCATCCTCGACCAGGAGATGGTGGGGTTGTGATGTTGGAGCCACGGGAGGCCGACGATTACTTTGTGTACGGGTGATGTGGTGATGAGGAAGGGAAGGCTTTGCTGGTGCATGGGTCCCACGATGAGGTTGAGGGTGCTGTGATGTGCGTGATTGTGTCGGAACCCAATGGTCGTTTATCCAGGGCTTGGACCGGAAAAGGAGAGGAGAGCGGGTATGGGAGGAGGCGAGGGCCTTGTCCAATAGAGCTGTAGATACAACACAAGGGACAGCCAGCCAGTGAAATTGAAACAAGAAAGTGTTTGGCGGAAAGAGATGATGGAATACTCACCCAACTCCGGGAGACAAATGATCACGGGGCTATCCCTCTGCCCTCGTGGACCCCTGGTTATGACGCACTCGACACCGCTGAAGCTGGGGCCCCTTCTGACCACAATAGGGACAGAGCCCCAACTGTTTCCGACGGCGTCGCTCTGCCGCAAGGAGGTGTTAACCCTACCTCCATGGGTTCAGGCTCTGTCTCAGGATGGCCATAGGAGGAGGGGGAGAGGCGCTAACGCTCCCGAAGAAGGTTATCCAAATGGATGGTCATCACTATGAGTGCGTCCAAGGAGGGGTTGTTATCGCGACACGCCAGCTCCGTCTGGAGGCTGCTCAATCCATCCGCTGGAGTTTGCCATGGTCCGGAAGGTGAGGGTGTACTCCGCAGTGGTCTGGGCAACCTGCCGGAGTTGGAGTAGGCGCTCACCTCCCTCTCTGCTCTCTGGTGGATGATCAAAGACCGACCCTGAACCTCTCATTGGAACCCAGCTCCTCCTCTCCTCTATGGCTGTGGCCCACTCCAACGGAAATGACAGTGGCAACCTTTGGCCTCTCAGTGGTAAGGGTCCCGTCATATTTGTCTGAGAGGGACAATCGGGCATCGCTGACCTGGGCGGATTGCTGGATGGGCTGGGGGACTGGCTCGGTGAGACGATTCGTGGTAGAGGGTCCTCCGCGTTGGAGAACGTGGAGGACCTCATCCATAGCTGTACCTAGTTGCACCAGTTGGTCGTGGTGTTGGCGGATTAAGTGTCCCTGTTCGCCAACCCTCTGGGTGATGTCTGGATTTTCTGCTGCTTCCATTTGTTGAGGTAGTATTCTGTAATGTATACGCCAAGAGTCAGGAAGCAGGTGCAGAAGGTGAGTTTAATAATGAAACAATACAAATGAACAAACGAGTTGCGTACTGAACGTGAAAGGAAATAATACTACCTACTGACTTATACTACTTAGTGGCTAAATAAAGGGAGAGTAATCAGGGTGATGATGAAGTCCCAGGTGTGCGTAACGATGGGGAGCAGGTGTGCGCAATTATGGTTGTCAGGTGTGCGTAATGTGGTTTGCCAGGACCGGGGGTTAGTAGACCGGCAATGTCTAGTGCCGGAGGGAGGGAGCAGGAGTAGGCGTGACACTATAAATGTATGGATAACTATCTTGACCATCAATTATGTCTAATAATTTTCTATGGTTGAACTTTTTATGCAGAATTTCTATACAATTCTGATTTAAGTGTGATAAATGTATTTTTAGGCCATGGCTGCTATGTTGAATTCACATTACATTATGTCATGCTGAACTGTAACAGAGTGAAATACAGCACTGAACGTCACTAATGAAGTAGATAAAACTTTAATCTACCATAGTTAAAACTATTTAATGACCAGTTATTCTGCAGTCCCAAGTCTTTGAGCCAACAACAGAAGTGGTAGGGCACAGCAGGGTCATCACGCATCATGAAACTGCTCCTCAAGCCTCCATCACACCACATCTGGATATGTGTGCAACAAAAGTTCAACATTCACCTTCTGCTACTATTTCTGTCAAGCTGTCTACTCATACAATTTGATGCATACAAATTGATGCATACGTTTGATAAATCCAACGTATGCATCACACAGAACGTAATGCAACTACAACGCAATGCTGCAGGGCAAACGCAGCATTCCAATGGAAATGAATATACCTCTGGTGTAACAAAACACAAACGTTGTTGGCATCACATAATTGTTTTGGGCTTATCATGAATTTCATCAACCACTAATGTTCAATAAAATAAAATAATTTACCTTTCAGTGAAAGACTTCTGGGGCTCTATCTTCAGCGGCCCTAGTGTCAAATGCACTTCAGTTTGCCAGCCCTAACGCTTCGAATACACCGACAGTGTCATTGCTATTGTGCGCAGCAGCATCTGGATATGTATGCAACAAAAGTTTCTGTCGGTATACTGTTTGAAGCATACCAATGCACCACACCGAACGGACTGCAACTGCCACTGCAACGCAAGACAAATGCAGAGTTTCCTTGAAAATGAATGTATGCTTCGAACACACCGACAGCATCATAGCATTTTGGTACACCAGAATTACATTAATTTCCTATTGAAACGCTGCGTTTGAATTGCAACATTGTGCATACGTTGGATTTATCGAAGTATGCTTCATACTGTATGCCTAGACGGCTTGACAGAGAAATGGTAGCAGAAGGTGAATGTTGAACATTTGTTGCATATGTAGCCAGATGATGCTGCGTCCTATTTTGCGCAAGACACTGTCGGTGTGTTCGAAGCTTAACGTGTAAATCAGCTCGCTTGCGCTCAGATGGACTGGGTGTAAACATTTGAGGTGTGTCCTTAAAATGTCGATGTCTGCGCCCCCGCATTAATCTAATACTTGATACTTCAAAAGGTCTTTAGATTCAAAATCAAATAGCAAACGGATCCTTGATATGAGCTTCTTAAAAAGAATTCCATATAGCTTAGTAGAACCTCTTATGGGTTAAAAACATGATTAAAAGTGCTAATTTCATGCAGCGCTGATAGGGATATGAATTTCGCAGCCTACCCAGCCGCGACGCACACTGCCCATATGCACATGGAACAAGAGGACCCCAACGTGCTTTTGGTGCCTGTATACTTTGCATTTAGAAACATAATAAAACACATGTTTTTTTCGCCATTATATTTTATTTTATTAAAAACCAAGCATAGTCTTCCCTCCTCTCAATTAAGTATATTTTTTGTCTGCTCAATGCACTTGCGAAGTAGATTTAAGACCGTCAATAAAGGGTTTGGCTCCTGAGACCGCTTGGTAAAAAATCTTAAGCTTTATGAAAATGTCAAATTTGAGAGGAGTAAAACAGTGAGCTGACATTCCTTTTTTTATCTATGCGTTGTAGGCAGGCCCATATTATTTTATCCGTTTTGGACGTGCGTAAAACCCCCTCCGTGATGTAATCTATGTGTCCATGCCCATCATGAAACGAGAGATGAGTACCTGAGTGAATACCGGTGAAACTCTTATTTAGAAGTTATCTGTAACACGTAAAAAGTGCTTATTTTACGTTTCATATGTTCAAAACCCAAGCTTTCGCTTTATTATATCATTACATTTTACATGTATTTATTGTTGTTTTAAAAACCAACCTATTGCTTGCTTTTCGTAAAATTGTATTTTAACTAAACATAATAATTATTCATACTCCTGGTATTATCCGTGGCGCTTGCAATGCAACTTCTGGAGATGTGTGAATGCGATCTGATCTGTAAAAAGATTTCAGATTATGTTCATAAAACACAGGCCTATTTGGGAGCAGTATAACAGCGAGTGGACATTCTATTTATATTGGATCTTTGTCCAGCTACTATGAAAAGTTTGGATTTGCGTAAAATCCTTCATAGTCTGCGTTGTTTTAATATTGTATACCCACAGGGAGAAATGATGGCTCCCATAAGTGTGACATAGCCTATTTAAAACAAGTTGTTGTTTTGTTTTGATTAGAATTATTAGTTTTCTTTTTAAGGCCTTATCAATAATTCATAATATTGCTTATTGACAACGTTTGGCATGTCCATGCTCAGCCATTATGCAATATACAGTAGGCCTAACCCCTATATCAGTGTGAATGCTATTGAAACAATGCAATTACTTAGAACACTGTGGATAGCAAATGGGTTCAAGTTTACATATTTGGCAAAGATAGGTCTACATTTTGTACTAATTAACTATTGTTGCTGCTATGGGATGAAATGTGGTGTACACAGTTGGAAATGTATATCTGGGATGGTAAAGCTATTACTGAAATATATGTTATAATATGTTATGTATGATGTAGCTTCGCTTTATGAAAAAAGATCCATACTGCACCTGTTGTATACAGTCCTAGCTTGTTCAAACATAGGCTCATGGTTTATGATAAAACCTGATAACAAGAGTTATGACAACACAACTAAGCTCAGAAGTAATTTAGACAGAGAGTGCTTAGATATATTGATAAGAGGAGAAATGCTATGGTAATAAATGGTTATTACCAAACCATAATAGATATCACTAATGTCCACATAATAATGGAAATGTTCAATGTGCATATGTTAAGGTTAATCTGAAATGCCTCACTGTCCATTGCGTGGCCACACGATCCTTTAATCTTAAATGTACCACAAAAGGACACACAAACTCTCTATTAGGTCCATTGATTTCTCACTGTACTATACTTTAGTGATAATGCCCGGTAAACTGTTGTCGAGGGCCGGAAAGCCGTGCCAATATATCCTCTAAACACCGGCTTCGAGGGCATTATCACTTTTATATAATGGGTTACCAACATGTTCAAATAATGATTGACCTATTTTCAATAACTTTATTTTGATTAATTTAGTCATACTATTTCATCCTTCAACAAGATATAGTCCCGACCCAAATCTAAGGTTGCTACCCAAACCGGCTGGTCGTTCGTTCTATTGTTTCGGTTGCCAGACCCAGTCGTTCAGACTTTTTGTCCTGTATCAATGGACGCGACCCAGTCGTTCGTTCAAAATATTCCATTGCCATACTGACTGGCAACGTTCTTATCCCTTGCTTGCTAGCTAGCCAACTAGGGCTAATTTACAGTCACGTCAAACGTAAAAAAATAATAACAACAGTAGCTGCATTTGTATTTGTTTTAGCTGTTTTCTAGTGACATTTATTTGGAGACATCCATAACAATGAGCTAATGAGGCGCGATTTCACCTGGCATAGAAAATGTACTCTCGTCAGGGCACTGTTGAGGAACTAGACAACAACAACACAGCTTACACAATAACTTCAAACACTGAAGCTGTAAAGAGGTAGCTCTTTACAGCTAGCTGCACTTCGTTTCATTTTACCTTTTTTCAATTGAAATGTCTTTGTATCAATAAAAATGATGCCAGCTGATTTATGATTTTAGACTGACTGGGAAACGCTGCCTGTCTGTCTCGTCACGACTCCCTACCCCTACACATGCATTACTATGGGACAGCTGGAGATCGAATTTGAATATTGAAACAATGTTGCAAATGTCGGAGATAGACATCAAGGTTTATACAAATCTCTGCTGTTGAAAACTAAATGTTAGTCTAAAAGAAATGTGAACTAATGTCTAGATGCTTATTATAGTGGAGATCAAGTTTATAACTGTTCTGGTTGGGCTGATGAGACAGTGGATTGCAGTCAGATGGAACAGAGTTGTTATAGTGTGGACACTATATAAATAATTACATTGAATATGTTATTGTACTTACCTGCAGTATAGTATGATTACTATTCATGTGTTCATGGTTATTATTGGCATTGGCCTTGACCGTGACTTTTCCCCTTTGATGATGTCATCACCCAGAGTTGTACCTGTTCAATGCGACTCTACCAGAGGGCGCCACTTTGAGAGGGTGTATTTGAACATACGTCCCGATAAACCAGGCAGATTATGATCAATACTCGAGGATTTCATATTTTATGGGCTGGTAAACTGACCCTTGCCTATATGAAGTAACAGAAGGTGATTGGAAAACACGGTGATCACTACATGGGCAGAAGAAACCGAAAAGGGCAAGGCATGGCTGAACAGACGCTAATCACCTCAGATGCTAGCAGCGAAACAGAAGCACGCAGCCCAAGTGAAGACTTTCCAGAACTCGAGGCAAAAGACTCCTTATTCTCACCACTGCCACCTACGCAGAGTAAGAACCCTCCTACCAAATACAGAGCAGCCATCTTTGAGAAACTGTCCATCATTGAAAAAACAACAGAGACTACCTCCAAATCATTAGTCTCTCTCAGCCACTGTGCAGCAACTTGTCAACCAGGTGTCAACCTACAGCGAACATTGTTTTTACCATGGAAGCTGAAATACACAAACTGCAACAGGTGAATCGCCAAATGTGACAGAATATCATCGAAGTCCAGCGCCACAGCCGGAGATGGAACCTGAAACTGCATGGGGTGCGAGAAGAGGACGGGGAGAACATACGGAGCGTTACCATTGACATCCTCGGGAAAGTAGCACCCAGGATTCGAGACAACCTCCAGGATGTCGTCGACGTGGCGCACTGCCTGTGAAAGCGAAGGGATGACGGATCTCCGCGGACAACCATCATGCGGTTCACAATGAAAATCTTCAGAGATGTCGTATGGAAAGAAGCCAAGGAGTCCAGGTTTCTTGTGGAGAATAAACTACGCATCAAAGAGGCTCTCACTCCATAAGATGCTGCTGCAAGGGAAAACTTTGGCCAATGGTAAAAAAGGCTAGAGAGAAAGGAAGAGATCATCTTTCAGTGGCCCTTTTGCATTTATCGATGGAAAGAAGATCGATTGTCAGGACGTCAAGTGAAGGTCATGAGAGTACTGAATGTTTTGAAAACTCTGTGCTCAGGTATATAGCCACACTAACTTACAATTGATGTCCTATTCTTTCTAAGTCAAATGAGCGTTAAGAGTTAACAAAATGACTCTGAGTTAATAAGTCGATTGACATTTTTACATTCACCCCGTTTTATATCAACAGGTTCATAAATGTGAATACTGGTTCATAATATTGATCATATCTACCTCGGTTTAGGGTAGTCCAGTTCTTTCTCTAAGCTCAGGATTCCTTATTAGCTACCTAGCTTACTAGTTCAAGTAGTTAACCAGTTATTCATATCACTACACTGTATTTGTCTTATTTTAATTACATTTTTGTCAAGTTATGCAACGTTTTGAATTCAATGCACTAACACTGTATCTCTAAATGCCAAGGGTTTACCCCCCCCCTTTGTTCAGGGACACATTCCATTTCTGTTAGTCACATGTCTGTGGAACTTGTTCAGTTTATGTCTCAGTTGTTGAATCTTGTTATGTTCATACAAATATTTACACATGTTGTTTGCTGTAAATAAAAGCAGTTGACAGTGAGAGGACATTTCTTTTTTTGCTGAGTTTAGTCACAGGTCTAACTACTCAGCTGGTACAATGAAACTGCTTCATACTTTTAGAGGTGATATTTTAGAGTCTTGTATGTCCGAAGATGGGAGATGGGTTATATTGATCTCAAAACTAGATAATGCTTGTTTTATTATATGCAATGTATATTGGTACAACTCTTACTCCTCAAATAAGACTTTATTTTTGGATCTTGCTGATAAGCTTACTGAGCTGCAAAACAAGTATACAAATGCAGGTAAGTTGGTGGTTGGAGATATCCCTCTAGTGGTGTGGGGGCTGTGCTTTGGCAAAGTGGTTGGGGTTATATCCTGCCTGTTTGGCCCTGTCCGGGGGTATCGTCGGACGGGGCCACAGTGTCTCCCAACCCCTCCTGTCTCAGCCTCCAGTATTTATGCTGTAATAGTTTGTGTCTGGGTGCTAGAGTCAGTCTGTTCTATCTGGAGTATTTCTCCTGTCTTATCCGGTGTCCTGTGTGAATTTAAGTATGCTTTCTCTAATTCTCTCTTTCTCTCTTTCGGAGGGCCTGAGCCCTAGGACCATGCCTCAGGACTGCCTGGCCTGATGACTCCTTGCTGTCCCCAGTCCACCTGGTTGTGCTGCTGCTCCAGTTTCAACTGTTCTGCCTGTGGCTATGGAACCCTGACCTGTTCACCGGACATGCTACCTGTCCCAGACCTGCTGTCTTCAACTCTCTAGAGACAGCAGGAGCGGTAGAGATATTCTGAATGATCGGCTATGAAAAGCCAACTGACATTTACTCCTGAGGTGCTGACCTGTTGCACCCTCTACAACCACTGTGATTATTATTATTTGACCCTGCTGGTCATCTATGAACATTTGAACATCTTGGCCATGTTCTGTTATAATCTCTACCCGGCACAGCCAGAAGAGGACTGGCCACCCCTCATAGCCTGGTTCCTTTCTAGGTTTCTTCCTAGGTTCTGGCCTTTTGAGGGAGTTTTTCCTAGCCACCGTGCTTCTACACCTGCATTGCTTGCTGTTTGGGGTTTTAGGCTGGGTTTCTGTACAGCACTTTCTGACATCAGCTGATGTAAGAAGGGCTTTATAAATACATCTGATTGATTGATTGATGGCTTATAATAGCTGGAGACTTTAATGAAACACCCGATAACTCTTTAGATAGATCTCCACCTAGAATAGCTCAAAGATGTCAGAATAGTGACATCATCACCCAAATTTGCAGTAAACTGACAGTGATCGTTACATGGCATGTAACGGCTTTCTTCCATAGGTGAAGGAGAGGACCAAAGTGCAGCGCGGCTAGTGTTCAACATGTTTAATAAAAGAACAAGTGAAACACTACAAACATACAAAATAACAAAATGTGCAAAAACCGAGACAGACCTATCTGGTGCAGACAACCACAGAGACAGGAAACAAACACCCACAAAATCCCAACACAAAACAAGCCTCCTATATATGATTCTCAATCAGGGACAACGATTACCATCTGCCTCTGATTGAGAACCATATTAGGCTGGACATAGAAACAGACAAACTAGACACACAACATAGAATTCCCACCCAGCTCACGTCCTGACCAACACTAAACAAGCAAAACACATAATAACTCTGGTCAGGACGTTACAGTACCCCCCTCCTGAGGTGCGGACTCCGAACGCACCCCTACAACTCAAGAGGAGGGTCTGGGTAGGCATCTGTCCGCGGTGGCGGCTCCGGCGGTGGACGAGGACACCACTCCACCACTGTCTTTGTCCCCCTCCTTAGCGTCCTTTGAGTGGCGACCCTCGCCCACGACCTTAGCCTAAGTATCCTCCCCAAGGCCCCCACATGATTTTGGCTCCGGACTGAGTGGCAGCTCCGGACTGTAGGGCAGCTCATGACTGTAGGGCAGCTCATGACTGTAGGGCAGCTCATGACCGTAGGGCAGCTCCTGACCGTAGGGCAGCTCCTGACCGTAGGGCAGCTCATGACCGTAGGGCAGCTCATGACCGTAGGGCAGCTCATGACCGTAGGGCAGCTCATGACCGTAGGGCAGCTCATGACTGTAGGGCAGCTCTGGACGCTCATGGCTGACTGACGGCTCCGGCAGATCCTGTCTGGTTGGCGGCTCTGGCAGATCCTGTCTGGTTGGCGGCTCTGGCAGATCCTGTCTGGTTGGCGGCTCTGGCAGATCCTGTCTGGTTGGCGGCCCTGGCAGATCCTGACTGACGAATGGCTCTAGCGGCTCCTGACTGACGAACGGCTCTGACGGCTCGGGACAGACGGATGGCTCAGACGGCGCTGGGGAGACGGATGGCTCAGACGGCGCTGGGGAGACGGATGGCTCAGATGGCGCTGGGGAGACGGATGGCTCAGATGGCGCTGGGGAGACGGATGGCTCAGATGGCGCTGGGGAGACGGATGGCTCCGATGGCGCTTGGCAGACGGCCAGCTCTGACGGCGTTGGGCAGACGGACAGTTCAGACGGCGTTGGGCAGACGGGCAGTTCAGACAGCGTTGCGCAGACGGGCAGTTCAGGCGCCGCTGGGCAGACGGGCAGTTCAGGCACCGCTGGGCAGACGCCAGACTCTGGCCGGCTGAGACGCACTATAGGCCTGATGCGTGGTGCCGGAACTGGAGGTACCGGGCTGAGGGCACGCACCTCAGGGCGAGTGCGGGGAGGAGGAACAGGGCTCTGGAGATGCACTGGAAGCCTGGTGCGTGGTGTAGGCACTGGTGGTACTGGGCTGGGGCGGGAAGGTGGCGCCGGATATACCGGACCGTGAAGGAGGACGCGCTCTTGAGCACCGAGCCTCTCCAACTTTACCAGGTTGAATGGTCCCCGTAGCCCTGCCAGTGCGGCGAGGTGGAATAGCCCGCACTGGGCTATGCAGGCGAACCGGGGACACCACCTGTAAGGCTGGTGCCATGTACGCCGGCCCGAGGAGACGTACTGGAGGCCAGATATGTTGGGCCGGCTTCATGGCACCCGGCTCGATGCCCAACCTAGCCCTACCAGTGCGGCAAGGTGGAATAGCCCGCACTGGGGTAAGCACGCGTACTGGGGACACCGTGCGCTTTACCGCATAACCCGGTGTCTGACCAGTACGACGCCCTCTCACTCCACGGTAAGCCCGGGGAGTTGGCTCAGGTATCCAACCCGGCTTCGCCACACTCCCCAATACATTTTTGGGTGAGCCTCTCGGGCTTCCAGCCTCTCTTACGTGCTGCCTCCTCAATCCACCGCTCCTGGGCTGTGGCTGCCTCCTCCTCCCGAGAGCGGCGATAATCTCCAACCTTTGCCCAGGGTCCTTTTCCGTTCATGATTTCCTCCCATGACCATTCCTCCTGGTACCGCTGCTGCTGTTGCTGCTGCCCGTTGCCACGCTGCTTGGTCCGGGTTTGGTGGGTGTTTCTGTAACGGCTTTCTTCCATAGGTGAAAGAGAGGACCAAAGTGCAGCGCGGCTAGTGTTCAACATGTTTAATAAAAGAACAAGTGAAACACTACAAACAACATACAAAATAACAAAATGTGCAAAAACCGAGACAGACCTATCTGGTGCAGACAACCACAGAGACAGGAAACAAACACCCACAAAATCCCAACACAAAACAAGCCTCCTATATATGATTCTCAATCAGGGACAACGATTACCATCTGCCTCTGATTGAGAACCATATTAGGCTGGACATAGAAACAGACAAACTAGACACACAACATAGAATTCCCACCCAGCTCACGTCCTGACCAACACTAAACAAGCAAAACACATAATAACTCTGGTCAGGACGTTACATGGCACTTCTTTAATACGAACTTAAACAAATACACCTGGTGTAATAGGTCAATGACGGCCAGATCCAGAATTGATCTGTTTCTCATTTCTCCCCCACTGTTACAGTATGTACAAGAAGTAAATCATAAACATGGTCTGACTCATCAGAAAATGATATTATTGAAGTTAGAATGTTCTGAAAAATTCAGTGGCATTCAAGGATACTGGAAACTTAATAATCCACTCCTAAATGATCCAGTCTTTAACAAGAGCATAAAGAACTTGATCATAGACTCGTTTAACTCAAATGATTTAGAACCAAAGCATGGAAGTAACTGGGAAATATTTAAATTCAAGGTTAGATCTATCACCATTACACACAGTAAGGAACTAAAGAAGCAAAAATGTTTGAAAGAAGATGAGCTTATGAATAAATTGAATGTTCTCTTATAAAATGATACCCTTTCAGCAGAAGAAGAAACAGATTTGAATACATCTGGAATATAACTAGATCAAATGTTCATTGATTAGCTAATGAGGCCTTTATTCGATCTAGAGCAAAATGGGTTGAGGAGGGTAAGAAAAACAAACCATTTTTTTTGCTCTTGAAAAAAGTAACTATAAGAGAACATTTCTTTCTGCCTTAAATATCGACAATACCTTGTGTAAAGACCCAAATATCATCTCTAACTTTGTGTATTCTTTCTATGAAAATCTGTATAAATCAAATTTTAATGGGATTGAATGTGAAAGTTTTAGTAAACATGTCCATGGTCATGCTCCAAGGATTTCTGATGAGTTCAAGTTCATATGTGAAGATGAGTTTTCTATAGTAGAGATGAGAGTTGCTCTTAAATCTATGAAGGAAGTCAAAGCACCCGGAACAGATGGTCTTTTTGTGGAATTTTATTTACACGTTTGGGAACATTTAGAGGGACCGGTATTCAACATGTTCCAAGAATGCCTAGCTAAGGGTGAGATGATTACTACCATTAAACAAGGGGTTATTTCCTTAATACCAAAACCTGATAAAGATCCCCTTTTCATTGATAATTGGAGACCTATTACATTATTAAATACAGATTATAAATTGATAACTTTAGCATACGCTAATAGACTTAAAAGGGGCCTAAACCATCTTATTCATGAAACCCAAACTGTTTTCATGAAAGGTTGCCACATCAGCTGTAACATTAGGTTAGTTTTAGACTTGATTTATTACGCAGATTCAGTTTACTCAGAGGCTATTATTCCTCGACTTTTATAAAGCATTTGATACAATTGAACACAATTTCCTAATACATTCGTTGTACACTTTTGGTTTCGGGACTAACTTTGTCTCTGTTATCAATATGTTTTATAAAGATATTAATAGTTCTATTATGATTAATCGTAACACATCTAAAATATTTAATATTCACCGTGGTGTACGCCAAGGTTGCCCTATTTCAGCTTTCTTATTCCTTTTAGTTGTAGAATTACTATCTATTAACATTTTAAACAACCCTGAGTTAAAATGTATTTCAACATTTGGAAAATAAATAAAAGATATCTCAATTAGCAGACGATACAGTTGTTTCTAAAAGACAATGATCAAGTTGCTATTGCACTTATATTATCAAATCATTCTCTTCTGCTTCTGGTCTGGAACTTAATTAAATAAATGCGAAATATTGTCCGTGCATTACTCAAATTACCAATCTGTTGAGAATATCCCAGTGAAAGATAATGTGAAATATTTAAGGGTGTACATGGTGAAAACCCATATTGTTCGTCAACATCTCAATTTCTCTCAGAGATTAAAGAAAACAAAATCCATCTTTAGTAGCTGGCTCCAACGTGACCTCTCCATTATTGGAAGGGTTTTATTGTCCAAAGCAGAGGGTCTGTCACGTTTTGTCTACCCTGCTCTATCCCTATTTGTAGCTGATCAAACCAGCAAGGATATCAACAAAACTTTCCTAGACTTTATATGGAAAAATAAACAACACAAACTTAAGAAGTCTGTAATATCAAACCAAAGAGCTGATGGTGGGCTTGAAGTACTAGATTTCATTGATATCAAGCATACTTTTAATGTAAACTGGATAAAAAGATGTATGCTTAGCTTGGAATCTATATGGTACTTCATTCCCTGGCATATTTGTATGAAATTTGGTGGTCTTCAATTTTTGTGGAAGTGCAATTATTCTCCAGCAAAATTAGCCATCAAACTGTCCAAATTTCATGAACAAGCCCTTTTAGCCTGGAAACTATGTTATTTCCACAACTTCTCCCCACACAAGTCACTTCTGTGGAACTTGTTAAAAACAAGTCTTTGTTCTTTCCTAAGTGGCTCGAAAGAAATATTAGATTTGTGCTTGATTTATTTGATAAAGAAGGAAATATACTCTCTTATAGAAAGTTCTTGCAAACATATAACTTCCCAATACATTATAAATAATTTAATTCTATATGCAAAGCAATTCCTTCAGGACTTACTCAATTAATTAAATCTCATTTGTGTTTTGGCAAACGTTTCATGATAGATGCACAACTTATGTTAGAAGGTTTCCCCCTGCTGGATAAGAAATGTAATAATACATTCATAAGATAACTTTTTCACTCCAAGAACAAGATCTCTCCTTGAGGGAAATTCTTCTGGAATGCCCATATTACTGAAATTGAATGGAAGAAAGCTTGGTTGCTCCCTAACAAATTTTGTATATCAAATAAAGTAAAAGAAATTCACTTTAAAATCTTGCACAAAATATATCCTTGCAATAACTTGTTGTCTAAATGAATGGATTTAGAGGACATGCCTTTACTGTGATAAAGAAGGATACAATTGTATACACATTTTTATGAGTGTGACTCTGTGAAGTTATTTTTGAGTGAGTTAAGTATTTACATTTTTAATTTCATCAATGTGACTCATGTATTTACAATGCAAGATGTAATATGATATTTTTCAAATGAAAACAAAACCACTGAATTAGTCGTTAATTTCTTCATTCTCTCTGGTGAATTTTATATACACAAAAACAAATATTTGAAATCTGTCCCTAAATGCAATATATTTTTTCTTGAAATCCAATATCTAATAAAATCTCTAGAATTGGTCAATAACAAAAAAACACTGTATTCTTACAACTCTATCATACGTTTATACAACTGTAACCCCTGTTTTTTAATCCTTTTTTTTGTTTTGTTATTTTCTTTTAGGCACTTTAACTTTTGAAAGTCAATCCTTGTGATTTTTATTTGTTTTTACTTTTATTTATTAGGTTGAAAGTAAAGGAAAGTAATATTGAATTGCATGTGGACATTCCTTGTCAAGTTACTACATCTTTTGGCGACGAGGACAAAACTTGGGTTGCCGTCCAAACACTTAAAAGACACACCCTATCCCCTCAGCCCTCAAATTATGTGGACGTATCTGAGGACGTATCATGACGTCTGACGAGTATACACTTGCAGGGCAAGGGGCGAAGGAGGAAGGAATGGGAGTTAGTGCCAAGATGGCGGCTTGAACAGACTCTTTTTTACCGAGCTCCGTACCAAACTTCAGAAAGATTGTGGGGAAAAAACAAGTTTACAGTCATTACTATTTTTATTTGTTCAAGATATAAGACCTTTCCTGTTACTGGAATAATAATTGGATAATTTATTTCGGCATGTCCAATGCAAAGTCGTGACAAAAAAAGAAAGGAAGAAGTTAGCCGTTCTATTGCTAATCAACAAGAGAGAAACGTGCTAATAGACAACTGCCATAACTACGCTTGCCCTATGGATAATGTCATGCTTTCGAATGCTGTTGAAGATGACGAATTCCCCTCTTTACCGGTTACTCCATGCAAACCTCCACCCTCCAAAAAACCCAACATGAACTCTGACATCGTGGCTACCCTCTCCTTACTCATCAACTCCAGGCCTGACGCCATTGAGAAAATGGTTGGCGAGAACACCATGGTTATCTAAGGCTTGAAAAGGACTGTGGAGTTTGCATGTGGTGAAATCAGGGATGTGAAAACGAGAGTAACAAAAATTGAAAAAAGTATGGAAAAGTTAGAAAATAATAACAATGTCTACCATAGACGTCTCACTGATCTGGAACAATACACAAGAAGATGGAACCTGAGACTCTACGGCTTGCCAGAGGTGGAGAATGAAGATGTGCGAGGAGAGGCCATCCGCATCTGCCAAGAAGTTATGCCTGCAGAGAAGAACAAAATTGGTGATACCATCGACGTTGTGCATCGCCTCGGCAAGAAGCAACAGCAAAACGATTCAAGACCAAAGGGTATCATCATCCTCTTCACTGCCAGATTCTACAGGGATGCTGTCTGGAAAGCTGCTAGGAAGAACGCCTTCCTTTAGAGACATGGTATGCGTTTCGCCGAGCATCTCAGCCCGGAGGACATAGAACGAAGGAACAAGTTGTGGCCAACGATCAAGATAGCACGAAATGAGGAAAAGGCTGCTTCGTCGGAGGACGAGGCTTCATCAACGGTTCAGAAATCCATATTCCTCCCTAAAATCTCACCAGAAGGAACAGGTTGATGGTTTCAGCCAAGGTATTCTCATTTTCCTTATGTTGTTTACCTAACAAGCATCAGGTGACTATTTTTCAGGAATACTCAGGTACTTCAATTTATTAGTTTGTTCTTGTATGACCAGAAGACCTATTTTGTTTACAAACTTACGAAGAAGATTGAAAGCTGTATTTTTTTTTATGTATACAGTAACTAAGATACTGTTTTAAAGGGCATACAGGTTTGCTCTGACTTTACACGGTTATTGTTCTATTTAGTTATTAATACTTATTTCCAAAAAAATATCTTAGGAACATGTATATGTAAAACATTTTTTCTTCAATTATTTTATGATCAGTTTTCATATGCACTTAATTTTATTTAAATTATTATTTTGTATTTTATTTCTCAGAATCGTTCCTGATTACACTAAAGAGGGTTTTTAGTCTCTCTTACTACAAGAACCCTTGGTTTGGTCTTGAACATAATTTTCAGTTGAGTTGAATTTCAAAGCCGGATAACGTCTAGCTCAAAGTTTATGGAATAAGCTATTTTCACTTTAAATTTACTTAAATGGTGCAGATCTCGGTTCCTTATCGTTTACGTTCACTGCTCCTACATCTTTGACTCATCCTACTACAGTTTATACTTTTATATAATCTTCGTTGTTTTGTCTTTGTCTTTAGTTTCTCTTAATGCTAGGGGGTTACGAAAAAATGTGAAGCGCAAGGCCTTATTTCTATTTGCTAAACAATTTCGAACAGATTTTTTCTTCAAGAGTCTCACTCAATTTCGGCTGATGCCAACTTCTGGAGGTCACAGTGGGGCAACGATATGTGGCTTTCCCATGGATCTGAACGCTCCGCTGGTGTCACTACAATGAAAAATACCTTTGGTGGTAATATTCTACACTCGGAATGTGACCCCTTTGGTCACTTTATTTTGTCTTGTGATCAGTTACAATGACATTACGCTCATTACTGTGAACTTCTACGGGTACAACACCAAACATGAGAATGATGAATTGCTTGAATTTATAGAGAAACATATACTTCATTGGTTATCTAAATTTCCCAATTCGTTATTTTTGATAGGAGGGGACTTTAACATTAGTATAGATAATTAAACTGATAGATGGCCCCCAGGTAGACCAACCAATCAGAATTTCGGTTTAATACATTTTATGGAAAGGTTTGATCTAACTGATATATGGAGAGAGAGGTTTCCGGCCGACAGATCATTCACTTGGAGTAACAAAACAGGTTCCAGACAATCCAGAATAGATTTTTGGCTTATATCCAAATGTATTGATAATGAGTGTGTTACTACAAATATCTGTACTACTCCCCTCACAGACCATAGGGCCATTTACATTGATATCAAAATATTTACCCCTGATACTAACCTTGGCAGAGCATCCTACTGGAAGCTAAATAGCTCATTATTAAATACTGATATAGTTAAATTTGAGGTTAAAGATCTGTTCTCACACTTTTGGGAAAGGGCTTGTGAAGAAAAATGTTATTGCAAGAACTGGGAGCTCTTTAAATTTGAGGTGTCCAAATACCTTAGAAAATATGGTAGTAATCTTGCTAAGACCAGAAGAGCTGAGGAGGAAAAGGTGATCATTAAGATAACTTCCCTTTCTCAGATGTCCCCAGCCAGCCTCTCGGGGGAGGAGAAGATGGAACTAATTGAGTTACAAATTAAACTGGATAATATATATAGATTAAAAGCAGAAGAAGCCTTTATTAGATCTAGGAAAAAATGGATTGAGGAGGGAGAACAGAATTCATCCTATTTCTTTAGACTTGAGAAATTCCACTCTAAAAATAACACGATCCATAAATTAAACATTGATGGTGTTATTACAGATGACCAAAAATGAATCGCTAAATACTGTAGCAATTTTTACAGAAAATTGTATAGCTCTATGTACTGTCAGGAATCCACAGATATGTTTTTTAACTCACTGAATAATGTGCACTCTATCAGTGAAATAGAATCTAAACAGTGTGATGAACCCATCAAAGTTGAAGAGATTATAGAGTCTATCAAACATCTAAAGAACAATAAATCACCAGGTGTTGATGGAATTACATCAGAATGTTACAAATGATTTTCTGAACAAGTAGCTCCCTTCCTATTTGAAGTCTTTTTAGAGAGTATTAAAAACAATGTTCTCCCTCCTACAATGAGTCAGGGGTTAATAACACTGATACCTTAGCCTAAAAAAGAAGTGCTGCTCATTGATAACTGGCGTCCAATTTGTCTTCTTAATAATGACTATAAGATATTAGCCTTACTACTTGCAAAAATAATTAAAGAAGTCCTGGATGCAATCATTGATGAAACACAGTCTGGCTTCATGAGGAACAGACATATTTCTAACAATGTCAGACTAGTATTAGACATACTTGACTACTCAGACCTAATAACTGAGGATAGCTTCATATTATTTTTAGATTTTTATAAAGCATTTGACACAGTAGAGCATCAGTTTCTCTTCCACTCCCTTGAGAGACTGGGCTTTGGGGATTTTTTCTGTAAGGCTATTAAGACTCTATGCAAATGGTAACAGCTCTATCAAATTGAAATATGGCACCTCACCTAGATTTGAGTTAAAGAGAGGAATTAGGCAAGGTTGTCCTATCTCCCCGTACCTGTTTTTATTAATCACCCAACTTCTTGCAAATTCTTTAAATAATAGTCCTGTACAAGGTATTTCCATAGCTGGTAAAGAAATTATTATAAGCCAGCTGGCTGATGATACTACACTTTTTTCTGAAAGACCCTAACCAAATTCCCATATCGATCAATGTGATACAATCCTTTTCCAAAGCGTCTGGTCTATATCTTAACATTAATACATGTGAACTCATAGCTGTCAAAGATTGTGTGACACCTTCATATTATGGTATTCCAGTAAAAAAAGAACTTACATATTTAGGCATAACCATTACAAAGGATCAGAAGATCTAGAGGCTTACTACATTTTAACCCTCTTATTAAAAATACCCAGAAGAAGCTAAATCAATGGCTACAGAGGGACTTATCTTTAAAAGGTATAGTACTAATAATCAAGGCCGAAGGTATCTCTAGACTAACATATGGCGCTCTATCATTATATCTTGACAGTAAAATAAGCAAGGAGATAGACCAGATGCTTTTCAACTTTCTGTGGAGAAACCGTACCCATTACATTAGGAAAACTGTTGTAATGAACACTTATGAGAATGGTGGGCTGAATTTTCTGGACTTTACTACTTTAAATAATACTTTTAAGATCAATTGGATAAAACAATTCCTAAGAAGACCCACTTCTATCTGGAATTTTATTCCTCATCATGTCTTCTCTACTTTTGGTGGCCTTAACTTCATGTTGTTTTGCAATTATAATATTGACAAAATTCCAGTGAAAGTTTCTGCTTTTCATCGGCAGGTTTTCTTGTCATGATCCTTAATTTATAAACACAAATTTTCTCCACACAGATATTATATATGGAATAATTGGGATGTATATTGTATAAAAATACTTCTTTGTTTTTAGACTATTGGTTCCGAAATAATATCCTATTGGTGAGCCAACTGGTAAATGCAGAGGGTCTTTTACTCAGTTATAAGGAATTCTTATCACTTTACAAGGTCCCTGTAACACCTAAAGATTTTGCAATTGTTTTAGACGCCATTCCCTCAGGTGTTGCTCTGTTATTCAGGAACGTGTCAAGACCTGACCCTCAGAGCCTACCTTCTATTGACCCTGTTGACTCATCAGTAGGAAAGATTTGTTTCTCTTTTGGTCCATTCAACAACAGAGCGATACGAACCTTGTTTCAGCAGGATGTTGTATGTCATGCCTTATTGGAATGGATTTATTGATAATATCTGTTGGAAAAAAGTTTGGATGTTGCCACACACATACCTTCTTGTTAACAAAATTAAGGAAGTTTCCTTTAAAATTATTCATAAATATTATCCTGCCAACCACTATATGAAGAAGTTTAAGTAAAACATCAACTCAAATTGCTCCTTTTGTAATGACCACCCAGAAACAGTGTTGCATCTTTTTTGGCATTGTATTCATGTAAGAAAACTGTGGCAAGACATCAGTAGATTTATAATTGAACACATTTATGAAGATTTTACACTATTGTGGAGAGATGTACTGCTTGGATTCTTTACATACGATAGAAATAAGCTGAAAATTTTTTATGTAATTAATTTCATTATTCTTTTGGCCAAATTTCATATACACAAATGTAAATTGACAAACAATATTTTATTTGTATTTTTTTATTTAACCTTTATTTAACCAGGAAGGGCTCATTGAGATTTAAAATCTCTTTTTCAAGAGCGTCCTGGCCAAGATAGGCAGCACCAAGTCATTACAAAAATTACAGACAGACAACATGAAAAACTACAAGTAATCTAGTAAAAACCATTGAATTCACAAGAGTATAACAAAATCAAAAACGAGCAAATTAAAAACATTTACAGGTCAGGGAATCAGCCTCAAAATCCTTCATCAGTGATTTAAAAACACCAATCGGGACAAGTTCTTCCAGTTTAAAATTATTTTGTAAGGTGTTCCAAGACGATGGCGCAGAGTACATAAAAGACCTTTTACCAAATTCAGTTCGGACATTTGGAACAGTTAGCAGGATAAAGGGTTATTCACAGTTTGACAAGGAAGGTCTGGCCATAGTTTTTTCTGTGAAACGCTTTCATCAGTACCTTTACGGCTGTCATTTCACCATATGCACTGACCACAAACCACTGATGAGCCTTTTCAGTGAATCAAGATGCGTTCCTCCCATGGCTTCAGCAAGGATACAGCGGTGGGCTCTCACACTGTCAGCTTACCAGTACACTATAGTGTACAGAGCGTGGAAGGACAATGCAAACGCAGATGCGCTCAGCCGTCTCTCGCTACCAGAGATGCCCACCACAACTGTGGTGCCTCCCGAGATAATTTTCCTAATGGAGAGATTGTTAAAGTCACCTGTGAATGCCAAACAGATCAAACAGTGGACAGACCGGGATCCTATCCTGGCCCTAGTGAAAAGATTCCTTATGCAGGGCTAGCCTCCCGCCATAGAGGATGAGGGACTGAGACCTTATACAAAGCGCAAAACTGAGCTGAGTGTGCAGGATGGCTGCATACTCTGGTGGTCCAGAGTGGTTGTTCCGCCCCCTGCCTGTGCACAAGTCATGGATGAGGTCCATGAGGCTCACCCGGGTGCCTCCCGGATGAAAGGTTTAGCCAGATCTTACTTCTGGTTGTCTAACATGGATCAGGTCGTAGAAAACAAAGTTAAATTATGTTCTGAGTGCCAGATCAACCAGAAGATGGCAGCAGGTTCACATTGACTAGTACCTTAAATCTACTGACATGGAACTGCCATGGTCTAGGTCATGCAATAAAACAAAAAAAGATACTGTGTGCTCTTAAAGAAAAAGCAGACATTGTGCTATTACAAGAGACACACCTCTGTGATGCCGAACATGATATACTCTGCAGAGCTTGGGTGGGACAGGTGTAATTCTCATCTTTCAAATCAAACAGTAGAGGCACAGCCATACTTATCCATAAGAATGTTCCATTCATAATTGACAAAAACATATCTGATCCAGAGGGTACATTTATTCTGATAACTGGGTCACTGTATGGGAAACCAATTACTATCTTAAACATATACGCCCCTAACACAGATACTCCTGCTTTCATGTCGAAAATGATAACCCTGTTCAATGAGCATTGTGTTTCCTTTGGAGTGCTGGCTGGAGATTTTAATTGTACCCTTAACCCAACAACAAATCATCTCAAGTCCTTACCACAAACCCTAGATCTGCAAAGATGTTGAACTCTCTTACTAAAGAGATGGGACTGATAGATATCTGGAGAGCGACTAATAGCTCATCTATGGACTATACATACTACTCTAATGTCCATAACACCTACTCCCGTATAGATTACATTTTTATCCCAAAGATTTTCATAAATTCTGCCACGTGTACAATCGGACCCATAGCACTTTCAGATCACGCCTTTGTCTATCTCCGCTTTGACCTCTGCAAAAACATCCCGAGGTCAAAGTACTGGAAATGCAACACCTCCATGTTTTCAAACAAAGCATTTGCATAAAATTGTACTTTTCATGGTTTTTACTGCAAACTACATACTTCTGAGAGAAGACATACAGATGCAGAACTCTATTCCTTCCTAGAGGGAATCTCAATACCTAAACTATCAGAGACCGACCAAGATAGATCTCAACTCCCCCTTCACTCCTGAGGAGGTCCTGGAGGCAATTATCTCCATGCCACCTAACAAGTCCCCAGGCCAAGACGGATTTCCCAGAGAGTTCCACAAAGCTTTTTGGCCCCAGCTTAGCCCTATTTCCATGCCAATGCTGGATGATTTTTGTAAAAACGGAGTTCTCCCAGACTGTATGTACACAGCCCGCATTACAGTGCTGCTCAAAAAAGACAAGGACCCTCTATCCTGCTCCTCCTTCCGGCCCATAAGCTTGTTGGATTTCGACTTCAAAATAATTACCAAATTGCTTGCCAAAAGACTAAATACTCTTCTTCCGAAAATAATAAAAGCGGACCAAACTGGATTTCTTAGAGACAGATACTCTTCTGATAACATTCGCCATCTTTTTGATATTATTGGTCAAGTAAACGTACAGAAGACCCCTGTCCTGCTGGCTTCACTGGGTTCTGAGAAGGTGTTCCACACCCCTGTCCCGTTGGCTTCACTGGAGGCTGAGAAGGTGTTCCACACCCCTGTCCTGCTGGCTTCACTGGGTTCTGAGAAGGTGTTCCACACCCCTGTCCTGCTGGCCTCACTGGGTTCTGAGAAGGTGTTCAACACCCCTGTCCTGTTGGCTTCACTGGGTTCTGAGAAGGTGTTCTACACCCCTGTCCTGTTGGCTTCACTGCGTTCTGAGAAGGTGTTCCACACCCCTGTCCTGTTGGCTTCACTGGGTTCTGAGAAGGTGTTCCACACCCCTGTCCTGTTGGCTTCACTGCGTTCTGAGAAGGTGTTCCCCACCCCTGTCCTGCTGGCTTCACTGGGTTCTGAGAAGGTGTTCCCCACCCCTGTCCTGCTGGCTTCACTGGAGGCTGAGAAGGTGTTCCACACCCCTGTCCTGCTGGCTTCACTGGGTTCTGAGAAGGTGTTCCACACCCCTGTCCTGTTGGCTTCACTGGATGCTGAGAATGTGTTCGACAGGAAGGAGTGGAGCTTTCTGTTCTCAGTCTTAGAAAAGTTCAACATGGGCCCAAACTTGATTAAATGGATTAAGTCCCTATACTGTCATCCAAATGCCATGGTGACTACTAATGGTCGGAATTCTGACAGATTCCCTTTGGGGCGTGGCACAAGACAAGGATGCTCGCTGACCCCCCTGCTCTACTTGTTGGGGGCGGAGCCTTTGGCAGAGTTGATAAGGAGCAATCCAAGTATTATGGGTGTTTCTGCAGGCGGCCTGCAGCACAAGATTTCGCTTTACGAAGATGATGTCTTGCTCTACATATCCAACCCTGAAAAATCCCTCCCATTTTAGACACAATTGCTCAGTACGGCAAGTTTTCAAGATATAAGATACATTTGAACAAATCCACTGTTTGCCCTCTCAATCTTACGCTCAACATGAGTGACATGTCTGGCCATGGAAGAACTGGGACATTTTCAGTTTCCAGGAACAGATCCTTGCCACATGGGGCCGTGCATTATCATGCTAAAACATGAGGTGACGGTGGTGGAGGAATGGCACAAAATGGGCGTCAGGATCTCGTCACTGTATCTCTGTGCATTCAAATTAACAAAATTCTATTGTGTTCATTGTCCGTAACTTATGCCTGCCGGTAACATAACCCCACCACCACCATGGGGCACTCTATTCACAATGTTGACATCAGAAAACCGCTCTCACACTTGGCGCCATGCATGCGGTCTGCGGCCGTGAGGCCGGTTGGACATACTGAGATTGTCAGTTGGATATGCTCTCTGCAAGGTTTTGTATGTCTTCTCTATCATATGAACATCCTTTTCTAACTGAAATAAGATTCCCTCAGGTTTGGTCTGATGTCCAAAAGACTTCAAATCGAAATGTCATGATACGTAATTTTTTTATGTATTTGAAACTATATATGTTCATTGGTCAGTCCAAAATTACTTTTTAATTCTGTCATGGAAATAAGTGTATTTCCTGATACCAAGTAATTTACGGTTTCTATGCCTTTAGTTTTCCATGTGGACCAATTTATCTGTGAATTCTGAAAAGCTATCTAAGGATTGTTCCATAAGGTTGTGCTTTTAGGGAGTGATATTAGTTCTTTTAGAATACGTTTAATTTTATTCAATGTTGTTATAGTGTTCTTAGCTATGAAGTTCTTAATGTTCTTAGCTTTATCCTTTGAAAATAGACACGTAAAAAGATTCTGGGGATGAGCATGTGCATCTTCAATATGTACCCCTTGTTCCTCTTTAGTGCATTTAACTATATATCTGGAAGGTTAAAACCACCCTCAGAAGAGGGTGGTTTTATTCTATTATTTCATTTGCCCACATAAAGTCTGTTATAACCGAGTATACTGTTTAAAGGAATGTCTTTGGTATTATCGAAAATAAATACAAAAACTTGCCATTCTGAAGATGAGAGAACGTTCTACCTTTTAAGATTTAGGGGAAGATTATTACATTTAATTAACTCTGCTTTCATATTGTTAAGTGTCCATCCATTATTGAACTTTGGTTCAAATGTGTTCATACATTAAGAAGTAATTACTGAAAAGTAAAATCAGGGTTGTAACGCTTTAAGTTTCTAAGAATTGGCAATGACTAAATTCATTACATGTATAAATACTTAATAATGGGCAGAGTCACTAATCTGACACAGCCCATTGTAAATCGATATACATTATTAGTGGGATGATTAAAGACCACTTCAAAACACATTTTTTTACTTGAATAACTTGATACTAATTACATTTAGCCTAACAAGTTGACTGCATGCAGACAAATGTCTATCTCAGACAAAACTTGAGATAAAATACAACATAGACCTCTAAAATGGTCAATGGTGCAGTGAGCTGACAATACAATGTCAGGTTGATCTGAATCACATGGAATATACAGTACTGTACATAAATTAATGGTCTTCAGGTTTCTATGGGTGTTTTAAACAGAATGTATTACTTATTGTTTACCAGACTGATATAAGATGCATACTGACTGTGTCCACCTTACTGGACAGACAGGTGGTTTGTTGAATGCAGGATTGGCACTTCTGTTGGGGACAACTGAAGGAGTTGCGTCAGAAACCATTTGTGACTATTTTCTTTGTTCAGGAATCTGAGAAACAAATGTCCATATTGTAGACATGTTATAGCATCCACTATTCTGGTTGATGCCCTTCTACCTACTGTATAAGTGTTGGTACTTCAGGGTACGTTGTGTACTGTTGTTTCATAATGGCAAAGGTTAGGACTGAGGTAGAAAAGGCTGACGTAAGATGAGTTGAGAATTGAAGTAAACCAGCTGAAAATGGAAGCTTTTGTTTGGTCCACAGATGGAAGCTTTTGTTTGGTCCACAGATGGAAGCTTTTGTTTGGTCCCTGTAAATACAAAATAAAAAAATAAAACCCAAGTATACAGTTAAATCTCTTAGAAATACAGCCAAAAAGCTATTTCCTGTTAGGACAAAACTGTGGGCCTCAAGGCTTTCATATGGTCTGTAGCTATATTATTACAGTTCCCGGCCCCTCTGAATTTGCAACTGGAAAACTGTCAACTGTTGACCTCCTTCTGGCTGGATTTCCACTGATACTGGAACAACTTTAAGATATCCTCTCCCTAATCCTCTGACTTGCAGCCCTATGAATTTCCTCAGACACCTGGGCATATGGATTATATGCTGATAAAAAGCGCTACTGACACCTTGATACAACTGATGATTGATACAATCATTGACACTAATACTTTCAAGTTTCAAGTTTGTACAGTATGTCACATGCACAAGTACAGTGAAATGCCTTTCTTGCGATCTCAAAACCCAACAATGCAATAATCAATAACGATGTAATACAATAAAAAAACACACAAGAAAGAAGAATAAATATGAAGAACACCATAAGTAAGTAAGCATACTATATACAGGGTTAGTTCCAATACCATATTTACAATGTGCAGAGATACTGGAGTGATGGAGGTAGATACTGTATGTATAGGAGTAAGGTGACTAGGCAACAGGATATTAGACAAGTTGCTGCTACTCTGTTTATATGTCAGTGGGTGTGCGTGTGTGTAGAGTCAGTATAAATGTATGCAGTGGTGATTTTGGCATGTAAATCTTTGTGGGGCAATTTTTTTTTAGATGCATGCCAGCAAAGCCACAACACAACATTAAACAATACATTAATTGCACTATAACTGTGACAAACGGTGCCCACAAACTACATATAGCCCTCCCAACAGCAGAGTCCCAACAGCAGTCCCAACACCTTACCACTGCTACACCTGGCTATCAGCAGAGCCTTGTCTGGCAGCCAAACAGTTCATTCAGCCTCATTTACTGCATTTAAAAAAAACATACACTACCGTTCAAAGGTTTGGGGTCACTTAGAAATGTCCTTGTTTTTGAAAGAAAATCTATTTTTTTTGTCCATTAAAATAACATAAAATTGATCAGAAATACAGTGTAGACATTGTTAATGTTATAAATTACTATTGTAGCTGGAAACGGCAGATTTTTATAGAATATCTACATAGGCATAGAGGCCCATTATCAGCAACCATCACTTCTGTGTTCCAATGGCACGTTGTGTTAGTTAATCCAAGTTTATCCTTTTAAAAGGCTAATTGATCATTTGGAAACCCTTTTGCAATTATGTTAGCACAGCTGAAAACTGTTGTCCTGATTAAAGAAGCAACAAAGCTGGCCTTCTTTAGACTAGTTGAGTATCTGGAGCTTCAGCATTTGTGGGTTCGATTACAGGCTCAAAATGGCCAGAAACAAATAACTTTCTTCTGAAACTCGTCAATCTATTCTTGTTCTGACAAAGAAAGGCTATTCCATGCGAGAAATTGCCAAGAAACTGAAGATCTGGTACAACACTGTGTACAACTCCCTTCACAGAACAGCGCAAACTGGCTCTAACCAGAATAGAAAGAGGAGTGGGAGGCCCCTGTGCACAACTGAGCAAGAGGACAAGTACATTAGAGTGTCTAGTTTGAGAAACAGACGCCTCACAAGTCCTCAACTGGCAGCTTCATTAAATAGTACCTGCAAAACACCAGTCTCATCGTCAACAGTGAAGAGGCGACTCCGGGATGCTGGCCTTCTAGGCAGAGTTCCTCTGTCCAGTGTCTCTGTTCTTTTGCCCATCTTAATCTTTTCTTTTTATTGGCCAGTCTGAGATATGGCTTTTTCTTTGCAACTCTGCCTAGAAGGCCAGCATCCCAGAGTCGAGTCATGTTTCAGTAATGATTAACATGGTTAAATATTCGTAAATCTCTGCTTGATTTAGTTTTTGGTATATTTTGAATTTTTTGACATATTCTGTATTTCCACTGAAGAAAGCAATAATGAATCAACACACTACTGTAAATAAACTGACACTACCTGTTATGAAACTGAAATTGCTGTCCGTAAATAAATGTTGAGAAATGCTCAGTCTGATGCCATTCGGCTCAGGGTTTCACAGCCCTATAATAATGATAGAAGTTATATCAGCTTAAAAATAGTTTATTTACAATCTATGGGGAAAAAGATGTTGGGAATAGTGGTATAAATCAAATCAAATTGTATTTGTCACATGCGCCAAATACAACAGGTATTTCACCTTACCGTGAAATGCTTATTTACAAGACCTTAACCAACAATGCAGTTTTAAGAAAATAGATTTAAGAAAATATTTACTAAATTAATTAGTCAAAAAACAGTAAAATAACAATAATGAGGCTATATACAGGGGGTACCGATACTGAGTCAATGTGCAGGGGTACAGGCTAATCGAGGTAATTTGTACATGTTGGTAGGGGTAAAGTGACTACGCACAGATAATAAACAGCAAGTAGCAGCAGTGTAAAAACAAAGGGTGTCAATGTAAATAGTCTGGGTGACCATTTGATTAATTGCTCAGCAGTCGTATGGCTTGGGGGTAGAAGCTGTTAAGGAGCCTTTTGGACCTAGGTTTGGCACTCCGGTACCACTTGCTGTGTGGTAGCAGAGAGAACAGTCTATGACTTGGGTGACTGAAGTCTATGACAATTTTTGGGCCTTCCTCTGACACTGCCTAGTATATAGGTCCTGGATGGCAGGAAGCTTGGCCCCAATGATGCACTGGGCTGTATGCACTACCCTCTGTAGCGCCTTACGGTCAGATGCCATACCAGGCGGTGATGCAACCGGTCAGGATGCTCTCAATGGTGTAGCTGTATAACTGTTTGAGGATCTGGGGAGCCATGCCAAATCTTTTCAGTCTCCTGAGGGCGAAAAGGCATTATCGTGCCCTTTTCATGACTTTCTTGGTGTGTTTGGACCATGATTGTTTGTTTGTGATGTGGACACCAAGGAACATAAAAAAACTCTCGACCCGCTCCACTACAGCCCCGTCGATGTAAATGGGGGCGTGTTCGGCCCTCCTTTTCCTGTTGTCCACGATCATCGCCTTTGTCTTTCTCATGTTGAGGGAGAGGTTGTTGTATAGGAGTCTGAAATTAATTAAATACCCTAACCCCAAGCTATGTTCGATGTCAGCAGCAATTTCCAGTGAGAAATGATCAATCTGAAGCCATTCGGCTGTGGGTTTCACAGCCCTGTAATAATGATACAAGTTATATCTCCTTAAAAAGGGTTTAATTACAACCTATGGGGCTAAGGCTTGATCACACCTGTAGTGACTAATTATATCCGTCACGTCCATTGTTGCTTATCCATTGTTCACTAGTTATATCAATGTAATTACACACAACACAATGTTGAAAAACAGAATGCGTCCCACCACTAGATCACATAACTAGATGTGGGCCCAATGCTGCATCCAATGTAACGGAAGAAAGTAACAGGGACTCTAACCAGGGCTCATACGTGGCACAGTGAGCTCTATCGGCCGTTGCCATGAAAGCCTAGTAGGCCTCTTGGCAGAGGCAGTAGCCCTACAATGCTGGCATATGCCTTGTAACAATAGCCAAAGTATATAACATGATTGACACAACCGTAATAATCATCATGAAACGACCTTGGAAGTGACATGTGTAAGACAAAATTATTAATTATTTTACATTAACCGGTTTAACTGCATTGATATGGCTTAATTGATCCTAGTTCAGACTCGTTATAGTTGCAAATTTAAACCAAACATCTGTTTCCCCACATTTATTGATGAATTAATTTCCAATCATGAAAATGTATTCCAATTCCCCAATCAAATACCTTCATCTTTACCACAAAAAAACAGACAAGTACAGCTTTTTACTCCAAAGAAACGTAAGGCTACTATTATAAGCATAGAAAACAATATTAGCATTCATTTAAAAAACGACAACGTAAGGCTACTATTATATTAGCATTATTTCGGTGACAACCTGGTTGACTAACACATTTGTTTTTTGACATAAATAAATGTGGGACACAAAAAAAGGCAGTGTAGAACACCATTGCCCAAAATCATTGCTCCAATACATTTCAAAAGATTGTTCCGAAGTTTGCCCCCCAAAAATGTAAGATGCACAAAAATGTGTGTATTTTCCTACGAACTAAGCCACACAAAAACGCACAAAATCTGTTTAAATACTTTTTGAACGTTTGCACAAATTGAGTGTGAGATTTTGTTGGCTGGATTGATAGCATGGCCAATGTATGCAACCTTTTCTGGCCCATGGTGTTGTGTGTGAATGTTTATCCTTTTAAGCATGTTTATCCTTGCTGACAGATGTTTTAAATCCTTAAATCTAGACTTGGACCACACACCCTCACCACCGCAAGGGAAGCAAAGTAGTGATTGCTTCGTGATGCTTGCAGTTAGCCATTGATTACTTCCAAACCACTCATTGTTTATGTCCAATGGCCGATGAGCACCGACACGTTTTATCTATAATTTATCTTCATATGACAAGGATTGAAAAGGATTTACCAGTAGATTGTCGTCATGATTCGTGAGGATGACTGCTTGTCTAGCTTGCTAGCTAATATTGTGAAAGTATGATGTTGACATGATCAGTCCAATCAAAGCTATGGTAGACATAATGTGATTTGACGTAATTTAATCTGTGGCCAATGACCTTGAGCCTTCTTGGACAGGCACTTCTAATGTAAATATATGGCAGCACCCAAGGGGGCTTGAACTGCTTAGCTCTCCCTGTAGATTTGGCGGTGAGGAAAGGAGTTGTACAACTGAAATGTATATTCTGTATTTAACCCAACCCCTCTGAATCAGAGAGGTGCGGTGGGCTGCCTTAATCAACATCCATGTCTTCGGCGCCCAGGGAACAGTGAGTTAACTGCCTTGCTCAGGGGCAGAACGCCAAATGTTTACCTTGTAAGCTCGGGGATTCGATCCAGCAACCTTTTGGTTACTGGCCCAACACTCTAACCACTAGGAAAGTGTCACTATGAGTGACAGAACTGAGCCAATCACCGCGGAACTAAAGACGATTACCAATGCCTACGCTCTGTATTTTCGCAGGCTGCCCCCCCCACAGAAAGCATTGAGCTAGGCTGAAACACCTGCATTTTGGAGCGGCCTTACTGTTGGTACCAGTTGGTGCCAGACTTCAAGCACTGGTACGACTTGCCGTGCGAAAGCAGAGAGAATAGTCTATGGCTTGGATGGTTGGAGTCTTTAACATTTTTCTGGGCCGTCCTACCACACCGCCGGATATAAAGGTGAAATCGGAAGTTTAAATACACTTAGGTTGGAGTCATTAAAACTTGTTTCTCAACCACTCCACAAATTTCTTGTTAACAAACTATAGTTTTGGAAAGTCGGTTAGGACATCTACTTTGTGCATGACACAAGTCATTTTTCCAAAAATTGTTTACAGACAGATTATTTCACTCATAATTCACTGTATCACAATTCCAGTGGGTCAGAAGTTTACATACACTAAGTTGAAAATTATGTAATGGCTTTAGAAACTTCTGATAGGCTCATTGACATCATTTGAGTCAATTGGAGGTGTACCTGTGGATGTATGTCAAGGTCTACCTTCAAACTCAGTGCCTCTTTGCTTGACATCATGGGAAAATCTAAAGAAATCAGCCAAGACCTCAGAAAAATAATTGTAGACCTCTGAAGGTACCACGCTCATCTGTACAAACAATAGTACGAAAGTATAAACACCATGGGACCACGCAGCCATCATACCGCTCAGGAAGGAGACGCGTTGTGACTCCTAGAGATGAACTTACTTCGGTGAGAAAAGTGCAAATACAATCCCAGAACAACAGCAAAGGACCTTGTGAAGATGCTGGAGGAAACAGGTACAAAAGTATCAATATCCATAGTAAAACTAGTCCTATATCAATATAACCTGAAAGGCCGCTCAGCAAGGAAGAAGCCACTGGGAATGTGGGTCAGAAGCTGAAATAAATCATTCTCTCTACTATTTTTCTGACATTTCACATTCTTAAAATAAAGTGGTGATCCTAACTGACCTAAGACAGGGAATTTTTACTAGGATTAAATGTCAGGAATTGTGAAAAACTGAGTTTTAATGTATTTGGCTAAGGTGTGTGTAAACTTCCGACTTCATATATACATCATTGTGTTGGCCGATTGTAATATTCCTGTTGACAAAGAATTTATTAATCTTTTGTGCTCTATGGACTTTATCCAACATGTTACTGGGCCCCCACATAACCGTGGCCATACTCTGGACCTAGTTATTACCAAGGGGCTTTCTACTGACATATCCTCTATTGCTGAAGCTGCTTTTTCTGATCAACACTGTGTATTTTTTACTACCTTGTTGCCCATAGCACAGGGTCATACAGATTATTAAGAAACTGATTTCATTGAGTGTATGAACAATTCTCCACCACCAATTCTGCCTTCCTCTTGTGATGATTTAGTTGATAACTTTAATAGCAAATTAAGGGTAACCATTGATGCCATGGTGCCATTAAAGTTGAAAAAGGCCACATCCAAACAACTCACCCCTTGGATGAGTGAGGAAACGAATCATTTAAAGAGAAATTGCAGAAAGGCAGAGCGAAAATGGAGAAAGTCAAAGTTGCAGTTCCATTCTGATATTCTGAGAGTGCAACTTGTCATATATAACAAAGACATTTGAAATGCTAGACGGGCTAATGTTTCTAACTTGATCACTAATAATCAGAATAATTCGAGAGTCCGCTTCTCGACAATTGATGCCCTTATATATCCTACCCCTGCAAATCTATGTGAACTTTCCTCCACATCTAAATGTGATGAGTTTGCGTTATATTTCAGATTAAAGATAACCAACATTAGGCTGGGTATCAGTCAAGCAAGACCTGATGAGAAGTTTGATGATAGGTGCTGTCGTGTCTTTAGTATCATTAAAGGTGAAGACTGTTATTTTATCAAATCAATTCTCTGTAATTATCATTACCTGATTAAACTAATCATGTCAATTTAATTAACTAGGAAGTCAGGGCACCACGGAAAATGTTCAGAGTACAAAGTTATAATTTTCCGAATATAACTCTTCAGATATTTTAATATCTGATCAATTAGTCTTCTATTAACGAATTATTATTATCTTCGTCAATCTCATCTGAATGTCGTAAATTGTTGGTTATCTGCACGAACCCAGCCTTTATTATAAATCATCCATACACCAATTGGCGCACTTATTTACTTACTAACTAATTGAACAATTACAGAATATACAATACATAATAACATTATACCGTCCCTAGTGGACTAAACAGAAACAGTTTGGTTATAACACGATAGATTCAGAGAGAAGAGAAGGGGTTTTGGGAGGAAGACTAAGGAACATTGGTCTTTATCGGACCTGGGAAGCTATTCTCACATAAATACAAATGCCACTAACAACCGCTCATTCGGAAAAACAATGCATTGTATTTATGTGAAGCTGGTGATGTGAGGCTCTGGTTTGCCCAGTCGATGACATCCTGTCCTTTGTGGAATCTTCTGGGTCGTCGTGTGAGAAGTTCACGTGGTCTGAGAGGTTCATCTCACTCTGGAGATTGGTCCACGTCGGTCAGTGTTCTCATACTAGATTTGCTACCTTTCCAGCTGCAGTATGTTATGACTCACTTCTTCTTGGGTGATCAATAGTTCAGAGTTCAGACCATTTCACGTATAGAGCAAGCTCCCACGTTTCCTGGCCTGTATGGTTGACATTAGAATCAGCCCTTTTAAACGTGAGGACAAATCATAATATCACATTCCATCAGTTCGCAAATAGTTTCATCTTTACTCATTCATTTTATACAATAATTAGATGCAAGCCTCATAACCGAGGGACCTGTATGAACAGAGTTAGGGTAATGTGGCTGTATTGTCTTTCATGAGGTCACAAACATGAAACAAAATGGACCGGGTCGTAGCTGGCTTCTCCACCGACCATCAAATTCTGGGATGTAGTAGAATTGGGCGGGAGAATCCCTTTGTCTTACTGTGAAACTCTCTCTCTCTATACCGCATGGTTATGGAGAGAGGAGTCTCTGTGGTATTTACGACGTGGTTGTAAGGTCGTAAAACTGTGGGGGGGGGGGGGGGGTTGTTCACATCTCTGCTAGCCAATTCACTGAACGGGCTAGCGTCATGACAGTGCCCTAGCCTACCACTCAAAGGCACTATGGATTGATTTCCCCTAGTTAACTTCTTTCGGATCAGTGGGACGAGTCCCACCTCGACAACATCCGGTGAAATTGCAGAGGGCCAAATTCAAATTAAATTACTATAAATATTTAACTTTCATAAAATCACAAGTGCAATACATCAAAATAAAGCTTAACTTGTTGTAAATCCAGCCGCCATGTCAGATTTCAAAAAGGCTTTACGGCGAAAGCAAACCATGAGATTATCTGAGGACAGCGCCCCGCATACCAACACATGAAAAACATATGTGTCGCACCAGGCAGGTGCGACACAAAAGTCAGAAATAACGATATAATTCATGCCTTACATTTGAAGATCTTCTGTTGGCACTCCAAAATGTCCCAGAAACATTACAAATGGTCTTTTTGTTTGATAAATTCCTTCTTTAACCTGTCTAGCTCCCCCCACATTCCACTGAAAAGGCAGCGCGCGAAATTCATTTTTTTGTTGTTGAAATATTTAACTTTCACACATTAACAAGTCCAATACAGCAAATGAAAGATAAACATCTTGTGAATCCAGGCAACATGTCCGATTTTTTAAATGTTTTACAGCGAAAACACCACGTATATTTATGTTAGCTCACCACCAAATACAAAAAAGCACAGACATTTCTTTCACAGCACAGGTAGCTGGCACAAAACCAACCAAATAGAGATAGAATTAGTCACTAACCAAGAAACAACTTCATCAGATGACAGTCTTATAACATGTTATACAATAAATCTATGTTTTGTTCGAAAAATGTGCATATTTCAGGTATAAATCATAGTTTTACATTGCAGCTACAATCACAGATAGCACCGAAGCAGCTAGAACAATTACAGAGACCAACGTGAAATACCTAAATACTCATCATAAAACATTTATGAAAAATACATGGTGTACAGCAAATGAAAGACAAACATCTTGTGAATCCAGACAATACTTCAGATTTTTTAAGTGTTTTACAGTGAAAACACAATATAGCATTATATTAGCTTACTACAATAGCCAACCACACAACCGCATTCATTCAACGCAAAGGTAGCGATAGCGAAAAAACCAGCAAAAGATATAAATTTATTCACTAACCTTCACAATCTTCATCAGATGACAGTTCTATAACATCATATTACACAATACATATATGGTTTGTTCGAAAATGTGCATATTTAGAGCTGAAATCCGTGGTTATACATTGTGAAAACGTAGCAACTTTTTCCCAGAATGTCCGGATATATTTCTGACACTCACCTAATCTGACCAAATAACTTATCATAAACTTTACTAAAAAATACATGTTGGACAGCAAATGAAAGATACACTAGTTCTTAATGCAACCGCTGTGTTAGATTTTTAAAAATAACTTTAGTACGACATACAGCTTACGTTATAGCGAGACAGCGCCCAAAATCAGGGCGGAAAATATTACTAAACATTTTCAACAGAAATACGAAATAACATCATAAATAGTTCCTACTTTTGATGAACTTCCATCAGAATGTTGTACAAGGGCTCCTTTGTCCTGAACAATCGTTGTTTGGTTTTATAATGTCCTCTTATCCTGTCGAATTAGCAACCAAAGCTAGCCAAGTGGCGCGAAGCTGTCCATCGTCACCAAACGCAGAGAACGGAAAAAGCCAAAACTCCCGATAAACTTTCAATAATCTGATAAAACTATATTGAAAAAACATACTTTACGATGATATTATCACATTTATCAAATAAAATCAAAGCCGGAGATATTAGCCGTCTATAACGAAAGCTTTTCAGAAGCCAATGCTGATGTCCTTCCCGCGCCTTGCTGAACAAAGGAAATTGGGGTCATGTCATTCCAAGAGCTCTCGTTTGACCTCAGATCAAGCTATACACCCCATTTCACCTCTCACTGCCTGTTGACATCTAGTGGAAGGCGTATGAAGTGCATGTATATCCATAGATTTCAAGCAAATGAATAGGAAGGCCCTGGAACAGAGCCTCGATTTCAGATTTTTCACTTCCTAACAGGAAGTTTGCTGCAAAATGAGTTCTGTTTTACTCACAGATATAATTCAAACGGTTTTAGAAACTTGAGAGTGTTTTCTATCCAATAGTAATAATAATATGCATATTGTACGAGCAAGAATTGAGTACGAGGCAGTTTAATTTGGGAACGATTTTTTACAAAGTGAAAACAGCACCCCCTACCCCAAAATGTCCATTTATTTGGCGCGTTTGATTCAGAAATACACCGGTTCCAACTCGCCCAACATGACTACAAAGTATCTAATAAGTTACCTGTAAACTTGGTCCAAACATTTCAAACAACTTTCCTAATCCAACCTTAGATATCCTAAAACATAAATAATCAATACAATTTAAGACGGAATATACTGTGTTCAATAGCGGATAAAAACAACGTGGAGCGAGCTCCAGTTCACGTGCGCCACACAGAAAAGTCCACTTGGCTTGACACTCACAATGAACAGCCCTACTTCTTAATTTCTCAAAAGAAAAACATCAACCAATTTCTAAAAACTGTTGACATCTAGTGGAAGCCATAGGAACTGCAACCAGGTTCCTCATAAATATAGTTTCCCATAGAAAACAATTGAAAACACAGTGACCTCAATTTTGTTTTTTCCTGGGTGGTTTGTCCTCGGGGTTTCGCCTGCCAAATAAGTTCTGTTATACTCACAGACATAATTTTAACAGTTTTAGACACTTTGGAGTGTTTTTTATCCAAATCTACTATTATATGCATATCCTAGCTTCTGGGTCTGAGAAACAGGCAGAAACTTCTCATCCGGACGTGAAAATACTGCCCCCTATCCCAATGAAGTTAACACAGACATGCTCAGGAAAATGATATCACAACTTAAGCCTTCTATCTGCCTTCTCGATCCTATCCCTACCACCTTCTTCAAAACAGTTTTTAATTGCATATCTGAAGAAGTGCAAGCTATTGTTTATAACTCCCTGTTCACAGGCACTTTCCCCACTGCACTAAAAACTCCTGTGGTGAAACCCCTTCTGAAGAAAAGTTTTCTAGATTCTTCAGCTCTTAGCAATTATTGTCCAATTATCTCCAACCTTCATTCTTAAGCAAATTTCTTGAGAAATTGTTTTTCAAACAGCTGTATTTTTTTATGTGCCAACGCTATTCTCTCTAGAGAGAGAATCTAGACGCACATTTGAATCCACAGGCAATACAGATTAAACACCAGGTAAAAAACCTAGGTGTTAATTTAGATTCTGAACAAAATTTTGAATGACAGATTAGAAATACGACCAAAATAGCTTTTTACCACCTGAGAAACATTGCCACGGTGCGGCCATTTCTCTCTCAGGTTGATACAGAGAAACTCATCCATGCCTTTATTACAAGCAGGCTTGACTACTGTAATGTCTTGTCTACCCAAGAAAGCCATTGGTCAACTGCAAAACATACAGAATGCTGCAGCACCGGTATTGACCAAGACCAGACAGAGCACATATTACACCAGTTTTAAGGTCTCTGCACTAGTAGCCTGTGATTTTTAGAATTCATTTTAAGATTCTTCTATTGGTTTTTAAGTCAGACATGATTTTAATACCCAGTAGGTCCCTCGGGTCCTCTGGCACTGGCCTTTTAACTATCCCAAAGCCTAGGACCAAGAGGCATGGAGAGGCAGCCTTTAGTTATTATGCTCCCAGCCTCTGGAATAGCCTGCCAGAGAACCTGAGGGGGGCCGAAACTGTGGACATATTTAAAAGAGATCTTAATACACACCTTTTTTGCTCTGCTTTTCCTTAGAGTGCTTTTCAGTCGTTCAGTTTGTCATTCTTATTTTTTTATGTTATGTTTGAAGTGTAGTAAGTATTTCAGCTTTTATTTTCATAGTTTTTTATTAGTTTTTTCCTGTAAAGCACATTGCGTTGCATTCCATATCTGAAATGTGCTGTATAAATAAAGCTTGATTTGATTGGGTTATTACTCAGGTACAGTATGTGTCTTCTTACAGTGCTCTCTGCCTCTGTAAGAGGCAGTGATTGTGTCTTCTGACACAATCACTGCTCCCTGCCATTTGGTAGTGTTGCGTAGGAGCACCGCTTAGGAGCACCAAGCTTGTCACAAAGCTCCACATTCTCTCTGGTCAGGGCTTCCACCTGGGTCTGCAGCAGTCCATAAACCTGGGACAAGTGGGACTCCCTCTTACAGAACTGCACCTGAAGAGTTTGAATCTGCTTCCTGAGATCCTTCATACACACACATATGCGCATGCATGCACACGCACACGCACACACACACACATATCCACAGACTAACATACACTCACACACAGGATGAGACCCAGTGAGACAGTGCATATTTGACTCATGTTCACAGTTTGAGTGGGATGAGTGGGGGTTTGTTTATACAGCTGTAGGGAAGTTTCTGTAATGCTATAAACTGTTATCATCAGTTCACAATAAGCAAAGGGGATGCGTTTCATTTCAGCCATAAATGGGGACACGTCTGACTGATTCACACTTACCAAGTATGACATATTAATACCAGTTGGGCGACATACAGAGGTCCTGTGAGGCTCAGTTGGTAGAGCATGCCACATGCAAAGCAAGGGTTGTGGATTCCATTCCCATGGGGGACCAGTATGAAAATGTATGCACTCACTAAAGTATGTTGCTCTGGATAGTGTCTGCTAAGTGTCTGCTAAATTTGTAAAATGTCATTTGTTTTAGGCTTCAAGGTTTTATGAGATTCTGACGGACATATTTACGAAGGGCTATGAAGATCAGACTGACATAATGACTTTACCTGAGCCTCACACACGTCTAGGTTAGGAAGAAATGGTTGATTCTTCAACACCTATTCTTCCGTATGGGCGAATGGGGATCCGTGACTGGTTAGTGTTTATTGGCTTATTTCACTGTAGAGCCTCTAGCCATGCTCATTATACCTTATCCAACCTTTCAGTTCCACAACCCACAAATGCGATGACATCACCTGGTTTCAATGATGTTTCTAGAGACAATATCTCTCTCATCATCACTCAATACCTAGGTTTACCTCCACTGTATTCACATCCTACCATACCTTTGTCTGTACATTATACCTTGAAGCTATTATATCGTCCCCAGAAACCTCCTTTTACTCTCTGTTCCGGACGTTCTAGACGACCAATTCTCATAGCTTTTAGCCGTACCCTTATCCTACTCCTCCTCTGTTCCTCTGGTGATGTAGAGGTGAATCCAGGCCCTGCAGTGCCTAGCTCCACTCCTATTCCCCAGGCACTCTCTTTTGATGACTCTGTAACCGTAATAGCCTTGGTTTCATACATGTTAACATTAGAAGCCTCCTCCCTAAGTTTATTTTATTCACTGCTTTAGCACAGTCTGCCAACCCGGATGTTCTAGCCGTGTCTGAATCCTGGCTTGGGAAGACCACCAAAAATTCTTAAATCTCCATTCCTAACTACAACATTTTCAGACAAGATAGAACAGCCAAAGGGGGCGGTGTTGCAATCTACTGCAAAGATAGCCTGCAGAGTTCTGACCTACTATCCAGGTCTGTACCCAAGCAATTTGAACTTCTACTTTTAAAAATCCACCTCTCTAAAAACAAGTCTCTGACCGTTGCCGCCTGCTATAGACCACCCTCTGCCCCCAGTTGTGCTCTGGACACCATATGTGAACTGATTGCCCCCCATCTATCTTCAGAGCTCGTGCTGCTAGGCGACCTATACTGGAACATGCTTAACACCCCAGCCATCCTACAATCTAAGCTTGATGCCCTCAATCTCACACAAATTATCAATGAACCTACCAGGTACCACCCCAAAGCCGTAAACACGGCACCCTCATAGATATCATCCTAACCAACTTGCTCTCTAAATACACCTCTGCTGTTTTCAACCAAGATCTCAGTGATCACTGCCTCATTGCCTGCATCCGTAATGGGTCAGCGGTCAAACGACCTCCACTCATCACTGTCAAACGCTCCCTGAAACACTTCAGCGAGCAGGCCTTTCTAATCGACCTGGCCAGGGTATCCTAGAAGGATATTGATCTCATCCCGTCAGTAGAGGATGCCTGGTTATTTTTTTTAAATGCCTTCCTAAGCATGCCCCATTCAAGAAATTTTGAACCAGGAACAGATATAGCCCTTGGTTCTCTCCAGATCTGACTGCCCTTAACCAACACAAAAACATCCTATGGCGTTCTGCATTAGCATCGAACAGCCCCCGTGACATGCAACTTTTCAGGGAAGCTAGAAACCAATATACACAGGCAGTTAGAAAAGCCAAGGCTAACTTTTTCAAGCAGAAGTTTGCTTCCTGCAACACAAACTCAAAAAAGTTCTGGGACACTGTAAAATCCGTGGAGAATAAGAACACCTCCTCCCAGCTGCCCACTGCACTGAGGACAGGAAACACTGTCACCACCGATAAAACAACTATAATTGAGAATTTCAATAAGCATTTTTCTACGTCTGGCCATGCTTTCCACCTGGCTACCCCTACCCCGGTCAAAAGCACTGCACCCCCCACAGCAACTCGCCCAAGCCTTCCCCATTTCTCCTTCTCCCAAATCCAGTCAGCTGATGTTCTGAAAGAGCTGTGGGGGGACCCCTACAATCTGGACCCCTACAAATCAGCCGGGCTAGACAATCTGGACCCTTTCTTTCTAAAATTATCTGCCGAAATTGTTGCAACCCCTATTACTAGCCTGTTCAACCTCTCTTTCGTGTCGTCTGAGATTCCCAAAGATTGGAAAGCAGCTGCGGTCATCCCCCTCTTCAAAGGGGGGGGACACTCTTGACCCAAACTGCTACAGACCTATATCTATCCTACCCTGCCTTTCTAAGGTCTTCGAAAGCCAAGTCAACAAACAGATTACCGACCATTTCGAATCCCACCATACCTTCTCCGCTATGCAATCTGGGTTCAGAGCTGGTCATGGGTGCACCTCAGCCACGCTCAAGGTCCTAAACGATATCCTAACCGCCATCGATAAGAAACAATGCTGTGCAGCCGTATTTATTGACCTGGCCAAGGCTTTCGACTCTGTCAATCACCACATCCTCATCGGCAGACTCGATAGCCTTGGTTTCTCAAATGATTGCCTCGCCTGGTTCAAAAACGACTTCTCTGATAGAGTTCAGTGTGTCAAATCAGAGGGCCTGTTGTCCGGGCCTCTGGCAGTCTCTATGGGGGTGCCACAGGGTTCAATTCTTGGACCGACTCTCTTCTCTGTATACATCAATGATGTCGCTCTTGCTGCTGGTGAGTCTCTGATCCACCTCTACGCAGACGACACCATTCTGTATACTTCTGGCCCTTCTTTGGACACTGTGTTAACAACCCTCCAGACGAGCTTCAATGCCATACAACTCTCCTTCCGTGGCCTCCAATTGCTCTTAAATACAAGTAAAACTAAATGCATGCTCTTCAACCGATCGCTGCCTGCACCTGCCCGCCCGTCCAATATCACTACTCTGGACGGTTCTGACTTAGAATATGTGGACAACTACAAATACCTAGGTGTCTGGTTAGACTGTAAACTCTCCTTCCAGACTCACATCAAACATCTCCAATCCAAAGATAAATCTAGAATTGGCTTCCTATTTCGCAACAAAGTATCCTTCACTCATGCTGCCAAACATACCCTTGTAAAACTGACCATCCTACCGATCCTCGACTTCGGCGATGTCATTTACAAAATAGCCTCTAATACCCTACTCAATAAATTGGATGCAGTCTATCACAGTGCCATCCGTTTTGTCACCAAAACCCCATATACTACCCACCATTGCGACCTGTACGCTCTCGTTGGCTGGCACTCGCTTCATACTCGTCGCCAAACCCACTGGCTCCAGTTCATCTACAAGACCCTGCTAGGTAAAGTCCCGCCTTATCTCAGCTCGCTGGTCACCATAGCAGCACCCACCTGTAGCATGCGCTCCAGCAGGTATATCTCTCTGGTCACCCCTAAAACCAATTCTTCCTTTGGCCGCCTCTCCTTCCAGGTCTCTGCTGCCAATGACTGGAACGAACTACAAAAATCTCTGAAACTGGCTTTAAGCACCAGCTGTCAGAGCAGCTCACAGATTACTGCACCTGTACATAGCCCATCTATAATTTAGCCCAAATAATCTACCTCTCACCCTACTGTATTTATTGATTTATTTATTTTGCTCCTTTGCACCCCATTATTTCTATCTCTACTTTGCACATTCTTCCACTGCAAAACTACTATTCCAGTGTTTTACTTGCTATATTGTATTTACTTCGCCACCATGGCCTTTTTTTGCCTTTACCTCCCTTATCTCACCTCATTTGCTCACATTGTATATAGACTTATTTTTCTACTGTATTATTGACTGTATGTTTGTTTTACTCCATGTGTAACTCTGTGTTGTTTTATGTGTCAAACTGCTTTGCTTTATCTTGGCCAGGTCGCAATTGTAAATAAGAACTTGTTCTCAACTTGGGTACCTGGTTAAATAAAGGTGAAATAAAAGTGTCAACTGTTCTGCCTGTGGCTATGGAACCCTAACCTGTTCACCGGACGTGCTACCTGTCTCAGACCTGCTGTTTTCAACTCTCTAGAGACAGCAGGAGCGGTAGAGATACTCTTAATGATCGGCTATGAAAAGCCAACTGACATTTACTCCTGAGGTGCTGACTTGTTGCACCCTCGACAACTACTGTGATTGTTATTATTTAACCATGCTGGTCATTTATGAACATTTGAACATCTTGGCCATGTTCTGTTATAATCTCCACCCGGCACAGCCAGAAGAGGACTGGCCACCCCTCATAGCCTGGTTCCTCTCTAGGTTTCTTCCAAGATTTTGGCCTTTCTATGGAGTTTGTCCTAGCCACCGTGCTTCTACACCTGCATTGCTTGCTGTTTGGGGTTTTAGGCTGGGTTTCTGTACAGCACTTTGAGATACCAGCTGATGTAAGAAGGGCTATATAAATACATTTGATTTGATTATGATTTGATTTGATGCCTCTTGCACCGAGATGCAGTGCCTTAGTCCGCTGCGCCACTCTGGAGCCCAAATAGATAGATAGAAGGCCTCTTAAAAGAATAACATGTCATGTAGCATGTACACTGATAAAGCTACATGAGTTCATGATTCATGTCCGTATACTTCATCATAGTAGTTAAATTACATAGTGAGTTTAGCCAAAATAAACAGTACACTCACCCACTTGGATCCCTGGTGATGTCTGTCCTTCACAGACTCTTTAGTTCTGGTAGTTACATTAGGGACCATGCTGGATTTGAGTTCGGCAGAGGAGGGACGTTTTGACTTCATGTCTGTTCCCCTTCTGCTGCTCCCCAGTGGCAGGGCTGACTCTGTGCTTGTTTTCCTTGCAGACTGTGGTTACAATGGACGTGGTCCTGTCTTGTGCCAGTCTATGTCCTTGAGCTCTGTGTCAAAGTCGCTGCTGGAGCTAGAGGGGTGGTGGTGGTGGGGGTGGATGGTGGTTTCTTGGGTGGGACAAGGTCCAGAGGCCAAGCAATCCCCAGACTCGCTGGAGGCATCGATGGCGTAGTCACCATCGGACAGGTCTAGGTTCTAGTCCTTGTGTCCAAGCCTTGGGGAAGACGGAAGGGTGGGCTGCTGGTGGCACTGAGATTTAGGGTTATCCTCGTCCTTGTCACTGTTAAAGCTACTCAGAGATAGGAGACTGCTGTGTAGGGGCACTATCAAACAGCTGCATTGCGGCTCCTTCACCTCAGTTCGTTTATGGAAAAGACACCTCATAGTAGCATACGTGTGATTCTGTGACACAACCTCATCACTTAGCTCCACGAGGGTCACACACGACGATCAGAGCCAAATATAGGGAGCCAGAACCTGCTCCAACTTGGCTATGCGCACTGACATGCTGCCACTGCAATCTATAGATCCCACAGTTCCAAGAACAACACTTACCTTACGAGTCTGAAATGTCAGAACTCGTACAAGTAACTGCAAGTCCAAAACAACAGAACACCTGTCGTGACATGGTAAAGCTCATACGCTCGCTGCATCGCATTTACCAGAGTTGATGAACCGGCAGCCAGAGGCTCAAACTCACCTTAAGCAACCTGGAAACTGTGTACTCGCTCACTGCCACGGCAGCCCAAGGCTCAAACCTACAGGAAACTGATAACCCTGATAATGCGCACTCTGTGCACAGTCGCCCAACAGGGTAGCCAAGGCTCAAACCCACAGGGGAACTGTGATAACCCAGACAAAACGCTGCCTAACATCGAATTGATAATGACTTGATAATGTACTTTTGCACGCCACCTCATCGACGAACCATGGCAGCCCATGGCTCTAACCCACAGGGAAACTGTGGTAACTCGGATAAATGCGAAATCTGGGAGCAGTTACATCCAAGCAATAAAACCTCACAAAGGTATGTGGGGAACCTCAACTCACTGCAGCACAGATATCACCAATCATTATGCCCCTGAATACTGCTAAAGAAGCAACCACACCTTTCTCACAAACACAGGCCATGCAACCGCCATTGTTCACTGGAAGCAAACAGAGGAGGTGAGAAAAGGAAAGCTGGAAAGCAAGAGACCTGTAAGACATAGGCATAACCTTGGGAGCAACTGCATTAAGATGTAACCTCACTTTGGAGTCGCAAGGCTTCAAACTCCAAACAGAAAGGGTTTACTGATAGCTTGTGGAGATCCAACGCGCTTGGCCGACGCAAAGGCCATGAGCAAGGCAGTCTTGTAGGAAAGGACCTTCAGTTCCACAGACTCCAATGGTTCAAATGGAGGCTCACACATAGCGTCCAGGACCAATGCCAGGTCCCAGGTCAGTCCAATAGGCCAAGACCCTGGTCCGAGTCGACACATGCCTTTCAGGAACCGCACCACCAGAGGAAGAGACCCTGAGGTAGAGCCAGTGTATCTTTCATTTGCTGTACAACATGTATTTTTTAGTAAAGTTTATGATGAGTTATTTGATTAGATTAGGTGACTGTTCAAAATATCTCTGGAGATTTTGGTGAATTGTTGCTACGTATTCACAATGTATAACCACGATTTGCAGCTCTAAATATGCACATTTTCGAACAAAACATAAATGTATTGTATAACATGATGTTATAAGACTGTCATCTGATGAAGTTGTCCAAAGGTTAGTGATTAATTTTATATCTATTGCTGGTTTTTGTGAAAGCTATGTTGGCGGTGAATAAATGTTTTTGTGTGTTTGGCTATTGTGGTAAGCTAATATAATTCTATATTGTGTTTTCGCTGTAAAACACTTAAAAAATCGGAAATATTGGCTGGATTCACAAGATGTTTATCTTTCATTTGCTGTACACCATGTATTTTTCATAAATGTTTTATGATGAGTATTTATGTATTTCACGTTGCTCTCTGTAATTATTCTGGCTGCTTTGGTGCTATTTGTGATGGTGGCTGCAATGTAAAACCAGAATTTGTAGCTATAAATATGCACATTTTCGAACAAAGCATAAATGTATTGTATAACATGATGTTATAAGACTGTCATCTGATGAAGTTGTTCAAGGTTAGTGATTAATTTTATCTCTATTTCTGGGTTTTGTGAAAGCTACCTATGCGGTGGAAACATGGTGAAAACATGTCGTTGTGTGTTTGGCTATTGTGGTTAGCTAATATAAATACATATTGTGTTTTCGCTGTAAAACATTTAAAAAATCGGAAATGATGGCTGGATTCACAAGATGTTTATCTTTCATTTGCTGTATTGGACTTGTGATTTCATGAAATTATATTATATGATATCCCTGTCCCGTTAGGCTAGGCTATGCTAGTCAGCCTTTTTGATGAGGAGGATCCCGGATCCGGGAGAGAGAAGCGGTAGAGGTTAAAACTCAATGTTAAATTCAAATCTCCCTACCATCAAATCTAAGCCAATATGACACCAATGTCGATGAACACATTTAACAGGCTGGTTAGCAATTTCGTTTTCTAAGTATTTTCTGCGCCTACCTAGCTCAAATTCTAGATGTCGGATTAAAATGAGACTATAGCGTCCATAAAGTGACCATTGGAATTAAAACATTTCAGATTGACTAAATTTGTAGATGCAACAGTTTTTATTAAATGTATAATTTATTGCAGTCACGTGCACATTTCTGTCCATTAAGAACCAATGATGTGCTACCTTTTTGTAACATTTCTGACAAGGCTAACATCTTTTCAACCGAATCTCAGAGTTCTATCTAACTTGGTCGAGCAACTCTGGGGAAGTAGATCAAGGGCATTGCCAAAATCCCAAAGTATCCCTGTGAGGCCCAGATCTTTTGGCAGAGGCCAAATTAAAGGTTACAATTGTCACGTTCTGACCATAGTTCTTTTGTATTTTCTTTGTTTTAGTATGGTCAGGGCATGAGTTGGGTGGGTTATCTATGTTTTGTGTTTCTATGTTGGGTTTGTCGTTTGGCCTGATATGGTTCTCAATCAGAGGCAGGTGTTAGTCATTGTCTCTGATTGGGAACCATATTTAGGTAGCCTGTTTTGTATTGTGGGTTGTGGATGATTGTTCCTGTTCGTGTGTTCTGTGTTCACATTTTCGGGACTGTAGCGTCTTCGGTTATTTTTGTTTAGTTTATTGTTTTGTTCGTTCTTGAAAGTATTCGTAATAAATATGAATACTCACCACGCTGCATCTTGGTCCGACCATTCTTACTCCTCAGACGAGGAGAACGAAGACTACCGTTACAGAATCACCCACCACAACAGGACCAAGCAGCGTGGTAACGGGCAGCAGCAGCAGCAGCAGCGAGATCTGGACTATACAACTTGGGACGAAATAGAAAGGTGGTAGGTCGACCCAGGGAGAGTGCCGGAGCCCGCCTGGGATTCTCTGGAGCAGTGCGAGGAGGGATACTGGCGAATGGAGTTGGCACGGAGATCAAGAAAGCGCGGATGGAAGCCAGAGAGGCAGCCCCAAAAATTTATTGGAGGGGGCACACGGGGAGTGTGGCTAGCCAGGTAGGAGACCTGAGCCACCTCCCCGTGCTTACCGTGGAGAGCGAGCGTACGGGCAGACACCGTGTTATGCGGAAGAGCGCACGGTGTATCCAGTACGTGTGCATAGCCCGGTGCGGTACATAGCAGCACCTCGTATCGGCCGGGCTAGATTGGGCATCGAGCCAGGTGCCATGAAACCGGCTCTACGCATCTGGTCTCCAGTGCGTCTCCTCGGGCCGGGGTACATGGCACCAGCCCTACGCATGGTGTCTCCTGTATGTGTACATAGCCCAGTGCGGCTTATTCCACCTCGCCGCACTGGCATGGCTACGGTGAGCATTCAGCCAGGTAGGGTTGGGCAGGCTCGGTGCTCGAGACCTGTAGTGCGCCTCCACGGTCCGGTCTATCCGGTGCCTTCTCCAAGAACCAGCCCTCCTGTGGAAGCCCCATGCACCAGCCCTTCGGTGGCGACGCCACGTACCAGGCCTCCAGTTCCAGCACCCCGCACTCGCCCTGAGGTGCGTGTTCCCAGCCCGGTACCACCAGTTCCGGCACCACGCACCAGGCCTACTGTGCGCCTCAGCAGGCCTGAGTCTCCCGTCTGTCCAGCGCCGCCTGAGCTGCCCGTCTGTCCAGCGCCGCCTGAGCTGCCCGTCTGTCCAGCGCCGCCTGAGCTGCCCGTCTGTCCAGCGCCGCCTGAGCTGCCCGTCTGTCCAGCGCCGCCTGAGCTGCCCGTCTGTCCAGAGCCGTCAGAGCCGCCCTTCTGTCCTGAGCCGTCAGAGCCGCCCGTCTGTCCTGAGCCGCTAGAGCCGTCCGTCAGTCAGGAGCCACCAGAGCCGCCCGCCAGTCAGGAGCCGCCCGCCAGTCAGGAGCCGCCAGAGCCGCCAGAGCCGCCCGCCAGTCAGGAGCCGCCAGAGCCGCCCGCCAGTCAGGAGCCGCCAGAGCCGTCCGCCAGTCAGGAGCTGCCAAAGCCGCCTGTCAGTCTGGAGCTGCTCTTCAGTCCGGAGCTGCACTTCAGTCCAGAGTTGCCTTTCAGTCCTGAGCTACCCCTCAGTCCTGAGCTACCCCTCAGTCCTGAGCTGCCCCTCAGTCCTGAGCTGCCCCTCAGTCCGGAGCTGCCTTTCAGTCCTGAGCTACCCCTCAGTCCTGAGCTACCCCTCAGTCCAGAGCTGCCCCTCAGTCCGGAGCTGCCCCTCAGTCCAGAGGCGTCCTTCAGTCCAGAGGTGTCCCTCAGTCCCGTGGGTTCCCAGGCCAAGGTTGGTGGCGAGGGTCGCCGCTCAAAGGACGCTACTGAAGCGGACTAAGACAATGGTGGAGTGGGGTCCACGTCCAGCTCCAGAGCCGCCACCGCGGACAGATGCCCACCCAGGCCCTCCCCTATAGGTTCAGGTTTTGCGGCCGGAGTCCGCACCTTGGGGGGGGGGGGGGGGGGGGGGTACTGTCACGTTCTGACCATAGTTCTTTTGTATTTTCTTTGTTTTAGTATGGTCAGGGCGTGAGTTGGGTGGGTTATCTATGTTTTGTGTTTCTATGTTGGGTTTGTCGTTTGGCCTGATATGGTTCTCAATCAGAGGCAGGTGTTAGTCATTGTCTCTGATTGGGAACCATATTTAGGTAGCCTGTTTTGTATTGTGGGTTGTGGGTGATTGTTCCTGTTCGTGTGTTCCTGTGTTCTGTGTTCACATTTTCGGGACTGTAGCGTCTTCGGTTATTTTTGTTTAGTTTATTGTTTTGTTCGTTCTTGAAAGTATTCGTAATAAATATGAATACTCACCACGCTGCATCTTGGTCCGACCATTCTTACTCCTCAGACGAGGAGAACGAAGACTACCGTTACAACAACAATAGCACTGCCAATGGCAGACTTCGTTGCTAAAAGAAAATCTGGCTTTGCATGTGGAAATGTTGTATAATGCACCTTTAACAGAAAATCACCTTCCTGTGTAAAAACCATGGAAATTAAAAATAAGAAAACATGTTTTAAGTAAGAAGGAGGCATTGGTCTGAAGCCGAAAAATAAAATACATTCCTATAAGTACCACAATGACTCCACCCATGCTCTACCAAGGTTTTACACCACACAGCTTTGACCTAATACAGTAGCTATGTTGGTCTATTGTACTTCCAGCTATGTGTATGCAGGTTGCTTAGGGTTCAAAACATCTCAAACAGCCTAATTCATACTCTTCAGAGGAATAATGGACTTTACTGTGTCATGCTATTAAAATAATGAATATGTACAGTTTATAGACTGTATGTATTTTTAAATGTAGGCCTATTGTAAATGTGTATTATTGTAGCGTCACCATCTTTATTGCAAAACTAAATACAAATACACACAACTTTAAGCTACACAGTCATTTGACAGGGGTAATGAACTGCCCATTGATCAGCACACCAATTGATAAAACAGGACCATGTTTGCAAAACAAGTGTTTCTGAGCTTATGTCAACATTACACAGATAAGCTAATGGTTCCAGAAATCAGGAATGGAGACAGGCTTTATAGACCTCAATATATGAGCGACTGTGTCCAACACACCACCACCTGTTATGTTGGGCATCTACTGACCCCAAAGAATATGTTATGAAATATATATATTTTCTCAATGACATCTATTGCTAAGGTTTAAGGAAATACAGGCAGGCACCACCTTACTACAAGACAAAACCACTCGCTCAATCAAGAATGGTGGCCTTGTAAACATAAGAGCAAAGCTTGCTTTCATATCATTTAAAAAAGCTTGAAAAGGTAGTGGCATGGGATCCAATACTTTAACAAATCACATTGTTGTGGGAGCACCTCCTCTACGAGTATGAATTAGGCTGTTTGAGAAGGTTTGAACCCTAGCAACTGCATACACATTGTTTGAAATACAATAGACCAACATAGCTACTGTAGTAGGTCAAAGCTGTGTGCTGGAAAGCCTTGGTAGAGCATGGTTGGAGTAGGCATTGTGGTGCTCGTGAATTTATTTACTTCAGACCAATACATCTCACGTAAAACATATATTTTTGTTTTTATTTTTCATTACATATTCCCTACAATATCCAAAGCTTATTTCCCCCACAATGTATTAATTGTTTCAAGCTACAGTATGTATGTTTGGGTTTAGAAGAGGCAATAGGATGTTGTATGTGGTAATAGGCCAAACCCCTCATTAAGTCCTAAATGTCACATTTAAAAGTTAATATTCTGTTAACTCACACCCAAATAATGTTGTTGACTCATACTATATTCGTATTTGTGGCCAAAGCATACATTTGAGAGAAAAAACAACAACTCAAAACTATCTCAAAAAGACCATTTCAAAATTGCTTGCCATTTCGTCATAGAACATGATGTCATGTTGGCTCATTGGCTGAGCTGGCCAATCAGTGGTCTACTGATTGGCCATATATATTTTTTTATTTTTAATGACGGGTATACGCCCACACCATTCTGTTATTGGGGTATTCCCACACTGTCACATAGAGTCCCTCTCCGGCGCTGGAGGTCACCAGGCTGCTCGTTATTACGCGCACCTGTCACCATCGTTACGCGCAACAGTGCCTCATCAAACTCACCTGGACTCCATCACCTGCCTGATTACCTTCCCTATATATATCGCTCCCTTTGGTTCTCTTCCTAGGTGTTATTGTTTCTGTTCCATTGTTTCATGTCTGTACGCTACTCTTGTTTATTGTTATTGTACTATGTTCATTTATTTATTAAGTACACTCCCTGAACTTGCTTCCCTACTCCCAGCGTACATGTTACACACACCATTCAAACCACAGAAAAGCTGCTTTTTAACATACTAAATTTAAAAAAATTGGAAGGAAAACTATTCCACTCAGATAGTACTTAATTATAGGTCACATTTCATAGACTTCTGGAAACACTGGACAGTTACTTTAAAGTCTAGTGTTAGTTGATCAGAGGAAGAGGTAACTAGGAGCAGTTTGCACATTGGCTTGCTCCTGGTTTTTAACTTGATCCTCTTTTACTCCGTTCATTATGTGCCTGTTTAACTTGCTCTATTTATTATAATGAAAAACTAACTTTTCATGAAATCTTCTGCCTTTTCAAGAAGAAGATTTAGTGTGAGAAGCCCTCGGTCCGCTTCTTCACAATGCAATGTTTTCGACTATGTCCTGAATCTCTAGTGGGATTTAGCTGCTTATTTATTTGATCTGTGGTGACTCGCCTACTCAGGCATGGGAGGTGCTTAACCAACAAGTCTGAACTGAGTGCTATGCTGTCTGCGTGCTGGGGGGAATTACTTCCAGACTGAAATGCAGTCCTTCAGTTTCACCAAGTCTGCATACAGATTAGGACCTTGCTTGACTACCATCAAACAGACCTGCTTTTCATGTAAAGTAAGGAAATCTTAGGAGCTGAGTACTTTGGAGGACTGTTTTTCCTTCTCATTAAGGATTTGGACAGAGTCTGACTGTACAGAGGAAAGCTTTCGATAATGAAAACTATGGAGAACGGCCATCCGAGTGATAACTGCACAGCAGAGAATCTACCACTGTACACATTTTACGCCTCTGTGATGATCATGGAATTCACCCTGGCTCTGCCGCTCAACCTCTCAGTGCTTTATCTATTCATCTTCAAGCTGAAGTTCTGGAAATCTAAAACCAACAACATTTTCCTGTTCAATCTCGTCTTGGCTGACGTTCTTCTGATTATATGTTTGCCAGTAAAGGCGTATCATTTTCTTAACGGGAATCGTCGGAGTACAGAGGGAGTGACCTGCAAAGCCATGCTCTTCATGCTGTTTCTGAACCGAGGAGCCAGTATCGCCTTCCTGACTGTGATTTCACTTGATCGCTACTTCAATGTGGTTCATCCTGGGAAAAAGAACTTTGCCAAGGCTTTAAAAAAGTCTCCTCATATCTCTTTCCTCATCTGGCTACTGCTGCTCCCCCTGACTATCCCCACCATGCTGAAGTCCTTTGAGTGCTGTAATAGTTATGGGCGTGAAGATGACACTCTAGTCGAGGATGTCACTGACACTCTGAGAGAGGTTGTGTTTTTCACCCAGATTCTCATCCCTTTCTTTGTGTTGGTCTACTGCACGGTCCGCATTGTTAACAGACTAAAAAAGAAGACCGTAGGGGATAGTACCAAGCTGCGCCGAGCAGTGTTTCTGGTCACCTCAGTAATGCTGGTCTTTTCTTTCTGTTTCCTGCCTTGTACCATAGCTAGAATGGTTCTGTTGATTGTGAGAGTTGAGAATTTACCCAAAGCAGAAGCTATAGTTGTTCAAGTCTTTGACGGTCTCATGGTTTTATCCTACATGGATTGTGTAGTGGACCCAATTGTGTACTGCTTAAGCAGCACTAAGTTCAAAAGCCTCTACCTGACAACTTATTGCCGCTGTCTACTGAGCGAAAATGCAGAAATAGCTGAGAGCACAATCTCAATAGGAAACAACTCAAGCCCAAAACGCAACAACAATATATTGTTGCATAGTAGGTAAAAAGAGGACATAGAAATGACTGTTATATTACTGACTATACGACTGTTCTCATGGTGGGACATTCGTGTTAGTTTGCCAAACCAGACTGTGATTCATTACGTGTTTCTGTTACCATCAGCATGTTAAACAGCTCATAATGACTGTGTTGTTACTAATTGTCTGGGTCAAATAAATCATCTTCTCGAGTTATGCTCCCAGAAATGTGTATTTTCTGTTGTTTTTATCGCTGTCTCTCTAGCCATTCGTCCATTCATCTTATTATGTCAGGGGTTGAATACTTATTGACTCAAGACATTTCAGGTTAACACTTTACTTGACACCCAGCGTCATAACACGTAATGGCACAGTCTTAATCATGTCATAATATGTCATAACAGCTGACATAACTTGTCATAAACTGTCCTAATAGGGTCATAACACTGTCATGACCAATATATTTAAACCTGTTGTCACATATATTGCGTTATTTTATGGCTGGTTATGAAACCTATATGAGGGTGTCAAAACGCACAAAACCTACCACTGTAAAAAAAAGGCACCCACAAGACTCATTGAGCAATTACTACAAGAGCAGAAGAAAGCAGACCAATCTGATGAGTATTTGGCAAAACTATTTTGAACTGGACTAAATGCTGCACTTATTAACAATGACCAACACAATTCCAGTCAAAATAAAATATTGTTAGAAATTCTGTAGCCTACCATTACTATACCTAACCCAAATCCATTTGTTGCCATTATCATGTATCCAAGTGGTTTTCAAACCTTTTGACCTGCGATCACCAAAACAGAGTGGTAGAAAACAGGAAACCCTGTTCACGCAAATGTGCATGTGCACACGGTGATGCAATTTCAAAACTCAAGATATGCTACAGAAATAAACTACGTTTTACACCTGCATTTGGAGCTGAAAGACATTCATGTTAGCGGTCAATATCAACTATGGATATATCTGTATATAGCTATGTACATTTATTGTTATGTACATTTCTTGCTATGTATGTTATTGTTATGTACATTTCTTGTATTACTTTTGATTGGTTTGATTTTTTTTAAACGTTTGTTTATTTAGTAAATATTTGATTAACTCTATTTCTTGGTTAAGAGCTCGTAAGTAAGCATTTCACGGTAAGGTCTACACCTGTTGTATTCGGTGCATGTGACAAATAAAACTTGATTTGATCATGTCACTTCTCTGTTGCCCAGAGCAAGCAAAATCATACAGCCAACTTGTAGCAGAAGTTGAAGGAGCGGATGGAAAGCATGTTATGTCTGCACCGCGTCATCACATTGGAGGGCAGCCGGCCTCTAAAGTGCTCATTGCCAGCCAAGTAGCCCTGTTCTTCCTCACAAACATCATAATAAATTCCCCAGAATATGTTACATCTTCATCCCATAATATTACATCTGCCTATTTTAGACATATAGCCAGTAGCCACCCAAACTAGGCCTATCTGAAATATGAAAATCATCAAATCGCCAGGTAGCCTAATGTTCTGGGAAAGATGATTCAGTAGATTGCAAAATTATATTTTATATGGATGATAAACTTTTTGCCAGGCCAAACTGAAGGAACTGAAACAAGTGACTAATCTGGATATGTGGGCCCGCCTTTGCTCACCAATGCTGATGGTCAACAATCAAGACACACAACTTTTTGAAAAGGGCACTTTGGAGTCTGGAAGGGCAAAGGGGCACAAGTAGAGCCTTATCTGTGCACTTGCCTGGTTGTAATGAATTGTATATACAGTCATGTTAATTTTTTCGTAATATTTTAAATAACTTGTAGAAAATAGACTTTATGACACTGTCATGAAGCATTATGACCGTCATTATCATATATCTGGCCTGTCACGTATATGCCCTCATGTCAGTCATCAGTCAAACAGACGGTGGCTTGTCCTGCTCCTGAAACCTGCTCCTGTATTCATTCCAGTCATCAGCAACAGAGCATTGGGGTACGTGCATGTGTGACATCAATGTGTGCACAATTACAATGATAATATAACATGGTCAATTTCTGAAAATGTTATATAACATAACTATACTGTTGACAAGTAGGCTATGGTGTAATGGAATGTTTTGCCTTGTGTGGTAGGTTTTGTGGGTTTTGACACCCTTGTAGGTGTCATAACCAGCCATAAAATATTGTAATAAATTTACAACAGGTGTAAATATATGGGTCATGACAGTGTTATGACTGTATTATGACAGGTATGTCATGTATCATGTATTATGACAAGATATGTTAGCTGTTATGACAAGGTAAAGTATTAAACATTTCAGATTTTCATTTTTTATTAATTAGTAAAACATTTGAAAAACAGAATCCCACTTTGACATTATGGGGTATTGTGTGTAGACAAGTGACAAAAAATATTTGAAATTCAGGCTGTAACACAACAAAATATGGAAAAAGTCAAGGGGTGTGAAGACTTTCTGAAGGCACTGTAATCAGATCCGTTTTATTTTCTTAAAAATCTTAAGATAACAAGGGGTAAGCCTATGCTTTTTGCCATTTTCTGTTAATAAAAAGTAGGCCTATGGCATACCTTATCATACCCCCTCAATTCAAGTCCTGGTTTAACTTAACAACCCTGCATTGACACAGAGCCAGGCTACTTAGAGTGCATGGTGGGTGGAGGAATTGGCCGACAAATGTATGGATAGCAGTCTATAGTCTACGTTCGTCTGTCAAACAGGTAGGCCTACCTCTTTTTTCTTAAATACTAAGAAATAGGGTCCAACACAAAGTCTGTTTGTAAAGTCGAATTAAAATGAAGACGGATTAAATTAATTATGGCTACTCGAAGTTGCCTACTTTCAGCACCATGAGCTGTCCATTTCCGAATGATTGTGCTGCCGCTTCAAGTTCAGCACCACAATGTAAATGACTATAATCTGTTTAATTGTGAGGTCAATAACTCTGATAAATGCATAATGGAAAAGTATAATGCATAATTCAAATCAATTATAGTAATAGCAAGCTATCAAAGTTGACCTCTGGTCCTCCTTCTCATCTTCACGCTCTCCTTCTCAAACTGAATAAAACACATAGGCTAGTCCGCATGCACACCACAGACTGTTTTGGGACTAGACCCAATCCAAAATTATTTTGTGGAAGAAGCCATTGATTATGCAGCACAAAAGGTTTTGAGCAGAACAGGGTGGGGCTCAGGGTTGGAATATCCATTGTAGTGTATAATGCAGCCTAGTTTTATTTACACTATCCCAGCAGCGCTAAAGACTCTGGAAGGAAGTACATTTTCTTAGAAATGTATGCTCTGTACTTCTCCGAGCATGCATTTCATATAGCCTATATAGTGCATTCGGAAAGTATTCAGACCCCTTCCCTTTTTCCACATTTTGTTACTTTACAGCCTTATTCTGAAATGGATAAAAAAAAAAATCCTTATCAATCTACACACAATATTCCATAATGACAAAGCAAAAACACATTTGACATTTTTGCAAATGTATGAATAAAAAAACACAGAAATACCTTATTTACATAAGTATTCAGACCCTTTGCTATGTGACTCGGAATTGAGCTCAGGTGCAGCTGATCCATTGACCATCCTTTAGATGTTTCTACAACTTGATTGGAGTCCACCTGTGGTAAATTAAATTGATTGAACATGATTTGGAAAGGCACACAAAAATGTCTGCAGCACTGAAGGTCCCGATGAACACAGTGGCCTCCATCATTCTTAAATGGAATAAGATTGGAACCACCAAGACTCTTCCTAGAGCTGGCCGCCCGGCCAAACTGAGCAATGGGGGGCGAAGGACCTTGGTCAGCGAGGTGACCAAGAACCCGATGCTCACTCTGACAGAGCTCCAGAGTTCCTCTGTGGAGATGGGAGAACCTTCCAGAAGGACAACCATCTCTGCAGCACTCCACCAATCAGGCCTTTATGGCCAGACGGAAGCCTCAGTTTTCTCCTATCACAACCATTCAACTCCTCCCTGAGCGGTTTCCTTCCTCTCCGGCAACTGAGTTAGGAAGAACGCATGTATCTTTGTAGTGACTGGGTGTATTGATACACTATTCAAAGTGCAATTAATAACTTCACCTTGCTCAGAGGATTCTTCAGTGTCTGCTTTTTACATTTTTACCGATCTACCAATAGGTGCTCTTCTTTGCGAGGCATTGGAAAACCTCCCTGGTCTTTGTGGTTAAATCTGTATTTGAAATTCACTACTCGACTGAGGGACCGTAGAGTTAGTTGTATGTGTGGGGTACAGCGATGAGGTAGTCATTCAAAAATTAAGTTAAACACTACTATTGCAAACAGAGTAAGTCCATGCATCTTGTTATGTCACTTGTTAGGTACAATTTTGCACCTGAACTTATTTTGGCTTGCCATAACAAAGGGGATGAATACTTATCGACTCAAGACATTTCAGATTTAAATTTTTTATTAATTTGTAAACATGTCTAAAAACATAATTCCACTTTGACATTATGGGGTATTGTGTGTAAGCCTGTGACCAACAATCTCAATTGAATCCATTTTAAATACAGGCTGAACACAACAAAATGTGGTAAAAGGCAAGGGGTGTGAATACTTTCTGAATGTACTGTATTAAGCCCAAAATCTAAGTAGACATTTATATCGTTTACAGACCCAATATTGGAGATAAAATGTAAGATTCATCTCTCATGGGAAGTTGTAAGGCTTAAACTTACACCAATGTTTTATGTGAGATAAAAACAAACAGTCCGGACTGGTCTTAACACTGTGACCGCCATAGGCCAACGGCCACTAACGTTACCTTATTAAAGCGAAGAGAAGATTCAGCAACTCATTTATTGTTAAAAATAGTGATGGGAAACTCAGGCTTTCTTTGGGCTTCACCTAATTGTGCTGAAAAATGGTTCATTACTCTGAGCTTTTAACACAACGCAGATTAGTAACATCTGCTGGTCAGCAATAAATATCAGAATTTGATGTTCACATATACGTTTTTTTTACCCATAATATTAATCAAACTCAGTGGCAGTGGTTAGTCGCGTGCCTTAGGCTTTGTTTACACACAATGCTTATATTTTTTTCCACTAAATTGGTCTTTTGACCAATAATAATAAAACATAATCACATCACTGCTTTTCACATCAGATCTTTTTCAGAGCTGATCTGATTGGTCAAAAGACCAATTAGTGAAAAAAGGACCAGAATTGGGCTGCTTGTAGCCTACAATCAGTTAGAACAACAGGATGGCATTTAACATCATGCTTCCAGTTTTTGCCTTTACATTTACATTTACATTTAAGTCATTTAGCAGACGCTCTTATCCAGAGCGACTTACAAATTGGTGCATTCACCTTATGATATCCAGTGGAACAACCACTTTACAATAGTGCATCTAACTCTTTTAAGGGGGGGGGGGTTAGAAGGATTACTTTATCCTATCCTAGGTATTCCTTAAAGAGGTGGGGTTTCAGGTGTCTCCGGAAGGTGGTGATTGACTCCGCTGACCTGGCGTCGTGAGGGAGTTTGTTCCACCATTGGGGTGCCAGAGCAGCGAACAGTTTTGACTGGGCTGAGCGGGAACTGTACTTCCTCAGAGGTAGGGAGGCGAGCAGGCCAGAGGTGGATGAACGCAGTGCCCTTGTTTGGGTGTAGGGCCTGATCAGAGCCTGAAGGTACGGAGGTGCCGTTCCCCTCACAGCTCCGTAGGCAGGCACCATGGTCTTGTAGCGGATGCGAGCTTCAACTGGAAGCCAGTGGAGAGAGCGGAGGAGCGGGGTGACGTGAGAGAACTTGGGAAAGTTGAACACCAGACGGGCTGCGGCGTTCTGGATGAGTTGTAGGGGTTTAATGGCACAGGCAGGGAGCCCAGCCAACAGCGAGTTGCAGTAATCCAGACGGGAGATGACAAGTGCCTGGATTAGGACCTGCGCCGCTTCCTGCGTGAGGCAGGGTCGTACTCTGCGAATGTTGTAGAGCATGAACCTACAGGAACGGGTCACCGCCTTGATGTTAGTTGAGAACGACAGGGTGTTGTCCAGGATCACGCCAAGGTTCTTAGCACTCTGGGAGGAGGACACAATGGAGTTGTCAACCGTGCCTTCAAGTTTACTATTTTTAAATAACCTATGGCATTATTTAGGATGCTTAAAGGTAGACTCTGCGAAATGATGTTGCCACGAGGAGCACTGCAGATATTAGGATGAGCGAAGATGCAAGACTTCACACAGTATCTGAGCATGTGCACAGGTTTGCTTCATGCCGTTAGAGCACGGTAGCCACGAGACCAAAACAGCGGAGAAGTTGAGCAATCGCACTTCAATGGTATTAGTTGTTGCAGAAATGTAGCCACTGCTGTTTACTTTCTGCATTTATGTCATATTCCTGAGTCTACCTTCAAGACAGAAGCTTAAAAAGTGCTGGTTTCACATACAACAATTTTTAATAGAGTGCCTTAGCTTGGATTCGACCCATACCCTGTCAGCTATGAGAGTTCCATGGTTCCCAAATCTACCTGCTGCGCTACCATTCAAGAGCAGTAATTTAAAAAAAATCTAACTAGATTTCTAAGTAAGGTGCACAGTAGAGGACGATGTTTGAAAGCAACTTGGAATCGAAGAAAGCACCGGAACCACAGTGAAATCAGTGGGATCTCGCATTTTGCAACACTTGGTTTGAAAAAGCACCTGATCAAACGAAGTGTCGAACGTCATTGATCACTGATATTGCTACTTTGAAACGAGCATTGGTACGTTGTATCGGATCAGTAGTGCTTTGAAAACTGCATCGGATCAGTAGTGCTTTGAAAACTGCATCGGATCAGTAGTGCTTTGAAAACTGCATCGGAGCTCCGGTATCAATTGTCAATTGTCCTCTCTTTTGGGAAGGCTTTTCACTAGATGTTGTAACATTGCTGCAGGGACTTGCTTCCATTCAGCCACAAGGACGTTAGTGAGGTTGGGCACTGATATTGGGTGATTAGGCCTGGCTCACAGTCAGTGTTCCAATTCATCCCAAAGGTGTTCGATCGAGTTGAGGTCAGGGTTCTGTGCAGGCCAGTCATGTTCTTCCACACCGATCTCGACAAACCATTTCTGTATGGACCTCGCTTTGTGCACGGGGGCATTGTCATGTTGATTTCCCTTCACTGGAACTATGGGGCCTAGCCCGAACCCCAGACCATTATTCCTCCTCTACCAAACTTTACAGTTGGCACTATGCATTCGGGCAGGTAGAGTTCTCATGGCATCCGCCAAACCCAGATTCGTCCATTGGACTGCCAGATGGTGAAGTGTGATTCATCACTCCAGAGAATGCATTTCCACTGCTCCAGAGTCCAATGGCGGCGAGCTTTACACCAATACAGCCGCCACTTGGCATTGCTCGTGGTGATCTTAGGCTAGTGTGCGGCTGCTTGGCCATGGAAACCCATTTCATGAAGCTCCCGACGAACAGTTCTTGTGCTGATGTTGCTTCCAGAGACAGTTTGGAAATTGGTAGTGAGTGTTGCAACCGAGGACAGACGATTTACATTCACCACACGCTTCAGCTCTCGTCGGTCCCGTTCTGTGAGCTTGTGTGGCCTACCACTTCGTGTCTGAGACGTTGTTGCTCCTAGATGTTTCCACTTCACAATAACAACACTTACTGTTGACCGGGGCAGCTCTAGCAGGGCAGAAGTTTGACAAGCTGACTTGAAAGGTGGCATTCTATGACGGTGCCACGTTGAAAGTCACTGAGCTCTTCAGTAAGGCCATTCTACTGCCAATGTTTGTCTATGGAGATTGCATGGCTGTGTGCTCAATTTTAAACACCTGTCAGTAATAGGTGTGGCTGACATAACTGAATCTATTAATTTGAAGGGGTGTCCAAATAGTTTTGTATATATAACTAATGCTGTACACACCTCTCCTGTTCATATTCTGTCCATACTGTCTATTCACACCATTATATATACTGTATATATATATACAGTACCATTTAAAAGTTTGGACACACCTACTCATTCAAGGGTTTTTCTTTATTTTTACTGTTTTCTACAGTGAACACATCAAAACTTTGAAATAACACATATGGAATCATGGTTGAGAGAATGCCAAGAGTGGGCAAAGCGTCATCAAGGCAAAGTGTGGCTACTATCAAGAATCTCAAATATAAAATATATTTGGATTTGTTTAACACTTTTTTTGGTTAATGCATGATTCCATATGTGTAATTTCATAGTTTTGATGTCTTCCCTATTATTATAAAATGTAGAAAATAGTAAAAATAAAGAAAAACCCTGGAATGAGTAGGTGTGTCCACAATTGTGACTTTTTCCACATTTTGTTAGGTTACAACCTAATTCGAATATGTATTAAATTGTTTTTTCCCCTCATCAATCTACACACAATACCCCATAATGACAACGCAAAAATGGGTTTTTGCTCATTTATAAAAAAAAAAAAACTGAAATATCACATTCATAAGTATTCAGACCCTTTACTCAGTAATTTGTTGAAGCACCTTAGGCAGCAATTACAGCCTAGAGTCTTCTTGGGTATGACGCTACAAGCTTGGCACACCTGTATTTTGGGAATTTCTCCCATTCTTCTCTGCAGATCCTCTCAAGCTCTGTCAGGTTGGATGGGGAGCGTTGCTGCACAGCTATTTTCAGGTCTCTCCAGAGATGTTAGATCGGGTTCAAATCCAGGCTCTGGCTGGGCCACTCAAGGACATTCAGAGACTTGTCCCAAAGCCACTCCTGCATTGGCTTGGCTGTGTGCTTAGAGTGGGTGTCCAGTTGGAAGGTGAATCTTTGCCCCAGTCTGAGCACTCTGGAGCAGGTTTTTGTCAAGGATTTCTCTGTACTCTGCTCCATTCATCTTTCCCTCAATCCTGACTAGTCTCCCAGTCCCTGTCGCTGAAAAACATCCCCACAGCATGATGCTGCCACCACCATGCTTCACCGTTGGATGGTGCCAGGTTTCCTCCAGACGTGGCGCTTGGCATTCAGGCCAAAGAGTTCAATCTTGGGTTCATCAGACCAGATAACCTTGTTTCTCATGGTATGAGAGGCTTTAGGTGCCTTTCGGCAAACTCCAAGCAGGCTGTCATGAGCCTTTTACTGAGGAGTAGCTTCCGTCTGGCCACTCTACCATAAAGGCCTGATTGGTGGTGCTGCAGAGATGGTTGTCCTTCTGGAAGGTTCCCCAATTTCCACAGAGGAACTCTGGAGCTCAGTCAGAGTGACCATCTGGTTCTTGGTCACCTCCCTGACCAAGGCTCTTCTTCCCCAACTGCTCAGTTTGGCCGGGCGGCCAGCTCTAGGAAGAGTCTTGGTGGTTCCAAACTTCTTCCATTTAAGAATGATGGCCACTGTGTTCTTTCGGAACTTCAATGCTGCAGACATTTTTTGGTACCCTTCCCCAGATCTGTGCCTTGACACAATCCTGTCTCGGAACTCTACGGCAATTCCTTTGACCTCATGGCTTGGTTTTTGCTCTTATATGCACTGTCAACTGTGGGACCTTTATATAGACAGGTGTGTGTCTTTCCAAATCATGTCCAATCAATTGAATTTACCACAGGTGGACTCCAATCAAGTTGTTGAAACATCTCAATAATGATCAATGGAAACAGGATACGCCTGACCACAATTTCGTGTCTCATAGCAAAGGATCTGAAAACTTACAGTGGCAAGAAAAAGTATGTGAACCCTTTGGAATTAGCTGGATTTCATAAATTGGTCATAAAATTTGATCTGATCTTCATCTAAGTCACAACAATAGACAAACGCAGTCTGCTTAAACTAATAACACACCAACAATTATACGTTTTCATGTCTTTATTGAACACACCGTGTAAACATTCACAGCTCAGGGTGGAAAAAGTATGTGAACCCTCGATTTAATAACTGGTTGACCCTCCTTTGGCAGCAATAACATGAACTAAACGTTTTCTGTAGTTGCGGATCAGACCTGCACAGTGGTCAGGAGGAATTTTGGACAATTTCTCTTTACAAAACTTTCAGATCAGCAATATTCTAGGGATGTCTGGTGTGAACCGCTCTCGAAGTCATGCCACAGCATCTCAATCGGATTGAGGTCAGGACTTTGACTGGGCCATTCCAGAAGGCATATTTTCTTCTGTTGAAGCCATTTTGTTGTTGATTTACTTCTGTGTTTTGGGTCGTTGTCCTGTTTCTGATACTTTTCTAACCCTTTCCAGCTTTATGCAAGTCAACAATTCTTCTGAGATCTCTTTTGCTCGAGGCATGGTTCTCATCAGGCAACGCTTCTTGTGAATTGCAAACTCAAATTGTGTTTGTTTTTTATAGGGCAGGGCAGCTCTAACCAACATCTACAATCTTGTCTCATTGATTGGACTCCAGGTTAGCTGACTCTTGACTCCAATTGGCTTTTGGAGAAGTGATTAGCCTTGGGGTTCACATGCTTTTTCCAACCTACAATGTGAATGTTTAAATGCTCTATTCAATATAGACAAGAAAAATACAATAATTTGTGTGTTATTAGTTCAAGCACACTGTGTTTTTCTATTGCTGTGACTTAGATGAAGATCAGATCAAATTTTATGACCAATTTATGCAGAAATCCAGGTAATTCCAAAGGGTTCACATACCTTTTCTTGCCACTGTATTTCCTACATGTTCTGTTTTTGGCTTCAAAGACAATAAAAATTGTAGGCTATAACAAATGTCTATTGTAATGCAGTGACAGAATGATAATTGAGATAATGCAAATCATTAATAATTACCTAGTTTGATTACCTACCTAACTTTTCTTTACTTCTTGCTGTAAGCCTACTTCATCATCATTGTCTGCCTGCATCCTTAATCCCTACATGTAGCCTACCTGCCTTTGTTATAATGCATTTCCACGTATTGCTTGTCCATCTTCCCAAATTAAAATGAGACATTCTAACAGATGAGTCTTGCTGGCAAAATGTCTTTAAATATTGCTAAGTTATTTAGCTATAGTGTGGATGCCTACCTGTGCTGAGCTGACGCTGCGTTAATATTTTTGTTCAGTGTAGTTTAGGGTTAGGGTTAACACGTGATGATGGTTTTAAGGAGGTACATATTTAAATTAGTTAAGATGATAAGACGCTACCATTGGTATATTACATTTCTGGCTTCGTGTGACGTTGCATATCGCCTCACAACCGCAGACCACGTGTAACCATGCCAGCCCAGGACCTCCACATCCTACTTCTTCACCTGCGGGATTGTCTGAGACCAGCCACCTGGACAGCTGATGAAACTGTGGGTTACACAACCTCAAAAGCTCTGCACAACCTGTCAAAAACCGTCTCAGAGAAATCTATGTGTTCATCGCCCTCACCGGGGTCTTGACCTGACTGCAGTTTAGTGTCGTAACCGACTTCACGGATTAATCCTGGTTTCAACTGTACCGGGCAGATGGCAAATAGCGTGTATGGTGTTGTGTGGGCGAGCGGTTTTCTGATGTCAACATTGTGAACAGAGTGCCCCATGGTGGCCGTGGGGTTATGGTATGGGCAGGCATAAGGTATGGACAACGAACACAATTGCATTATATCGATGGCCGTTTGAATGCACAGAGATATCGTAACGAGATCCTTAGACCCATTGTCATGCCATTCATCCACCGCCATCACCTCATGTTTCAGCATGATTATGCACGGTCCCATGTCACAAGGATCTGTACACAATTCCTGGAAGCTGAAAATGGCTCTGTTTTTCCATGGCCTGCATACTCACCAGACATGTCACCCATTGAGCATGTTTATGATTCTCTGGATTGACGTGTACGACAGCGTGTTCCAGTTCCCGCCAATATCCAGGAATGGGACAACATTCCACAGGCCACAATAAACTGTCTGATCAACTGTATGCAAAGGAGATGTGTTGCGCTGCATGAGGCAAATGGTGGTCACACCAGATACTGACTGGTTTTCTAATCCGCCCCTACCTTTTTTTAAAGGTACAGTATCTGTGAACAACAGATGCATATCTGTATTCCCAGTCATTTGAAATCCATAGATGACTGATTTCCAAATATGAACTGTAACTCAGTAAAATCATTGAAACTGTTGCATGTCGTGTTTATATTTTTGTTCAGTATAAATTAGAAAAATATTCACTACTGAATGTCCTGAACAAACATATCATCATAGCTGAATCTGGACCCCGGAAAACGCCTGGGAGCTAAGAGGAATGGTTTTAGTTTGTAGCTAGCTCAAGCAGAATGTATGACCAAAGATACTGGTAACCTTTCTGTGGTGTGACTGTTCGCTAGCAAGCTACTTACCAGCATGCCGGCAAAAGCACACTGTGTTGTGACTGGATGCCATAATGTAAAATTAACCTTACACTATTTTTTGAAGAATGAAGACATCCGACAATAGTGGCTGCTTTTAATTTTGAATGGACAAGCTGCACCGAAAATCAACAAAAATATTATTTCACTTTCCATCTCCTTTTGTCTTTTCACTGTCATCAGCTGTAATGATATACATTTTAGAAAATCCAACATCTACTCTGTCTGCACAGCTTCCCAGGCAACCACAGCAGCAGAAATGTTGTGATACAAAATCACCTTTCCGAAGGCAAAGAAAGGGGGATATGCTGTGAAGCATGTGAAGACAGACCCAACATACTGTAAGTCAGTTATTCATTTCAAATCTACATAAATTGAGCATTTCAAGCACACAAAAATGTTAAGTACAAACAGTGAAAGGTTTCACAAAAAAGTACACGATCAAATATGGCATATTTCTAACTGAGTACTTCAAAAACACATTGTAGAATGAGTAGATCACAACATCAACTAATTGATAGCATCATATCTCCGAACAGTAAATAAAAGGAAATTAAATTCACAACCCATTTAACAAACATTTCCCTTTTCAAAAACATTACAGGCTACGTACACTCTCAGAAAAAATTATTTATTCAGCTGTCCCCATAGGAGAACCCTTTTTGTTCCAGGTAGAACTCTGTTTGGTTCCAGGTAGAACTCTTTTGGGTTCCATGTAGAACCCTCTGTGGAAATGGTTCTACATGGAACCAAAAAGGGTTCTTCAAAGGGTTATACTATGGGGACAGTCGAAGAACCCTTTTAGGTTCTAGATAGCAGCTTTATGACTAAGAGTGTAGACAGTGTGGTAAACCGTGGGCGTGCAGAGATTGACACAGAGACAGGGAGGTTTTAGTCCACAAAAACAACTTTACTAGGACAGAAAATCAACATAACAAAGAAAATTACTTGGGTTTGGCGCGGTCCTTCTCCTCTACTTTTGCTTGGTGTCGGTCTCTCCCCGTTCTCCCTCGCGTTGTGCTCTTGGGACAAAACGGCCCCTACCCCTGTTTCAGACGCGTCTGTCTGGACCAGGAGGTTTTTTGAGAAGGTAGGGGTGACGAGTACCGGGTGCGAACATAGTGCATCCTTCAGGGACTGGAACGCCGCCTCTGTGTCCTCCGTCCATTGCACCGTCTGGGGTAGTTGTGCCTTCGTTAAGTCGGTGAAGGGAGAAGCTATTGTGGCAAAGTTAGGTACAAATCTACTGTAGTACCCTGCTAATCCCAGGAATGACTTCACCTGCCTCTTGGTTCGGGGGACCGGCCATCCCCTAATGGCAGCGGGTTTTTTTCTTGGGGTTTCACATTTCCCCTACCGATCTGATATCCCAGGTACTCCACCTCGGTGTAGCCCAGCTTGCACCTGTGGGGGTTCTCGGTCAGACCTGCATCCCTTAGCGCATCAACCACGGCCTGTAACCTACAAAGATGTGACTCCCAACTGTCACTGTGCACAATTATGTCATCCAGATAAGCAGCTGCGTACTCACTGTGAAACCGCAGGACGCGCTCCATGAGTCGCTGAAAGGTCGCTGGTGCCCCGTGGAGCCTGAAAGGCAGAACCCGGTAGTGGTATAGCCCCCCGGGGTGGAGAAGGCAGTCTTCTCCCGGGAGGCCGCAACCAGTGGCACCTGCCAGTACCCCTTTGTCAGGTCCAAGGTGCTGACGTATCTTGCCATCCCCAAGCGGTCGATTAGTTCGTCCACCCGGGGCATGGGGTAGGCATCGAACTTACAGACCTCGTTCAGGCCCCGGAAGTCATTACAGAAGCAGACGGTTCCGTCTTGTTTCGGAACCAGCACTACGGGCTAGACCACTCACTGTGTGACTCCTCCAGTACCCCCATTTCTAGCATTGTCATCACTTCCCGCTGGACCGCCACCATTCGGGCTTCTGGTATCCGGTATGGCCATTTGCGCACTTTTTCTCCCAGACGTTTGTGGATATGATGTTCCACGAGATCCGTGCGCCCCGGCACCTCGGAGAACACGGCCGTATTCCATTCCGCTGGACCAACTCTCTGAGCTCTTGTCGTTGGGTCGGGCTGAGGTCTTCCCTCATTGCAGGGCCGAAGGCCATATAGCAGCTCAAAGGGGGAGAACCCATGGATGCTTGGGGTACCTCGCGCAATGAAAACATTGCGTGAGGGGTGGTGTAATCCACGATTACCAGGATGTATTGGTGTCCCCTCGCGGTCTTCACCAATGGACCCAACAGATCCATTACCACCCACTCAAATGGCACTCCTATAATGGGCAAGGGAACCTAAGGGTTTCTATAATGCACCCTCAGAGCTGTGATCTGGCATTCCGGGCAACTACGGCAGTAGCCCTCCACGGCGCGCTTGACTCCGGGCCAGTGGAACCGGTTCCCGATCCGCTCCCTGGTTTTCTCCATCCCCAGGTGTACCCCAAGCAGGTGGGTGTGGGCAAGCTGCGACACAGTCCTAACATACTGGCTGGGTATGAGTAACAAGTCTTTTGTCTCCCCATTATGCTTTACTACCTGATACAATAAATTCAGCTTGATTGCGAATTGGGGGTAGCGCCAATCACTTACTCCAGGTAACAGTACGCCATCCACCACAATCACCTGGCCCCTAGCGTTCTGGAGATTGGGGTCTTCTAACTGGGCCATCACGAACTGACCCGTGAGGATTCCCGTGTCAGGGAGGTCCGTCTAGGGCCTCCACCTCCATAAAGGGGAGCCTGAGGTCTTCCTCGCACAGTGGCTCGCTTGCCGGAGCGGGGTCGTCTCCCTCCTCCGGGTCCGACTCGGGCCCAGTGGACACCTCTCGTGGTGGGGGTTGGGTTGCACAGGCCACCGTCCTTTTTCCTTTTCTTCCTACCTCCCATGCACGCCTCCCCAGTTCCCTCCTCCACAGTGCCTGGAAGAGAGGGCAGTCTCGACCGAGGAGAATGGACACGTGTAGATTAGGAACAGCTCCCACGTGCATCTGGTGGTTATCCTCACTGGCACCGTTGGGTACCTCTTTGTGTCCCCGTGTACACAGTACACTGTCATCTCTTCATCCCCCGGTTCCTCCTTCCCCTCTCGTGTGAGCCACTGCGGGTGGGCCAGGGTCACCATGCTGCCGGAGTCCAGCAGAGCGCTGGTGTCGATGCCATCGATTCATACAGGAACCATCGGAGGGGCCGTCTCGGTGTGCGCCCAACAAGATGTGACGTAACTCACCATCCGGGTTACCCCAGCTGGGGGATGCGGAGGGCATGGCCTCCTCCCGGCCGGGACAGCTCCACGCGAGGTGCCCCGGCTCAACGCACTCATAGCAGCGTCTCTGATCTGGGTCCAGCAGCCGCCGTCGGTTTGGATCACCCTCCCGCTTCACAGCCTCTGCTGGTTCCGTACGGGCCCCCTTCAACCCCTCGCCTCTCTTTGTGTTGTTCGTCCCCCTCGCCACGTCTCCTCTCTCCGCTCGGGCCCCTATCAGCAGGTCCTGGGTGTTCTGGTGAATTTCCATCGTGGTCACAATTCCTCCAGGCTCTGGGGGTTCTACATGCTCACCGTCTTCTTCATCTTGTATGGCAGGGCCCGAAGGTTTTATCTAGGGCGAGCTTGTTGAGCATCGGGAGGGACAGTACTTCCGTCAGCAGCCAGGCCTTGGTCAGGCGCACCAGGTCGCTCATCTGAGCACGGTGGGAAACGGCTGCTTGGCACTTTCCCCTAATTACCTCCACTTGGAGCTGTCCGTGTCGGGGTGCCCAGCTCCCGTATTCCCAGCAGAGGGAGCCAACGTCGCCTCACGTACCTCCCCTCTATTACCATCCCCCGGGGTAGACCTCCTGGGATACCACAACACGCTCTTGCATCTCCTCTTCAACAAGGTCACCCTTGACCCAGCAGCATACAGTATGTGGGGAAGCTGTTTGAGCTGTCCATTCCAGGACCCCTGTCTGCCCAGTGTGAGAGGCCTGACAAGGAGGAGGCCATAGCTGGATTTGTCTACCGCTTTAATCTTGGGGGTGACTGAAGCCAAGTGGGTGACTGAAGCCTGCTTGATTGAAGCGGGGTACATGGGTCCCCCTCCTTTTCCGCTCCCCTTCCCATCAATCTCTGTAGTTGGTTGCATTTCCTAAAGCCTAAGTAAATCACTTTTATGTGATATATTATTTCTCACGAGTGTTCATGTTGGTCAATATTTCAGCTATGCTGTCTTATTGTAAATTATCAAATAAATGTCTGATCAGTACATACAATTCTGCACATATTGTCATGTACACTGCTCAAAAGAATAAAGGGAACACTTAAACAACACAATGTAACTCCAAGTCAATCACACTTCTGTGAAATCAAACTGTCCACTTAGGAAGCAACACTGATTGACAATACATTTCACATGCTGTTGTGCAAATGGAATAGACAACAGGTGGAAATTATAGGCAATTAGCAAGACACCCCCAATAAAGGAGTGGTTCTGCAGGCTGTGACCACAGACCACTTCTCAGTTCCTATGCTTCCTGGCTGATGTTTTGGTCACTTTTGAATGCTGGCGGTGCTTTCACTCTAGTGGTAGCATGAGACGGAGTCTACAACCCACACAAGTGGCTCAGGTAGTGCAGCTCATCCAGGATGGCACATCAATGCGAGCTGTGGCAAGAAGGTTTGCTGTGTATGTCAGCGTAGTGTCCAGAGCATGGAGGCGCTACCAGGAGACAGGCCAGTACATCAGGAGACGTGGAGGAGGCCGTAGGAGGGCAACAACCCAGCAGCAGGACCGCTACCTCCGCCATTTGTGCTAGGAGGAGCAGGAGGAGCACTGCCAGAGCCCTGCAAAATGACCTCAAGCAGGCCACAAATGTGCATGTGTCTGTTCAAACGGTCAGAAACAGACTCCATGAGGGTGGTATGAGGGCCCGACGTCCACAGGTGGGGGTTGTGCTTACAGCCCAACACCGTGCAGGACGTTTGGCATTTGCCAGAGAACACCAAGATTGGCAAATTCGCCACTGGCGCCCTGTGCTCTTCACAGATGAAAGCAGGTTCACACTGAGCACATGTGACAGACGTGACAGAGTCTGGAGACGCCGTGGAGAACGTTCTGCAACCTGCAACATCCTCCAGCATGACCGGTTTGGCGGTGGGTCAGTCATGGTGTGGGGTGGCATTTCTTTGGGGAGCCGCACAGCCCTCCATGTGCCCGCCAGAGGTAGCCTGACTGCCATTAGGTACCGAGATGAGATCCTCAGACCCCTTGTGAGACCATATGCTCATATGCTCAGACCCCTTGTGAGACCACCGTTGGCCCTGGGTTCCTCCTAATGCAAGACAATGCTAGACCTCATGTGGCTGGAGTGTGTCAGCAGTTCCTGCAAGAGGAAGGCATTGATGCTATGGACTGGCCCGCCCGTTCCCCAGACCTGAATCCAATTGAGCACATCTGGGACATCATGTCTCGCCACGTTGCACCACAGACTGTCCAGGAGTTGGCGGATGCTTTAGTCCAGGTCTGGGAGGAGATCGCTCAGGAGACCATCCGCCACCTCATCAGGAGCATGCCCAGGCGTTGTAGGGAGGTCATACAGGCACGTGGAGGCCACACACACTACTGAGCCTCATTTTGACTTGTTTTAAGGACATTACATCAAAGTTGGATCAGCCTGTAGTGTGGATTTCCACTTTAATTTTGAGTGTGACTCCAAATCCAGACCTCCATGGGTTGATAAATTTGATTTCCATTGATCATTTTTGTGTGATTTTGTTGTCAGCACATTCAACTATGTAAAGAAAAAAGTATTTAATAAGAATATTTCATTCATTCAGATCTAGGATGTGTTATTTTAGTGTTCCCTTTATTTTTTTGAGCAGTGTATAATGCTAATGCAGAGGCACCAATAAATTGTCCAGTACACCTATTGTATGCTGTTTTCATGTACATTCCCTAATGTCTAAGGTGACTCAGGCTTTACTAATTATTGTGAAAAGGTGTATCAATGAACTGTATTCTGTATTTAGTTACAAAACAATTCTAATACAAAAGTGTTTTGCTGGTGTGTCTGATATTCAACAGTCCATGATCAGCTCTGTTGACCATGAGAGCATTTTGCATAGAAAATGGGTTGAGGCATACTATTTAGGCTCGGAATGACATGTGGCCTATTCAAGGGTTGCATGTTTCGTCAGAATATTGTTTTGAGCGTTTGTTTAGAACAGATGCTCGACTAAGCATTCTACTCAATGCATCGTCAATAAACGCTGATGAAGATTTCATCAAAAGTGCATTACAGTGGCTTGGAAATACAATGACGTTCAAAAGGAGGCAAATAATTCGTAGGAAAACCTTTTGTCATCATTTTTATGTCACCAGATTGACTTTAGATGCAGTATAACGTTAGCTAGCTAGCTAAGATTGAGGGGAGGCCATCGGATTTTAGCTAGCTATTTTTTACTAACTTTGCTAGCTAATGACAACATTGACTTCTGTCTAAAGTAAATTTGATGACATGATAATGCTGGCAAAGTTGCTTCCTACTAAATATTTGACTACTTTAGAAATGTCATCGTATTTCAAGTCATTTAGATTAAACAGTAGTTAGCCTCTGTCCAGAATGACTGGGCTAATCACCACTTTAGGACACCACTATGGTGCCGCCGATAGATGGCAGCTTGAGAACGTTCATAACAATGGCATGAGGCGACCGATGCATTGTTTAGCTTGTCATTGATGACATGTGGCCCATTGTTTATCTTGTCACCTGGCAATGACCACAAGGGCGTTTCAAAGATCTGTCAGTCAAGGTGAGCTCATGAATATAAGCTCCCCATCCACTCAGCCTGTTCTTTCAGGCTTCCTGACAGTTAGAGATGAGAGAAAAGGTTAAAAAGAATATATTCTGAGCATTTTGATAGCGTAAAAATATGATTGGTGATGTTTTGGTCATTCAAAGGCTATTTTTATTTGGGAAATAGGATGACTGTGTGGGAACTTTAAATCTGTGACTGGAGATTAACTGCTAGCATGCTCGTACATAGCATATACTTCCAGTCATTGTGCTAACGCTGGTTAGCATTGGCTCACCAAACTACCTCTAAAATCCTTCATGCTGGATGCAGATGTAACGGATGTGAAATGGCTAGCTAGTTAGCGGGTACGCGCTACTAGCGTTTCAATCAGTTACGTCACTTGCTCTGAAACCTAGAAGTAGTGTTGCACCTTGCTCTGCAAGAGTCGTGGCTTTTGTGGAGCGATGGGTAACGATGCTTCGTGGGCGACCGTTGTTGATGTGTGCAGAAGGTCCCTGGTTCGCGCCCGTGTCGGGGCGAGGGGACGGTCTAAAGTTATACTGTTACATTGATGCTGTTGACCCGGATCACTGGTTGCTGCGGAAAAAGGAGGAGGTTGAAAGGGGGGTGAGTGTAACGGATGTGAAATGGCTAGCTAGTTAGCGGGTACGCGCTACTAGCGTTTCAATCAGTTACGTCACTTGCTCTGAAACCTAGAAGTAGTGTTGCACCTTGCTCTGCAAGAGCCGTGGCTTTTGTGGAGCGATGGGTAACGATGCTTCGTGGGCGACCGTTGTTGATGTGTGCAGAAGGTCCCTGGTTCGCGCCCGGGTCGGGGCGAGGGGACGGTTTAAAGTTATACTGTTACACAGAGACATACAAATGGTATCCATGTGTTCATCTGACTCTATATAGTTAATATTTTATGATTTATTGTCATAAAATATTTGTAAACCAGTGGTCTGGGGTATAAATATATACTCTATACTACAATATTATGCAAAGTTAGTAGTGATCATATTGAACAAAATGTATTTATTGCCATTTACATTCTGTATAGAGCTGGTGCTTTTTGTGATATTGTACCCTTTACGCCCACCTGAGATAAATGTCAAATTTACAAAAAGGCATCGATGTACTGTATAACAATGCAAGGTTCATTTAACAGTAAAATAAGACAAACTTGTTGTGGTGCAACAAGGTATGTTGATACTGTATTGACTGTAACACGTGGTACAACTGCTAGAATTAAAAAATATGTATTAACACCCATGTAGCCTACTATCATGGGCATATAGACACATTAATATCTTAATTTTACATGAAGTATGTTCACTTATCTGACAAGGTATTAAAAAATATCTGAAAAATGTGTTTATCTGAGAGTCGCCTCCACACCAAAGTTTTTTTGCAGCTTTGAAATTGTCCACTAGTAGGAATTTATACAAAACTGTCAATAACATGAATAAAACATCTGATTTGCATGTATCCATAAAAACTGGCATAGATACCAACAAACACAGTAACTGGTTTAAACATAAAATAGCAGAAATGTTTTTGAATTGAACCCAAAGATGGAAGTGGGCTTAATGGGTACGTGGGCTTAATAGGTTTCGAAAAAAATACCCTGAAAAATGTGTCTGTCATCTCAGACTTCTCTGAACTGGCTACTAACTGCCATGCGTTTAAATCATGTTGGGTGTACACCCCCAAAAACAAACCATTTCCATGTGGTAAAAGCAATTAATCTGCTAGTAAATCTATCCAATTCCCTAGGATACACTCCTCTTCTTGAAAACATCACAACCATTTTGTAGCATTGTTAACATTCCTGCTCGTCTGAGATATTTTCAGCTAGGAACTGCCTGTTGCTTCACATTGTTGCTCTCTGTCTGTTTAATCAGTCAAATGTGTTATTTATGACAACCTCAACTACATTTTCATTCCCATGGATGTTGTGCAACTGGAAGCATGACTATGCACTTACTTACTCCATATAGGAATTCCACAAGGAGTTACAAGGACATGTTTGGCATAGAAAGAGGTCACTTCTTATACACAGTTGACAAATATGGGAAAGGTTGTGATGGTCTGAGTCAATGCAACGTTTTCCACTATGTCCTCATTCTCTCGTGTGACCAGATGATTATCTATTCTTTCTGTGGTGACTCGCCTATTCAGGCGTGGGAGGTGCAGCTCAACCAACAAGTCTGAACAATTTACAACTGAGTGGTACTGTATGCTGCCTGCGTGCTGGGGGGAATTACTTCCAGAGACTGAAGTGCAGTCCTTCAGCTTCACCAAGTCTACACACGGATTAGGAGCTTGCTTCGCTTCCCTTAAACAGACTCACTTGTTTTGTAAAGTGAGGAACTATTTGGAGTTGAGTACTTTAGAGGACTGTTTTTACTTCTTGTTAAGGATTCTGACAGGATCTGACTGACTTTTTCTGACTGTAAAGGGGACAGCTTTCGACAATGCAAATTATGGAGGACAACCATCCAAGTGATAACTGCACAGCAGAGAATCTACCACTGTACACATTTTACGCCTCTGTGATGATCGTGGAATTCACCCTGGCTCTGCCGCTCAACCTCTCAGTGCTTTATCTATTCATCTTCAAGCTGAAGTTCTGGAAATCTAAAACCAACAACATTTTCCTGTTCAATCTCGTCTTGGCTGACGTTCTTCTGCTTATATGTTTGCCAGTAAAGGCGTATCATTTTCTTAACGGGAATCGGCGGAGTACAGAGGGAGGGACCTGCAAAGCCATGCTCTTCATGCTGTTTCTGAACCGAGGAGCCAGTATCGCCTTCCTGACTGTGATTTCACTTGATCGCTACTTCAATGTGGTTCATCCTGGGGGAAATAACTGTGCCAAGGCTTTAAAAAGGTCTCCTCATATCTCTTTCCTCATCTGGCTACTGCTGCTCCCCCTGACTATCCCCACCATGCTGAAGTCCTTTGAGTGCTGTAATAGTTATGGGCGTGAAGATGACACTCTAGTCGAGGATGTCACTGACACTCTGAGAGAGGTTGTGTTTTTCACCCAGATTCTCATCCCTTTCTTTGTGTTGGTCTACTGCACGGTCCGCATTGTTAACAGACTAAAAAAGAAGACCGTAGGGGATAGTACCAAGCTGCGTCGAGCAGTGTTTCTGGTCACCTCAGTAATGCTGGTCTTTTCTTTCTGTTTCTTGCCTTGTACCATAGCTAGAATGGTTCTGTTGATTTCCAGAATCAAGGATCTACAGAATGCTGAGAATATAGCTGTTCAGCTCTATGATGGACTCATGGTTTTATCCTACATGGATTGTTTAGTGGACCCAATTGTGTACTGCTTAAGCAGCACTAAGTTCAAAAGCCTCTACCTGACAACTTATTGCCCCAGTCTACTGAGCAAAGATGCAGAATCAGCTGAAAGCCATAACTTGACAGGAAACAACTTAAATCGAAAATGCAAAAACAATGCATTGTACACTGTAAAGGGGTTGCACTGAATTTGACAGTAACTTACAGGAAGCTCAGTGGCAAGTAAAATTCTGTATTTCATAATACAGTTAACCTACTGTAATATAAATGTGGTATCAAAGCAAGTACTGTGTTATGACACACAGTACAATACCGTAAAATTGACTGTATTATACTGTAAAAAGTAAATGCTACCGTAATCAGAATTAATTCATGAAATTCATTGAGGGGATGGGTTTGTATTTCACAGGATTGTACTGTATTTACAAGGGATTGGTGCAAGCAGGTTGGCTGCTAGGTAAAAATTGTTTACACATTACATCATTTTAATGAATATTTGGTGCTTTATATCACTTACACTTAACAAAGGCTTCCAAACTGGCAGTGACTACAGGACAAAACAGACCAAAAGGACATGGCAAAATGCCTGCTGCCACTCCAATCTGATTAAAATGTGATGGGGCAACATAACCACATAGGAGTTAAATTGTTACAGCGTTCTCACTCACAGGTGCAACAAATATAGCCTCTTACAAGGCAGCCTCAAAACATGTTTTCTTAATTAAATGTTTTTATTTAAGAACAATACCATGCACCAACTAGTGGTCAAAAGGTTTTTGGCACTCCAAAGATATGGTATGGTACTATGTTCTGTGGGGTGGAATTACAGTACCATTTGAAATACAGCAATTTTTTCCCTGCCCAGAACACTTTCCAACAATGCACCATAATTTACAGTATGCTGCAGTAGTACCCGGACCCAGTTTTCCTTGCATGAAAATTAAGCAGTGATTAGGACTGCCCCGGGAGACCCCAAATGAACTATTTCTAAAAAATAAATAAAACAATACATTGATATAAAAAGCATTATAAAATGTGTGGTTTGCATCACTTAATGCCCGATGTCGCATATCACTAGAACATTTTAAGTTACTAAACTTCGCCAAAAATGTATATTATTTTTAGAACATTTACTCAGGCATTTCTGGTCTTCGGGGGGAGCAAACCTTCCGTGTTAACCACTATTTTCAGCGCCAATCTCCGATAAGGTAATTACAAAGATCGTCCACTAGACAGTGCCAAAAGTGTTTATTAGGAAATCTTCCTGAAGGTAGTGGTTTCATGTTATTTATTGATTGAGTACTACAGACAGTTACCAAGTGTTTAAGACACTGTGACATATATGTTAAAGGGAAAATGTACAGTTTTCTATGACAGTGTAGCATAATAGACTGCTTTTCTCAAATAGAGGACATGTTTTATTACTGCATTATGACTATTTGTTCTCATGATGAGACATTCATGTTAGTTTGCCAAACCAGACTGTGATTCACTACTTGTTTCTGTTATCATCAGTCATCTGGTTTCTTTCACCTGTGATGTCATTCTTCATGTTAAAAAGCTCATAATGACTCTGTTGTTACTAATTGTCTGGGTCAAATAAATATTACTCTCAAGTTAAGTGTGTTGCTATTGTTGTTATTAGTTCTACTACCACTACTGCCCACAGTCCTTGGGAGCGGGCCGTGTCAGTGGCACTGGGTTATCCTCAAAGCGGGAGAAGAAGGTGTTTAACTTGTCCGGGAGCGAGACGTTGGTGTCCAGGACGTGGCTGGTTTTCCCTTTTTAATCCATGAGCGACCTACAAAAAACACACCTAGCTTACTACACAACATACACTTAGTATTACTTTCTTAGCTGATCGTCCTCGCAGTGGCAGACCACGTGTAACAACAACTGCACAGGATCGGTACATCCGAACATCACACCTTTGGGACAGGTACAGGATGGCCACAACAACTGCCCGAGTTACACCAGGAACGCACAATCACTCCATCAGTGCTCAGACTGTCCGCAATAGGCTGAGAGAGGCTGGACTGAGGGCTTGTAGGCCTGTTGTAAGGCAGGTCCTCACCTGCCTTACAGGTGAGGACAACGTCACCTATGGGCACAAACGTCGCCTATGGGCACAAACCAACTGTCACTGGACCAGACAGGACTGGCAAAAGGTGCTCTTCACTGACGAGTCGCGGTTTTGTCTCACCAGGGGTGATGGTCGGATTCGCGTTTATCGTCGAAGGAATGAGCGTTACACTGAGGCCTGTACTCTGGAGCGGGATCGATTTGGAGGTGGAGGGTCCGTCATGGTCTAGGGCGGTGTGTCACAGCATCATCGGACTGAGCATGTTGTCATTGCAGGCAATCTCAACACTGTGCGTTACTGGGAAGACATCCTCCTCCCTCATGTGTTACCCATCCTGCAGGCTCATCCTGACATGACCCTCCAGCATGACAATGCCACCAGCCATACTGCTCATTCTGTGCGTGATTTCCTGCAAGACAGGAATGTCAGTGTTCTGCCATGGCCAGCGAAGAGCCCGGATTTCAATCCCATTGAGCACGTCTGGGACCTGTTGGATCGGAGGGTGAGAGCTAGAGCTATTCCCACCAGAAATGTCCGGGAACTTGCAGGTGCCTTGGTGGAAGAGTGGGGTAACATCTCACAGCAAGAACTGGCAAATCTTGTGCAGTCCATGAGGAGGAGATGCACTGCAGTACTTAATGCAGCTGGTGGCCACACCAGATACTGACTGTTACTTTTGATTTTGACCCCCCCTTTGTTCAGGGACACATTATTCAATTTCTGTTAGTCACATGTCTGTGGAACTTGTTCAGTTTTTGTCTCAGTTGTTGAATCTTGTTATGTCCATACAAATATTTACACATGTTAAGTTTGCTGAAAATCAACGTAGTTGATAGTGAGAGGACGTTTCTTTTTTGACGAGTTTATCTGTCATGCACCAGGTAGCCTAATCTCGTAATTTCCCCTCTCAGAACACCTTACCTGTCACTCATATCTGAGGCAAAATGAATGAGTGAAGGAGCCATTGCTGTAATTCTTGCAAAAGTAAATTGTAAGTAACTGGAAAGAGGTGATTTAGTGAATTGCTCTACAACAAAAGTAGGTCGTTTTGTGTTAGGTGAGAATTATCGGTTAATTGAATGATTAGAATATTCCGCCCTGAAACATATAATTGTATGGAAGTGATTAGAATGTATAACATCATAATCAATACATGTGTAGTCTAGTCAGAATTAGGGTAAAGACAATATGTCTTTACGGTATTATAAACACAGACTGCCTGAGCTTGGTGCCGACCTGACTAGAGATTTGGGAGAAGAACAGGGAGTATGTCTCAAGGACAAGGTCACTAATCTCTGGCGGCTGGGTAGCAGGACATGTGTGTGCGTCTGTTTGTATGGGTGTGTGTGTGCGTCTATTTGTATGTATTTGTATGTGTGTGTGTGTGTGTGCGTATGGTTGTGTGAATGTGTGGGCGTGAGAAGTCAGTATAAAATGAATTGTTTTGTATTCCTGACTTTAGAACGTTCCGTGAATAAACCTTTTTGACTATTTAGCTGGGCCTCCGTCTGTTTCATTCGACCAGGATCTTACAAATTCTGGTTTGCAGACTGAGTAATATATTTAAATTGGGTTATGAACCTGGAGAACAAAATTCTCTTATCATTTTGTAAAGTTTGCAAAAGAGGACATGGGTCTCTATTAGCTGATAATTAACCACTAATATCGATTTTAGACAGAGCTACATCGCACAGATCATTTGTCATAAAAATGCTCTGAAACAAAAAATCTGAAACATTTTCATCTACTTTTATTTATTGCATAAACATGTTACTCAACACTTCTGTCTCTGCCTTTAATTTCTAGTAAGGTTTTTGAGATGTGTCTGTTTATGCACACAGAGTGATGTGACATCACAAAACATTATTGATTAGAATACGAATGCCTCATACAGTATAAAAAGGAGTTATGGATGAAAAATTCTACCATCAGGCGAGTGAGGTGGGGAGGAGCTGTAGCCTACTGTACAATACATCAAGAAAGAACTATTTATGTGAATGTACTAAAATCCCATTGACATACACAGCCTGACCTCTGCTCCATGTCCTTGTTAGGCCAATGATTGACTGACGAGTGAAATCTATTTGTCTTACTGACATGGCTAAAAAGACACAAAACGTATCGAACTGGTGAGTTTGTATACGCTGCTTGACAGTGCTCATCATGGACCTGTACAAAACAACGTTCTTGCTAGGCACCCTTTTATCTGCAGGTAAGATATAGCTGGCATCATTTTACGCATTGGAAGTTGAAGTGAACTGAAGGATTCCCACACAGTGTTTATACTTGGAAATTGAACATTTATTCACAAATTAGTCCGTCTATCTGTTCCCTTAAGTTCTTTGCTAGGTACCTGTGTCTACGAAGTTACTTCACGTGTGCTTAGTTCTTCAATATAATCATTTTGTAAGATTATCTTCTGTCAAACCTTATAACTGAAGCAGTTAGTTTAATCACATTGGATGTATTGTTCTTAGTACTGTACAGTGTATTGTAATTACTTATCTATTAGCCTTTATTTAGGGCTAGGTTTACTGCTGTAGTGGATGTACACTACAGTGGAAGAATGAGTAACTACAATACTTGTTACACGGTGCACAGTAATAAGAACAATGTAAAGTGTTGAAACATTGTTTATTACATTAACGCTTCTATGTATTTTTCTTACTTGTAAATTGTTTTGAATAACTTGTTTTTTGTCTGTACTCTATGTCCACTCCAGAAATGACTCATCTGTCAATAGACCTCAATGTTGCAACCTCTATGTTAGTGGTCTGTAACAGCAGTATAGCCCTGGAACCATTGGGTTTAAGCATTGCATCACAGAGCAAGTGTAGGCAAACAGGGCCCGGTAATTTTTTCAGTCATACTCAGTATTTGTTATCTGTTTGTCCTTTTAGTCAGTGCGGTTGTCCTGGACGAATATGCAAAAACAGAGGGCGCCTGGATTCTCTCTTTGGTGAAGAGGGAGTACTCAGTAGGCACAGTCCTAGAATGTGCTATCAAGTGTAACATTGAAACAGCTTTCACTTGCAGGTATCATTATGCTTATGGTCATTAATAGTGATAATGAATTAATTTTGGGGAAATTATTTCATAGTCAAAATGAATTCTGAATGTTTCTTGGTAGGTCCTTCATGTACATTGAAAAGGATCAAGAATGTTTGACAATACCAGCAAATGGCAAAATAGAGTCTATTCTGAGAAGAACCAGCACTTCTCTATATGAAAAGAAAGGCAAGTCCTCATGTTTTTCTGATTTTTCTTGATAAGTAGCTACAGATTTTCCCTTGTGAAAAATGTATCAACCCATACAAAAATGTTCATTCATGTATTACAAATATTAAAATACAAATGAGTGTCATGCGACTGTATTGGTCAACATTATTTTGGGTTAATATTTAGCTAACTTTTGTGGAATGTCCAGTAAGATGTTTGGACTGTGTCAGTAAACAAACCTAAGAGTTGAAGCAGATTATCTAAACAAGAGAGTCCAATCAGTCCTTCAGTGGGAGGCACATAGGGTAAATCAAATTCCATACTGACCATATATGACAACATCTCAGATAGTAAAAGCCTGATGATGCTTTTTAATTACCCAAGGGGGGCATTTGGTACACTGCTGAACTTGCTCAATAAAAAGGCAAAGATTACTAACCAATCAACCCACCTACTACTGTTGAGACATCTTATTTTCTGTCTTTACAGAGTACTTGATGGAGTGTGTAAATGGAATCGGTATGGACTACAGAGGAACAAAGTCCAAAACAAACTCAGGGAAGACTTGCCAGAGATGGGCATCAAAATATCCACACAAGCCTAAGTATGCTCTGCCACAACTTGTACCAGATCCGGCGCCAGAACGAATCAGTTGGACAGGCCTTTGATTTCAATAAGCTGGCACGTTTTTAAACGGGACTTGCGCGTTCACAATTGTTTTTAATGGATGTAATAGTAACGACCATAGGCAACTCGTGAGTTTCAAGTTTGGGAAAACTTACAAATTATCCTCCCATTTCTACCAATCTGCGTGCCAGTAATGTATATGTATATATGCGCATTTTCGTGGAACAGTTTCATTTCAATAAATAACGTTTTACTTTTCATTGTCACGTGGTTAATCATAAAAATATGAAGTAAAATTATAAAAATCTAAAAGTTAAAATTCAATTATGGCGAGAGCACTAGCCTCTGCCATTTCGACACATTTATACTCTGTGATCCATTGGCGGCTAAAGAAACGAGAGCATAGAACTCAGTGATGCCGCAGTAGGCCTAGAACTTCCATCGTCAACCAAGTAATAAATAGGCCTAAAGCCAACAGATAAAAACAGTAGAAAATATCCTGATAAAAATTCCGGTTCTTTCAATCATATTCATCTCTCTAATCTGCCTGTCTACCTCCCTTTCTATCGGTCTTGAGCAATTGCTAGTGAAGTGCAACAATTTATTAAACCATCACTTGGTCGGTCCCGGAGCTTTCGCTAGCGAACTTGCAACATATATATATGTTGTATATATAATGTATATATTTATATATCAACTAGCCTGTTCCGGGCCCTCGGAGTTTCCTGGGCCAGTGAGTTGAGGACAGAAAGCAGTTTTTAATGACGTTTACCCTGGATACATGGGATATATTTTGCTCTTTCACACTAAGGCTTGGTGATTGGGCGTGTTTGAATTTTTTTTCAAATACTGAGGAACTATCAGTTGCAATGCATGTTTAGAAAAAACTTCGTTGAGTTGCGTGAGGTGAATAACAAAATGGTGGTGTGTGGTGAGTTAAGACAATCAGAAATCAGACATTGTCAAATGGGCACTTTCCTATATATTCATGCATTCTGGAGAGAGACGCAACATATCTTCGCCACACCCCCTTCCCTTTTTCTTGATGCAACATTTTAAAATATACTCGAAGCAAATTATGTTAACACATATTTTAGACGCTTTTCACTGACAGCCGCAACTCAATCAGCTAGACCTATTGCCACGCCCACTACCCAAATTCCCGGCTTCCCAAATGTTTAAATAAGATAATGAACCTCTGTGGCTCCCTGGTGAAGTATTTTGAGTTATTTTATTTAGAGATGAGTAATTATATAATTTAGGCGAAACATCAATTTACTTTCGGGCAATCCTGCAACCTAGCATCCTAACAGCGCACTGTGCACCCGCCGAGTTTCGTTTCCAACCAGGGTTGCCAGGTCAAGTTCAAATTTCGAGAACAATGACTACCCATAACTTGCTAAAAATGCCTAAAAACATTTTACAGCAAGAGAGGAGTTGCCATATCTATACAATAAACCCATTTTCCATAACGTTATCGAGACAATTAAGAAGGAATATCATAGTTACTTGTAATGTTAGAAGCAAAATTCAGGTTTCCTCAAAATAATAATTATTGCAAGCCTATGACATTACTTAATTTAGGAATTTGAATATGTGAAAAGAGAAAAGATGATTCGCCCTTATTAAACTCGCCAGATCATTTCCCATCAATGGATGTCGATTTAACTCGCTTGACTGCTATGATAAGGTACAAGGGAGTATAGTATATGGCCAATATACCACGGCTAAGGGCTGATCTTAATTACGACGCAACACAGAGTGCCTGGATATATTGGCCATATACCACAAACCCCCAGGGTGCCTTATTGCTATTATAAACTGGTTACCAATGTAATTAGAACAGTAAAAAGTAATATTTTTTCATACACGTGGTATATGGTCTGATATACCACGGCCTTCAACTAATCCGCATTCAGGGCTTGAACAAGGATTATAATTGTAAATAAATCCCTTTTGCGCATGTGCATGATTATAGATAAATCTGACAGGAGAGTTTGAGTGATGAAAGTTGGACAGAGGATCTCGAAATCTCTGAGCAAGAAACACTTGGATGAATAAAAAAAAACTAAATGTTAGGCTATTTTCTGGCTGTTATTATGTGCTGGATGTTATAAGTACAAACCGTTATAAATGGCCCATTTGCACGAATGACTTGTCATTTCAATAGGTATAGGCAGGGGCGCCGTATGGGGAGAGGGTTAGGACAATTCTAAGGGCCTGTGACTGTACATTTTTTTAAATATTAAATTATTAACCTATCATCATTAATATAATATTTTATTTACAATGTACTAATAAAACTAAAGGTTTATTTGAATAAAATTTTTGGGGGGCAAAAAGTAAACATCCAAAGAGCCTCTGTATTGCTGAGAACAGACTGAGAACAAGATATATCTCAAAGTAATGGCTGGATTGCCATAAAATTTGTTGTGCACAATCAAGACCCCAAGTGGAAGAAACCTATTAATTTGAAGACCACTTGACCTTTCCTCTAGCGCCACCATCAGGCCTTTTCGTTTCCATTTTCATTTTGTTTTCCACTTTTGCAGCTGCTTATTTTCTAGTCGGTATGTATACTTAGTTCAAAAATCTGCTGCTGATTTTATTATATTGTTTGTTATGTCATTCTATAGATGATAATGTTAATTCATTTTAATTGAAGAGGTTAATGTATATTTAAGTTATATTTATTTTAAGTTATTCATTAATGTTAAAATAATTTTCCATTCAAGAATTTGACCATTAAAATTACATTTAGACTGTAAAAGATTACCTTTAGCACATTTCTTATAGAGGGTATCAGTGTAGCATCAAATAGTGAATTCCACTGTATGCAGAATGTCGCATGCATGTCTGCACAGTGTTATATTTTCACAGCTCACTGTCAGTAAATATCGTACAGTAAATATTGGACTACAAGAGAGTTCAAAGCCTGCAAAGGTAGAGTTATTTAAAGCTTTGAATGGGTTTATTGGGTTATGGAGGTGTGTGCTTACAGCAATTGCGCAGGGTTGGTGGGGCCTGTGGTTGTGGGGCCTAATGTGATATCTTTTCATAGGGCACAAAATCCCTGGCAGCGCCCCTGGGTATGGGCTACAGTCTAAAATCGAATTACTTTTTGCCATAGTTAGCTAAGATAAAGGCAGGAAGCCTATAGCCCCTGATAGACCTACATCTCATTTCAGATAGTCTACAGTAGCCTTGTCAAGATGTAGACCAGATGTAAACTGAACAATTTAGCCGCTTGTTTAGTTCAAATTAACTAATTTATTCAACATAAATAGCGAGGCGATTTCGCAATAAGAAGTGCTTGTTTCCCTAGTAGCCTGCTGGAATAGGATACTGAGGATGGGGTCATAATTTAAATTACTGAATGAAAAATTTATAATATATATATGAACTGAATTTGTTTGTTAACAACAGCCAGTGTTTATTTTTTGAATTGGTTTACCGTCAATCTAATGTGTTGATAATAACACAAGGCTACAACAATAATAAACTGAAGTTTGTCAGCTCCAGGTAGGCCGCATAAGTGGCACAAATTGATTTGCAATGACTCCAGTGATATCATCATTTCAACATATCTATTGTATCAAATGGTAGCCTACAATGACATATACATTAATAGGCTACTTGATGGGCAACAGAGGCAAATGTATAATTCTCCACATTTGGCCTAATGTCAGTTTCAATGAGGACTTTTTCCTATAAAAAATAACCACAAGAGGGAGTTCCATAGTTTTGCAAGAATCCCAAACAGATATAATATTTAACTAAATCATTTCAAACCTTGCTATCAAACCTTGCTTACATTTGTATACCTTTGGAAAGTATTCAGACCCCCTTGACTTTTTCAACATTTTGTTAGGATACAGCCTTATTCTAAAATTGATTAAATTGTATTTATTCCTCATCAATCTACACACAATACCCCATAATAACAAATTACATTTTTGCAAGTTTATAAAAAACTGAAATATCACATTTACATAAATATTCAGACCCTTTACTCAGTAATTTGTTGAAGCACCTTTGGCAGCGATTACAGCCTTGAGTCTTCTTGGGTATGACGCTACAAGTTTGGCATACCTGTATTTGGTGAGTTTTTCCATTCTTCTCTGCAGATCCCCTCAAGCTCTGTCCGGTTGGATGGGGAGCATTGCTGCACAGCTATTTTCAGGTCTCTTCAGAGATCTTGTTTAAGTCTGGGCTCTGGCTGGGCCACTCAAGGACATCCAGAGACCTGTCCTGAAGCCACTCCTGCATTGTCTTGGCTGTGTGCTTAGGGTCGTTGTCCTTCGCCCCGGTGTGAGGTCCTGAGCGCTTTGGAGTAGGTTTTCATCTAGGATCTATCTGTACTTTTCTCCGTTCATCTTCGCCTCGATTCTGACTAGTATCTCAGTCCCTGCTGCTAAAAAACATCCCCACAGCATGATGCTGCCACCAACATGCTTCACTGTAGGGATGGTGTGACGCTTGGCATTCAGGCCAAACAGTTCAATCTTGGTTTCATCTTGTTTCTCTTGGTCTGAGAGTCTTTAGGTGCCTTTTGGCAAACTCTAAGCGCGCTGTCATGTGCCTTTTTTCTGAGGAGTGGCTTCCGTCTGGTCACTCAACCATAAAGGCCTGATTGTTGGAGTGCTGCAGAGATGGTTGTCCTTCTGTAAGTTTATCCCATCTCCACAGAGGAACTCTAGAGCTCTGTCAGAGTGACCATCGGGTTCTTGGTCACCAGCCTGACCATGACCAAGAACCTTCTCCCCCGAATGCTCAGTTTGGGGGGGGGGGGGGGGGGCAGTTCTAGGAAGAGTCTTGGTGGTTCCAAACGTCTTCCATTTAAGAATGATGGAGGCCACTGTGTTCTTGGAGACCTTCAGTGCTGCAGAAATGTTTTGGTACCCTTCCCCAGATCTTGGGGGGGGGGGGGGGGGGCAGTTCTAGGAAGAGTCTTGGTGGTTCCAAACGTCTTCCATTTAAGAATGATGGAGGCCACTGTGTTCTTGGAGACCTTCAGTGCTGCAGAAATGTTTTGGTACCCTTCCCCAGATCTTAGCCTCAACACAATCCTGTCCGAGAGCTCTACGGACAATTCCTTCGACCTCATGGCTTGGTTATTGCTCTGACATGTACTGTCAACGTTTGTGTGACTTTACAAATCATGTCCAATCATTTGAATTTTTCACAGGTGGATCCAATCAAGTTGTTGAAACATGTCAAGGATGATCAATGGAAACAGGATGCACCTGAGCTCAATTTCGAGTCTCATAGCAAAGGGTGTGAATACTTATGTAAATAAGGTATTTCTGTTTTTATTTTTAATACATTTGCAAAAAATTCAAAAAACCTGTTTTCGCTTTGTCATTATTGTGCGTAGATTGCTGAGGATGTTTTATTTATTGAATCCATTTTAGAATAAGACTGTTACGTAACAATATGTGGAAAAAGTTAAGGGGTCTGAATACTTTCCGAAGGCACTGTATCTTGGGTTGGAAAGGGAGGGTATATTACTGGAAACTTCGAGTTTACCAGTAAACTACCATCATTTTTGTGTCTTTCAAGGATTTTGTGTAATCTATCACAAGACATCTTGTGGCCTTATCACATGTAAAATATATGAAATAATTAAATAAGATACAAAAAATATATACAGTACCAGTCAAAAGTTTGGACACACCTACTCATTCAAGGGTTTTTCTTTATTTTTACTATTTTCTACATTGTAGAACAATAGTGAAGACATCAACACTATCAAATAACATTTATGGAATCATGTAGTAATCAAAAAAGTGTTAAACAAATCAAACTATATTTGAGATTTGAGATTCTTCAAAGTAGCCACCTTTGCCTTGATGGCAGCTTTGCACACTCTTGGCATTATCTCAACCAGCTCCATGAGGTAGTCACCTGGAATGCATTTCAATTAACAGGTGTGCCTTGTTAAAAGTTAATTTGTGGAATTTCTTTCCTTCTTAATAATGTGTTTGAGCCAATCAGTTATGTTGTGACAAGGTAGGGGTGGTATACAGAAGATATCCCTATTTGGTAAAATACCAAATCCATATTATGGCAAGAACAGCTAAAATAAGCAAAAAGAAACAACAGTCCAACATTACTTGAAGACATAAAGGTCTGTCAATCCTGAAAATTACAAGAACTTTGAATGTTTCATCAAGTGCAGTCGCAAAAACCATCAAGAGCTATGATGAAACTGGCTCTCATGAGGACTGCCACAAGAAAGGAGGACCCAGAGTTACCTCTGCTGCAGAGGATAAGTTCATTATAGTTACCAGCCTAAGAAATTGCAGCCCAAATAAATGCTTCACAGAGTTCAAGTAACATACACATCTCAACATCAACTGTTCAGAGGAGACTGTGTGAATAAGGCCTTCATGGTCGAATTGCTGCAAAGAAACCACTACTAAAGGAGACCAATAAGAAGAAGAGACTTACTTGGGCAAAGAAACACGAGCAATGTACATTAGACTGGTTGAAGTCTGTCCTTTGGTCTGATGATTCCAAATTTGCGATTTTTGGTTCCAACTGAAGTGTCTTTATGAGATGCAGAGTAGGCGAACGGATGATCTCCGCATGTGTGGTTCCCACTGTGAAGCAAGAAGGAGGAGGTGTGATGGTGTGGGGGTGCTTTGCTGGTGAAACTGTCAGTGATTTATTTAGAATTCAAGGCACACTTAACCAGCATGGCTACCACAGCATTCTGCAGCGATACGCCTTCCCATCTGGTTTGGGACAATCATTTGTTTTTCAACAGGACAATGACCCAACACACCTCCAGGCTGTGTAAGGGCTATTTGACCAAGAATGGAGTGCTGCTTCAGATGACCTGGCCTCCACAATCACCCAAGCTCAACCCAATTGAGATGGTTTGGGATGAGTTGGACCACAGAGTGAAGGAAATGCAGCCAACAAGTGTTCAGCATATGTGGGAACTCCTTGAAGACTGTTGGAAAAGCATTCCAGGTGAAGCTGGTTGAGAGAATGCCAAGAGTGTGCAAAGCTGTCATCAAGGCAAAGGGTGGTTACTTTGAATAGTAAAAATGAAGAAAACCCTTGAATTAGTAGGTGTGTCCAAACTTTTATTGTATATAGAATGACAAAGCTGTAAAACATTATCTTACATATAAACCATCAACTTAGTGAATATAATTTGTGTTTAATATGAGGGTTTCAGCATTAAATACCCTTAACACATTTTGATTTATTTTACTCTGTCAATATGTATTTGTTGTCAATGTTTTGGAGTCAAACTGGTGGCAGTTGTAAAAAAAGTAAATAGTTGGAAGAGGGAATTGAAAATTGAAAGTAATGCCATTGTTGATTAGATGTTTTTTTCCATTAATTATGCTATTTTCTCTTGAACCATATGGGCTATCTACTAGAAACTCGTAGACAGATATAAAAAATGTATACTCTATATAAATACAAATTTTTTAAGTTACTCAAGTATAAATTACCAAAGTTATGATAGATTGTCATTTATTTTCTGTTAATTACCAAAACGACTGAAGATTCCAGTTAACTTTGGTAAATTACCGATAGCCTTGCAACCCTACATACAGTGGGGAGAACAAGTATTTGATACACTGACGATTTTGCAGGTTTTCCTACTTACAAAGCATGTAGAGGTCTGTAATTTTTATCATAGGTACACTTCAACTGTGAGAGAAGGAATCTAAAACAAAAATCCAGAAAATCACATTGTATGATTTTTAAGTAATTAATTGGCATTTTATTGCATGACATAAGTATTTGATACATCAGAAAAGCAGAACTTAATATTTGGTACAGAAACCTTAGTTTGCAATTACAGAGATCATACGTTTCCTGTAGTTCTTGACCAGGTTTGCACACACTGCAGCAAGGATTTTGGCCCACTCCTCCATACAGACCTTCTCCAGATCCTTCAGGTTTCGGGGCTGTCGCTGGGCAATACGGACTTTCGGCTCCCTCCAAAGATTTTCTATTGGGTTCAGGTCTGGAGACTGGCTAGGCCACTCCAGGACCTTGAGATGCTTCTTACGGAGCCACTCCTTAGTTGCCCTGGCTGTGTGTTTCGGGTCGTTGTCATGCTGGAAGACCCAGCCACGACCCATCTTCAATGCTCTTACTGAGGGAAGGAGGTTGTTGGTCAAGATCTCGCGATACATGGCCCCATCCATCCTCCCCTCAATACGGTGCAGTCGTCCTGTCCCCTTTGCAGAAAAGCATCCCCAAAGAATGATGTTTCCACCTCCATGCTTCATGGTTGGGATGGTGTTCTTGGGGTTGTACTCATCCTTCTTCTTCCTCCAAACACGGCGAGTGGAGTTTAGACCAAAAAGCTCTATTTTTGTCTCATCAGACCACATGACCTTCTCCCATTCCTCCTCTGGATCATCCAGATGGTCATTGGCAAACTTCAGACGGGCCTGGACATGCGCTGGCTTGAGCAGGGGGACCTTGCGTGCGCTGCAGGATTTTAATCCATGACGGCGTAGTGTGTTACTAATGGTTTTCTTTGAGACTGTGGTCCCAGCTCTCTTCAGGTCATTGACCAGGTCCTGCCGTGTAGTTCTGGGCTGATCCCTCACATTCCTCATGATCATTGATGCCCCACGAGGTGAGATCTTGCATGGAGCCCCAGACCGAGGGTGATTGACCGTCATCTTGAACTTCTTCCATTTTCTAATAATTGTGCCAACAGTTGTTGCCTTCTCACCAAGCTGCTTGCCTATTGTCCTGTAGCCCATCCCAGCCTTGTACAGGTCTACAATTTATCCCTGATGTCCTTACACAGCTCTCTGGTCTTGGCCATTGTGGAGAGGTTGGAGTCTGTTTGATTGAGTGTGTGGACAGGTGTCTTTTATACAGGTAACGAGTTCAAACAGGTGCAGTTAATACAGGTAATGAGTGGAGAACAGGAGGGCTTCTTAAAGAAAAACTAACAGGTCTGTGAGAGCCGGAATTCTTACTGGTTGGTAGGTGATCAAATACTTATGTCATGCAATAAAATGCAAATTAATTACTTAAAAATCATACAATGTGATTTTCTGGATTTTTGTTTTAGATTCCGTCTCTCACAGTTGAAGTGTACCTATGATAAAAATGACAGACCTCTACATGCTTTGTAAGTAGGAAAACCTGCAAAATCGGCAGTGTATCAAATACTTGTTCTCCCCACTGTATATCGCTCTACTATCCACGAGAATACTTTAGAACAGATTTCCAAAATTAAAATCACTTGGAGCTGATTTGCTGGTGTTTTTAGTCTGTTATATCCAACAATAGAAAAATATATTTTGCTCAGAAAACTTGGGGGGCCAAATAAAATCACCCACATCCTGCAACAACAAAAAAATCGAATTCATACAATATGTTATGAATTTGTAAGTGCTTAAGATCCTGTTCAATCTCTTAAGTAACTTGCGAGGTTAGATTTCTTAACACCTGAATTAAATTCACGTTATCTTTGTGAATGTCTCTTACAGCATGACTCCGTCAACACACCCCAAAAACGACCTGGAGTCCAACTTCTGCAGAAACCCTGATGGGGACAGCAAAGGTCCCTGGTGCTACACAACAGACCCTGACACCAGATGGGAGACCTGCAATGTCCAGAACTGCAGCGGTACCCTCAATATCTTGTTATGTCCCAATAAGCTAATGTAACAGCTGGTGTCATGTTGGCACAAAAATTAAGATTTCAAAACCACTAAAATACTGTCTATATTTAACAAAGAGTTGACTACTTTTTTTAGTCACTCGCTCATCATGACAGTTCAATTAAAAAAATGCAGTCGGTGTAATTTGGAAGTGTTTTATTTCTAAAGTGCTGTGGTTTGGTCCATAGAGGAATGTATGCACTGCAGTGGTAAGAACTACAGGGGAAAGATCTCCACCACTGAGAATGGCTACACCTGCCAGCACTGGAACGCCCAGAAACCTCACAACCATGGCTACATTCCCAGCGCGTAATAGCCTTTTTTCTCTCTCTCTCTCTCTCTCTCTCTCTCTCTCTCTCTCTCTCTCTCTCTCTCTCTCTCTCTCTCTCTCTCTCTCTCTCTCTCTCTCTCTCTCTCTCTCTCTCTCTCTCGCTCTCGCTCTCGCTCTCGCTCTCTCAATTTCAATTCAATTGGCTTTATTGGCATGACGTAACAATGTACATATTGCCAAAGCTTATTTTGGATATTTACAATATAAAAATAAATAAAAATGAGAATCAAAATTGTCAACGGGACAACAGTAACAACAATAACCAAGGGTCAAAATAACCATACATTCAACAATAACAATAAGCATACAGTAGAGTACATGTGCAGGTTGATTGGTCTGTCAGACACTGTCTCTCAACTTATGGCAGGCAGCAATGTAGTGCGCTGCCAACCCACAGCTCTCTGCATCCTCCCCCAACAGGACGGGTAGCCTATCCTCATCAGAGAGGTCTTTGAAACCTTGAATAAGGGTTTCAAATTTGGGGAAATGACACTCTCTAATTGTTTTATATTTTTGACATCTTGTCAGGAAATGCAGCTCCGTCTCAGGTTCTGCTGTTGTGCAGTGGTTGCACAGCCTTTCCTCTACAGGGAGATAGGTTTTCCTGTGTCTACCCTTCTCAATGGCAAGGCTGTGCTCACTGAGCCTGTACTTTGTCAAGGTTTTTCTAAGGTTTTGATCAGTAACCATGGTCAAATATTTAGCCACGGTGTACTGTTGATTTAGGGCCAGATAGCACTGCATTTTGCTTTGTGTTTGTGCTTGTGTTTCCCAATAAGCAATATAGTTTTGTTTTGACTGTGTTGTAATTTGGTTTATTCTAATTGGATGTTCTGGTCCTGAGGCTTCAGTGTGTTAGTAGAACAGGTTTGTGAACTCCGCCCTAGAACCAGCTAGATGAGGGGACTCTTTTCTTTGCTCAGCTCTTGGCATTGCAGGGCTTGGTAATGATATGAGAGGGGGTCACAGTATTTTAGATGTTTCCAAAACTTAATTGCTATTTTTTGTTTTTTTTATTATTAGTGGATATTGGCCTAATTCTGCCCTGCATGCATTGTTTGTAGTTTTCCTCTGGACATGTAGGAGAATCTTACAGAACTCTGCATGCAGGGTTTCAATGGGGTGTTTGTCCCATTTGATGAAATCTTGTTTTGCAAGTGGACCCCACACCTCGCTGCCATAAAGTGCAATTGGTTCAATGACATATTCAATTAGTTTTAGCCAAATTTTAATAGGTATTTCAATTTGAATTAGCTTTTTAATGGCGTAGAATCCCCTGCGTGCTTTCTCTCTCAGTTCATTCACTGCCTCATTAAGGTGTCCAGTTGAGCTTATTTTTAAACCTAAGTAATTGTAGTGTGTACAGTACTCTATATATTTTGTACCAATTGAGAACTTTGGTCTAATTCCCTGAGATCTGGATCTTCTCTGGAAAATCATTATTTTAGTATTTTTGGGGTTTACTGCCAGGGCCCATGTCTGGCAGTACTGCTCTAGCAGGTCCAGGCTCTGCTGTAGGCCATGTGCTGTGGGTGACAGCAGGCATAGGTCATCTGCGAAGAGTAGGCATTTAACTTCTGAATTGTGGAGACTAACACCAGGGGCTGAGGATTTTTCTAGAATAGTGGCCATTTCGTTAATGTAAATATTGAAGAGTGCAGGGCTCAGATTGCAACCCTGGCGAAGGCCCCGCCCCTGGTTAAAGAATTCTGTTATTTTCTTACAAATTTTAATGCTGCACGTATTGCCAGTATACATTGATTTAATTATGTCATATGTTTTACCCCCTACACCACTTTCAATAACTTTGTAGAACAGTCCTGTGTGCCAAATAGAAACAAATGCTTTTTGGAAGTCGATAAAGCAAGCGTATATTTTGGTATTATTTTGGTGGACATGTTTATCTATCAGGGTGTGTAGGGTGTAAATATGATCAGTTGTTCGATGTTTTGGTATAAATCCAATTTGGCTTTTACTCAAGACATTGTGCTTATTAAGGAAGTTTAGAACTCTTACATTTATAATACTACAGAAAACCTTCCCCAGGTTACTGTTCACACAAATGCCTCTGTAATTGTAAGGGTCAAATTTGTCTCCGTTCTTAAAGATTGGGGTTATGAGTCCTTGATTTCAGATGTCAGGGAAATAACCTACACTCAGGATCAAATTAAACAGTTTTAATATAGCCAATTGAAATTTTGCACTAGTGAGTTTGAGTATCTCATTTAGGATGCCATCAGGTCCGCATGCCTTTTTAAATTTGAGAGCCTGAAGTTTCTTATAGAGCTCCTGGTCAGTAATTGGGGAGTCCAGTGGATTTTGAGTGTCCTTTATAGCTTCTTCTAATCCATTCAACTTCTCATGAATTTGGCGTTGTTCTGCGTTTGTGTCAATTTGAACTATGTTGTAGAGTGTTTTAAAATGGGTTGTCCATATGTCACCATTTTGTATCGCTAATTAATTTTTATTTTTTTCCAATTTTGCCAGAAGTTGTGTGTGTTTATGGACTCCTCAATTAGTGTCTGCTGCTTGCTGTTGTACTGTGCTTTTTTGGTTCTGAGTGTACGTTTATAGAGTTTTAAAGTCTCACAGTAATGAAGGCGTTTTACAATCTGCATCAAACCAGTTGTCATCTGTGATCTTTTTTGTTTTGTTTTTTATCGATTTCAATTGTGCTTCTTTTGCCATTTGCCTAAATATATAGTTGATGTTTTGTACTGATAGATTGATGCCTTCTTTACTGTGAGTGAATGTGGTATCCAGAAAGTTATCTAAGAGTGTTTGGATATTTTGGTTCCAGGTTGCTTTCTGGTATTCTTCTGTGCTGTTTTGGGCCCATCTGTATGCATTTCTGATGTTGTACAGCTTACTGGGCTGTGAATCTGTGGTTGTTTCCATGTCTGTTCTTTTGAGGAACAACGTGATTTGGCTGTGATCAGACAGAGGTGTTAGTGGCTTGACAGTGAATGAGCTGAGAGAGAAAGGGTCAATGTCTGTACTGTGGCCATTGACAAAGTACAGACCCAGGCTTCGACAGAGCTGCAAAAGATCCCTTCCGTTTTTGTTGAGGGTGCTGTCACTGTTGTTTCTATGGGGAGATTAAGACAGTTAGAAACAGTATGGCCTGTAATAAAGCTGTCCCCTCGTGTGCTCGTTAGATCAGGTAGTGTTCCTGTGCGCGCATTTGTGTCCCCACAGATGAGCACATTTCCCTGGGCCTCTCTCTCTCTCTCTCTCTCTCTCTCTCTCTCTCTCTCTCTCTCTCTCTCTCTCTCTCTCTCTCTCTCTCTCTCTCTCGCTCAGTAATATCTGTGTAATATCTTTGAATGTGAGCTCCAAACGTATTGGGACAGTGACACATTTTGTATTGTTTTGGGCCTGTATTCCAGCTCTATCGATTTTGAAATTATACGATTTATACGTTTAATTTGAGGGTATTTCCAGAAATTACAGCACTTTTTGTACATAGTCCCCCATTTTAGGGGACCAAAAGTATTGTGTATTAAAGTAGTCAAAAGTCTTTGGTCCTATATTCATACCATGCAATGACTACATCAAGCTTGTGACTTTACAAATTTGTTGGATGCATTTGCCGTTTGTTTTGGTTGTGTTTCAGATTATTTTGTGCCCAATTGAAAATAATCCTAAATAATGTATTGTGTCATTTTGGAGTCACTTGTATTGTAAATAAGAATATAATGTTTCTAAACACTTATTCATTCATGTGGATGCTATTATGATTATGGATAATCCTGAATGAATTGTGATAAGTGAGAAAGTTACAGATGCATAAATATTAGCATTTCGTGGGGGTATGATATGTGTGCGGGTGTATCTTTCTCCTAGGCCGTCATTGAAAATAAGAATTTGTTCTTAACTGACTTGCCTAGTTAAATAAAAATGTACAAAAACTGCTTTAATTTCTAAACTGCTTTAATTTCACCCGTTAAGGATGAAAATACCCTCAAATTTAAGCTTATAATCTGCACTTTAACCTCATCATTTCAAATCCATAGTGCTGGAGTACAGAGTCAAAAAACAAAAAATGTGTCACTTTCCCAATACTTTTGGGCTCACTGTATATGTCTAACCATGTGCTCCTTCATCTCATTCCCCCCCCCCCCCCCACCCCCACCCTCCCTTTCTCTCCAGTCTTCTTGAGAAGTACCTGGAGGAAAATTACTGTAGGAACCCAGACGGAGACCCCAGACCCTGGTGTTTCACCACCAGCCCCTCCAAACGCTGGGACTTCTGCTCTATCCCTCGCTGCAGTGAGCTATCATAGATATACAACACTATTACTAGTATATTGTCTATGGCTTTCGTAACCTGGACCCCTTCTACTCCCTACTAGCGACTCTGTCACCCCATTTATTATCTTCATCTTGTATCTCTTTTGTCTCCCATGACCCCTGTTTCCCCTGCTCTTTCACATTAATATAAACAATTTAATTAAAACATGAGTTTACTAACTCCCAGGAAGTTTTCCTCACTCTTTCCCTCTCCCTTAGCCTCTGAGCCTCCCAGGGTGGTGGAGGAGCTCACCTGTGCCACAGGCGACGGTAGTGCCTACAGGGGAACCATCGGAGTGACAGCATCTGGGAAAGCCTGTCAGGTCTGGGCAACTCAGACGCCCCAACAGCACAACAGAACTCCAGACAACTACCCATGCAAGTAAGATCAACCCACGAGATTGGGCAACTTGTTTTTACTCAAGCAAGAACCGAACTTTGCGTTTCTCAGTCCAGTAGATCAGTGTTTTAATGTCTTATAGATACAGGCTGACTGTGATTTAACCAACATGTGTGGTTGTTTGTGTTCCTGTCAGAGGCCTGGAACTGAACTACTGCAGGAACCCAGACCATGAGAAGATGCCCTGGTGCTTTACTACAGACTCAGAGACGCGCTGGGAGTACTGCAAGGTGCCTAGCTGTGGAGATGTTCCTGGACCAGGTCACTTGACACTGCATCATGATGATGATGATAATGAAGATTATGATGATGATGTTAATGCATTGGATTTATATAGCTTTCCCAAATGCAAAAATCATTATATACTAACTACGTAGCGAAACTCATGTCATCCACTAGCAATCCATACAGCCTACATTTTTCACCAAAATTCATATTTAATTTGGTTGATGTGGCTCATATTCTTTTTAAACCTCAGATTACGCAGCTCCCCCTCCAGCTGAGGAAGACTGCTATGTGGGCGACGGGACCCACTATCGTGGTATGGTGACAGAGACCATCAGTGGGAAGAGATGCCAGTACTGGAGCTCGATGACACCTCACGGTCACAATAAGACACAGCAGGTCTTCCCTAAAGCGTGAGGCCTAGAGCATAGTCAAATCATCTCTAACCACTGGGCAAAAACTGGTTGAATCTACGTTGTTTCCACGTCATTTGAAACTGCAAAATCTATGTCATGACACTGAATCAATGTGGAAAACTGACTAGATATGCAAAAAGTCATCAACGTAAGGTCATTTAGAACTTGTGCAAATCAAATGTAAATCAAAACTAGATGTTGAACTGATGTCTGTGTCAAGTGGGCAATGTATATCTCTAGCTCTATCTCCGTCTTCTACTATCTAGTCATTGAAAGCCAAACAATGTAATATGTCATCTTCAGTGTCTGAGGACATTGTCTTTTATATGTGCTTCACAGCGATTTGAGAAGAAACCTGTGTAGGAACCCTGATGGCGACCGTGCACCATGGTGCTACACCACTGACCCCTCTGTTCGTTGGGAGTTCTGCAGTGTGCAAAGATGCCCAACTGCTCCCAAGCCTACTCCTAAACCTGACAAACATGACCAGGCCAAGCCAAAACCCTCCCCGACAGCAGAGACGACAGCAGACGACAGCAGAGGTAATCTATCCATCCTTCCATCAGTGCTTGGGAAGCTATTTTGAAAATATACAGTGATCTCCAAAGGTATTGCGACGGTGACACATATTTTGTTGTTTTGGCTCTGTACTCCAGCAATTTGGATTTGAAATGATACAATGACTATGAGGTTAAAGTGCAGACTGTCAGCTTTGATTTGAGGGTATTTTCATCCATATTTGGTGAACCGTTTAGAAATGACAGCACTTTTTGTACATAGTGCCCCCATTTTTGGGGACCAAAAGTATTCACTTACAGTATGTGTGTAGTAAAATTTCAAGTATTTGGTCCCGTATTCCTAGCATGCAATGAATACATTAAGCTTGTGACTATACAAACTTGTTGGATGCATTTGCTGTTTGTTTTGGTTGTGTTTAAGATTATTTTGTGCCCAATAGATATTAATGGTAAAAAATATATTGTGTCATTTTGGAGTCACTTTTCTGGGAAATAAGAATAGAATATGTTTATAAACACTTATACATTAATGTGGATGCTACCATGATAAAAGATAATCCTGAATGAATCATGAATAATGATGAGCGAGAAAGTTAGACAAGTATCATGCCACCAAGACATGCTAATCTCTCACCATTACAATAACAGAAGAGGTTAGCATTTTTTTTGGGGGGGGGGTATGATATTTACACCTCTGTAACCTTCTCATTCATCATTATTCACGATTCATTCAGCATTATCCATGATAGCGTCCACATTAATTAATTAACAATAAAAAGTTGAAACGTCTTGAGTCAATAATTATTCAACCCCTTTGTTATGGCAAGCCTTAAATCGGTTCAGAAGTAACAATGTGCTTAAAGCTGCAATTTGTAACTTTTTGGGCGATACAAACAGTATAGATTTGTCATTGAAAGCAAGTCTAAGAAGCGGTAGATCGGTTCTATGCACGCTATTTCTATGCTTCCCGTTCTTACATTTCGTTTTTGCTTCTTTTACTTTCGGATTTGTACATCAGCTTCAAACAGCTGAACAATATAATATTTTTGCTTTTGTAAAATATATTTCACAGCAGTTTAGATGCTACAATGATTCTCTACACTATACTTGCTTATTTTGTCACATAAACTGAAACTATTAGAATTTTAGCAACCAGGAAATGCCGGCAAAATTTCTGCATAGCGCATCTTTAACAAGTCTCATAATAAGTTGCTTGGACTCACTCTGTGTGCAGTAATAGTGTTTAACATGATTTTTGAACACACATACAATAACCTGTAAGGTCCCTCAGTCGAGCAGTGAATTTCAAACACAGATTCAACCACAAAGACCAGGGAGGTTTTCCAATGCCTCGCAAAGGTCACCTATTGGTACATGGGTAAAAATATAAAAAGCAGACAATGAATACCCCTTTGAGCATGGTGAAGTTACACTTTAGATGGTGTATCAATAATCAGGGATTTCACCATGACTTTAAAACAGTTACAGAGTTTAATGGTTGTGATAGGAGAAAACTGAGGATGGATCAACAACATTGTTGTTACTCCACAAAACTAACCTAATTGACAGTGAAAAGAAGGTCTGTACACAATAAAAATACCCCAAAACATGCATCCTGTTTGCAACAAGGCACTAAAGTAATACTGCAAAATATTTGGCAAGGCAATTCACTTTTTCTCCTGAATATAAAGTGTTATGTTTGGGGAAAATCAAATAGAATACATTACTGAGTACCACTCTCCATATTTTCAAGCATAGTGGTGGCTGCATCATGTTATGGGTATGCTTGTAATTGTTAAGGACTGGGGATAAAAATAAAAAAACGTAATGGAGCTAAGCAAAGGCAAAATCCTAGTGGAAAACTTGGTTCAGCAGGACAATAACCTAAAACAGGAGGCCAAATCTACACTGGAGTTGGTAACCAAAAAGACAGTAAATGTTCCTGAGTGGCCGAGTTACAGTTTTGACTTAAAGCTGCATGAAAATCTATGGTAAGACTTGAAAATGGTTGCCTAGCAATGATCAACAACCAATTTGACAGATCATTTTGAAAAGAATAATGAGCAAATATTGTACAACCCAGGGGTGCAAAGCTCTTAGAGATTTACCCCGAAAGACTCACAGCTGTAATTGCTGGCAAAGGTGATTCTAACATGTATTAACTCAGATGTGTGAATACTTATGTAAATGAGATATTTCTGTATTTAATTTTCAATACATTTGCAAAAATGTCTAAAAACATATTTTCACTTTGTCATTATGGGGTATTATGCGTGAAATATATATATTTATGCGTGAGATATATATATTTTTTTATTCAATTTAATTCATTTTGAATTCAGGCTGTAACACAACAAAATGTGGAAGAAGTCAAGGGGTATGAATACTTTATGAAGGCACTGCAAATCTGAAATGCCATAGACTACAATTCACTATAGGTTCATTTGCTACCAGAATGTGTAATTTAGCCTATTTAACACAAAAACTATGTTTCAAGTGAGAATTAGGCAGGGCTGATGCCGAAAAACAAAGGAAAGTATTGCTTACTTTACCCACATTTTATTTTAGACAAAAAATAAGTGTGTGTAGTTCCAGTAGTTAGCTACACCGCTACATAAAGAAAAAGTAATTAATTACTGAAAACACTACCTAGATTAGAATTGAGTTCAACATTCATTCATTCATCCTACATTGTCAATGTTGAGGGTAGAAATGTTATCCCTGATATTGTTTTCTGTTGACTGGCTTTCAGATTGCAAGGTGGGCAACGGGGGGACATATAGGGGTCCTACTTCCATGACCATGTTGGGTGTCACCTGTCAGAGTTGGAGCGCCCAGAGCCCCCATCAGCACGCCAGCTTCACCCCTGAATCCCACCCTGACAAAGGCATGGAGTCCAATGTAAGTTCAAGAAGTCTTCTTATAAGACATATTTAAATCATGTCAGATGATACTGCAAAAGTATTGCATATGACAGACATTTGGGAAGATGTACTTATATTTATTCAGCGCCCCTTTTCACTGTTAGAATTGTAGAAACCCTGACAATGACGTGAATGGACCATGGTGCTACACCACAGACAGAAACCAGAAATGGGACTACTGCCAAATCCCAGATTGCGGTATGTGGACTACTGTGACCAGGGTGCAAATTGTGGGGGAGCTATGGGGGGCTCAGCTCCCCTGAATGAGACATTAGCTCAACTAAATAGAACAAAAGTCAACATTTGGGGGGGTGTCTAAATAATGCTAATTTAACCATTCTCCTTTTTAAAATGCAGTGGTAAATATGTTTTACAGTGGTAAATATGAAAATAAAAGCTTACAAATGAAACAAACACCCCCACCTCTCTGTCATGGGTTAAACCATGTATTTCTACGTGGCTGCACAAACCTCCCTGTCCACAGCACTGCTCACTCAGTAGGGCTGAATTTTGGCCATTGCTGAGCTCCTGTAAATGCATAGATTTTCCTTTGCACTTGCTGATTTTCGCCATTTGTTTGCCATGCGCCCTTGATAAAAAATGAGCATATGCCTTTATTCCAATGCATTAGATTTATCCGTTGATTTATCGTTTGGTTTTGTCAGTCAGCTGTTTAGAGCACTCATTGCGGGTATTGGTGTTCTCTGTGCCGTCCTGGCCAGAAGAAGTAGACCATTTATTTAGCTTTATTATTTTCTATCAATATTTGTTTTCTTTCCTGGATCAGCTGATGATGGTCGCCAATATCACTAGACAACTTGCCTACAGCTAGACACCAATCTGCATCCAACCCATCCAGCATTAATGACAGTAGGCCTATAGTTGACTCTATCAGCTGATGTAAGAAGGGCTATATAAATACATTTGATTTGATTTTGGTTAGAAGCATTACATTTTGCAATGGCATATGCCTACATTATTTTGGATTTGTGTGCCCATGAGAACGGTTTTCATGGCAAAACATAATTACATTTTACGTAGGCATAGTTATACTTACAGTGCATTTTCAGAGATCTCCAAGATCCAGGAATCGTACTGGATTTAAGTTCAGTGTTCTAATTCAATTGTTAAATGCTTAATAATTACAAATAACACTGTCATAAATGTAATTCATGTAAGGAAAGAAATGTAGTGTTTTATGTCACACGGTCTATGAAGACTCCAAGCATTCAACCAGCTCATGAACTAAGACGTAATCATGTTTTGATTTAACTCTTGTGTTCATGTGTGTAAAATTGCCTCGGCTGAGAGGGCAGGCTACCAGCAGTGGTGAGGCCTAGTGGAATGTAAATGCGGCTAAACGCAGTTTAACCACCTTTTCAGAAAAATGCAGTGAAAGTATAGGGAGCGTTACTTTGTTTCACCGTGACTGGAAATCAGAGTTTACCCACCAAGTTTTTTTTTACCACTACACCACTGGCTACAGAAAGGCCTATTCGAAGTGCATAGTAATAGGCCTACACATTGTAGCCTAGTCTAGTAAATTGACCCTGTGTGTTAGGGTGACCATCCAGTTTTTCCTGGGACAGTTTCAGACCCATTTCAGGTGTCCCAACTTTTCAGGCTAACAAAAAAGTAAATTTGCCAGCAAGCCGCATTAATTAATGTAGGCCTACTCAATGGCAATAACTGAATGTCATTAGGCACAACTTTTGGTGTTATGTAAACAGATGTCTATTTCCATTCATCAAATGGCGTGAGTGTACAGTACATGTATTGCACTGTTTCTATTATTTTGGAGTGGAGGAACATGCACAGGTAGCCATCTTTTTGAAGTGATTTGTTTGACAATCAGATTAAAGCATCATGAATGGTTGTGTTCATGCCACATTAAAAGGTAATACATTTTTACCTCAAATTACTTCTTTATTATAGACCCATAAAAAAATAGTGTGCACCCAATAACCCCCCTACCCGCCACCCCGACGGTGTAATTCGCACTCTGACTGTGAGTGACAGTTTCTGTTAATCATTATACAAATGGCTGTTGTTTTAACACAGTTGCTTTATCCAGATGTACTGTATGTGGTTACTGTATGTATATCTGCCTGCAATCTATCTGGTATACATTGTGGAATTCACAAATAAAAGTGTATTTTTGGTCTCCAGCTGGCTTGACATGTGGGCAGCCTGTTACAAAGCCCAGGAGGTGTTTCGGTCGCATCGTTGGAGGCTGTGTGTCCAAACCCCACTCATGGCCCTGGCAGGTCAGCCTGAGGACCAAGTATGGAGGATAGTATCCCATTCCCTTTCATGAATCTCATTAACATATTGATAATTACATACAATAAGACAAAACAATATCTCACGGAGAACTTATTCACTTACCCTTCTGTCCATCCCTCTGCAGCACTGGCATCCATTTCTGTGGAGGAACTCTGATTGCCCCTCAGTGGGTCCTCACTGCTGTACACTGCCTGGAGAGGTGAGAGAGCAGCCCTCATCAGTGCCCGTATGAGGCTTACTACTTACTAAACCTATACCAACCAGGAGGGCAGTTATACATACTGTGTAGTAGTGGCCAATGTTTCCTCTAATTATTTTTGGCTCTAAGCAAATTTCATGTCTGCTGAGTGCAAACATGAACATTGTGAAAATTCTGTGCAACACTGACGCTGTAACTGCTTTAAGTTAAAGTTTTAACTGTGGCCAAGTAGGCTACTGTGGCTATTTGATTATAATGTAGAACTACCAGAGTGGCCTACCATCAAAAACAATGGTGAAAAATGCATCACATAACTTTTTAAGATGGAAATAGCTGTTCTATCGTTCAGCCTACAGTAGCAGCCTATGTGTGGTGTTCAATGTAGGCCTACATTCCATCAGACTTTTGGGAGAACAAAAACATGCAGGGCTTGACATTAACCTGTTTATCCACTTGTCATTCAGACAAGAAGGTGACTGAAAATGTTGTGTTGTTTGATGCAAGAAACCACTTTACAATTTTTTATTATTCCCATACCATTATTGCAGGGAATCAGACAAATGATGCTACCCTCTGCCTACTGGCTACTTATCTTATTCAAGACTGTCTCAAAATACAACACTGCCCCTTTAAGACATAAAACAATCTCTTTGCCTGACTTGCTTTTCAAAGATGGCTAAAAATGCACACATTTTGTGCTCTTGTAGGAAGCAACCAATCCCCCATTGTTGACTAGAAATTAGCTTTAGCTGGCGTAATAACTCACTAACTAGCAAATAGTATGAACAAATGTGAACAGGTGGCTACATGTAGCTCTCGCTTGATCTCAGAACAAGTGTCAGCTCATGACAGCTCATGCTGTCCAATTCAAAGGGAATGGTGCCGATCCATATATGGCAATGGCTATTTGCATAAAGCCCTCCTGCAGATCTGATTGGTTATTGTGTACCGGTCTGTGTAGACTATACTATGGGTCTGACAGGTGTTTGCATGGTCAATCCGATGTCTGTATGGTCAAGCCGATGTCTGCATTGGCCATACAGCATTTACGGTGATATGGCCTCAGCAGAAGTCAGGGCATTTATACTTCTTGCGCTTTGCCGAGCAGCGCAGAGCTGTTGTGAAAGAAGTTGTCAAGGAAGTGAGTTTGTGTTTATGCAGGACCTCCCGCCCTCACCTACAGTACGGTCAACCAATCATGTCAATGTGGAGCTATATGGAGCCCCACTGCGATGTGGTACAGAGATCAAGGGCTCCCGAGTGGCGCAGCGGTCTAAGGCACTGCATCTCAGTGCTATAGGCGTCACTACAGACCCTGGTTTGATTCCAGGCTATATCACAACCGGACGTAATTGGGAGTCCCATAGGGATGCGCACAATTGGACCAGCATCGTCCGGGTTAGGGTTTTTCCGTTGTAGGCCGTCATTGTAAATACGAATTTGTCCTTTAACTGACTTGCCTAGTTAAATAAATAAAATACATTTGGCATCTGCGTGCCTCAGGAGGCTCCGCAATTGCGTCACACCATCAATGTGGAGCCTCCGACCACATTGTCGGATCAAGCATAAATTGGCTCTGAGTCGTGCATGTCAGTGCAATAGAATCCTATGCCAATGTGCTTTGCCTACAATAAAATATATTGCACAGTTAGTTTTGCATAGTTCATTTTGCTTCGGTATGTTACATTGAAAGTGGCTAATATTGCATTGATTGGAGCACAATTCCCACAGCAGAGCGAAACTTTGATAGTGTTAACTCTTAAGGGAAAACTAGAAAGAAGTTCAATCTCTGCTTCTCTATTTCATCTGTGCGAAGGGAGCTGCACGCACGGTGCAGTTTAGAGGTAAAGTTGGTAGTGGCTGAGTGTTAGCCTCCTACACAGAAGAAAAGCAGCATTACTGTTTAGGCATTTTTACTGCGAGGCCCTAGTTATGGATTTCATACAAGTACATCTGTCTGTGTGTGTGTGTGTGTATATCAGATCAAAGAGGCCATCTGCCTACATGGTGGTATTGGGAACGCATACAGAGGGAGCAAATGAACTGTCCAAGCAGGAGCGTAAACTGGAGAAACTGATCCTGGGACCTGGCGAAACAGACATTGCACTACTGAAGCTAGAGAGGTGAGTGAGCCCATTTCATTGTCTTTAATAAAAACACAATAGAATGTTTTATATTTGTCTTGCTGTTTGGAGGTCCGAAGCTGTAAAAAGACTTGTGTGATTGATTTGCAGCCCTGCAATCATAAATGACAAGGTTTTACCAGCATGCTTACCTGAGAAGGATTATGTGGTACCACCTGGAACAGAGTGCTATGTGACAGGATGGGGAGAGACACAAGGTTCAAGAGTCATGCATGTTTTTTCCCCTCATGGTTGCTCTTATAACATGATACAAAATTAAGTTATTCTTCTGTCCAGGACTCCATTACTTTGTTGATGCAAATATACCAATAATATTTTGATATTTTCCGACATGAAACATTGATCTTTGTCTTTGTAGGAACTGGTGGAGAAGGGCTCCTCAAGGAGACGGGCTTCCCTGTTATAGAAAATAAAGTGTGTAATCGTCCAGCCTACCTGAACAACAGAATCAAGGACCATGAGATGTGTGCTGGGAACATTGAAGGGGGAGCAGACAGTTGCCAGGTATACACTACCGGTCAAAAGTTTTAGAACACCTCAATTTTTCCAGTTTTATTGAAATTCACACAGTTTTATGTTGTTACGGATTCCCCCGGTACTGCTGCTCATTCCGTGCACCAGTTCCGGAGGTCTACCTCACCGGCCTCTAGGCATCATTGAACTGTCTCGTTACGCACACCTGATTCCAATTCCCCTGATTAGTAATTGTATATATGTGTCCTCTGTTCACCATTGTCTAGTCAGTTATTGTTCCCATGTCCGTTGGTCTTGTGAGTACCTGTGCTTTCTTGTTTCGGCTTTCGCGCTGTGTGTATTGTGTACTCGTTATTATGGGTCTCGTCCGGTGTATTGTTGTGCACTTGTTATTACGGGTCTCATCCCGTGTATTGTTATTACGGGTCTCGTCCCGTGTATTTATTAGAAGTTTAACCTCACTCTTTTGTTTGGGTCACATCCCTTTGTTTTTGTACACATGTTTGTTTTGGGCTTTGTCTCGGTGCCTTTCATGGCATGTTGTATTTTTGGGTGGAGTATTAAAACCCCCTATTACGTATTCCTGCGCCTGTCTCCAATAATTTATACATCGTGACAAATGTCTTAATGTACTCTGAAATTAAAGCATAGAACAAATAAACAACTGGAGACAAAAAAATAAATAATGGAATTGTTTTGTTTAACAAAATGTAATCTAAATTTTTGGCTCATCAAAGTAGCCACATTTTTCAGGCATAACAGCCAAACACACTCGTGGCATTCTTTTTACAATCGAAATGAAATATTTTTCGGAAAGTTCTTCCCAACACTGTTGCAGAAGTTCCCACAAATGTGTTGCACTTGTAGGTTGCTTTGCTTTCATCCTTCTGCCCAGTTCATCCCAAACCAGCTCAATGGGGTTTAGATGGTAGTTAGAAGGTAGTTCTGACATAGCCCAGAGGTATGTTCTGGGTCATTATCTTGCTGTAGGATGAACCCCATAGCCCGGAGGTATGTTCTGGGTCATTATCTTGCTGTAGGATGAACCCCATAGCCCGGAGGTATGTTCTGGGTCATTATCTTGCTGTAGGGTGAACCCCTGACCAACTACGCGTACACCAAAGGGTATTGCATGGCGTTGCCTAAATGCTGTGGTAGCCGTTTTGGTTCAGGGTGCCACTCACTCTGTGCAAGTCGCTGACTCTGGATCCAGCAAAAGAGCCCCAGACCATCACGCTTCCTCCATGTTTGACAGTTGATGTCACACACTGAGCAACCATCCTTTCGCCTACTCGACGGCGTACAAAAACCCTGCGTAATGAACCGAAGAGTTCATTTTGATTCATCGGCCCATAAGTGTCACGTCTGTTCCCGCTCCCCTTCTCTGGCGCTCAAGGTCGCCAGGCTGCTCATTATTATGCACACCTGTCACCATCGTTACGCGCACCAGCCCTTCATCGGACTCATCTGGACTCCATCACGTCATTGATTGCCTCCCCTATATCTGTCACTTCCTCAGTTTCATTCCCGTATCTGCATTGATGTTGTGTTGTTTCTCTTGTCCAGACGCTGTTTTTGTTTAGTTTCATGTTTATTTTTTATTAAACCCTCACCCTGTACTTGCTTCCCATTTCCCAGCGACTGTCGTCTCAAGGCTGTTACTGTTACGCCCTGATCAGTTTCACCTGTCTTTGTGCTTGTCTCCACCCCCCCTCCAGGTGTCGCCCATCTTCCCCATTATCCCCTGTGTATTTATACCTGTGTTCTCTGTTTGTCTGTTGCCATTTCGTTTTGTTCGTAGAACCTACCAGCATTTTGTTTCCCTGCTCCCGCCTGTTCCTTGCTCCTGTTTTCTAGTTTCCAGGTTCTGACCGTTCTGCCTGCCTGTCGTCCTGTACCTTTGCCCCACTACTCTGGATTACCGACCTCTGCCTGACCTGACCCTGAGCCCGCCTGCTGTCCTGTACCTTACACCCTCTCTGGATTATTGACCCCTGCTTGCTTTGACCTGTCGTTTGCCTGCCCCTGATTGAGGAATACACTTTTGTTTCTTCAACACTGTCTGCACCTGGGTCATACCTTAAAACATGATAGTTACAATAAGACCTTCTTCCAGTCTTCAGTAGTCCACTGGCAATGCTTCATGGCCCAGGCAAGCCTCTTTTTCTTATTTTGCCATCTTAGCAATGGCTAAGCAAAACTGCCACTCGACCTGTCAAACCTGCAGCTCAAAGTCTTCGCTTCACAGTTGAAACTAAGACTTGCTTCGACCAGTGTTAAGCTGTGCTTAAAGCTGTTGTCTTGTGAGCCGCCTATCACGCAAGCTTTTGACTCTCAGAAACTTGTCTTCTGATTCTGTTGTGGCTTTGTCTGCCAGACCTCTTCCTGTCAGTTTCCAAGTGCCTTTTGATGGTGTAGGAAACTGTACTCACTGACACCTTGGCTTTCTTTGCAATTTCTCTAAAGGAAAGACCTAGACTTTTAAGGGTTATAGTGGTCTGTCTTCCTTTAATTGCCTTTTTCTCACCATTATGATAGCAATATACTACTTCCTTCAGTACAATACTGTCCAAATAATGCTTAAGAGGGTGTTGTAACAGTCTGTTCCAACACTGCTTTTATACAGACAGAGGGATTGTAATTAATCAACAAAAGTTGTGACACCTGTAGGAATTGTTAGCATCAAATTTCAAGGCTGAATTTACTTCCATTGCTGCAGAACAGCTGTAAGTTGTTAACCCATTACTTGTTCCCTGAAAAATGCATTATTTTTTATAACTCTGAAATGTACATTATTTTTCAGTTTTTGGTAACTGAAACTTTTATTTTTAACCTCTGGCAGTTTACCGCTTACCCTTTGTACCATTTCAGGTTATTCACTGGACTTGAACTGCTTAAATTTCTAAAAAACTGGAAAAATGGGGGTGTTCTAAAACTTTTGACCTATAGTGTACATGCTCAGCAACAACTAGTAATCATTCAATTTCAGTAAGGACTGTGTGGTTGGTTGTATACTGCAGTTTCCACAATGAGTTTAACGTTAACTGCATTGGAGTGATGATGATGATGTTGGTGATGATGTTTTTGACTTCTTCCAGGGTGACAGTGGCGGCCCTTTGGTGTGCCATGCTCAGAACACCTTTGTTCTCCAGGGAGTGACCTCTTGGGGTCTGGGCTGTGCTAACGCCATGAAGCCAGGGGTGTACGTCAGAGTATCGAAGTTTACGGATTGGATTAACAGTCAGATAAAGATTCATTCTTAACCCTCTACTATATATCCATAATCTCGAGGAATGGATCATTTGAGCCCTGATTGTAGTTTTGTTAAGACTTGTAAGACTTGAAAGTACAAATTAAATACCTGTCGTCAGTGATTTCTTCCGAAATTGCAAGGTTCATTGTTTTTGTTTATAAAATAATTCAATTGATAAGCAATCCAATTATGTTCTAGCCTGGTACACAACCATGGTGTTTGACCACATGTTAAAAAAAGGGAACAAAGGCTGACATTTTGTAAGAGCTTGTGTGTCATTGGGATCTTTGATGGGAAACCTTTTTATTAATTTCGGTCAGGTCAGTCAAAAATAAATGTATAATATTTAACATGACTGGGGTATATTAACATTTGGGATAACTACAGACAGTTTAGAATAAGAAAATCTTCTCAAAACACACTAGAGATGACGTTTCTGGCAATTTCCACCATAAAACTAGTGGAGGAATGATAAGGGATATCATTTGGGGATTTCCAACTGAAATATTTGTTTTAAATAATAGAAATCACCATTATGTGTATTTTAACAGCTAAATTATTATTATGATAATTATTATGATCTAAAATGATGTCCTGTACAGTAATACATATAAATACCAGCACCTCAAAAACATGAAAAGATTCACATCAGCTAGTGTTGAGAAACAACAAATGCAAAAAACATATAGGCTAAGCTACATAAATTTGTAAATACAGTATGAGTTCAGTATGCTGTCAATCTTGTGAAGAGGCGGAGCAAGATCGATCAGACGATTGTAGTTTCTTTGTTGGTCGTCATGTCAGTGGGCAAGAGATTTGTCAGCTGTTGACTCTTCGGATGGTTTTCTTTGTGTCTGTTGCCAACGGAATATGTACAATAAATCCATATTCCCCAAACAAATCCTCTAACACACTACAGTGCAATTTAGTTTAGTTTGAAGTGATAAATAAAATCATACCTGTTTGGGAACTCAATGTCATCGATGGTCTCAGGTAGTCTTACACCTCTGGTCTCAGGCAACAGCAAGACTAAACCTCCAGCTACGCACGCAATCGCCCCTGTGGGGTACAACAAAACATGTTACCACATTGAGTGTCAGACAGAAATGGACTCCTCAGACAGAAATGGTCTCCGGTGTATAAGCATCTTATAACAGGTTAATTAGTGTTTTAATCATCATGTACCAAATATGATGAGTGGCAGCTCCAGCCAGATGGTAGCCAGTCTGTAGAGCAGGAACGGGGCCACGATGCCTCCGATGTCACACAGAGTAGAGCAGACTGACACACCCAGGTTCCTGAGGGAAGAGACAGTTGTAGTATTTTTCCATAATTTTTTCCCCTGCTTTGTTATTAGTTCTCAATTTTGAGATGTTCCCACCTGGTAAACTTTACCTGACAAAGGTGGGGTATAATTCAGTGTTCACAAACACCACCATCTCAAATGCCATGGTGATGCCCAACCGGCCAATGCAGGCCACAATTGTTTTGACCCAGAAGTGACCTGCAGGAGGGAGAGACATTACTGTACTGTATGTACTATGCACATTAATAAGACGGGATACTACCATTTTCTAACAAGTTTTCTTTAAGATATTACACACTTACTATCTGGGATAATAGCAGTGATGAAACAGGATACTCCAGCTACAATGTTGGCCGTGGCAAAGGGAAGACGACGTCCAATACGATCGATGGTGAAGAGGATTAGGAAGGCAGCAGGGAACTCTACCAGGCCAGAGATCAGGAAGTCAATGTAGACGTTTCCTCCTGCGATTCCCACACGCATGATAAGACCCTGGTAGACAATAGCACTAGTGAACCTGTGAAGATGATGATACAACATCCAATTAGGCCAGGAAAAGAGAAAGGGACCCTGTCATAAATGTATATGTAACGGGTTGAAGTTATTTGTGGTTCTTGAACACACCCTCTTGCCTCTGCCAATCACAGGTGCACCTCCTTCTAATTAAGGGTGTGGCTTTTTGTATAAAAGCTGAGCTTTTCCCTTGTTTCAGGGGATATTCTGAGGATCTCTATGAATAGTAGATATGTGCCAGAACAGAGGGATAGGCCAATGATTGATATATGTTTCAGTAAAGTTGGCTTCTTAGCGTTCATAGCAATGCTTATCAACTGAACAGCAGAGATGAAACGTAAGTCACAGAAAATAGATGTGGTCGCCGCTGCAGAGAAGTACTTGGGGGTACAAGATATGACTTCAGAAGTGTTACAGGGTGTGTTGAGTGGTAGTGTCCTGTCCTGTCTGGCCATTGGCCTGGAGTACGATCAGAGAGGGTTAAAGTAGTGGAATAAGGTGATTGGTTTGAATGAGTATAGGTTAGTTGGTAGGATAATTCAAAATATATTTGTATCTTTATTTTATTTCCTCCTTTTCTCATTTTGTATCACAAAGTGTAATGGATTTATACTATAGTTGAATTGGGGGCGGTAATGCAACATATTGGATGCCAACCGCCGTTAAACTCCACTGAAGAAGATGTTTCAGGGGATCCACAAAAAATTGTAAAGTCTGGCATTCCTTTGGAAGACAAGTTTAATCGGGAGTAAAGGTTCTATGGCAAGAGTGCCTGTTTCCATTGGTGCCACTCTCCTTCTCCCTTGGCATGTTCTCCAGGCTTGTTGGTATGTATGATGTATTGTAAATTGCCCAGAGTTAAACAGAACCATTCTGAAGCGAAACCTTGATTATTGAATACTGGTGATGATGATTATTGTGATGATGATATACAGTGACTAAATGATTTGTTGGTCAGCAGATTCTGCACAGAGAATGCTAGGCACTGAAGATGTCCCAGTCTAAGCTTTCTGTTGGTCCTATTGTGAATAACATCTAATGTTGCATTCTACCTGGCCTGTTTATTCAAATGCTCCACCTCTGCTGTTAAAGAACCTGTATGTTTAGTTTAGTCCCGAGAACCTCACGTATAAAAAAGGTGGAGTAGTATTGGCTACAGGAAAGGTTATTTATGGTATAATCTCCCACGTTACATATAGCTTTTGTGATGTTGTAATTTTAGCTTAAAACATTGGTCAATAGATTTCTAGCTATTGTTTGCAGCATGGGTTTTACCAGTTAAACATGAGGATGAAGGTGTGTTTTCTCATGTTTGGAGTTCTGACCAGATCCAGGAAAGAGGCAGTTGAGGTCTGTGCATTGTCGTCTCTCAGCGTCTGTAAGACATGTTAGGCTATGGAAGCTATCATCAAATCTAGTTTAGCAGTGCCTTTTAAATGATTAATGTCCTGAAACATTTCTTACCTCAATGTTCTTGTAGAGGGTTTTCTTGTTTTCCTTCGCTATTGCCTCAGTGATCTCTTTAGCTTTGGTTGAGTTGTTCTGAGAAAGAAGCCATCTTGGAGACTCTGGGATCAACCTGGAAGCCAAAATGTGAGACGCAACATGAGGTTTTTAGAACCATGCAGACATTAAGTGTAGAAGGGCATTGGACATGGTGATCCTACAACAGGCCTGTACAATATCTGAGGTGATCACGGGTCTTACCAGAAGTAGGATAGAAATATGAAGTAAGGAACAGCGAAGGCCACCTGCAGCCAGCGCCAGTCAGTGATGAGGTAGGCAATGAGGGTCAAAATGAGAATGCCAACGCTGAAGAACATCTGTAAAAGCACTCCCACCATCCTCCTGTACTCAACTCCCACTAGCTCGGTGACTGAGGAGACAGGTCAGCAGTGTTAGGGAGTAGTGAACTACATGTAGTTCAACTAGTAATTTAACTACATTTTGCAGTAGCTTAATGGTAGTTTGAAATCTAGGTAGTGTTTTCAGTAGTTAGCTACACCGCTACATGGCAAAAGTAACTGCTGGAACTACACTACATTTTGTGCAAAAATAATAGGTAGGCGAAAATTACATTTTTAGGCATTAGACCTGCCTAATTCTCACTTGAAACAGTTGTTGTATTAGAATAGACTAAATTACACCTTCTGTAAAAATCTGACTCCAGAGTGATCTGTTCTTGCAATTTGTAGTCTATGACAGTTCAAATGTACATATAATATATCACAAAGTAGTTTGGATGTAGTGAACTACTTTTTCAAAGTAACTTTAGTTAAGTCAACTATATTTTTCTTAAAGTTAGCTATTGTGGCTTAACTTCTTCCAGTGTGAAGCAATCAGTCGCTTGGTCAATTTTATTTTCAGACTAGCTTCCCCAACACTGCAGGTAAGACATACTGTACAATAAAGCATGTATCCTTAAGTAAAGCAAGAGTTATTACTGAAACATAATTTGACCATCCTCCTCGGTTGAAAGTTGCATAGGAAATAAACTAACTTCCTATTTGCTAAACCATAGACTAATTTGCTGCAAATGATCATGTAGTTAATTTATAAACTTTTGTGCGACAAAGGATGTTTTTTCATACTAAGCACATATACAGACATCCAGCCTCCCTTGACAGCAAAGCCAAAGATTGTGCGAAATACAAGCATGGATATATAGTTTGGAGCCACTGCTACAAGTATTCCAGAAACCCCATTCAAGAGGTTGGACATCAAGAAGCTCATTTTTCTGCCGAACCTTCAAACAAGAAGAAAGAAAGAGAATGTAAGAACAGGATCTAATATTGAAAAGAGAATCTTTCGTCTGCGTTGTGGAGCAAACTTACCTGTCAGCCAGGTATCCAAAAGTTATGCTTCCAACAAGGAAACCCACATTCAGTGTAGCCTGGTACATGTCCACCACCCAGGCATCATTACATACCAAGTCAAACTGAAATGAAGAAATACCTTATAATTCACTGCCATATTATAGGGATACTTTGGGATTTTGGCAATGAGGACCTTTATCTACTTCCTCAGAGTCAGATGAACTTGTGAATACTATTTTTATGTCTCTGTATCCAGTAAGAATGAAGTTAGAGACAGTTTTGCGAGCAAATGCTAACTAGCGTTAGCACAATGACTGAAAGTATATGGGTATCTGCTAGCGTGCTAGTAGATACCCGCTAGCAGATACCCATAGACTTCCAGGTATTGCGCTAAAGCTAGTTAGCAATTGTGCTAGTGCTTGTTAGCAACTTCCTTCAAACTGCACGCAGAGACATTAAAAATGATATGCACAAGTTAATCTGACTCTGGGGAAGTAAATAAAGGGGCTCTTTGACAAAATCCCAAAGTATCCCTTTAATGTCTTAAAACATGAACTTGTTTAGTGTTACACAACAATTGTTTAGTGTTACATACAATACAAGTTATTGTCTAATAAAAAAAGAGAAAGTTCTCACCTCGGTCACAAAGGACTGCCTGCCTTCGTAGTCATACTCCCAGCCTTCCTTGCAGGAGGTCATGGGAGCTTTGCTGCGGTGGGCGTCGGTGAGGTCAGACTCTGGGTTGTCACAGGTCAGACCCGTATTGTTCCAGTCCAGGTCATACTGCTCACACTGACTGTGGACCAGCACTCCTGAGGTGTTGACCAGAGGGACCGTGATCTTTCTGGCGTCCATCAGATTCCAGCCACAGCTCTGGCGGATCTGACTCACCCCTGAGTCCCGGCACCAATGCTCTGGGGTGAACCCCTGGAACACAATGCCCACATAGACCCCAGAAAAAGGCAACGACACCATACATAGCAGAGCAAAAATGCGCTTTTGGCAACGACCAAAATTCCCTGCCTCCTCTAGGATTTCATCGAAAGTGGTCATGGTTGCAGAGTTGGGTGTCAGAAGCAGAGGTACTATATATGAGACTGCAGTGGGATTTGTGAAGGGGTTTTAAAAGCAAAGAGCAGATCAAAAGTCCAATAGTGAGGTTGACCTTGGACCTACAGTGTTGACTCGCCAACAGAGGCAGCATGTTACTTTTTAATAGCGCTGACTGTACAGAGTGCAATTCCACTGTGTATTATGCGTATTATGCAAATTAGACCATGTGGATTTTTTTTGGCTATACTCCTGGAAGATAATTACATAATTATAATTGTAGTTTAATGTCACATTTATTACAAGTTTGTGTGTTTGCGGGAGTAGGGTTGTATAACCATAGACATGTTCTCTCTTACATATTTTCTGCTCGCACAGCATATTGTCAATTCACAGAAACAACACAATCCATCCACAACTCTACAATGGCAGGTAAGTAACTGTCAAACACTTATAATAACAAAGCTAGGGCAACAACAAACTATTTCAGTAAATTCCTTCAAACACATAATAAAAAAATAAACATGACACAAAGCACATAATCTGAGAGGGAGATATTACTGTATCCGATGCACACATGGTAGAGGAGAAAGAATTCAAAATAACTTCCGAATCACTTTATTCCCCAATTAAACATTCACATACCCAGAATTTGAGTTAGTGAATAGGTGCTGCCAGCAACAGACAATGTACAAACAGAATACAGACACACAGTCAACATACAGGATATACAATATAAATACAGTGAACATAAAAGATTAAACTTTGCAAACACCAATACAAACAATCCTTATTGTATTAGAGACAACAAATTAAACAGACAGGTAATGTTAACATAAAATAATAAATACTGCTCTTCACCACCCTCTCGTACTTTTATCACACAACCTCTAAGAGGTCCGGGACGGAATCAGACAGTCTCAGGTTCTTTGTTGGTCGTTACGTCGATGGTGGTGAGCAAGAGGCTTATCTGTTTCCTCTTCAGCTACAGTACATACTTCTCAGAGCCTGTTCTTTGCATCTGAGATGGCAAGAGGGGCAAGATGGCGCCGACAGAGATTGTTGCCTCGCTTCGAGTCCTTAGGAAACTATACAGTATTTTTTTAATGCATTCTTTCTTACATTGTAAGCCCAGAAAATCGTAAGTGTTATTACATACAGCCGAGAAGAACCATTAGATATAAGAGCGACGTCAACTTAACAACATTACAACCAGGAATACGACTTTCCCGAAGCGGATCATTTGTTCGGTCCAAAAACCCAGGGCAATGGATCGGATCCCAGTAGGCGACCCTAAACAGCGTCACCGCAGAAGAGGTAGACGGAGCAGCCTCCTGTCCAGTCTCTAGACAACAAGGTGGATGGAATTAGGGCAAGGGTTGCCTTTCTGAGAGACATCAGAGATTGTAACATTCTCTGTTTCATGGAAACATGGCTCTCTCGGGATATGTTGTCGGAGTCGGTACAGCCACCGGGTTTCTTCATGCATCGCGCCAACAGAAATAAACATTACTCTGGGAAGAAGGGTGGGGGTGTATGCTTCATGATTAACGACTCATGGTGTAACCATAACAACCTACAGGAACTCAAGTCCTAGAATTCCTTACAATCAAATGCCGACCATATTATCTCCCAAGAGAATTCTCGTCAGTTATCGTCACAGCTGTGTATATACCCCCTCAAGCAGATACTGCGACGACCCTCAAGGAACTTCACTGGACTCTATGTAAACTGGAAACCATATATCCTGAGGCTGCATTTACTGTAGCTGGGAATTTTAACAAAGCAAACTTGAGAACAAGGCTACCTAAATTCTATCAGCATATTGATAGCAGCACTTGCGCAGCCAATACCATGGACCACTGCTACTCTAACTTACGCGATGCATACAAGGCCCTCCCTCGCCCTCCCTTCAGCAAATCCGACCATGACTCCATCTTGCTCCTACCGTCCTATAGGCAGAAACTCAAACAGGATGTACCCGTGACTAGAACCATTCAACGCTGGTCTGACCAATCGGGATCCACGCTTCAAGATTGTTTCGATCACACAGACTGGGAAATCTTCCGGGCAGCCTTAGAGAATAACATTGATCTATACGCTGACACGGTGAGTGAGTTTATAAGGAAATGCATTGGAGATGTTGTACCCACTGTGACTATTAAAACCTACCCTAACCAAAAACCAAAACTGAAAGCGCGAACAACCACATTTAACCATGGAAAGACGACTGGGAATATGGCCGAATATAAACAGTGTGGTTATTCCCTCCGCAAGGGAATCAAACAAGCGAAATGTAAATCTATTGACCAAGTGGAGTCGCAGTTCAACGGCTCAGACACTAGACGTATGTGGCAGGGTCTACAGGCAATTACGGACTACAAAAATAATTCCAGCCCAGTCACGGACACCAACGTATTGCTTCCAGACAAACGAAACAAATTCTTTGCCCGCTTTGAGGATAATACAGTGCCACCGACGCGGCCCGCTAACAAGGACAGCGGGCCCCCCTCTCCTTCTCCGTGGCCGACGTGAGTAAGACATTTAAACGTGTTAACCCTCGCAAGGCTGCTGGTCCAGATGGCATCCCTAGCCGCATCCTCAGAGCATGCGCAGACCAGCTGGCTGGTGTGTTTACAGACATATTCAATCGCTCCCTATCCCAGTCTGCTGTCCCCACATGCTTCAAGCTGGTCACCATTGTTCCTGTACCCAAGAAGGCAAAGATAACTAAACTAAATGATTATCGGCCTGTAGCACTCACTTCTGTCATCATAAAGTGATTTGAGAGACTAGTCAAGGATCATATCACCTCCACCTTTCCTGCCACCCTAGACCCACTTCAGTTTGCGTACCGCCCCAACAGGTCCACAGACGATGCAATCGCCATCACACTGCACGCGGCCCTATCCCATCTGGACAAGAGGAATACCTATGTAAGAATGCTGTTCATTGACTGCAGCTCAGCATTCAACACCATAGTACCATCCAAGCTCATCATTAAGCTGGAGGCCCTGTGTCTCAACCCTGCCCTGTGCAATTGGGTCCTGGAATTTCTAAGGGGCCGCCCCCAGGTGGTGAAGGCAGGAAACAACATCTCCACTTCGCTGACCCTCAACACAGGGGCCCCACAAGGGTACATGCTCAGTTCCCTCCTGTACTCCCTGTTCACCCGTGACTGCGTGGCCATGCACGCCTCCAACTCAATCATCAAGTTTGCAGACGACACAACAGTAGTGGGCTTGATTACCAACAACGACAAGACAGCCTACAGGGAGGAGTTGAGGGCACTCGGAGTGTGGTGTCAGGAAAACAACCTCTCACTCAACGTCAACAAAACAAAGGAGATGATCGTGGACTTCAGGAAACAGCAGAGGGAGCACCCCCTTATCCACATCGAAGGGACAATAGTGGAGAAGGTGGAAAGTTTTAAGTTCCTCGGCGTACACATCACAGACAAACTGAAATGGTCCACCCACACAGACAGTGTGGTGAAGAAGGCGCAACAGCACCTCTTCAACCTCAAGAGGCTGAAGAATTTTTGCTTGTCATCTTAAACCTTGACAAACATTTACAGATGCACAATTGAGGGCATCCTGTCGGGCTGTATCACCACCTAGTACGGCAACTGCACCGCCCTCAACCGCAAGGCTCTCAAGAGGGTGGTGCAGACTGCACAACGCATCACCAGAGGCAAACTACAGTACCTGCCCTCCAGGACACCTACAGCACCCAATGTCACAGCGGGGCCTGTTCACCCCGCTACCATCCAGATGGCGAGGTCAGTACAGGTGCATCAAAGCTGGGACCGAGAGACAGCTTCTATCTCAAGGCCATCAGACTGCTAAACAGCAATCACTAACTCAGAGAGGCTGCTGCCTACATAGAGAGTCACTAGTCACTTTAAGCAATGCCACTTGAGTAATGTAAGATATGTAAACATTATTAATCTCATATGTATATACTCTATCTTATACCATCTACTGCATCTTGCTTATGTCGCTCGGCCATCGCTCATCCATATATTTATATGTACATATTCTTATTCCATCCCTTTAGATTTGTGTGTATTAGGTAGTTGTTGGGGAATTGTTAGATTACTTAGATATTACTGCACTGTCGGAACTAGAAGCACAAGCATTTCGCTACACTCGCATTAACATCTGCTAACCATGTGTATGTGACCAATAAAATTCTATTTGATTTGAGGAACACATACACACACAATGAATAGATTTTCACCTCAGACATTATCAATACAATAACCTTTTTGTTTGAAAGCATGATATTTCAGCGCATTCGCTTATAAAAAATAATAGAAACATATATAAGAGCCTCCCGAATGGCGAGGTGGTTTAAGGCACTGCATCGCAATTGCTAGCTGCGCCACTAGAGATCCTGGTTCAAGTCCAGGCTCGCGACCGGGAGACCCATGGGGCAGCGCACAGTCCCATCGTCGTCTGGGTTAGGGGAGGGTTTGGCCGGCAGGGATGTCCTTGTCCCATCGCGCTCTAGCGACTCCTTTGATGGGCTGTGCCCATGCGCGCTGACATGGTTGCCAGGTGTACGGTGTTTCACATTGGTGTGGCTGGCTTCCGGGTTAAGCGGGCATTGTGTCATGAAGCAGTGCGGCTTGGTTGGGTCGTATTTTGGAGGAAGCATGGCTTTCGACCTTCGGGAGTTAGAGCGATGAGACAAGACTGTAACTACCAATTGGATACCACGAAATTGGGGAGAAAATGGGGTACAATTAAAAGGAAAAAAAATGAATTGATGTATAGAAATCTCCCTTATCTGGAAACTCAATGGTGTCAGGAAGTTGTAAACCTTTGGTCTCAGGCGACAGCAAGACCAAAGCTCCAGCCACAAACACAAGGGCCCCTTGTCACAAAGACTTATCACCATCAGCATATAAGTGCCCGCCTGTAAACATTCCCTAAGTAGCTGTGCTTGTGGCTTTATCAGCCAAAAGTATTAGTTTCAAGCTAATCTCTTGTGAATAGACTATCAATGTCTTTGGTAATTGGTAGCATCTTAATCAAGCATCTGACCAAATTACGCTAGATTTTAGTGGGTTAAACCGGGAGTAGTTTCAAACTCAAGATATTCAGATACTGGTACAGTAAGATTCCATCTTCATACAGCATTGATATGTTACAAGTTAATAATGCTTGTGTATAATCATGTTCTAACATTGCAATTAGGTACCGAAAATGATGAGTGGCAGCTCCAGCCAGATGACAGCCAGCCTGTAGAGAAGGAATGTCGCCACGATGCGTCCGATGTCACACAGAGGGGAGCACACTGACACACCCATGTTCCTTAGGAGAGAAACAATACTATCACTGTCTCGAATTTTAGCTTTAAACTGAACTTTTTGTTATGCTGATTGTCAATGTTGTGTGATGCAACCATGTCGTGCTATTTATTTCTATATTGTTGTTTTCTGTGCCCCCCTGGTAAACCTTACCTGACAAAGGTGGGGTACAATTCATTGTTTACAAACACCAGCATCTCAAAAGCCATGATGATGCCCAAACGGCCAATGCAGGTCACAACTGTTCTGAAGCAGAACATACCTGTAAATGAGAGAAAGAAAATAATTTTATGCACATTCAACCTGGCAGGTCATTGCTATTTGACATCAATGTTATCATAGACAATAGACATAGACTCACTCTCAGGGATTATATCAGTGGTGAAGCAAGATGCTCCAGCTACAATATTGGCCGTAGCAAAGGGAAGACGCTGTCCAATACGGTCGATGGTGAAGAGGAAGGCAGGAGGGAACTCCACCAAGCCAGAGATCAGGATGTCAATGTATACATCTCCCCCAGAATGCCGAGGTGCATAATAAGACCCTGGTAGACAATAGCACTAGTGAACCTGGAGGAAAGACACAAGTTATTTACTGAGGGATCAAAGTGACTGTAAAGGAAACCATATAGTTGTGATTAATAAGGCTATTATAGTTCTTGATATTTTCTTGTTGTTTGTGGAAAAGGTTTTACCAGTTGAAACTAGTGAGGATGAAGATGTGTTTTCTCATGTTTGGAGTTCTGATTAGGTCCATGAATGAGACAGTTGAGGTCTTGGCATTGCCGTCTCTCATTGTATGTAAGACACAGTAGCGTATGAAAGTTATTCTTCAATCTAGTTTACCATGCAGTGCTGTCTGTGAGTGTCTGTACGATACATCAGCCAAATGTGTGTAATAACAAACTACATTTCAGTAACTGGAGCATTCTTTCTTTTCTTCAATTTGATATACTCTTCAAAGCACTAATTACTCACAATGTTATTGGAGAGGGTTTTCTTGTTTTCTCTAGCTATTGCCTCAGTGATCTCCACAGCTTTCTTTGCTGAGAGAGAAGCCATATTGGAGACTCTGGGATCAGCCTGGAAGCCAGAATAGAAAATTCAATATAAAAATCTTGAATACATGAAACACACAAACAAAAATCTATCTGAATATCTACAGTATGAGGCAGTTCCAGTTCTTATCAGTAGTAGGACAGGAAGAGGATGTAAGGTGCAGTGATGATCACCTGCAGCCAAAGCCAGTCTGATGAAGTAACTCCCCTCTCTCTCCAGATGAAATCTCGCGTCTTGTGACGGCCGGCCGCCCAACAACCTGCCCGCTTGACCCTATCCCCTCCTCTCTTCTCCAGACCATTTCCGGAGACCTTCTCCCTTACCTCACCTCGCTCATCAACTCATCCTTGACCGCTGGCTACGTCCCTTCCGTCTTCAAGAGAGCGAGAGTTGCACCCCTTCTGAAAAAACCTACACTCGATCCCTCCGATGTCAACAACTACAGACCAGTATCCCTTCTTTCTTTTCTCTCCAAAACTCTTGAACGTGCCGTCCTTGGCCAGCTCTCCTGCTATCTCTCTCAGAATGACCTTCTTGATCCAAATCAGTCAGGTTTCAAGACTAGTCATTCAACTGAGACTGCTCTTCTCTGTGTCACGGAGGCGCTCCGCACTGCTAAAGCTAACTCTCTCTCCTCTGCTCTTATCCTTCTAGACCTATCGGCTGCCTTTGATACTGTGAACCATCAGATCCTCCTCTCCACCCTCTCCGAGCTGGGCATCTCCGGCGCGGCCCACGCTTGGATTGCGTCCTACCTGACAGGTCGCTCCTACCAGGTGGCGTGGCGAGAATCTGTCTCCGCATCACGTGCTCTCACCACTGGTGTCCCCCAGGGCTCTGTTCTAGGCCCTCTCCTATTCTCGCTATACACCAAGTCACTTGGCTCTGTCATATCCTCACATGGTCTCTCCTATCATTGCTATGCAGACGACACACAATTAATCTTCTCCTTTCCCCCCTCTGATAACCAGGTGGTGAATCGCATCTCTGCATGTCTGGCAGACATATCAGTGTGGATGACGGATCACCACCTCAAGCTGAACCTCGGCAAGACGGAGCTGCTCTTCCTCCCGGGGAAGGACTGCCCGTTCCATGATCTCGCCATCACGGTTGACAACTCCATTGTGTCCTCCTCCCAGAGTGCTAAGAACCTTGGCGTGATCCTGGACAACACCCTGTCGTTCTCAACTAACATCAAGGCGGTGACCCGTTCCTGTAGGTTCATGCTCTACAACATTCGCAGAGTACGACCCTGCCTCACGCAGGAAGCGGCGCAGGACCTAATCCAGGCACTTGTCATCTCCCGTCTGGATTACTGCAACTCGCTGTTGGCTGGGCTCCCTGCCTGTGCCATTAAACCCCTACAACTCATCCAGAACGCCGCAGCCCGTCTGGTGTTCAACTTTCCCAAGTTCTCTCACGTCACCCCGCTCCTCCGCTCTCTCCACTGGCTTCCAGTTGAAGCTCGCATCCGTTACAAGACCATGGTGCTTGCCTACGGAGCTGTGAGGGGAACGGCACCTCCGTACCTTCAGGCTCTGATCAGGCCCTACACCCAAACAAGGGCACTGCGTTCATCCACCTCTGGCCTGCTCGCCTCCCTACCTCTGAGGAAGTACAGTTCCCGCTCAGCCCAGTCAAAACTGTTCGCTGCTCTGGCACCCCAATGGTGGAACAAACTCCCTCACGACGCCAGGTCAGCGGAGTCAATCACCACCTTCCGGAGACACCTGAAACCCCACCTCTTTAAGGAATACCTAGGATAGGATAAAGTAATCCTTCTAACTCCCCCCCCCCTTAAAAGAGTTAGATGCACTATTGTAAAGTGGTTGTTCCACTGGATATCATAAGGTGAATGCACCAAATTGTAAGTCGCTCTGGATAAGAGCGTCTGCTAAATGACTTAAATGTAAATGTAAATGTAAGTAGAGGGTGAGGGGCAGGATGAGAATTACCACACTGAAGAACATCTGGTAGACGACTCCCACAGTTCTCCTGTACTCTACTCCTACCAGCTCAGTGACTGAGGAGAGGGGGTAGAAGCAGGGCATGAGGACAGGACACAGAGGATATGTAACGAGTCCCATGTGTTGCTGGTGAGAGAGTCAGGCGCAGGACAGCAGATACGAGTAAAAAAAACGTGCTTTACTCAAAAAAGACAAATATACAAAGTAACATCTTGAGCACACACAGACAGACCGAAATTACAATAAACAATCACTCACAAAAACCATGTGGGGAACAGAGAGTTAAATAATGAACAAGTGATTGTGGGATTGACAACAGGTGTGTGAAACAAAGACAAACAAATGGAAAATGAAAAGTGGATCGGCAGTAGCTAGAAAGCCGGCGACGTTGACCGCCGAACACTGCCCAAACAAGGAGAGGGACCGACTTCGGCGGAAGTCGTGACCTATGGACGAGAGAGGAAGCCTCTGACATGATGCTATAGTCAAAAGTGTTGTGACTGACGTATTATCTCCACAAGTGCAATATGATGTGATTATTACAACTACAATTTCTAAAACTACAATTTGAAATGTAAAATTATAATTCAAATGTTAAGCTTTTAGACATTGTTTAAAAAAAGCAATGTTGTCATACTCAGGACATATCCAGCCACCCTCCCTTGACACCAAAGCCATAGAATGCTCAGAAGACTAGCATGGATACTCAATTTGGAGACCATGCTACACGGATTCCCAAAATCCCATTCATGAGGTTGGACATTAAGAAGCTCTTCTTTCTGACAAATCTAAAATGGAGAAAAAGGAACAGCCAGAGGATGGAAATTCAAATCTTTATATTTAATTTTTCCATCTCTGCACATAGAATTTCAGAAGTGTATGTCTTTCATTCAGGGTTCACTCTCTTTTAGCAAGTCCATTTTCCTTCACTTTTTCTCATTAAGTCAGTAAGAAATCTGCACTGGTAGGACCTTCTGTCTGACCCACATAGCCTTCGGTATCTGTCAGCCAGGTATCCAATGGCTATGCTGCCTATGAAGAAGCCCACATTGAGTGTCGCCTGGAATATGTCCACCGCCCAGACAACAGCACACACCAGGTCAAACTGAAATTCACAAATACCTTATCATTCACTGTCATTTTAATTGGTTCTTTGTTCTGACATTCAATTAAAATTGAACATATATTTCATGAATATTTCATAAAGTTTTCAACCTTGGTCACAAAGGACTGCCTGACTTCGTAGTCATACTCCCAGCCTACCTTGCAGGAGGTCATGGGAGCTTTGCTGCAGTGGGCGTCGGTGAGGTCAGACTGGGTTGTCACAGGTCAGACCCGTATTGTTCCAGTCCAGGTCATACTGCTCACACTGACTGTGGACCAGCACTCCTGAGGTGTTGACCAGAGGGACCGTGATATTTCTGGCGTCCATCAGGTTCCAGCCACAGCTCTGCCGGATCTGACTCACCCCTGAGTCCCGGCACCAATGCTCTGGGGTGAACCCCTGGAACATAATGCCTACGTAGACCCATGGCATGGAGACCATGCAGAGCAGGAAAAGGATTCACTTCTGGGATCACCCCAGCTTGCCCGCCTCCTCTAGGTTGTCATCAAAAGTGTACAAGTATATGGTTGCAGTTTTCAGTCACTAAGACATTTGTGACTGCAGAAAGACCTGACCATGGTTTTTCAATGGTCCAACAGAGGTTGACCTTCGACCTATCAGTGACTGACGATGCATTTAGACACGTTCACTAGAGCAGGCTTCAGACTTCATGGGGATCTTACAATTGAACTCTACAGAATTCTTTAATAATCTGTTTGGTTTGATGAAGGGCCAAATCCAATAACACATTCATTGACGGTCCATCACAAACCACAAAATGTTAATTGTTACAGTATACATTAGTGTATACTGTATGTATATTTGTTGTCTTGAATTTACCTGGTCTTGGTGAGTTCTAGATGCATTGCCCACTCAATTACATGTTATTTAATCATGCCACTATGTCCATTTCATTTCGGTCAATATTTACTGTATTGTAAAAACTGAATTCGTCTCAACTGTGCTTTCGTCACTTTTTAAAAGTTTACAGTGGAAAGTCAACATGGTCAAAAGAATGAAAAATCTTACAGAAATGTAGGTCTACCTCACATTTTCCTTTTGAAGCCTCAGTGATTTATGACTAGGGAAACATACAGTACTGGTGTACAGTACTGAGACTTCTGAGGTTCTGTTCAATAAATGCATCAACCTGTTGACCTTTCATAGTAACCTTAGTGAAATCTCCACAATCCTGGAAGTGCTAAATGATGTTACTCTTTACTAGAAACAACAGTGACGGACAGCTGAGCTCTTTTTTTATTCAAATAATGCAACATTTTTACATCAAAATTTAAACATGAAAACAGACAAAAAGCAGTAAAACATGTTTGAGAAAGTAACATACAAGAACCAAATCACCTCCAAAAGTACCAACTCATCAGAGTGGAGCTCCTTATCCCATTATTCATACCCACACAGATGAACCAAGCAGACGTGCTTTGGTGCTTACAGCAGACCTAGACATTATACAACGAGCAAGGATTTCCTTCACATTACTACCACACAGGATTACTTTCCATCACTCCTGAAGAAAGGTAGCAAGTGATCTTTCCCCATATCAAAGTACCTGAAGACATCTCATTTTTTCTCAGGGACCAAACTCAAACACTGACTTGCAATGGTTTGAAGTCTTAGTTTTATTTATTTATTTTTTTCATCTGACTTCTACAGTAATGTCTGTTTTAAATATTAGCCTTTGTGCAGTTATGTCACAATTTCAATTCATGATCTTGGAGGTGTGGAAACTTATGAAAAGAAATGCAAAATTAGAACAATTTTATAATCTCGCACAACATTGTGAATTTTTTTCTGCTGTTATTCCAAAACGTTTCTCCTATTAATAACACGTACAGCTACAAACCTTAATAAATACCCTGAAAGGTGAACCATTATTTTTTGGATAAGGTTGCTATGGCCAGCGGCTTGCTAATAAGTGTGTGAACATTAGCTTCAACACTGGTGATAAACACTGGCATAACAAATAAACTCTCCAATTTGAAGTCTGAAGAGAGACAACGGTAACAAGAATCCTGTAGCCAGACTGGTTAGTGAGGCAAGTTCCACTTCAAAAGCTTTTTCTAATTACTGTTCTGTACCACTGACATTAATATGAGACATTGTCCCAACTGCAAATACATGAGTGGAATAAGTGACTGCCTGTGTACATGTGATTTGTGTACTTGTGTGTGCCAACTGATAAATGCTAAATTAATTTCAAATAATCCATATTTTCCCAGAAAGGTAATACTGTGATTTCTGCTAAAGACCCAGTAAAGGGATAGATATGGCTGAGTAAGACCGAAAAGGGGATCTCAAGCTCACAAATACATTGCATCTTTAATGGCACTAGCTACAACTTTCATGACTTCCGTTTATGAGGGATAGCACATGCAATTTGGCAAAAAGTGAGTTTCAGCTCTACAGAAAACGTCCCTTTTCAAATAAACTTAGGTCATGACTTTAACAAGGCAACATCAATAAGCAAAGTTAATTTATAGCATTTAACAGATACAGGAACTAGCTGTGCCTGTTATACATATGGTACATATGGAGTGCAAGTACAAAACCACATGATGATTTGATATACTGTTGTTGAATAAATACGATTTAGGGAACTCTAAAAAAAAAATACAACCTAAGAATCTCATGTACCAATGAGTTATGGTTTGAGCAACACAGTTTCAAGTCCCTGTTTTCCCAATAACTTATTTTCCATTTTCACAACAATCCATTCAGGCAGAGGCCAATCATGTCCAATCCTGGCAAGGTTAGCAGTATAGAGTTTTACAGAGCAAATCAGAACACAAAATTAAATATTAAAAAACTTGAATAAGCAATTCTCAGGAAGATGCAAGTGACAAAATAGAATACCATTACCTATGTACATAAATTAAATCAAACAGTACAAAAACAATGAATTGATGAAAAACACTCATCAGGAAGGCATCGACTTTCTTTCGAAGAGGTCCCCCCCCCAAAAAATCTGCTCTTTAAAACTGTAAACAGCCAACAGACATTCTGCATCGTTCCCTTTACAAAATAAACAAAACGCCTCTAAGGGTTTCAGCTTTCTTGCGTTGTCGTCGTTGTGTGGAGACATTCAGAGAAAGAGAGAGAGAAAGAGTAAGAGAGAGATATTAGTTCAGGTGGACGGGAGAATGGGGAGTCCCTCACACTCTCAGCAGGTCCTCATCGCTGTCATCCTGGGGCTCTTGTTGTTTCCTGTGGGGGGGTCTGTCGTCACGGTGAGGCTTGGCCCTTCCCCTCCTCCCCCTGTCCTCCAGGAGCCCCACCAGGTCCTCATCACTCTCCTCCTCCAGCAGGGCGCTGCGGAGGGGTCCTGAAGTGCGGGTCCTGGAGCTCGAGGGCCGTAGAGTGGTCCGACCACCATGGACACGCACCCCGGGGACAGATAGGACCTCGTCCTCACTGTCCTCCTGCTCGTCCAGGGAGAAGGAGCGCAGGGCGTCGCCGTTGACGGGCTTGGTGGTGATGTGGCCGTTCTCCTGGCCCTCCTTCCCGAGGCGAGAGGACATGGCTGGGGCCTCCATCTCCTCCATCAGCCACTCCATTTCATCGTCCCCTCCCTCATCATCCATGGTCACCTGCAGGGACAAACAGACAGACAGGGGAGAAGATTCAGCACTGGGAACTCACCACACCATCATTGATATGGAATCAATTACTTTAAAATATAAACAGAATTGAAGAGACTATATACTGTAGCTGGTTGATTTGATCTGTACTGTACTATAGGGTTTATTGGTGTGGATACCTTGGAGTATTTATAAGAAACAGGGGTTCCTCTCCTGCAACATCCAATCACTTTCTGTATAACCAGCTCCCTGGAAATAGAAAAGATTTAGGAAAAGATGAAAAGATAATAGGATGCATGTACCATATGACCAAAACACACTGAAGCTGTATTCACAAATTAGTATCTATAGCCCCTATGCGAGATGTATCTACCTCCTCTCTCGTTTGTGCAGTAGCAGAACCAGCAGACAGATGGTCAGCACAACCAATAGCACACTCAGGACCGCCCCCACAGCCTGGCTCCTCCCAGACAAGGCCCTATGGTCCTCCCCTCCGTCATCATCAGTCTGCTTGGACTCGGAGGTATCCACAGTTCTGTACGGCACACCAGACAAAATGTCACACTTCTACTTTATACAGCATCTTTCATTCAAATTCAAAGTCCAATTCAATGTATGGACTGGTAATAGAATTAACAGCTCTGGGTCGCTTTCAATAGACACAACTGGAAGAAAGCGCTTTAAAGCTGAAGTTGAAAAGCCTTTTTATAGGCCAACTTCAGGTAGTACTTCCTGTTTCAAAGCATTTTCTCCTTTTTTGAAACAACTGAACACTATCCTGATGTCTGTGTGTCGAGTTGTTCACTCACACTAGGCCACAGACAGTGGAGGTGTGCCAGATGAAGAGGTACTGGCATCCGTCCGTCTCCAACAGAAACTCTGGGATGCCCTCCCCGGCTGAGGGGTTACATTGGAACAAGATGGCCGACGACACCGTATTGGAATTGTCCCGCATACACACAGACTCCGATGGGACCAGCACGTCCAGATTACCACCTGAGGAGAAAGAGTCCATCCGTCAATCACAAGCAGCTTAATGGAGTGAGCTCATTGAGTCATTGACGTCAATGTAAGTATACATGATTACCAATTACTGTATCTTGTGAGTGATGTTGACATCTGTCTCATCTTTAATAAGTGCAAGGTGAGGCACTGAGGATGTTTGCAAGGTGAGGCACTGAGGATGTTCAACACCACGATCCAAACCCACCCATACTCTATTCCCCAAAGGCCCAGACCACTTTGGAGTAAACCTGTGTCTAGCTTGTGTCTTACCTTTGATGTAGTACTTGGCCTTGCTGGAGGAGCCGATCTTCCTACTGTAGTCTCCGTTGATCTTCACCTGGCAGATGTTGGCCCCGAGACACATGGAGAAGGAGCTGTCGGTGATGCCTGACAGCTGAATGTCATAGATGTACTTGTCCCCATTGGAGCGAATGTCCCCAGAGGCCTGGTGGAGCCTACAGAGTGGACAGACGGACAAAAAACCTGGCCTGAGTACATTCATAAAAGGCTTATTTTATCTTCCCTCTAGTACATTTCTAAACATTTGTTTTATGTTCCCTGCTGCAACTGTAGAGAGGTTCAATTGCATCAAAGGCCCACTGGTGTTGTAATAGGCATTTAGGCAGTTAAGAGGCCAGAGCAACATTTGACCATTTATGACATAAGAGGCTTTGACCCATAGAGATCATATTAAATTACTAGAGGGGTTGTCATAAACCCTCAAAGTTCCACAATGGGCCAAAATGGCAGCCATCTTAGTCAGGGAGAAATCCAAAACCAGTCTAATTGGAATGAATGGCAGTAGAGGCATAGGTGATGCATTTCCTGCTTTGACTTATGCAGGAAAATAAAAGTAAGGCATGTGATGTATCAGAAATTGTGTATTGGAATTATAAATATAGTTTATACAGGTTTTATTCACAATTTTTGTATAAATAGCTTCTAGAATATATGTAAACAGACCATAAATATCACAGATTTTGTTTTCTTGGAAAGTCGTGAGTGCTATTATATGATTATTTGTTGCATTTACAACTTGTCAAAGTCCTATCATCAACTGATTTGAGCCAGTGTAATGGCTGTGAATTGACTGCATTGTTTGAATGGAATGTTGGCTTTTTGGGAGTTAAATTTGAAACATTTATGGAATCATTCCTCTAAAACAGGTTGGCTGGCTAGCTAGCTAGTTAATACACATACAGTGAAAATAAATTATTCACATTCATTGTTTTACACAATATCTTATCACAGCACTGGCAAAACCATAGTTGACCAGCTCCCTGACAAACATGGCTGATCTTTGGACCATCATAAGAAGGTTCATCTCCATTCTAGTATTCTAATTCCTAATTCTATGCTTTGACCTATGATCAATGACCTGGAAGATAACATGTTTTTGTTTTGTTTTTTTAAACATGTAAAAAAAAAAACATGTTTTCGGCTCAGCACATGAACTTGACTCATAACAGGTGTCAATATAATATTATCAGGGTTAATTGTTTAACTCTAGCTTTATGACCGTTACAAAAAAATATTTTTTCTATACTGGTCCCCCATGGGAATCAAACCTACAACCTTGCCGTTGCAAGCACCATGCTGTACCAACTGAGCGACACGGGACTAGAATGGAGAGGTGGCCTGGGTTGTTGTGACAATAAAGTTGGTTGATTGAACTGTGTTAGTGGTGAGAGGTGTCACCTGTAGTAGAGGGCCCCCAGGCTGAAGTTGGCACCTGTATCGGGGACTTTGATGGTTCCGTTGACCATCACCACCTCACGTTGTTGAGCAGCGCATGCCGCACGCGTCTCCCAGCCCAGCACAAACTCACACGAGGCTTCATCCACGCTAAGCACAGAGACACAGACATTTAGTCAGAGAGTGTGTGTACAGTATATGTGTCTGTGTGAGCGTTAACAGGAATCCTTGAAAGAGCGACAAATGAAACCGTGAGCGATGGAAAAGTTGAACTAGAAAAATAAACATGACGTTCAAGACTTGAAAAGGACATTTAAATGGTCAATTTTCAACTACGGAGGTTAAAGTGCCTCCAACTTGATCATTCAGTAACTTTTCCTAGTGTTATTGAGATTAATAAGTTTGTTTTGCCCACAGGTCCACATATTAGTTGCTGACTGGAGGCCAGCTGGCTTTCCTCTGTAGGAGAGAAGGCCAGGTCCCAGATCTGTTTGTGCTGTATAGCCAACAACCATAGCAGCTGGTTATCTGTCACGAACAGATCTGGGACAAGGCTACAGGCAAGGAGGCTCTCCCAAGCGAACTGCTTACAGCCCACTCACCTCAGCAGCTTGGGCTGGCCTATATTAGGACCACAGGTCAGCTGGACCACTGTCTTGGCCTTGAGGCCATTTCCACACACAGTGTCTCCCATGGTGTAGCTCACTAGGATCTTCTTATCTGGGAGAGGGAGGGTTGGTTAAGGCAATACATCTATCACAGCTTATTTTAGTGGGTTGGGACACAAGCCCAAGAACAATGTGAAACGTAACACATGACATTCCAATTTTGAAAGAGTTTCCTCCAGTCCTGCTAAGGTGTGGGTGTGAGGGAGCTGTAAGACCCACCAGAGACGGCCATCTTCTGGGTGTAGACACGGCCCAGGGTCTGGGTCTTCCCCTCGCTGGTCCTCCGGCACACTGTGGCTCCCTCAGGGCAGTCTGGCAGGCCCCCATGGATCCCCTGGCACAGGTTGATATAGTACCTGGAGAGAGCACAGCCAAGCTAAAGCTCAAATAGTTTTTTTTTCTAACAGCTTGCCACTACTGTGCATTTTCACTCATCATCAAGTTGTACAGAGGGAGAGAAAGACAGAATGGGAGAGGAGTAGGAGGGAGAGAGAGAGGAAGATACAGAGAAGGAGTAGGGAAAAGCTAAACATACGCCATTTTGTTGTGGCTGAACTTCCAGGGCTCTGTGAGAGAGGAGAGGGTGCGCAGGTCGTAAGTTTGGTGCTGGTTCACCAGCTTACACTCCATCTTCTTGGGTGGGCATACAGTCGTGGTTCTCCACTGGAAGGTGGCAGCGCAGCCTCCTGTCTCACTGAGAAGCTCTGGGGTGCCATGGCCGGCTGACTGGTCACAGGTGAACAGGATGGACGACTGCCTCTTCCCTGTAACTGAGAGGGAGACGACACACACAGCAGTATTGAGCACAGTTAAGCCCAGAGCCAACTCTGTTCCACATTATACAAGATCGCCTAAAAGCATTGCTTCGACCAGTAATTACCATTAGCGCAGAATCCCCATTTCCTGTCCTTGTTAAAGTCGCTGGTGGTGGCACACCAGTCTCTCCCATCCATCCTGCCCTCGGTTGTACACGCTGTGTACGACTTCTTCAGGAAGTTGAAGGGAAACACGCACACCTCCTCATTCTCAGTCACTAAAAAGGAAAACATGTACAGCAATAAAAAAAACAGCACTATATTTTGTCTCAAATGAGCTTCACTTTGGGATACAACACCACATCAAGGCATCATAGGTCGCATCTTAAATAACACCATATATATATATAGGTGTCATTAGCGGCTTAGTCATAGATTCAGAGGCAGGACTGACTGAGAACAGTCTAACCTGCTGGGCAGATGTCTCCTCCTCCGTACTGCATAATGACAGCCTGCTCCTCGTGTTTGTAGTCCATAGTCATGGCCTGGCTGATGCCATAGGAGAATGCTGAAACGCCCGGCGACTGCACACACACTGCACTGTTCTTACATTTGGGGTCCGTCACCGCCCCACACACATTGATCTTATAGGTCTCTGAACCGACGCCGGGCACCTGGAAGAGAAAGACAAAGGGTATCAACAAGGATGAAAGGCATCATGAAACAGAATAACTACTTAGAAAGCCCTGTCCACCTAATACATGGACAACTGTGTGTTAATGCATAGATAAGAAATATAGCTAAGTAGAAGTAGGTATATCGAGGGTAAGAGGCCACGTATGAAAGGTCAACCCACCTGGATCTCCCCAGAGAGGGGTGAGAGGTCAAAGGTGAACTGCAGCTGTGAGTCAGTTAGGTTACAGAAACTGGTCTGAGTGGCATCAGGACAGACCAGCGGAGTGGCCCATTCAAACACATACATACAGTCCTGCTTCCTGATCATCTGGGGCGAGCCCTGGGGGGACAGGAAAGAGGCTTTCATTCTGCAAAGGCAGCTTTCAACACAAGAACCATCAGTGAGAAAAGGTCACTAATAAATAGACACTCCATCTGTGAAACGTGTGGTACTGACCAGCTCCAGGCCTCTCTGGCAGGTGAACAGGATGGTGGAAGTGTAGTTCTGGGTGGAGTCAGAGGGGCAGGTGGTGGTGCTGTTGAAGGTGATTGACACCTCATTGGTCATGCTGTTGAACTCCGGGGTGGAAGTGATTCGACCAATGTCCTGTTAGCAGGAGAGAGACAGAGATAAATCCTTAAGCATGCTGGTTTGTAAACACAGAAGGAATACTATTAAAGAGTCTTCATTTCTGCTGTGTGTGTTGTGGTGCATGCGTTTCTCTGCGTGTGACTCACTACAGGGGGCCCCTCGTCAGGGTCCATGCAGACAGCGGCCCCTGGGGGACAGGTGACCCCAGGGATGGGGTTGAGGGGCTGGCAGATGTTGATGTAAAAGTCAGGGGACTGGTCCTTGTCCACCAGGTCCTCGTCTGTGGCCATGTAGTAGCCCGTCACATGGATCAGAGGAGTCAGGTCGATAAGGGTAGAGCCGTTCAGGACTGAACACTTCACCTATGGAAACATCATGAAAGAGAGAGACGATGGGGACTAGCAAAGAAAAAAGATACATCAGATGTTTACATATTAAATTGCCTCTTAGATATAATACACCCAATACAGTACACCAAATTTGAATAGAAAGTTGACAGCTGTTGGTTGAGATCTGAACACCTCAATATGATGTCAGTTGAGGTAATTCAGCAGACTGAACATTATTAAGTATTAAGAAAATCTTTGTCACCTGTGTAAAGCAGCACATGCATGTAGTTTGTTTATTCAACACAGACAGTCAGTTACATCAGTAACAATAGATGACCAGTACATTGACTTGTTTAAAATGAATTTACATCAAGGACTGGTAAGCACTATCAAAGAAATTCCACCTATCAATTAGGGGCTAGGTAATGCAAATTGCCATATTACTTATGTCTATCTAATCTTTTCAGTTATACTCAGTCTAGGGAGTATAAGGCTACGGGTTGTTTTGGAATTGGGAAAAGACACTTGTAATTACCTGCTGTTCGCACACCAGGGGCGTGTGCCAGGAGAAGAAGTGTGTGCACGTGTTCTTGTCTGAGTACACCAGTACTGGCCCCGTGCTGGCCTCTCCGTGGGCCTTGCATACAAAGCTGATGATGCTTTTGTGTGTGATGGCGGGGTTGGCTGCACACACAGCCCCGCCCTCATAGGTCAGTTCCACCACCTGGTCCAGGTATGACAGCTTCCTGCTGGCCCGCCCGCCACTCAGAGCACTCTTGGTCTCCTTGATACACACACCTGCACCTTCACGCACAAACAACTACATTACCATAAGCAACTGAACAGACTGTCTACGTTGATCAAACTCAAGTCTAAGCACTCCATTTCTAGAAATTTTGCACAAGGATTCATTATTATTATTTTTTTTAAATATATGTTTATTTTGTATTTCACCCCCTTTTCCTCCCTACTTTCGATCTTGTCTCATCGCTGCAACTCCCCAACAGGCTCGGGAGCCAAAGGTCAAGTCATGCGTCCTCTGAAACACAACCTGCCAAACCGCGCTTCTTAACACCCGCCCGCTTAACCCGGAAGCCAGAGGAGGAAACACCGTTCAACTGACGTCCGAGGTTAGCCTGCAGGCGCCCGGCCCGCCAGAGTCGCTGGAGTGCGATGAGCCAAGTAAAACCCCCCCAGCCAACCCCCCCTGGCCAAACCCTCCCCTAACCCAGACGACGCTGGGTCAATTGTGCGCTGCGCCCTATGGGACTCCCGATACAGCCCGGGATCGAACCCGGGTCTGTAGTGATGTCCGGGTCTAAAGCACGTGATGCAGTGCCTTAGACCGCTGCGCCACATTTTTTGTTAGCTTTTTCAGTTTCAAAATGTCTCATGTGAATGTTTGAATGTCTTTGAACATCTAGTTCTCTTCATCCAGGAAGGTAACATATTAGAGAACCAGCCTCACAGTCCTAAGTCTAAAGCAGAGCCGCAGACCTAATACAAAATACCACTGAATAAACCAACATCGTCTAGAAATGTCTGCTTAATTTCTACACAGTTGTCTTGGGACCCCTGTCTGGTCCATGGCTCAGTAAGCTGATCACTGCTGGATGGCAGACACATTGGCAGTCCTGTTGATTGATTCCTGATGGGATGTGGCTTTGACCAGTATTAGAGCTTTCCCAGCCAACCCAGAGCTTGTGAGATAGAATATAGTCTTACCTGTGTCTGGTCCACAGCCTGCGTTGGCCACTTCCCCACACACGTTGAGCCGGAACATCTTCCTAGGGTCCAGGTTGTCATACACAGTGTAGCCTCCCTCCTGGCTTAGTCCATTCAGGTCAAAGAGGTGGCCTGGGTTCAGGAGGGCAACACAGTACATACATACACGTGTCCAAATGTATTTAAAAAAAAAAATAAAACTACTACACCGAGATTCTATGAGAATGATGGTATTTTTCAATGATAATCATACTAACTGCAAATACTTTCTCCAATTTTTTTTAATATGGTCTAGTGCAGGCAGCGGTCTTTCAGTTTTCAGTGGCTGTGCGTGGGAATGGCACTCACCGGTGACTGGATTGGTGACTCTGCAGTCGCCATGCTGGCTGCTGTTGAGGGGGCAGGCGGCTGCAGTGAACCACATAAAGGTATAGACACAGTCCTCTATGGCCATGATCAGGGTTGGTCTTGAGTCCTGGGGCAGAAACACAGTCCGTCTACTCAGTTACATTTTAGTCATTTAGCAGACACTCTTATCCAGAGGGACTTACAGTAGTGAGTGCATTCATTTTCATACTGGTCCCCCGTGAGAATCGAACCCACAACACTGGCGTTGCAAACGCCATGCTCTACCTATTGTGTGTGTGCATATCTGTGCGTGTGCATATTTGTGTTTATGCGTAATGTGTGTATCTGCATGTGTGTGATGTCTATAATCCCTTACCACTTTGTCCCGGTCACATTTGAAGCGTATGATAGTGCTCTTATTCCTTTGTCCACCGGAACACATCTCTCCGTTGGTGTACTTGAGTACAAGGATGTTCTGATCCCACTGTGGGGCAGACTCTGCCTCTCCCAGACTCACATAGTGCTCCCCGCTCTTCAGACAGGACGCTGCGTTGGACGGACACTTCCAGGAGCCTACAACATGAGGAGAGAAATATGTATCCCATGGTTCAGAAGGCGAGCATAATTGCACAACTCAAATAGTGAATGAAGACTTTGAGAACGCTGATATTTGTTCACACAAATGGGGAAATAAAAAAGGATATAGGCACCACCAGTGTCCTTCATTTAAAGGATGCTGGTGTTGAGGATAGGCACTTACCCCCCTCTTGCACCAGAGACTTGCAGACATTGATGTAGTAGCGCTCCTGCTTCCCAGTGCTGGGCTCCACCACCCAGTTTCTGGAGTTCAGGGCCAGAGAGGAGAGGTCGTACGAGTTTCCATTAGAATCTCTGTGAGAGGAAGAATAAAAAGTAGTTAGAAAGATAGGAGACAAAGGGGAAACCAGTCATTGTCTGGGAGAAAGAGAAGGTTGTGGTTGGAAGAGGGCTCCCAGAATATAATAAAATATGACTATGCGTACTGGTATGAGCAGCTGGTAGTTTTCACGGGGATACAGGCGAGAGCTGTACGCCAGGTAAAGAGGTAGGTGCACTCTGCAGTTTCCTTGATAAATTCTGGCACCCCCTATAGGCAGAAACAACACAAAACAACCCCAGTAACTACGACATCCAAGCACACATTGGGACAAGCAGAGAAGTTGCATTAGAGGTTTCCTCTTTCGCTACGCTCAGACTCACAGGGTTCATTTTAGGATGACAGGAGAAGTAGATCGCTGTGGATCTCTGATAGATCCTATGGCAGGTCTCCCCACCAGTGTAGTTGAGTACCAGCTGTTCTCCAACATAGCTCAGAGTCTGGGAGGCCATGCCTAATACATTATAAAACAAAAGCAACATGCCTGAGGTTTTTGATCAGTTACTAACAAACCAAAATCAAAGCTTTTTTAAAGACCAAGTATTTTATACAGGTTTACATACCGGCAATTCTGTGGGTGCTGCCTTCCACCTGACAGACTGACACCTGGTCACCGCCTGTGTCTTTGTGTGTGCAGATCCCTCTCTGAAGCCCCCCACAGACAGAGAAGTGGTACTGGTACTGGCCACTCTTCACCATGTAGTCCTTCCCTGACAGGGAACTCATGTCAAACATGTAGCCACTTCTGGGGTCCTTGACTTTACAGTTTTCACCTGCAGGAGTCAGGGAGAGGAGAGTTAACTTGAGCATGATGATGACACTAGTGGAGAGAAGTAACAGTCTTAGTCAGAGCCACGACATTAAACACGGCAGCCTCCTCCTCCAAAACCTACCCTGAGCGCTGGTGAGAGGGCACGCCTCGGAGGTTCTCCAGATGAACACATATTCACAGCCGTCTTGGCGGTCAAATACAGGAGAACCCTATTAGTAAAGGAACCAACCAAGAAAAATATAGGTATTAGGAGGGAAAATATATGGTATTAGGATCAGTAACATCAAAAAGTAAAATTTCACACAGATTCCTGCCATTGATATGTACACCAACTCTATGGCCATAACATAGAAGAGCATTCCCATAGAGAACAAGATGCGTGTATTTTACTCACAGGGTTGTCGTCACACTGGAAGATGATACGTGTGGAGTAGTGGTCTGTGTCACAGCGGTCCCCGTTGAGGTAGACAATGCTGATGGAGCCGTCAGAGGCCACCTGGGGGCTGGACTGGACGTAGCCCAGGTTCACACCTTTACCCTCCATGGTGCCACATGCACCCAAGAGGCCCGCTGCAGATGCACACATAGATGCATGTACAGTAGTTAAAACACAAAGCTAGAAATGGTCAAGAGTAATGCTACACTGATGGTACAGCACAGAGGTATTCCTCCTCATTGGCTGGCATATCAACATAGGCTCATGGCGTGTGACTCACCGGGGCAGCCCTGGACCGGAGGCAGAGGTTTACACACGTTGATGAAGAAGCTGCGTTTCTTAGCCTGTTCAGCCGTGTCAATGGCCACCCAGGGACTGTCTTCACTGTCCCTGCTCAGGTGACTCAGGTCATACTCGTTACCATGGGAATCTAAAATGGAAGGACAAACAACATCTTTCAATTAATGAAAATACCCATTTCTATGACCAGAGTTTGTTAAGGTGGATAAAGTGATATGCCTCGTTAGAGACGTACTGAAGACATACACACTGTTTTGAAGACATTGACAGTGTTGTTCCTACCAGTGATTTGACAGTCCACAGGGGCAGGGATGCATGCCAGGGCTGTGTAGAACTCAAAGAGGACATCATGGGTGACGTGTGTAGACGAGCTGAGCTCTTCTCGGACCAGTTTCAGAGTGCCAGGGTGGGCGTCCTGGTCACACACAAAACTAATGGTGAAGGTGTCCCTGGTGCCTGGGGGAGAAGGGAGGAATCAGGACAGTTATCAGACCAAATGCTTATGAACTGACTCATTAAAAAGGGCTTTTCCAGAGGATTGAAGACGAAGTTGTTATTTATTTTTTTAAACCTCTCTTTTTGGACTCAACGCGTCAATGTATGGCTCATACATGCATAATAAACGATCTACAGTCCTCTCCCAGCAGAAAAAGGCACAGAATCCTTACATTCTAACCTTACATTCTAACCTCATTTAGTCCATGAGATCTACGTGCTCGTTCCTGTCATGTAATGAACGTGCGCTCTGAAGCAAGTTGGATGAGTGGTTACATGCGCTTACAATTTGTTATTTCGATAAGAGCAAAAATACATTGATCAAATCCACGCATCAGAAGCTAGAAAGCATCTGAAATTAGAAGGTAGATTTATTAGACCTTAGTCGTAGTTTCATTTCTCTCTCTCTCAATACATTTTCTATGCAAACGAGAAAATGTTGTGTTAAAGATGGCATTGTAAACTAAGAAAATAAAGAAAGTCGCACACTCCATATATAAACTCCCAGCAATTTAATGGGTATTTAGCCAACGTTTCGGTATCACTGTGCCTTCCTCGGGGTAATGTCATGAATACTTGAACCAGGTTATGTAGACAAACAGTGCAATTAGTGCAACTAATGACAATAGTGAGGGGTGTGTCATAATGATTAGGTTAATTAAAATGAATTAGTGAAACGGTTAAAGAAATATATATATAGTTTATGGCATATTAAATATATTATGATATTGTTATCATATAGAAACATAATTGAATATTGTAGATCATATTAGCATCAAGATACATTATTGTTTAATTCAAATTTCACATAATTGATTCGTATTTCATTTAATATTTGTTACATGTAATCTTTTGGTTCAGTCTTAATGTATAATGAGCATCATCAACAGGGGGAACATATTAGGTGTACGCTAATAAGCTGTAGCAAGAATATATCAATTTATAAGACTTGTTCATAAAAGAAAGATTTGTTCATAAGAAGGGCCTGAGATCAAAGTCAATATTCAGACCACTAGGGGTCAATGTTTTTAGATAGGATATCCAGTAAGCATCCCTTTGTAGTAGAAGGATCTCGATGTTACCTCCTCTCCTTGGTAAAGCAACATGCTCAATGCCTGTGTATTTGAGGGAGGAGTCCAACAGGAGCTAAATGTCTTCAACTTAACAATTAAGACCCTGACATCAGCTCACCTCAGTGTTCTCAATAAGGGGTTATCATTTGTACCCACTGCATACATAAATGACTTTGATGTCCAGATAGAAGTTTTTCCGTAATCTGAGATTGCGTGAGTTATTTGATAAGAGTGAAATTTACATGACTCCACTTGAAATGTCATCCTCAGTGAGATGTATACATAGGTCTACAACGCTAATCAATAGACTTACCTGTCCTACCGTGAGTCAAGGAGGAGATGGAGTCATTAACCCAGCTGAGGTACCTGACAACTCTGAGAGAACCACATTAGAGCAAAAACCACATTAGAGCAAAAAGTTCATTTGTACCTCCCCCAAACGAAATGCATCCATAGAAATCTCCTGTAGGATTGCTGAAAATGATGTAGGTGACTTATTGAAAGACAAACAGAAACTCAAATCCTGTGATAACCTGAGTAGAGACGAGAGAATGGCTCTTAAAGACTTATCATTAAAAAATGTGACAAAGGGGGAGGAATTTGTAAACAAAATAAATGTGACTGTGAATTAATGTCGCCGACAACTATCTAAAGGTGACTTCTATCACAAACTACCCTAGAATTCCAGCATAATATCACATCCACAGTGGAAAGCTGTTTGGAATCAGGACAAATCACCAAAAAAATGTGTGAAATTTCCCAAGATACCAACTTTCTATACAGTCGCTAAATTACACAAACAAGTGTCTCCTCCTCCAGGTAGACCCACTGTAGCAGCAATCGACTCTGTGACATCCAACATTTCTACATTTGTGGATTACCACATTAAACCGATGGTTGAGAATCTCCCATCTTACTTCAAAGACACTAGTCACATGACCTCATTAGGGCTTAGGAAGGATACCAGCGGGCACCTTGCTGGCCACTTTTGATGTGGAGAGCTTGTACACTAACATCTCACACACTGGAGGCTTGCAGGCGCTACAACACGTCCTTCAGCAGAGAGACTCTCCCCTTGCTCCATCCAATGATTGCATCTTACAACTTACTGAACTGGTATTATCCAATAACTACTTTGTCTTTGAGTCAGACTTTTTCCTTCAAATTCGGGGTGTAGCTATGGGCTACCCCTTTTCCCCCAACTATGCAAACCTGTATGTGGGATAATTTGAAGAAGCACTCCATCATAAAACAGAGACACACCCCTTACATTCTAAAATACTCATATGGAAGAGATACATAGCTGATGTCTTTGTGTCCTGGGAAGGAAGTCAGCAGGAACTAAATGAATTCCAAATTCTACTAAACGAGAGCTCTGAATACCTCAAATTCACCATGCAGACTGATGAGAGAAAAATAAACTACCTGGACTTATGGATCATCAAAGAAAATGATGCATTCTTACATACAAAGCCCACAGATCGCAATACCTTGCTATGTGGGGATAGTGTGCATCCCCTTCCCCTCAAGAATGGTCTACCATATAGCCAGTTATGCAGGGTAAAACGAATCTGTGGCCACCAGTCAGATTTTGACAGCAATGCTAAAAAAATGACAGATAAATTCTAAATGAGAGGCTACAAGGACAAAACTCTTGATGCTGCAATGATGAAAATATCTCAAAAACCAAGAGAGGAATTACTAAAAACTCAACCAAAGAATAAAACAACGCAACCGTCTTTTGCACAAAGTACACCAAGGGTTCGGAGAAAATGAAAGCAATCCTGAAAAAGCACTGGCATATTCTGCAATCAGACCAAAAAAATTAAGAAAAAATAAAAAAATAAAATCGCACACCTCTTCAAGGAACCTCCCCTGGTGGTCTAGAAGCGTGGTCGTAATATTGGAGATAGTTTGGTGAGATCTGACCTGCCCCCTGAGCCCACTCAGACAATCTTGACACTCATTCTAAATGGGAACTACAAAATGTGGCTCGTGCAATAGCACTATAAAAACGTCTTTCTTCAGACACCCACATAAAGGTTAAAAAATCCCTGTTAGGGGTATCATCTCATGCAAGAACAAGAGATTAATCTATCTCATCACCTGTTCATGTGGAAAAGCCTACGTAGGACAAACGAAAAGACAATTTAAAACAACGCATAGCTGAACACCGCAGCTCAATCAGGTGTAAGAACATTGACTATCCAGTAGCAGGTCACTTTGTTGAAGCTAACCATCCCATCTCCTCCCTCAAGTACACAGGCACTGAGCATGTTGCTCTACCAAGGAGAGGAGGTAACATCGAGATCCTTCTACTACAAAGGGAGGCTTACTGGATATCCTATCTAAAAACATTGACCCCTAGTGGTCTGAATATTGACCTTGATCTCAGGCCCTTCTTATGAACAAATCTTTCTTTTATGAACAAGTCTTATAAATTGATATATTCTTGCTACAGCTTATTAGCGTACACCTAATATGTTCCACCTGTTGATGATGCTCATTATACATTAAGACTGAACCAAAAGATTACATGTAACAAATATGAAATACGAATCAATTATGTGAAATTGAATTAAACAATAATGTATCTTGATGCTAATATGATGTAAAATATTCAATTATGTTTCTATATGATAATAGCGTAATATATTTAATATGCCATAAACTATATATATATTTTTTAAAGTTTCATTAAATTATTATGATACAGCCCTCACAATTGTCATTGGTTGCACTAATTGTCTATATAACCTGGTTCAAGTATTCATGACATTACCCTGAGGAAGGCAGAGTGATACCGAAACGTTGATAAATACCCATTAAATTGCTGGGAGTTTATATATGGAGTGTGTGACTTTCGCTGTTAGTCAGCACCCCCACACAAACAAATTTCAGGGTGTGCGCCAGCTCATTTTTTTTTTTAAAGATGGCATTGTAGCCACACAAATACATTTAGAAGATAATTGTCAACCGATCCCAAAGGTGATGGACAATGTTGATTGGCAGGTGGAATGATGTCCAATGAGGTTGCAAGGATTAAAATGGGAGGGATCAGGTCGGGCCAGTATTGTCCAATGAGGTGACAGGGTGAGCTCAACACCACATTGTTTTTTTACTCTCTTTGGGTACACGTTACAGAGGCTCGAGAACAATGACGTTGTACACAATTGTACACCATTTTGGCCTGTTTTGGCTCATGAGCGCTACTTTCAAAACTACTGGCGGAAATTATACCAAACTTCTGGCAAATCTCTATGTCAAAAATGTTTGAGAATGCAGGATATAGCATGAAAAAAAAATGTGGATTCCTTTTCTTAGGCAGCCATGCTAATATTGCCATAGTATGTATCCTAACTTGAGATATGTAATGTGCAACTCTATTATATAAGACTGTATGTACGATGATTTTTGTGCAAATTATGCATTTATGTTGAAGGGAGCAGCTGTGATGATTGAAGATAGCTGGGTCCATTGACTGTACCTGTAGGCCTGTCCAGGTCTCCTTTGTATGTGAGTGTGAGCAGCCCATCAGTAGAGTACTGTAGAGATCTCTCCACTCCCACAGGACCAACAACCAGGCCATGGTCCAGCTCACAGCCAGCTACAGGCTTCCCCTGGTCCTTCCTACACTCTGCCACCTCGTCACAGATATTCACCTGGGGGGGGGGGGGGGTCATATAGTCAGACACAGTGCCCCAAAACACTGCTACACAAACAATGTGTATGTGTACATTTCACTGCAACAGAAGTCAAGTCAGGAACTGGAAACCACAGCTAGTCTGGGAAATGGATTCACTTTAGTTGATTTTCTGACATTTATTTGACAGGGACGATGGACATTAGTCAACATTTCTGGGAATGTGCCATTTCTGCTATGCAGGCCAGAGGCTACAACCTGCCACTGCGTGGAGAAGTTAAAAGGAAACAGAACTAAAACTGCTTGGATATGCATCGATTCCCGGGTCAATTTTTTACGCTGACCCCAAACCGATCCAAATCTGTCAGAAAATCGATTCAAACGTTACGAATTGGCGGTTCATTTCTTTTTAGCTCATGTTACTTTTTCTACATCCCGAAAATACACTATTTTTTTGTGACAAATGATATGTCCTCTCCTTCAGTGCTGAACTTAAGCATGTAACTATGCTGACAGTCATTGATCTACAAGTCAATTTGCAAACAACACAGGCAATATCAGTAGCCTAGTCAAACTGCGCACTGTGCACTGCTTCATGCACTCACCAACGAGAGGTAGGCCGCAAGTCACCTTCAGCATTCAAATGTTTGTAAAATGGCGCAATTCTAGGTTTTATTCATTGAGTGACAACCAATGTTATTTGCTAGGTTATTGTTATCAAATACCTAGTTGAAAACTGTTTTTACCAGACTAAAGTAGCCTAAGCAAGTGCCGGAGACACGACTCATCTGGCTATATAGCCTACCTCAGGGGTGTCAAACTTATTCCATGGAGGGCCTAGAGTCTGCAGTTTTTTTTCTTTCAATTAAGCCATAGACAACCAGGTGTGGGGTATAATTAGTGACCTTAATAAATCAATCAAATACAAGGGAGGAGCGAAAACCCGCAGACACTCGGCCCTCCGTGGAATGAGTTTGACATGTGGCATACCTGCTGATCGACTCATCTGGCTATATACTGTAGGCTACCTGCTGATCGGGGCTTAGGCTAAATTAGATTATATTTTGATTGTTCGGGTTCACCATCAGCAAATCATTTTTGCTTTAATTAAACCTCTACAGGATCGGTGTTCCCCCGCGGGACAGTTGAGCTAATGTGCGCTAATGCGCAAGCATAAGGTTGTAAGTAAAAATAACATTTCCCATGAAATAGACATATCTGATATGGGAAGAAAGCTTAAATTCTTGTTAATCTAACTGCACTGTCCAATTTACAGTAGCTATTACAGTGAAATAAAATCATGCTATTGTTTGAAGAGAGTGCACAGTTTCGAACATAAATGTATTCATAAACCAATTAGGCACATTTGGGCAGACTTGACACAACATTTTGAACAGAAATACAATGGTTCACTGGATCAGTCTAAAAAGTTGCACATGCACTGCTGCCATATAGTGGCCAAAATCTAAATTGCGCCTAAACTGGAATAATACATTGTGGCCTTTCACTTGCATTTCAAAGATGGAACAAAAATAAATAAAACTGTATTATCTTTTACCAGATCTAATGTGTTATTCCCCTACGTTAATTTAACATTTCCACAAACTTCAAAGTGTTTCCTTTCAAATTTTATCAAGAATATGCATATCTTTGCTTCAGGTCTTGAACTACAGGCAGTTAGATTTGGGTGTCATTTTAGACAACAAAAAAATTAAATGGGTCCGATCCACAATATGTGTACAGTTCCAGTAAAAATGTGTTTTTCTTTATTTTGACTATTTTCTACATCGCAGAATAATAGTGAAGACATAAAACTATGAAATAACATATGGAATCATGTAGTAACCACCTTTTTTAAATTGATTTTTTAACAAATCAATATATATTTTATATTTGAGATTCTTCAAAGTCGCCACCCTTTGCCTTGATGACAACTTTGCACACTCTTGGCATTCTCTCAACCAGCTTCACCTGGAATGCTTTTTCAACAGTCTTGAAGGAGTTCCCACATATGCTGAGCACTTGGTGGATGCTTTTCCTTCACTCTGTGGTCCAACTCATCCAAAACCACCTCAATTGGGTTGAGGTTGGGTGATTGTGGAGGCCAGGTCAACTGATGCAGCACTCACTCTCTTTCTTGGTCAAATAGCCCTTACACAGCCTAGAGGTGTGTTGGGTCATTGTCCTGTTGAAAAACTAATTATAGTCCCACTAAGAGCAAACCAGATGGGATGGAGTATCGCTGCAGAATGCTGTGGTAGCCATGTTGGTTAAGTGTGCTTTGAATTCTAAATAAATCACTGACAGTGTCACCAGCAAAGCACCCCCACACCATTACACCACCTCCTCCATGCTTCACAGTGGGGATCACACATGCGGAGATCATCCATTCACCTACTCTGCATCTCACAAAGATACGGCATTTGGAACCAAAAATCAAAAATTTGGACTCTTCAGACCAAAAGACAGCTTGTGTTTCTTGGCTCAAGCAAGTCTCTTCTTCTTATTGGTGTCCTTAAGTAGTGGTTTCTTTGCAGCAATTCAACCATGAAGGCCTGATTCACGCAGACTCCTCTGAACAGTTGATGTTGAGATGTGTCTGTTACTTTAACTCTGTGAAGCATTTATTTTGGGCTGCAGTTAACTCTAATGAACTTATCCTCTGCAGCAGAGGTAACTCTGGGTCTTCCATTCCTGTGGCGGTCCTCATGAGAGCCAGTTTCATCATAGCGCTTGATGATTTTTGCAGCTGCACTTGAAGAAACTTTAAAACTTCTCGAAATGTTCCACATTGACTGACCTTGTCTTAAAGTAATGGACTGTCATTTCTCTTTGCTTATTTGAGTTGTTCTTGTCATAATATGGACTTGGTCTTTTACCAAATAGGGCTATCTTCTGTATACCAACCCTAGCTTGTTACAACACAACTGATTGGCTCAAATGCATTAAGGAAAGAAATTTCACAAATTAACAAGGGACACCTGTTAGTTGAAATGCATTCCAGGTGACTACCTCATGAAGCTGGTTGAGAGAATGCCAAGAGTGTGCAAAGCTGTCATCAAGGCAAAGGGTGGCGACTTTGAAGAATCTCAAATCTCAAATATATTTTGATTTGTTAAAAAAAAGGTGGTTACTACATGATTCCATATGTGTTATTTCATAGTTTATGTCTTCACTATTACTCAACAACGTAGTAAATAGTACAAAATTAAGAAAAACCCTGGGATTAGTAGGTGTGTCCAAACTTTTGACTGGTACAGTACATGGTCATTTTTAGACATACAGGGTTAAGTTGATAATTTCATAACGAGGACAACAATCCCTTTTTCTACACGCACTCCGTGGTCCATGCGGGGGAAAAGAAAACTTCCAAACGGTCTGCCATTTGATTTTGAAACGGGGGTGAAACCCAAAGTTGTGCTATATATTCATTTGCCATGTCATAGCTCATTTGTAAAGATACATTACTAGCTCAAACCCTTTTCATCTGCAAAAATGACAAATTATTTAGTTGGTGATGGTGATTTCGGGTTGGTAGATGCCCAGTTTCATCTCAACCACACACAGAGAGAGAGGTCAGCACAGAGAGATCCAGATGAATTTAGAATGGAAAATGAATGCGTTTATATAAGAAATGCATCAAATCGTATCTCATTGATATGTACTTCTAATCAAACTGAATAGTTTCAAACTAAAACGTATCATTCCTGTATCGTATCTGAGCCCATGCATCTAGATACATATCGAATCATCTTGAAAGGGACAGGTGAACATCCCTAGTGACTTACCATGAAAGTTTTCCCATTCCCCTCAGCCTTGTAGCCAGTCTTGGAGGACAGAGGATGCAGATTGAACTCAAAGCCAGTGTTGGGATCCCTCACAGAGCAGGTCTGCCATAGAATAGAACAAAGAAACATTTAAAAATCATTGACGACACCTCACCAAATCTATAACAGAAGATCTAAAGACTTTAGCAATAAACATTCGCTTCAAGTTGATGTGGAACGCAACAACTCACCTTGTTCTTGTCATCAGCAGTACTGATGGCACAAGCTGCCCCGGTCTCCCACATGAAGTTGGCAGTACAGTTTCCATAATTAAGGAAACGAGGGCCGGACGACTGTAGATACAGATAAATACAGGCACATCCCACTCTTAAAATCCTAGACAGACTTTATGATATAGATTTTTTGGACACAGTGCTCTATAAATATGCCATTTCACTTACCACAGACCCTCTGGAGCAGACCAGGTGGATACGTGTAGTGTAGGTGAGTTTCAGTCCATCTGAGTTGCACTTTGAGCCGCCTGTGTACTCCAGCAGCAGGCGGTCCTTCTCCTCGATCACTGGACCTCTCTTAGCCAGGCCCATGTTACTGACAGACACCGTTTCAGACAGAATGCCCTGAAGACAACACAGAGAAACACCAGAATCACGTCGGGCTACAGTTCAGTACTAAGACAGACCCACAGAGGATGGCTACCAGGACCAGAAGAGGGATACTAACAGTCTTACCTTCAATTGATATCAATAACAAAAAAAATATATATATATAATTTGTAGAAAAGTCTCAACTTTTTAATGCTGTTTAATGCACTGTTTTCCAGATAATGCCATTGGATAAATACTGTACTCTGGTGATAGAAGGAAACTGAAGTGCAAGTTCCATGACCCAAACAGTGTTTAACACACATCATAGTGTGTAAACCTCCTCCTGTAGGTCATCCTGGAGCTTTTACACTAACCTGCTGAGGCTCGTATTTCATCTGGCAGACGGAGGCCTGGCGGTCACAGCCCTGCACGGCATTCAGAGGACGACACACATTGATGTAGTACTTCCTCAGGTTGTTAGGGTCAGACAGGTCCATGGCCTGCCAGTTCCTCCCTCCACTAGACCGGGAAAGACTGGGAGAGAGGACAGAGAGAGGAGGGTTACACACATTATTCTTCAAATATTGTTTCTTGTCTGACTTCATTGGACATAACTAGGACCAATAATTTTTCTTGACCCCATGACCTGACCAGGACAAAGGAAGCTTTGTGGCCTGGGAAAACTCCTAGCCCTAGTCATAACATAACCTTGTGCAGGGAATTCTCACCTGGAGAGGTCGTACTGGTCCAGACTGTTGGGGTCTGTTACCACACACTCCTGTGGCCTCTCTGGACAGGCGTAGGACGTATACCACCTGAAGTTATAGGTGTACTTGTCTTCTACCTGTGAGGATCAACATGGTTATGAATAATGGTACGTTCATGGTATAAATACTACAGGTGGAACAGTGCATATGTGAACCATATGAGGAACTACATATTAGAGATTGGATGAGATCTGTCAGCAGACAACATATACCGTGATGAAGACAGCTTGTCTGTCGAAACGTTGGACATAAATATTTTTGAACTCCTAGAGTGTGCGGCTCTCCTTTATTTTTTAACTGTTCCACTCCGCTAGCCAGCACCTCGCCTAAATAGGTGTGCGTTTCTTTCGCCTCTAGGACCCAGTCAGTACCTGAAACTCTGGCTTTCCAGCGCCGGCCTCTCGATCACAGAGGAAGGAGATCATAGTGGAGCGAAGGGTGTGCTGCATGTTGTTGTACTGAGAGCCATTATTGTAGGACAGCTTGATCATCCCGTCATAGTAGGATAGCTGAGAGTTAAACTCCCCCAGGCTCCATGAATTAGAGCCACTGTAGCAGACAGACACACCACACATAAGAACAGAAGCTACAGTATATCCATCCATTACTTCAGACTAAAGCCGTCAGTCCATTCAGTCCTCCTCTAACCTCTGAACTCTAAAGCACATGTACGGACCCAGATATAAGCTTGATCCTATTTTCCTACCACTGTAATAGGGCACTTCCACCTATTGTATATCCACAGGGATTTAGTATGACAAGAAGGGTTGATTTAAATGGTTAATACATGCCTTTGGTCCACTTGGCAGGCCCCAGCCTTCAGAGGGCATTTGGCTGCAGTGACAGAGCCACAGACGTTAATGAAGTAGTCATAATCTCCATTGGACATGTTGTAGAAGCCTCCTCCAGGTTTAGACAGGGGGGACAGGTCAAATGAGAACCCTGTAGAGAGAAGACAAAAGAGAAAATAGTAACGCATCAAACAGCTATATTACATCTCCATAATCTAAACCTCCTGTCCTTGTCTCCCTGCTTCCATATGAAACAATATTAAAGTTCTGGACACGTGGACACAAATTGGGGGTAGGCATCTGGTTCCATGTGACCTACCAGCTTCAGGGTCTTCCACCTTGCAGTTGTCCCCCTCTGTCCTGGACATGACGCAGGCTGCAGCCGTGTACCACTCAAACTCATACACACAGCCGTCACTGGACACACTCCGCATGATGGGGGCACTCTCTAGGTCACCTGGGTAGAAGGACAGGGGGAGAGATGGGACACACACAGAAAGTCAGGAAGAGTTGAACAGCTAGACTTTAAAGACAACATTAAGGTAGGACTAAATGCTAGCTAGCTCCACTTTCAGGTAGTCTTGAAACGATACAAAAATGTTGACTTCGATACTAGGTTTAGTATCACGATACTCGATGCCATCACGATACTAGATATCAAAACGATACCACGGCAGAAAAGGCGGTGTATCAGCCATAGTCACAGAATGGCACTTGTTCCAAACAGATCTGTTGAGTTCAATATCGTTACAGATTTGAGATTTTTGAATGTATACATTAATGAATCAATTATACAAAAGTATACAATCAATTTGACGTTGGGAAAAAAAAATCCACAAGTGTATTACCGGCTGGGCACATCAATCTTAGATGATATTGCAGATCTAACACCCACTATCGGCTTCCTAGGCTACATTGGAAAGTGTTTTAGCCTGTAATGGACATTGTTTTGCAAACAGTAATTAACCGTTTCAACATTTTATATGCCGTGTTGCATCATTCAAGTGTTTTAAATTCTGTGCAGCATAAGTGGTGATGCAGCCCAGGCTCCTAGTGAGTGCAGTGGTTTCTCAGGACAGGCTAGAGCTAGCAATGAGGAAGTGGAGCAGGCATGGAGCAGGCACGGTGCTCTCATGCTAAAAGGGGACATTGGCATCACTGATACAGACTTGATCCTCTATCAAATCAGTAGACGACGTGAGACATTTGACAGATGTACCGAAAGTAACAAATTCTAGTATAGAACCGTTTTTCATGTTCAATTATAAAAAAGGAACAACGTTTCGGTATAAAATGCAACACTACTTTCAGGTGAACAATTGTTGTAAGAGTCAGGGCAAGAGTCAGGGCAATTGAACAATTGTTCACCTTGGACTCTGCAACTAACTATTTCTAACACTCTCACCTGGCTTGCACTTCAGAATCATGATGGTCTTGATTTTCGTGTGCTTCCTGCATTCTCCTCCCTCAGTGTATACCAGCTGTATGTCGTTGCTGTCAGTCTTGGTAGGGGAGGTGAGAAATTTGCCCAAGCTGATGACTTTTTCCTTTCCTAAAGGAGAGGAAGGAATACATGTTTTAAAGGCAACAAACAAGCTACAAACTGTAAGCCATCTTGGTCTCTCAATTTTGACAGCATGTTGTCCGTGTACAGATAAGAGTCAGGGCCTGTATTCAGAAAGCGTCTCAGAGTAGGTCTAGACTCAGTTGTTCCTTTTAGATCATAATGAACATGGGGGACCTGATCCTAGAACAGCACTCCTACTCTGAGTTGCTTTATGAAGACAGGCCCAGATCTTCTCCAGACGTACCCACTGCACAGATGGCAGCGTCCTCGGGGCAGGTGCTGGTGGCCCCCTGCTGGAGGACTTTGTGACACACATTGACGTACAAGCGCATCCTGTCTGACTTGGGGGTATTGGCATCCACAGCCTCCCAGTTCTGGGCCGACTCAGACTCTGAAAGGCACAAGACAAGTTATGTGGTTTAGCATATACACTGACTATATGCTCTTTCCATGGGACTGACCAGGTGAATCAAGATGAAAACTATGATCCCTTATTGATGTCACTTGTTAAATCCACTTCAAATCAGTGTAGATGAAGGGGAGGAGAAAGGTTAAAGAAGGATCTTGAACCCTTGAGACATGGATTGTGTATGTGTGCCATTCAGAGGGTGAATGGACAAGACAAAAGTTTTAAGCTCCTTTGAACAGGGTAAGGTAGGTGCCAGGTACACCGGTTTGTGTCAAGAACTGCAATGCTGCTGGGTTTTAAACACTCAAGTTTCCCGTATGTCTCAAGAATGGTCCACCACCAAAAGGACATCCAGCCAACTTGACACAACTGTGGGAAGCATTGGAGTCAACATGGGCCAGCAAACCTGTGGAATGATTTCGACACTTCGTAGAGTCCATGCCCCGACGAATTGATTGGGGGGTGCAACTCAATATTAGGAAGGTGTTCCTAAAGTTTGGTATACTCAGTGTACAGTATATATTTTTTGTGTGTGTGCATTTTACCCCCTTTTTCTCCCCAATTTTGTGATATCCAATTGCGATCTAATTACAATGTTGTCTCATTGCTGCAACACCCCAACAGGTTTGGGAGAGATGAAGGTCGAGTCACGCGTCCTCCGAAACATGACCCGCCAAACCTACATGACCCGCCAAACCTTAAATGTACATTTAAAGGTATTAGGGCTCATACTCATCTTTCTGATCCCTTTCACTTAAGTATAAAATTGGAAGTCAAGGGGCTGGTCATTTACATTGAAACATGCTGATCGTCAACTGGGATGGAAGCTGAACGCAGTATTTAAGCTCTCTGCAAATGGAGATGATCCAGGACTCCATCTTACCAGGGTAACGTGTTAAGGTGGACAGGTCATAATGCTTATAGTGTATAGTCTTGTTGTCTGTGACCATGCAGAGTAGATTCTCCGTCTCCTTGACACAGGCGTAAGCCGTCTGCCAGTCAAAGTAGTAGGTGCAGTCTGTCTCACCAGCAAACACAGGCGAGCCGCGGCCACCGTTTCCTGAGAAACACACAAATAAAGAATAAGCTGGAATGTGATGGAAAATATTTTAATCTGTCATTGGGGAGAGTCCTCCACAGCAGAAAGCATTGTTCATTTAAAAGGTCCTTGCTTTCTCCTTGGACATGCTATGGGTTATGCTCACCTGCTGTTTTGTTGCACTCAAAGTTGATGATGGTCATGCGCTGAAAGCCCGAGCTACACCTGCTCCCATCTGGATAGATCAGAGTCAGATCTCCATCAGAGTACCTGGAATAGAGAACAATAAAAAGGGACAATTGTTACAAATAAGGGGAAAAGGAGAGAGAAGCTGAGATGGAGAAATATGAAGACATCTGGCAAGAAAATATGTTTATTAATATTTTAAAAACCTTAGTGTTTGATTCATGTATCTCCCGGCAATCTTTTTGACATCTCCCGTTGCTTTGACTTGGCAGGTGGACACATAGTGCTGGTCGTCACCACACTCTCCTGCCTTGGTCTCCCCACACACATTCAGGTAGTAGAAATAGCTGTCCTTCCCATCGCTGCTCTTGGCCTCAGCCATATAGGGGTCGTCTGTAGCTACACACACAGAATGTGACACAGTGATATTTGTGATATATTTCAACACGTCATTCACTGTTAGAGGAACTATCAAACTGTGAATAAAATTAGCCTGAGTCAGTGGGGAATTTGAACAGTCATATGAGTATTCATAGCATTACACAAAACAATATGCATTGCCCAATGTTTCTCAAAGCCTGGCATGCTCTGGGAATGGTGGACTCACGGCCGAGGGTGAGGTGGGTGAGGTCTATGTTGATGTCGTGCTGCTTGCTGGTCAGGGTGCAGTTGTGACTCTCCAGGTAGTCTCTGTGGCAGGCATACTCCGTCACCCACTCTACCTCATACCTGCAGTTGGACTTGGCTGTCATCTTGGGGTCACTGCCCTGTAATGGCAAGGTCAAAGGTCACACATGACTAAAATGATATTAACTGCCTGAGGGAGATCGTGTTGTTTAACCCAAAGTGTTTAAATTTAGGTTGACATGTGAAGCATACTTCTATTTTATGAAATACACTATTCTATGTATTAATACTTTCTGTAGTATGATGAATAGTGTGATCAATAGGGGATCCACGGGACAGACACCCAGGCTTCCGTCTTACCTCCTGCCTGCGTGAGGGGCAGATAAAGGTGATGGTGACAGCAGGGTTATGGCCACTGCAGAAGTCCGGCGGGCTGACTGAGGTTCCCTCATATCGGAGCCTCAATCTGACACAGTAAGAACGAGAGAAGTCAGCAGCTCAGTAAGGCAACGCAGCTCTGGAGCTGGTCGATAGTAATTGCTTCATTTTGACCTCTTGGCTAAGACTGAGGCAGACTAGAGACAGAGGCTGCTAGCTAGCAATTAGCATTGCCTGTGTTTATGTATGGCTTTAGCGTGGCTGTACCGGTCCTTGGAGATCAGCTCTAGCTGGGTAGTTGGTAGGCCCATGCTGAAGGAGCCGTTGCTGGTGGTCAAGCAGGCAGCAGAGCCTGCGGGGCAGGGGCTCTCTGGTCGGTCTGTAGAGGTGGCAGAGGTGAGATGAATTAGCCTAGGGATTAAGAGTGTTGTGCCAGTAACCGAAAAGGTTTCTGGTTCGATTCCCTGAGTAGACTAGGTGAAAATTCTGTCGATGTGCCCTTGAGCAAACCTTATGCCTATATTTTACATATATATATATACACGCACACACACACACAGTTGAATTCGGAAGTTTATAAACACTTAGGTTGGAGTCATTAAAACTCGTTTTTCAACCACTACACTAATTTCTTGTTAACAAACTACAGTTTTGGCAAGTCGTTTAGGACATCTACTTTGTGCATGACACAAGTCATTTTTCCAACAATTGTTTACAGACAGATTATTTCACTGTATCACAATTCCAGTGGGTCAGAAGTTTACATACACAGAGTTGACTGTGCTTTTAAACAGCTTGGAAAAATTCTGAAAATGATGTCATGGCTTTAGAAGCTTCTGATAGGCTAATTGACATCATTTGAGTCAATTGGAGGTGTACCTGTGGATGTATTTCAAGGCCTACCTTCAAACGCAGTGCCTCTTTGCTTGACATCATGGGACAATCAAAAGAAATCAGCCAAGACTTCAGAAAAAAAATTGTAGACCTCCAAAAGTCTGGTTCATCCTTAAGAGCAATTTCCAAACGTCTGTAGGTACCACGTTCATCTGTACAAAAAATAGTGCGCAAGTATAAATACCATGGGACTATGCAGCCGTCATACCGCTCAGGAAGGAGACAAGTTCTGTCTCCTAGAGATTAACGTACTTTGGTGCGAAAAGTGTAAGTCAATCCCAGAACAGCAGCAAAGGACCTTGTGAAGATGGTGGAGGAAACAGGTACCAAAATATCTATATCCACAGTAAACCGAGTCCTACATCGAGCCACTGCTCCAAAACCGCCATAAAAAAGCCAGGCTACGGTTTGCAACTGCACATGGGGACAAAGATTGTACTTTTTGGAGAAATGTCCTCTGGTTTGATGAAACAAAAATAGAACTGTTTGGCCATAATGACCATCGTTATGTTAGGAGGAAAAAGGGAGAGGCTTGCAAGCCGAAGAACACCATCCCAACCGTGAAGCACGTGGGTGGGCAGCATCATGTTGTGGGGATGCTTTGCTGCAGGAGGGACTGGTGCACTTCACAAAATAGATGGCATCATGAGGTAGGAAAATTACATGGATATATTGAAGCAACATCTCCAGACATCAGTCAGGAAGTTAAAGCTTGGTCGCAAATGGGTCTTCCAAATGGACAATGACCCCAAGCATACTTCCAAAATTGTGGCAAAATGGCTTAAGGACAACAAAGTCAAGGTATTGGAGTGGCCATCAAAGCCCTGACCTCAATCCTAAAGAACATTAGTGGGCAGAACTGAAAAAGCGTGTGCGAGCAAGGAGGCCTACAAACCTGACTCAGTTACACCAGCTCTGTCAGGAGGAATGGGACAAAATTCACCCAACTTATTGTGGGAAGCTTGTGGAAGGCTACCCGAAACGTTTGACCCAAGTTAAACAATTTAAAGGCAATGCTACCAAATACTAATTGAGTGTATGTAAACTTCTGACCCACTGGGAGTGTGAAGAAATAAAAGCTGAAATAAATAATTCTCTCTACTATTATTCTGACATTTCACATTCTTAAAATAAAAGTGGTGATCCTAACTGACCTAAGAAATTGAATTTTTACCAGGATTAAATGTCAGGAATTGTGAAACCCTGAGTTTAAATGTATTTGACTAAGGTGTATGTAAACTTCTGACTTCAACTGTGTATATACAGTGGGGCAAAAAAGTATTTAGTCAGCCACCAATTGTGCAAGTTCTCCCACTTAAAAAGATGAGGCCTGTAATTTTCATCATAGGTACACTTCAACTATGACAGACGAAATGAGAAGAAAAAAAAATCCAGAAAATCACATTGTAGGATAAAAAATAAAAAATAATTTTTTTTTTAGTAAATGTATCCCATTTTCTCCCCAATTTTCGTGGTATCCAATCGCTAGTAATTACTATCTTGTCTCATCGCTACAACTCCATACGGGCTCGGGAGAGACGAAGGTCGAAAGCCATGCGTCCTCCGAAGCACAACCCAACCAAGCCGCACTGCTTCTTAACACAGCGCGCCTCCAACCTGGAAGCCAGCCGCACCAATGTGTCGGAGGAAACACCGTGTACCTGGCCCCCTTGGTTAGCGCGCACTGCCCGCGACAGGAATCGCTGGAGCGCGATGAGACAAGGATATCCCTACCGGCCAAACCCTCCCTAACCCGGACGACGCTATGACAATTGTGCGTCGCCCCACGGACCTCCCGGTCGCGGCCGGCTGCGACAGAGCCTGGGCGCGAACCCAGAGACCTAGACCTAGACCACTGCGCCACCCGGGAGGCCCTACATTGTAGGATTTTTAATGAATTTATTTGCAAATTATGGTGGAAAATAAGTATTTGGTCAATAACAAAAGTTTATCTGAATACTTTGTTATATACCCTTTGTTGGCAATGACAGAGGTCAAACGTTTTCTGTAAGTCTTCACAAGGTTTTCACACACTGTTGCTGGTATTTTGGCCCATTCCTCCATGCAGATCTCCTCTAGAGCAGTGATGTTTTGGGGCTGTTGCTGGGCAACACGGACTTTCAACTCCCTCCAAAGATTTTCTATGGGGTTGAGATCTGGAGACTGGCTAGGCCACTCCAGGACCTTGAAATGCTTCTTACGAAGCCACTCCTTCGTTGCCCGGGCGGTGTGTTTGGGATCATTGTCATGCTTTAAGACCCAGCCACGTTTCATCTTCAATGCCCTTGCTGATGGAAGGAGGTTTTCACTCAAAATCTCACGATACATGGCCCCATTCATTCTTTCCTTTACACGGATAAGTCGTCCTGGTCCCTTTGCAGAAAAACAGCCCCAAAGCATGATGTTTCCACCCCCATGCTTCACAGTAGGTATGGTGTTCTTTGGATGCAACTCAGCATTCTTTGTCCTCCAAACACGACAAGTTGAGTTTTTACCAAAAAGTTATATTTTGGTTTCATCTGACCATATGACATTCTCCCAATCTTCTTCTGGATCATCCAAATGCTCTCTAGCAAACTTCAGACGGGCCTGGACATGTACTGGCTTAAGCAGGGGGACATGTCTGGCACTGCAGGATTTGAGTCCCTGGCGGCGTAGTGTGTTACTGATGGTAGGCTTTGTTACTTTGGTCCCAGCTCTCTGCAGGTCATTCACTAGGTCCCCCCGTGTGGTTCTGGGATTTTTGCTCACCGTTCTTGTGATCATTTTGACCCCACGGGGTGAGATCTTGCGTGGAGCCCCAGATCGAGGGAGATTATCAGTGGTTTTGTATGTCTTCCATTTCCTAATAATTGCTCCCACAGTTGATTTCTTCAAACCAAGCTGCTTACCTATTGCAGATTCAGTCTTCCCAGCCTGGTGCAGGTCTACAATTTTGTTTCTGGTGTCCTTTGACAGCTCTTTGGTCTTGGCCATAGTGGAGTTTTGAGTGTGACTGTTTGAGGTTGTGGACAGGTGTCTTTTATACTGATAACAAGTTCAAACAGGTGCCATTAATACAGGTGACGATTGGAGGACAGAGGAGCCTCTTAAAGAAGAAGTTACAGGTCTGTGAGAGCCAGAAATCTTGCTTGTTTGTAGGTGACCAAATACTTATTTTCCACCATAATTTGCAAATAAATTCATTAAAAATCCTACAATGTGATTTTCTGGATTTTTTTTTCTAATTTTGTCTGTCATAGTTGAAGTGTACCTATGATGAAAATTATAGGCCTCTCTCATATATTTAAGTGGGAGAACTTGCACAATTGGTGGCTGACTAAATACTTTTTTGCCCCACTGTATATATACACACACATTCTTTAAGAATGTGAAATGAAGTGTATATATATACACACACATATATCACATACATATATACACACATACATAATATATACATATATGCTAAATGCCACTGATATAGATTCATGATTTAAATTGTTATACCCTACTTTCACAGAAGAGTAAACAGTATCACTGAACTGATGATACTGTACAGTATAATTTCTTAATCATAAAACAATTGAGCACAGTAAAGAAACTCACTTAGGCTTCTGCATATGTTAATATAAAAGTCAACTTCATCATCCGAGTCATCCACCAGGTAACCATCTGTGAGTTTGATGAGTGGGTTCAGGTCATGCTTTTTCCCATCTGTGTCAAAGACATAGCAAGGGACCTAGACACAGAGTGAAAGAGTAAAGAATTACAACATCCCAGGATTGATCGTCTTCTATTTTCAGTTTGTTATGGACTGGTACCTACTGTAACTGAAATCCAATATACACTGAGTACACCAAACATTAGGAACACTTTCCTAATATTGAAGTGTATACCCCCTTTCTCCCTCAGAAAAGCCTAAAATCATCAGGGCATGGACTCTACAAGGTGTCGAAAGCTTTCATTTACATTTTAGTTATTTAGCAGACTCTCTTATCCAGAGCAACTTAGAGGAGCAATTAAAGTTAAGTGCCTTGCTCAAGGGCACATTGACCAATTGTTCAACTAGTTGGCTCGGGGATTCGAACCAGCGACCATTACGTTACTGGTCCAATGCTAGGCTCTCTGCCGCCCTAGGGATACTGGCTCATGTTGACTAAAATGCTTCCCACTGTTGTGTCAAATTGGCTGGATGTCCTTTGGGTGGTGGACCATTCTTGATACACACAGGAAACCGTTGAGGGTGAAAAACCCAGAAGTGTTGCAGTTCATGACACAAACCGGTGCGCCTTGCACCTACTACCATATCCCGTTCTAAGGCACTTAAATATTTTGTCTATTCACACTTGAATGGCACACACACAATCCATGTCTCAATTGTCTGAAATCTTAAAGATCCTTCTTTAACCTGTGTTCTCCCTTTCATCTAAAATGATTTGAAGTGGATTTAACAAGTGACATCATAAGGGTTGTCATGGAAAGAGCATGTTTTGTTTTCTTTACTCAGTGTAATATTGGAATGACTTGACATTTAAATTAAACATTTACTTTATTCTATTCATTTTTTTTCTTCTTTAAACAAGAGACAGCAAAGGACTTTCTGAGAACTCATGATTTTCCACAGTGTGAATGTGCTCATCACATACTCACCTCCCCCCCACACAGTGGTACCACCGATGCCTTACACACTGCCACTGAGTCACACGCGTCTGCACGCACGCACACACACACACCACAAAGGGGTGATATACACACATCCTGCCCTGACAGCTGCAGACCACAATTCAGACATACCTCTTTATTGGGCTTGTATTTATCCTTTTTGCAGGCTGCATATGTTCTCCATTCAAAATAATGAACACACTGGGCCACAGTGACAAACTCTGGTGTTCCCTGGGGGTAAGAGAACAAATATAGTTCAAGTTGACATACTGTATGACCTGACCGTTTACTCAATCTTATAACTGCTACAGTAGACGTGGCTGTGACGGCCTACAAGAAAGTCACTACTTGAGGAACTGGACTGGCAGCATGATTACTGTGTTTGTTCAGCAGCAAAGCTCCTGCAATCACATGATCACACTTATCAACAAGCAGGCCTGGTATTATTTTTATAAATGATAGTTAATATGTTTCTCAATAGAACTTCAAATGTTCAAATAAAGAAACCACCGCAGAGTGGTTGCAGTTTCATTACACCACCAGACTGACAAAGAACAACGCTTTGTGATGAAATTATTCTCCAACTAAAACCCACAAGTGTGGTTTGACAGGAAATTCATCAGCAGCTTCCAATACATATATTTCCCCATGACTACTCTTCATTTGTAATGACAGGTGTTACTGGTGATTTACCATAGTCTTCCCACACTGGAAACTGATGCTGCTCTGGACATTAGTCCCACTACTGCCTGGGCACTTCTCAGTGCTGTTGAAATCTATCACACTGCTCCCAGTCACCTTCTTTAAGGACAGATCACCTGGAAATAGAAGTGGATGAGTTAGAAACATGCCTCTTAAACACGCAAATGCTGAGACAAGTAATAGAATTGTTTAAGAATTTGTTTCAGTACGCTATGCTGAACCATGTACTCCCTGCAAAACAAACTCAACAATTCATTAAAACCTTAAACTTTCCCAGTGGTTATTTTAGTGGATGATTAATACAGGTTTCAACTGACTCTGAAGCCTCCACCAATTCTCCCAGTTCCTACAGCGGTGGGGTCAAAGCATTACGGCACAGGGTCTGGAAGGGTTAGTAGTTGAGGCCATTTTTCTGCTGAGCTGTCTGGCCATGTACAGTCCAGACAGATAAACAGCATGGGAGCATGATCTACTGGACAACACTGCCTGTCTCTGTCTGCTCTGCCAACAGCCTGGCGCCTGGGCAGGCTCCATACTTACAGTTACAGCTAAACTCCAACCAGAGAGAGAGAGAACAGAGCAGAGAGAATATACTTTTTGACCAGTTATTACCTCAAAGACACTGTATTTTCCCCTCTAACCACATTGGCTGGAGTTTCTGTTATTGTGTTTTGAAGGGGCAGAATCCAGCAAGGACTAACTGCTTTGCACAGCAGAAAACACCTTCTCAGAGTGACGTAAAAAGGTTTAGGGTACAGCACCAACAGCAAAGCTTTATGTAATGATAAGTAGGGCATTTATATTTTACTATTGCTTGTCCAGATAGCACTGAATAAACAGACACTGCTATTAGCTTTCATTGATTTTACTGTATTTTGACCACAGAGACTGAATCCACTGCTGTGTTGTGACAGTGTTCACTACTTACAAGTCCTATTTTAATTCCCTTCATGCACCATGCTTTATCGCTCTTATATCATTAGATATCTTCAGTATGCATGCATGACTGTATGTCGCTTTGGATAAAAGCGTCTGCTAAATGCCGCATATCATATATATACATATATGACCTAAAGTAAAGCTATTCAGCAGAACCTGGAGCTGATATATTGCTACTCAGCTGACCCAGTAACATAAATTACTAAACAATAGAGGTGACCTGGAACATTCAAACGCATATTATGCAAGGTCAATTGCCTGCACGCAAGCAGCCTCGTTGAATTCAGAGGAAAGCTGTGTGAGCAAATCTATGCTTGCAAATTGTTTGTTCCATGCTTATCATAGCGTAAAGGCACAGTCATGTGAACAGGCAGCTCCTCTGGTTCACCTTTAACCTCCATTGATTATTCCAACACAAAAGACATAGGTTAGCCACTAGTTATCAGCATTAGCTCCGTCACAAGAGCCCCTTCCTATCCTACTCTGACACTCAGAGCTTGTTGAGTTGAGCCCAGGGTGTAATACCAGCTGCAGGCATTTCTCTCATGTAGACTTTAATCATGACCTGACTTTGTTTCACCCTGAGCGCGACCAAACAAAGATTAGGCAATGAGAGTGAAGGTCATGGCCAAGTGTCCCGGGCCGGGACTTGTTGTGATGATCATGTTATGGAATAGTCTAGTCCAGTAGCCCTGTTCTCTGACATGGCCTCCTTACAATGCAGATTCATTTGAGCACATTCATTTGAGCTTAAAAAATTATGAGTAAGTCCAGGTAAACCACAAAACATGTATTGCCAAAACAGCTAGCCTATATTTGACAAGGAAAACCACTTCTCTGAAATGCTTAGCTATGTCAGCACTAAAGTGAAGCAAAGCCAAGTATTAAGTGTGATTCAATTAGTTTGATATCAGTGCTTCCTCTGTTTACAGCAAAAGCTGAGGCTCCCATTTTTTCAGTTGGGGGATTTTAATGACATACCTTACCAAATAGTACTGGAAAATGTGTCATCATTGAGGAACAGTTTGATAAGATAAACTCCCAGTAAAAGTTTGCCTACCTTTTAAGTTTTGTTTGAACAGACCCTAATCATTGACCTTTTACCAAATCATAATGCAAACTTTGTATTTTATAACAAATTGTGTCTCTTCACGAAACTGCATTAAACCAGCACCTCACTGAAACAAATCAACTGAATCAATGGACATTGACTTGACTGGCATCTGACTGGAATCCGTTCAGGCCCATCCTTACTTCGGGATGCTCATGGTGTTATTGCTGACTCCCACTGTGTCCTGGCAGCAGCATCTACTACAGTGATCTATTCTACAGCAGCAAAACATTCTGCCTAATCAGCAGGCCAGATCATCAGATGCCAACCTCACTTAATGAACCCTTAGCACATCCTCCAAACAGCGGCAGGGCCCTGTACTGGAATTAGGGCCAATAGTTTTCCCTGAGCATAAGTTACCAGACCGGGAAAAACTCCAGAGCCTTGTAATAGTTTACAAGGGCCAGTGCCCAGTTGGTACTGACCAGGTCACATTGTCAGGGAAAAAACTTATCGCTAACTATACTCACCCACTGACTGGTTATTTTGACTGGTGAGGTTGTTGGCACAGACAGCACTGCCGGCCCCACATCCGGTGTGAGGTGAGGAGTCACAGAGCTTCAGTGTGTATTTTACTTTGTTGTCTTGGTCTATAGCCTCCCATTTGTAACTGTAGGACAAGGAGACAGAAGAAGAAAAATAATAATAGTTGTTGAAATACATTTGCAATCATTCACACCACCTCAACGTTTACATAAAACAGACATTGTATTGTTTAGTTATCTATGTGTCCTCAAAAAACATAGTAAAAAAAACATTAATATGCAGTTCCAAATATGATCACAGCAACGTTTTCATGACTCAGAAATGAATCACCATATATGGCTATTATTTTAACCTAGTACATAACATTAGCCTACAATTTTCTTTCCAAACAAACAACTCGTGACGCTTCTGTCTATCCACCGACCTCTTCCAGATGCCAGTTCTATTTTAAGCCGTCTGTTCTCACAAGTATAGTCTCATAATAAATACCGTGGTCAGCCAACTGACTACACACCACCTTTCTATCCAAACAACTGCCTTGTAAAACCAGGTTCAGGCGCTACGCCAGATGAGGAGCATCTGACAATGGAGACACAATACTGTTCCCATCCTCATATGTATATCATTGTTCTGTACCACTCTAAATGAACTGTATAAGCTGCGTTTGTTGCTAAATATCCTTCCAATTTCCAAAGAAGCTTCATACCCTCTTTTTTACTGTCATGAGAATGCGCGAGTGAGCGGTGCCTCCATACTATACCTGCAGAGGTCTTGGTACCAGAGGCTGACATCAGAACCCGCTGTGCCGGAGGGAAATGTAACCAGGACCGTTGTGATCGAACCAAGTAACATTACTATTTTCCAAGGCACAGCCTTGTAACAATTGCAAAGCGAGTGCATGTTTTGTATCCAGTATTATAAACTAGAGCACTATGTCCGACATGATACAGCAAAAGTCCGCTGGTAGTCTTAGCAGGAACTGGGTGAATCACATGACAAACTGAACACATGATAGAAGACGTCACGTGGCATGACCTTCCATGAGTCATCGTGAACAACGCGTTCACGTTATGACGGAGTTATTGGAGGAACGACTTGTCTACTTCAGAGGAACGACTTGGAGCGTTCAAGTGCCTCGGAGCACGAATGGAACGCAATAACCATTCATGCCAAATAATAATTTGTGGGTGCTTATATTTCTCCTATTGGAAATTGGAAATCGATTTTTTTGCAAAGCCCACTCTCCCCGAGACAACCTCAGATAGTGTGGTCATGGCCAAGGTTTGCCATTATCAACTGCAACATTAATTAGGTTTAAGTGCCTTGCTCACTAGCGACCTTTCGTTTGATGGGCTACCTGCCGCCCTGGTAGGTGATGTCAGATTTCAGAATGTGGGAAATATCAGGGTCCAGAGATCATACCCGAGTTTCCTAGTCATAATTATGAGTTGGAGGAGTGTTCACTTGGATTTTTCCACCACCATGCTAAGGTGGCTAATGCTACCTCCTGATGTTGTAGTGCACTTCAGTCAGTGTTACGCCTTGAACACACCGACAGTGTTTTTGCGCAGAATGGTACACAACATCATCTGGATATGCCTGCAACAAAATTTCAACATTAACCTTCTGCTGCCATTTCTGTCAAGCCATCTAAGCATACGTTCGATAAATCCAATTTATGCAACGCAATGCTGCAAGGGAAACGCAGCGTTGCATTGGAAATGAATGTACTTCTGGTGTACCAAAATGCAATTACACTGTCGGTATACAACATCCGGAAGTTGTCAGAAAATGGTAGTGGAAATCTTTGTTTTATTAAGACGTAAGCATTTCCCCTGTTCTTTCCACAACGGTGAGCCATTAAATCGAGTTAAGGAGAAAATTGACTCCTTTGCAGCGTTAATGGATGATAGGAGTGTATAGCCGGCTGCATACATTCCATTTGGACGGTATAATGAAATAACTCAATATCGCCATCTGTAGGACTGGGTAATCTTATCATAGCACTGGCAAACCATGGTTGACCAGTGGTGTGTATTAACCCTTGATGACTAAGAGGGGGAGCTGTATTGAAGCCAACATGCAGCCATCTTGGCACTCCTCCTCAATTGTAAAAAGCTTTTATTAATGTATACATTCGTTTTTGACACGTTTATTATTTTACAGGCACTTAATGCATACTTTTAAATTATATTATGTTAGCTAAACACACATTTAAAATGAATAAATATACAAAAATATATTTTTGAGAGTACAAATGTTACTGTCCCCACTACAACAAAAACACTTGAATACATGGAATTTTGTCCTTGAAACATTTAATTTAAATACTGTAGATTTCCATTAATTCCTATGGAGGACTGCTCATACTAGGGAGTGCCTACGTGGTCGATCAGTGGCTTTCAAAGCCTCTCGGTGGCCAATACATAGCATCATCAATCCAGGGTTTATATAAATCATTGTGCTTGACCAACTCCCTGACGAAAATGTCTGACCTTTATCCCATCATAAGAAGGTTCATGACCATTATAGTAGCCTATTCTAATTATATGGCTGCAAATGAGTGGTCGCGTTCCCCTGCTCAGACGTTGTTGCATCAACCAATGATTACGGCTAAGTCGTCGACTGTGTCATAGACTGACAGTTACCGCGTTCACATAATTTGGGAACTCGGAAATCTCAGACGTATGACTTCAGTTTGTTCAAGACAACTGGGAACTCGGGAAAAAAACTAGCCCCGACTGGGGAAAAAATATGTTTAACGGCCACTCAACTGGGAATTCCAAGTTGGAAACTCGGACATCTTTCTAGAGCTCCAACTTTCCGACCTGAAGATGACTGACGTCATCATTTTACCTTATTCTTTTTCGGTGAGTTCCCCGTTATCTTGAAAGCACCAAGGTTGCTATAACATTTGATGGTGTTAGCTGATTCTTAAAATAGCTACCTATTCAGGCGTTGTAATATTTGGCATGCGTCAGCAACGCCTAGGCAGGGGAACGCGCTCATCATCTTCCCATTCATACGTCATCAATGACCGCTCCCTGTCAACGCTCAGGAATGCTGTACAGCTGGTCGAAAAATGGCTGCTGCGACTATGGCAGGGGCCGATGCCCATAGGATGGAGCAGAAAAAGTTGGAGTATTTCTCCTCCATCAACTCCATGGCCAGGAAAATAATGCAAGAAAGGGAGAACATCAAGGAGAGACATGGACCCGATTGGGAGAAAATGACACCGAATGAACAAGACAGCGCCATCGACAATGGAATGATGGACCCACATATTCGTGCTCGATATGCTATGCATAAGGTTGACCGAGAAGAAGTCATTTGTTATCCTAAATTGCTCATTCAGACTGGACAGAAAATTGTCCATTTTGGTGTTGAGGTATGGACTTTTACCCGATTTGCATTGGTAGCCACATATCTATTTCATATAGAATGATCTACTTTTTCTTGCATGATACCAGCTAGCTAAAATGGCTAACACACGAATTTGGTTAGCCACGATTGAGATTTGGGCTGGTAAACATCATACCAGTAACAAAACAATGCAAGAGCAAGACCATGTTTTCAACATGGTCTTCCCCATGGTATATACGGATGGGCATTTTGTATGATAACATGCTCTGTCTGATTTGGGAAATCTGGGAAACTAGCTATTTTTGTTTTGCTGTCAATTGATTCACTGGATTATCAAAACACTCAGCCAGCTAGTACAGTCCTATAGTCCAGTAACCTGACTGTGGCAGTGTTTCTGCATGTGAAGAGAGTAGTGGTTTGTCACTAATCATCACACTTTGATGAAAACATCTGTTTTTGTTCAATTTCAGGACATAACTTGGCAAGATGAGCACTCTGCCCCATTTTCCTGGGAGACCAAGGTGTGTATGACTGTGCCCATGTTGTATTCTACCATTCACAAGATTACCTTAAATTGATGTAGCTACAGTACACATTTTATTTTCGGTCAACACACTATCTCCTCTCTCTTTACAGAGCCAGTTGGACATCAGCCTGACAACAGGTGAATCTGTGCAGGGCATCTCCGCTTCAACAGTTAACTACAAGCCAACTAATGTCACCCAGAGCAGCCAGCTGAGCAAGGTGTCCAATGGCGAGAGCCTCGGCCTGGGCAGGAAAGAGGAGTCCTCCTCCTTCTGGAAGATCAGTGCTGAGAGATCCAGGCTGGAGGGTGAACAGGCAGACTTCCAATCCCTAACCCCCAGCCAAATCAAGTCCCTGGAGAAGGGGGAGAAGCCACTGCCCTCCTACCTTCGTCAGGAGCCCACCCTCAAGGAGGCAGAGGAGAGCCCACCCCCGGTACGGGTGACCTCGCAGAGATCCCCCAGGCCGCCTGCGCCTCCTCCCCCTGTGCCCATCGGTGTCCCCCCCCCAGCAGCCATAAGTGTGACCCCTATGAGCGTGACTCCTACCCCTGCTCTTATCAGTGTGTCGTCCACTGTGGCTGGCTGGGAGCACGCTCAGAGCACCCTCCCCTCAGTCAGCAACACAGTGGAGGACGTCTTCACTCCAGGGCTGGCCAATAAATCCCCGGGGCTGCCCACCAATTCCCCTGCCCGCTCAGGCAACACTGCCAGAGAGAGAGAGGAGAAGGCTGCTGCTCAGTCTGAGTCGCAACTGGCCACCAGTCCCACCTTCGCTCAGGTGAACAACCCATTGTGGTTTGATACTGATCAAAAATTGACAACAGCATTTACCTGTGTAGTAACAGTCTAATTACTCTGTATTACATGTTGTTACATAGTAAATTTACTTCAAGTTGTGTTCTGTACTGTTCTAATTGAATGTTCTTTTCTTTTTTTTCTCATACCAGTTTAATACCAACAGTAACGTCCTGAGGACCGGATTTGACTTTCTTGACAACTGGTAACAGCGGCTTCAAGTAACAACATTGAGTGACTGGATCAACTCAACATTAGAAGGACCATTGTGATGACCATTTTAATACATGTATTAAGGAAAGCCAACAATTGAACTGACAATGTCTATTTATCTTAAATGGCTTTTTATGGCATATCTCACTACGTGTGCTTTTGATTCCCCACTGCCAGAACCCGCACCCTCCAGCTGTTACCTTTACCTTTTTTACTCTGACCTCGTACTAGTGCTAAGCATTACTGTAGTATACACTAATGAGAAGCACTCAGTGGTATGTTTAGAAAGCCATCATGTTAAGTGATTTATACCACTTGCAATATAGATCTACAACCATTTTACATTACAAGAGAGTACTATTTTACAGAATTTTGTATGTAAATTATATTTACTGTATGCTATATTGCACTCATACATTTTGAAAACCTGGATTCAAAGCAAATAAATTATAGAGAATGAAGTCGTTGTTCTGGGATTGTAATTTTTTTGATTCAGTGACTATATCAGTCCACAATGTGGCAGCAGAGATCTTGGTTTAAATGAGAACATCTCACAAATATACAAATAGAGAATGAACCGTCTGAGCAGACCCTGATAAAATGGAAACGCAAAGCATCAGACATGTGTACTGTATGTCTGTATTGGTCAAGTTACTCCAAGTGTACTGTCAAAAACATGCTTATGGAGGATACTGCACATCCTATTTTTGCGTTGTACAGTTATCCTCAGCAATCTGTATGAAAATTTCAGTTTTGCCTCACACTCAGCCCTTTCAGTGTCTGGCAGTAGCCACACCCAGACATCCTAGCAGACCTAGCTAGCTCATGTCCAAGTCCTGGGGCCTGTGGAATGGAAAGTATGATTTTTGTGGCATTTTAACTGGCATTCCTCCTGTCTGCCATGACTTCAGCACATAGGGATACATTGACTCTCATTTTCCCTGCAAATTTACTCACCACAACCACTGCACAACCACTGCCTCTACTACTGTGATTTATTTACACTGGCAAATCCTCATGTTCGCCGTAATAAAAGTGGACTGTATTAATAGGAACATGTGTGCCATTAAGATGGTCCACCTCTAAAAGTGCACTGTTAACACAGAGTGTGGAAGTGGGAGGTGATAGGAAAAGCAGGTTTCCTGTTGTTGGGGAGGCCCGCCCAGGACAAGTCAGAACGACAGGAGAGAGTGAGATTGAGAGAGAGAGGGGGCACGACAGAGGGATACCAAAGTTACTACAGGGTAAAATGGGAATAGCAGCCATCCTAGTCATCGTCTTGTGTATGTGTTCACTCAGCTTGACTGATCTGGACAGCGGCATCAAAGATGGAGATCCTTTCGATGCAACACCAACTGAGGTGAGGACTTGTACTCGCTTGAAGTTTTTGAGCTAAGACATAAAATCAGTTAAGGTGGTATAGTAGCACATTGTTAGTGCAGTAAGAATGGAATGAATTCTCCAGATGCACATAAACTCAAATAGAGTACTGTAACATTTTCATTATGTTGTCATTATTGCATGGAAACCCCTAGACTAGTTTTATGTCTTTTTAACTATAGTGTATTTTTAGTGGAGCTATTTAGTGTAACAGTCCCAATATAATGGAAATCAGTGGAGGAGCTGGAGTATTGGTTGCAAATGTTTTACCCTCACTGTTTCCTTCAGAATCCAGAGACTCAGGGGAAACAGGCGAGAGAAGACTTACCGGAGGAGCAAGAGCCCAGTCCTGTCTCAGACTTTGACAACACATACAACTATATTTGTATGTCTGCACAGACTCAACAAAAGTTATACACTACACACTGAACAAATTATTGCTGAATTGTCAGACATAACTTCTGATGTTTTCTCTTAAACAGTGTCCAGGCTGGCAGCAATGGATCAGGCCATCCACAGACTGAATGTGGGCCACTACACCCTGGACGTGAAGGTGACCCAACTGCTGGACAGAGTGTCCCGGCTGGACGGCACCCTCGGGGAGGTAGAGGAGACCATGCAACAGATATCGCTCCTCACGAAAGAGAACCGCAAGGAGATTGGCCGCTTGGAGGGTATGTCTGCATTCTGCATACCTCCCTTGAACTTTTTACTCTCAATAGTTCAAATGTTTTAAAATGGAAGGATGAAAAACCATTATAAAATCATGAAAAACTAAAGGTGAAATGTTTCCTCCTCTTCCTAGGATGTCAGAAGGGCCGACGGGTGGGGTATAAGTGCTATCTGGTCTACCGCACATATGAGACGTATGCAGGGGCAGCCCAGAAGTGCCTGGAGCGGGGTGGAAGGATGGCCATGCCTCGGGACAGAAAGGAGCAGGAGGCCTTGGCAGACTACGTCAAGGCTTTCTTTCATCCAGGGAACTGGCCTGTGTGGCTGGGCATCAATGACCTGCGCTCTGAGGGACTCTACCTGTTTGAGGACAACACACGCGTCACCTACTTCCAGTGGCGCAAGCACTTCCTCTCCAGCCAGCCGGACGGTGGCAAGCGGGAGAACTGTGTGGCCATGGCTTCAGATGATGGGGACTGGTGGGACAACTATTGTGACAGGAATATGTCTTACCTCTGTGAGTTTGATGCCTAATCCTTTTCTTCAAACTTTTGACAAGTATCTGACATTTCAGAAACACAAATCCAGCCAAGCTTGACGAAAATGTACCTAGTGGATAATCTATCATGAGTAGTTGTCTATCTTGTTATATATTTCAAGTAAAATCTTTTGTTTTTTGTTTGTTTAAAAAGCAATAGGGGATGTCATTGATCCACAATCTATATATCATACTGTTCAATACTCAATAACATTTTTGTTTACTAGCTGATGGTGCTTGTGTTGAATAATAATCCATAACACATTTAACATACTGTTAAAAAAGAAAACAGTATCAAACCCATACTGTACAGACAGACAGTGCTCATCTTAGTCCACACTGAAAAAATAAATATATACGTAACTTATTACTCACTCTAAGCTATGCAAATCTCTTTGGCTGAATACCGAATACTTTGGATCGAATATTTAATCTAAAACTGGATTATCAAAATATTTATTCAGTTTATCATGATTAAAAGCATACAATGTTATTACTGTACTTTTTCACAGTTAATGTAAACAGCATAGTTTCAGGACAAATATTGGGCAATAAAATATTTGAAAATGCTCTGTCACAGTATCATGATCAGATTTGTTTTACTCATAAAGTCAGTGATTATCCTTAAAGGGGCAGTGCAGTCAAAAACGTGATTTCCAGTGTTTTTTTTACACAGTGTACAAAACATTAAGAACACTGTCCTGGGGGGGGGCCTCGCTGACTGTCTAGCTTTTATTTGATTGTTAGTTCTCAAAGATTATGATAAAATATATATACTGTATATAGTTCAATATCTTTACTGCCTTCTATTTGATTGTTTTCCTTCAAATTGACACTGAAATAGTTTTCCATCTGGAAAATTATCACTGAGACAGACGGCACACCTAAAAGAAAAACTTGTAATTTACACTATATTAAAGAGATAGTTTGAGATTTTGCAATGAAGCCTTTTATCTACTTCCCCAGAGTCGGATGAAGAGGAACAGCTAGCATGCTAACGTTCCAGTAGACTTCCAGTCATTGCGCTAACGCTAGAGACATACAAATTATATTCTGTTGCAGGTGGCGATATAGAGTTGAAGTCGGAAGTTTACATACACTTAGGTTGGAGTCATTAAAACTTGTTTTTCAACCACTCCACAAATTTCTTGTTAACAAACTATAGTTTTTGCAAGTCAGTTAGGACATCTACTTTGTGCATGACACAAGTAATTTTTCCAACAATTGTTTACAGACAGATTATTTCACTTATAATTCACTGTATCACAATTCCAGTGGGTCAGAAGTTTACATACACTAAGTTGACTGTGCCGTTAAACAGCTTGGAAAATCCCAGAAAATGATGTCATTGCTTAAGAAGCTTCTGATAGGCTAATTGACATCATTTGAGTCAATTGGAGGTGTACCTGTGGATGTATTTTAAGGCCTACCTTCAAACACAGTGCCTCTTTGCTTGACATCATGGGAAAATCTAAAGAAATCAGCCAAGACCGAAGAAAGAAAATTGTAGACCTCCACAAGTCTGGTTCATCCTTGGGAGCAATTTCCAAATGCTTGAAGGTACCACGTTCATCTGTAGAAACAATAGTACGCAAGTATAAACACCATGGGACCACGCAGCCGTCATACCGCTCAGGAAGGAGACGCGTTCTGTCTCTTAGAGATTAACTTACTTTGGTGCGAAAAGTGCAAATCAATCCCAGAACAACAGCAAAGGACCTTGTGAAGATGCTGGAGAAAACAGGTAAAAAAATATCGACATCCACAGTAAAGCGAGTCCTATATCAACATAACCTGAAAGGCCGCTCAGCAAGGAAGAAGCCACTGCTCCAAAACCTCCATAAAAAAGCCAGACTACGGTTTGCAACTGCATGGGGACAAAGATCGTACTTTTTGGAGAAATGTCCTCTGGTCTGATGAAACAAAAATATAACTGCTTGGCCATAATGACCATCGTTATGTTTGGAGGAAAAAGTGGTAGTGTCAATGGTGGGTGTAGCTGGTGCATGGAAGTCAGGCGCAGGAGAGCAGAGATGAATGGACAAAGTACTTTACTTAGGCAATCATAATACAGAACGCAACCGCGTCACAAAAACAAATGCCCACAGAACAATTGAGGCAGCAAAAGTACAAAGTACAAAGTACCGGCTGCCACAAAGCACGGGTAAAACAAAACCCGGCGCAAACCAGTCGAAAGCGTGCCAACCTTGACAATAAACAAAACCCCACACAGACATGGAGGGAACAGAGGGTTAAATACACATGTTAATTAGTAGGAGATGTAAACCAGGTGTGCAGGAAGACAAGACAAAACAAATGGAAAATGAAAGGTGGATCGGCGATGGCTAGAAGACCGGCGACGTCGACCGAACAAGGAGAGGAACCGACGTCGTGACAGTACCCCCCCCCCCTGTACGCGCAACTCCAGCAGCGTGCCGACACCGGCCTCGGGGACGAACCGGAGGGCGAGGTGCAGGGCGATCCGGACGGAGACGGTGGATCTCCCGCAGCATTGAAGTGTCCAACACATCCTCCACCGGAACCCAGCATCTCTCCTCCGGACCGTACATCTCCCAGTCCACGAGGTACTGAAGGCCCCTCGCCCGATGCCTCGAATCCAGTATGGAGCGAACGGAGTACGCCGGGGCCCCCTCGATGTCCAGAACCTCCCGCACCTCAGACTCCTGGAGCGGGCCAGCCACCACCGGCCTGAGGAGAGACACATGGAACGAGGGGTTAATAAGGTAATCGGGGGGAGGCTGTAACCTGTAACTCACCTCGTTCAGTCTCCTCAGGACTTTAAATGGCCACACAAACCGCGGACCCAGCTTCCGGCAGGGCAGGCGGAGGGGCAGGTTTCGGCTGGCTTTCTGGCGCAGCACGGCGCGCTGATGGTGAACATGGGCGGCGTCCCATGTCTCCTCCGCGCGCCGGAACCAGTTGTCCACCGCAGGAGCCTCGGTCTGACTCTGATTACAAGGAGTCAGAACCGGCTGATACCCCAGTACGCACTGGAAGGGGGAGAGGTTAGTGGAGGAGTGGCGGAGCGAGTTCTGGGCCATCTCTGCCCAGGGCACGAACGCCGCCCACTCCCCCGGCCGGTCCTGGCAATAAGACCTCAGAAACCTACCCACATCCTGGTTCACTCTCTCCACCTGCCCGTTACTCTCGGGGGCAAAACCTGAGGTAAGGCTAATCGAGACCCCCAGACGCTCCATGAACGCCCTCCAGACCCTTGAGGTGAACTGGGGACCCCGATCAGACACTATGTCCTCAGGCACCCCGTAGTGCCGGAAGACGTGTGTAAACAAGGCCTCCACAGTCTGTAGGGCCGTAGGGAGACCGGGCAGAGGGAGGAGACGGCAGGACTTAGAAAAACGGTCCACAACGACCACGATCGTGGTGTTATCCTGTGAGGGAGGCAGATCGGTAAGGAAATCCACCGACAGGTGCAACCAAGGCCGTTGTGGAACGGGTAAGGGGTGTAGCTTACCTCTGGGCAGGTGCCTAGGAGCCTTACACTGGGCACACACTGAGCAGGAGGAAACAAAAACCCTCACGTCCTTAGCCAAAGTGGGCCACCAGTACTTCCCACTCAGACAGCGCACCGTCCGACCGATGCCTGGATGACCAGAGGAGGGTGACGTGTGGGCCCAATAGATCAGCCGGTCACGGACAGCAGACGGAACGTACAGACGCCCAGCGGGACACTGGAGGGGAGTGGGCTCTGCTCGTAGCGCCTGCTCAATGTCCACGTCCAGCTCCCACACTACCGGCGCCACCAGGCAGGAGGCCGGGAGTATGGGGGTGGGATCCATGGGCCGCTCCTCTGTGTCATACAGCCGGGACAGTGCGTCTGCCTTCACGTTCTGAGAACCTGGTCTGTAAGAAAGGGTGAAAACGAAACGGGTGAGAAAGATGGCCCACATTGCCTGGCGAGGGTTCAGTCTCCTTGCTGCCCGGATGTACTCCAGATTGCGGTGGTCAGTCCAGATGAGAAAAGCGTTTTTAGCCCCCTCAAGCCAATGTCTCCACGCCTTCAAAGCCACGACGACAGCCAACAGCTCCCGCTCCCCCACTTCATAGTTTCGCTCCAGCCTTGGACGCGTCCACCTCCACTATGAACGCCAAAGAGGGATCCGGATGGGCCAGCACGGGAGCCGAGGTAAACAGAGCCCTCAGGTGACCAAAAGCCCTGTCCGCCTCAGCCGACCACTGCAAACGTACCGGTCCCCCCTTCAGCAGTGAGGTAATGGGAGCCGCTACCTGACCAAAACCCCAGAAAACCTCCTTAGCAATTGGCAAACCCTAGAAACCGCTGCACCTCCTTTACCGTGGTGGGAGTTGGCCAATTACGCACGGCTGAAATGCGGTCACTCTCCATCTCCACCCCTGAGGTGGAAATGCGGTACCCTAGGAAGGAGATGGACTGTTGGAAGAACAGGCATTTCTCAGCCTTGACGTACAGGTCATGCTCCAACAGACGACCAAGCACCCTGCGCACCAGGGACACATGCTCGGCGCGTGTAGCGGAGTATATCAGAATGTCATCAATATACACCCGTGCAGGTCTCTGAAAATCTTGTCTACAAAGGCTTGGAAGACTAATGGAGCATTCATCAACCCGTACGGCATGACGAGGTACTCATAATGCCCGAGGTAGTACTGAAAGCCGTCTTCCACTCGTCTCCCTCCCGGATACGCACCAGGTTGTAAGCGCTCCTGAGATCTAGTTTGGTGAAAAAGCGTGCCCCGTGCATTGACTCAATCGCTGTGGCTATGAGAGGCAGCTGGTAACTGTACCTCACAGTGATCTGGTTTAGACCTCGATAGTCAATACACGGGCGCAGACCTCCCTCCTTCTTCTTCACAAAAAAGAAACTTGAGGAGGCAGGTGAAGTGGAGGACCGAATGTACCCCTGACGCAGGTATTCGGAGACATGTTTCCATAGCCGCCGTCTCCGCCTGCGGCGTCTACCAGGAGATTTATCGCACAATCCCCCCGTCGATGGGGCGGTAATTGAGTCGCCTTCTTTTTGGAGAAGGCGAGAGCCAAATCGGCATATTCAGGGGAAATGCGCACGGTGGAGACCTGGTCTGGACTTTCCACCGTAGTAGCACCAACGGAAACCCCTAAACACCTCCCCGAGCACTCTCGTGACCACCACATGAGAGCACTCCGTTGCCATGAAACAGTGGGGTCATGACAGGCTAACCAGGGTAGGCCTAGCGCCACGGGAAACGCAGGAGAGTCAATGAGAAAGAGACTGAGTCTCTCCTTGTGACCCCCTGCGTCACCATGCCCAGGGAAGCGGTGGCCTCCCTAATCAACCCTGACTCCAATGGTCGACTGTCTAAGGCGTGAACTGGGAAGGGCACAACCACTGGAACAATGGGGATCCCTAAACTATGAGCGAATGCTCTGTCTATAAAATTCCCAGCCGTGCCTGAATCGACGAGCGCCTTATGCTGGGAATGCGGGGAAAACTCAGGAAACATGACATGCAAAAACAGGTGTGCAACCGAGGGCTCTGGGTGAGAATGGTGCCGACTCACCTGGAGTGACGCTACAGTGCCCTGCCTGCTGCCTCGACCCCCAGAGGAACCAACTCGACACCAACCGGCAGTGTGCCCTCTACGGCCACAGATGGTGCACGCGAAGGCCCCTCCTCCGGCCTCCCTAAGCGCAGCACCTCCCAGCTTCATAGGTATTGGAGCGGTGGTGCTGGGGGATGGAACCAACAGAGCCCGATCTGGATGTCCGCGGGTGGCCAGCAGGTTATCCAGCCGGATGGATAGGTCCACCAGTTGGTCAAACGTGAGGGTGGTGTCCCTGCAGGCCAACTCCCGACGGACATCCTCGCTCAAGCTGCAGCGATAGTGGTCGATCAGGGCCCTGTCGTTCCATCCTGCTGCGGCGGCCAGGGTCCGAAAGTCCAAAGCGAACACCTGTGCGCTCCTCGTCCCCTGCCGCAGGTGGAAAAGATGTTCACCCGCCGCTCTACCCTCGGGCGGGTGGTCGAAGACTGCCCGGAAACGACAGGTGAACTCCTCAAAGTGGTCCAGCACCGCATCTCCTTCCTTCCACATGGCGTTGGCCCACTCCAGGGTTTTCCCCGAGAGGCATGAGACGAGGGCGGACACCCTCTCACGGCCCGAAGGAGCCGGGTGGACGGTCGCCAGGTATAACTCCAACTGCAACAGGAGTCAACAGCCGTCCCATCGTACAGTTCCCACTGGAACTGGGTGCAGGGGGAGCGAGTAGTGGAGGTCCCTGTTGTGCTGGTGGAGGTGCTGGAGGAACTCCCTGTCTCTCCCAGCGGTCCATTGTTTGGACGACGCGGTCAATGGCGGCGCCGAGATGGTGGAGCATCGCTGCGTGTTCCTGGACACGCTCCTCTACCCCAATAACAGGGGCACCTGCTCCTGCTGACTTCATCAAAAGGTAAGGTATTCTGTCAATGGTGGGTGTAGCTGGTGTATGGAAGCCAGGCGCAGGAGAGCAGAGATGAATGGACAAAGCACTTTACTTAGGCAATCATAATACAGAACGCAACCGCGTCACAAAAACAAATGCCCACAGAACAAGTGAGGCAGCAAAAGTACAAAACCCAAGTACAAAGTACCGGCTGCCACAAAGCACGGGTAAACCAAAACCCGGCGCAAACCAGCCGGAAGCGTGCCAACCTTGACAACAAACAATACCCCACACAGACATGGAGGGAACAGAGCGTTAAATACACATGTTAATTAGTAGGAGATGTAAACCAGGTGTGCAGGAAGACAAGACAAAACAAATGGAAAATGAAAGGTGGATCGGCGATGGCTAGAAGACCGGCGACGTCGACCGCCGAACGAACAAGGAGAGGAACCGACTTCGGCAGAAGTCGTGACAGGTAGGCTACCTCCGTCCCAGTTTGAAAAGCCTACTGTAGGCTACAGCACATGCAATTCACTCTAGGGTTTACAGATCACAGTCAATATTATTTTAATATTCATTGGTATTCCCTGTCTATTGCTATTTTTGTGAGCCGGCTCGTTTGGCTCAGCTCATCAAAAAGAGCCGGCTCTTTTGGCTCCAAAACGGCCCTTCAAAAAATATATGTTTTGTATTTTTTCAAGTCAAACAGTCTGCGATAGTTTGACCTGAATTGGTGTTAAAACAATTCTAATTAATTTATTAAATGAAATCATACTCTACCTTAACCACAATGTGTTTAAAAATGCATTGGTTGGTTATGGAAAAGAATGCTATTACACATGTTCATTTAAAGGCTAACATTTTAATGTATATAAACAAAGTGCATATAAATGTAACCATTCAAAACGAATACAATCTGAACAACATAATAATAGAATATTGCACCATATCAAAGAAAAATAAATAACAATGTGCAAAACTGCAGCATCCCACTTAAAACATTAAATTGGTCCCTTTTTTCGCTCTCTTCTTTATTGCCATGTTATAACCAGCAGCACACAGCAATGCTGACCATATTTTGCTTTTATGAGAGATTTGCATTAAGAAATGCAAGCTGCCTCACTTTCGAGGGGCTGATGCGGTTTCTTCTCTCAGTAATTATTTGTCCCGTTTTCGAGAAAACCCTCTCAGAGGGAACGGATGTGGCCACTATGTAGAGTCTATGGAGAGAGGGGCTCCTCCAAATAGGATTGGACCTCCATTATGGCATCTGCTGAGGGATTCCTTCGTGCTACAACCCCAGTTGCTCTCTCGTCAAACAGCAGACATTTGTGGCACTACTGCTGGTGCTTCTGCTCCATCTGATCACTCTTCTTCCTGTTGCCCTGGTGCCTGAGCCAGCTCCCTGCTGCTGAGATTATTATTTGAAAAGCATCAATCGCTCTGGCATCACTGAAGGCTAACTTCTTAAACCGGTGGTCAAGTGCAGCGGTTTCTGACAGCACGTGATTATATTCCATTCTGTGGAACTTTCTGTCCATTGATGAACATAGGGTGTCCATCAACTCTGTCACATGTCCTGTTGTTACATTTGCTTCTCTCTGGTGGCTGGCTGTGATTCGCTGCAGACCCTTACACAAGAGTATAATTTTTGAGGGTGACTCATAGCTGAAAAGAGAGAACAGTAACTTATTAGTTCAGGTTCATGTTTTGTCTACTGATGTCTGAGGCCTTTTGCTCAGGATTCACAAACCTGCCACCTATTTTTGTTCTTAAAAACATGTATTTTAAAAACCCTACATTCTTATCTTCTGCTCATATTCATATATAATACTGGATGAAATAATGATGTAGTAATAACTGCTTACTGCTCTCTCCACTGATCTCCACAGTGACCTGCTCAAAGGGTTCCAGGACTCTGCACACCTCCTCCACCACCTCCCATTGCTCTTGGGTCAGAGCATCAACAGGTGCATTGACAATGGTCAGGGTAGAGATGATGGCATCCTTTGACTCAAGAAACCGCTTCAACATATAAAATGTTGAATTCCATCTTGTAGTGCAGTCTTGTTTAGGCCTCAGCTCAGGCATCCCCATCTGGCGTTGTGTAGACTTTAGTTTTTCAGCACCTAGTGTGCTCCTGTGGAAGTATTCCACAGCTGCTTTCACTTTGTTCACAGTGGGCTTCATCACCTTCAGAGCATCTCTTACAATCAGGTTGATTGTGTGGGCAAGACATGGATGATGGATCCATTTTAACATTTTAATGGCTTTGGTTATGTTAGCTGCATTGTCGCTAACACAACATACCACTTTTCCATCTACTTGCCATTCTCTGGCCACTCTCAACAGTTCCTCTGCCAAGTTCTCTGAGGTGTGTCTGTCGCTGAACTCAAAGCAGTCCAGAAGACAGCTAGACATAGAAAAATCTTCAATGAAGTGACATGTAATCGACATGTAAGAAGTGGTTACCCTTGATGTCCAGCAGGCAAACTGCAGTAGCTTTTTGGACTCTTTTTTGGACTCTCATTTTGGACTCTCTTTTTGGACTCTCATTGAAGCCTGTGTGCTCTCGTACAGTTGTGGAATAAGTGATTTTGAAAGTGTTTTCCTGCTTGGAATTGTGTACATTCAAATCAAATCAAATGTATTTATATAGCCCTTCTTACATCAGCTGATATCTCAAAGTGCTGTACAGAAACCCAGCCTAAAACCCCAAACAGCAAGCAATGCAGGTGTAGAAGCACGGTGGCTAGGAAAAACTCCCTAGAAAGGCCAAAACCTAGGAAGAAACCTAGAGAGGAACCAGGCTTTGAGGGGTGGCCAGTCCTCTTCTGGCTGTGCCGGGTGGAGATTATAACAGAACATGGCCAAGATGTTCAAATGTTCATAAATGACCAGCATGGTCAAATAATAATAATCACAGTAGTTGTCGAGGGTGCAACAAGTCAGCACCTCAGGAGTAAATGTCAGTTGGCTTTTCATAGCCGATCATTAAGAGTATCTCTACCGCTCCTGCTGTCTCTAGAGAGTTGAAAACAGCAGGTCTGGGACAGGTAGCACGTCCGGTGAACAGGTCAAGGTTCCATAGCCGCAGGTAGAACAGTTGAAACTGGAGCAGCAGCACGGCCAGGTGGACTGGGGACAGCAAGGAGTCATCATGCCAGGTAGTCCTGAGGCATGGTCCTAGGGCTCAGGTCCTCCGAGAGAGAGAAAGAAAAAGAGAAAGAGAGAATTAGAGAGAGCATACTTAAATTCACACAGGACACCGGATAAGACAGGAGAAGTAATCCAGATATAACAGACTGACCCTAGCCCCCCGACACATAAACTACTGCAGCATAAATACTGGAGGCTGAGACAGGAGGGGTCAGGAGACACTGTGGCCCCATCCGATGATACCCCCGGACAGGGCCAAACAGGCAGGATATAACCCCACCCACTTTGCCAAAGCACAGCCCCCACGCCACTAGAGGGATATCTTCAACCACCAACTTACCATCCTGAGACAAGGCCGAGTATAGCCCACAAAGATCTCCGCCACGGCACAACCCAAGGTGGGGCGCCAACCCAGACAGGAAGATCACGTCAGTGACTCAACCCACTCAAGTGACGCACCCCTCCTAGGGACGGCATGGAAGAGCACCAATAAGCCAGTGACTCAGCCCCTGTAAAAGGGTTAGAGGCAGAGAATCCCAGTGGAGAGAGGGGAACCGGCCAGGCAGAGACAGAAAGGGCGGTTCGTTGCTCCAGAGCCTTTCAGTTCACCTTCACACTCCTGGGCCAGACTACACTCAATCATATGACGCACTGAAAAGATGAGTCTTCAGTAAAGACTTAAAGGTTGAGACCGAGTCTGCGTCTCTCACATGGGTAGGTAGACCATTCCATAAAAATGGAGCTCTATAGGAGAAAGCCCTGCCTCCAGCTGTTTGCTTAGAAATTCTAGGGACAATTAGAAGGCCTGCGTCTTGTGACCGCAGCGTACGTGTAGGTATGTACGGCAGGACCAAATCGGAAAGATAGGTAGGAGCAAGCCCATGTAATGCTTTGTAGGTTAGCAGTAAAACCTTGAAATCAGCCCTTGCCTTAACAGGAAGCCAGTGTAGGGAGGCTAGCACTGGAGTAATATGATCAATTGTTTTGGTTCTAGTCAGGATTCTAGCAGCCGTATTTAGCACTAACTGAAGTTTATTTAGTGCCTTATCCGGGTAGCCGGAAAGTAGAGCATTGCAGTAGTCTAACCTAGAAATAACAAAAGCATGGATACATTTTTCTGCATAATTTTTGGACAGAAAGTTTTAGATTTTTGCAATGTTACGTAGATGGAAAACAGCTGTCCTTGAAACAGTCTTGATATGTTCGTCAAAAGAGAGATCAGGGTCCAGAGTGACGCCGAGGTCCTTCACAGTTTTATTTGAGATGACTGTACAACCATCAAGATTATTTGTCAGATTCAACAGAAGATCTCTTTGTTTCTTGGGACCTAGAACAAGCATCTCTGTTTTGTCCGAGTTTTAAAGTAGAAAGTTTGCAGCCATCCACTTCCTTATGTCTGAAACACAGGCTTCTAGCGAGGGCAATTTTGGGGCTTCACCATGTTTCATTGAAATGTACAGCTGTGTGTCATCTGCATAGCAGTGAAAGTTAACATTATGTTTTCGATTGACATCCCCAAGAGGTAAAATATATAGTGAAAACAATAGCGGTCCTAAAACGGAACCTTGAGGAACTCCAAAATGTACAGTTGATTTGTCAGAGGACAAAACATTTACAGAGACAAATTGATATCTTTCCGACAGATAAGATCTAAACCAGGCCAGAACTTGTCCGTGTAGACCAATTTGGGTTTCCAATCTCTCCAAAAGAATGTGGTGATCGATGGTATCAAAAGCAGCACTAAGGTCTAGGAGCACGAGGACAGATGCAGATCCTCGGTCTGACGCCATTAAAAGGTCATTTACCACCTTCACAAGTGCAGTCTCAGTGCTATGATGGGTTCTAAAACCAGACCGAAGCATTTCGTATACATTGTTTGTCTTCAGGAAGGCAGTGAGTTGCTGCGCAACAGTTTTTATGTTTTTTTTTGAGAGGAATGGAAGATTCGATATAGGCCAATAGTTTTTTATATTTCCTGGTCAAGGTTTGGCTTTTTCAAGAGAGGCTTTATTACTGCCACTTTTAGTGAGTTTGGTACACATCCGGTGGATAGAGAGCCGTTTATTATGTTCAACATAGGAGGGCCAAGCACAGGAAGCAGCTCTTTCAGTAGTTTAGTTGGAATAGGGTCCAGTATGCAGCTTGAAGGTTTAGAGGCCATGATTATTTTCATCATTGTGTCAAGAGATATAGTACTAAAACACTTGAGTGTCTCCCTTGATCCTAGGTCCTGGCAGAGTTGTGTAGACTCAGGACAACTGAGCTTTGGAGGAATACGCAGATTTAAAGAGGAGTCCGTAATTTTCTGTATACCAAGAAGCTAGTTTCTTATGACAAATGTTTTTAGTTTTTAGGGGTGCAACTGCATCTAGGGTATTGCGCAAGGTTAAATTGAGTTCCTCAGTTAGGTGGTTAACTGATTTTTGTCCTCTGACGTCCTTGGGTAGGCAGAGGGAGTCTGGAAGGGCATCAAGGAATCTTTGGGTTGTCTGAGAATTTATAGCATGACTTTTGATGCTCCTTGGTTGGAGTCTGAGCAGATTATTTGTTGCGATTGCAAACGTAATAAATGGTGGTCCGATAGTCCAGGATTATGAGGAAAAACATTAAGATCCACAACATTTATTCCATGGGACAAAACTAGGTCCAGAGTATGACTGTGACAGTGAGTAGGTCCAGAGACATGTTGGACAAAACCCACTGAGTCGATGATGGCTCTGAAAGCCTTTTGGAGTGGGTCTGTGGACTTTTCCATGTGAATATTAAAATCACCAAAAATGTGAATATTATCTGCTATGACTACAAGGTTCGATAGGAATTCAGGGAACTCAGTGAGGAACGTTGTATATGGCCCAGGAGGCCTGTACACAGTAGCTATAAAAAGTGATTGAGTAGGCTGCATAGATTTCATGACTAGAAGCTCAAAAGACAAAAACAGCGTTTATTTTTTTTATTTGCTATCGTAAATGTTAGCAACACCTCCGCCTTTACGGGATGCACGGGGGATATAGTCACTAGTGTAACCAGGAGGTGAGGCCTCATTTAACACAGTAAATTCATCAGGTTTAAGCCATGTTTCAGTCAGGCCAATCACATCAAGATTATGATCAGTGATTAGTTCATTGACTATAACTGCCTTTGAAGTGAGGGATCTAACATTAAGTAGCCCTATTTTGAGATGTGAGGTATCACAATCTCTTTCAATAATGGCAGGAATGGAGAAGGTCTTTATTCTAGTGAGATTGCTAAAGCGAACACCGCCATGTTTAGTTTTGCCCAACCTAGGTCGAGGCATTGGATTTAGACTATTGTTATAATTTCTAAAACCTCTGTCCTCCATGATCGAAAATGGCTGGAAATCGGTGGCAATTATTTTAGCCAAAGCAATATCAATTTGGCCTTGTTTTGCTACAGACATAGACCTTGGCATAAATTGGTCCATAGAAGACTGCGTTGCTGTGGGTCGCGGAGTAGGCCTACTTGACTGAGTGGATACGCTGGCTCCACCACTATCACTAGCAGGCCCGCTAGTTTCTCGATGCTCCACTACAGCTAGCTTCACAGTTCTCATATGCCGCTGTAGGTTGTGCTTAGAACCGACTTTATATATATACACTTTGCTCTACCATTGTCTACGTTATTAAAATGCATCCAAATGCTACTGTGCTTCCGACTCATTTTCCAGCTGTTTTCACAGCTGTCCTTCCTCTCTCTCCTAGGCTGCTAAGTGTGTGACTGTGAGTGAGTGAGTTTGCTCGGCCCTCCCTCAGGCATCTTTGGTTCATTGGTTGACACTGCGTGTCTGATTGACAGGAACATCGGGAGATGCTCTTTTTAATTTTTTTGGGGGGGGGATCATGCCAATGTGCTATGTTTTTAAAAGCTTTTTTTTTATTTTTTATTAACAACAAATCAATACAGAAAGTACATGAGGGAACACAAGTATATATATACACTGCTCAAAAAAATAAAGGGAACACTAAAATAACACATCCTAGATCTGAATGAATGAAATATTCTTATTAAATACTTTTTTCTTTACATAGTTGAATGTGCTAACAACAAAATCACACAAAAATGATCAATGGAAATCAAATTTATCAACCCATGGAGGTCTGGATTTGGAGTCACACTCAAAATTAAAGTGGAAAACCACACTACAGGCTGATCCAACTTTGATGTAATGTCCTTAAAACAAGTCAAAATGAGGCTCAGTAATGTGTGTGGCCTCCACGTGCCTGTATGACCTCCCTACAACGCCTGGGCATGCTCCTGATGAGGTGGCGGATGGTCTCCTGAGGGATCTCCTCCCAGACCTGGACTAAAGCATCCGCCAACTCCTGGACAGTCTGTGGTGCAACGTGGCGTTGGTGGATGGAGCGAGACATGATGTCCCAGATGTGCTCAATTGGATTCAGGTCTGGGGAACGGGCGGGCCAGTCCATAGCATCAATGCCTTCCTCTTGCAGGAACTGCTGACACACTCCAGCCACATGAGGTCTAGCATTGTCTTGCATTAGGAGGAACCCAGGGCCAACCGCACCAGCATATGGTCTCACAAGGGGTCTGAGGATCTCATCTCGGTACCTAATGGCAGTCAGGCTACCTCTGGCGAGCACATGGAGGGCTGTGCGGCCCCCCAAAGAAATGCCACCCCACACCATGACTGACCCACCGTCAAACCGGTCATGCTGGAGGATGTTGCAGGCAGCAGAACGTTCTCCACGGCGTCTCCAGACTCTGTCACGTCTGTCACATGTGCTCATGTGCTCAGTGTGAACCTGCTTTCATCTGTGAAGAGCACAGGGCGCCAGTGGCGAATTTGCCAATCTTGGTGTTCTCTGGCAAATGCCAAACGTCCTGCACGGTGTTGGGCTGTAAGCACAACCCCCACCTGTGGACGTCGGGCACTCATACCACCCTCATGGAGTCTGTTTCTGACCGTTTGAGCAGACACATGCACATTTGTGGCCTGCTGGAGGTCATTTTGCAGGGCTCTGGCAGTGCTCCTCCTAGCACAAAGGCGGAGGTAGCGGTCCTGCTGCTGGGTTGTTGCCCTCCTACGGCCTCCTCCACGTCTCCTGATGTACTGGCCTGTCTCCTGGTAGCGCCTCCATGCTCTGGACACTACGCTGACAGACACAGCAAACCTTCTTGCCACAGCTCGCATTGATGTGCCATCCTGGATGAGCTGCACTACCTGAGCCACTTGTGTGGGTTGTAGACTCCGTCTCATGCTACCACTAGAGTGAAAGCACCGCCAGCATTCAAAAGTGACCAAAACATCAGCCAGGAAGCATAGGAACTGAGAAGTGGTCTGTGGTCACCACCTGCAGAACCACTCCTTTATTGGGGGTGTCTTGCTAATTGCCTCTAATTTCCACCTGTTGTCTATTCCATTTGCACAACAGCATGTGAAATTTATTGTCAATCAGTGTTGCTTCCTAAGTGGACAGTTTGATTTCACAGAAGTGTGATTGACTTGGAGTTACATTGTGTTGTTTAAGTGTTCCCTTTATTTTTTTGAGCAGTGTATTATATACAATGGACTAGAGAGGCTGTTAGTCTGAGCAGACAGTCAGAACGAATGTGCGTGCGCTTGAGCATATAGGCCTATATTATTTTATTTCTTTTTTCGTTATTTGAATTAGTTAATTCTATTAATTTAAATCTTTTGATTATTCATAAATTATTTTTTGTATATTTTTATAAATAGTTCGGCACTTCTGATATGCGAGCCTCGTTCGAGAACGACCCATCACTACTGCATAGGTTAAATGTGACAGTAGCTAGCGCCACAAGATAGCTACAGAAATATCGGTAGTATACTGTACCCGCTGCTTCTTTCTTGCCATTTTCGAGTAGATTTCTTCCCATAGTATACAAGCCTGGTAAACCATAAATAAGAGTATCCCCTGCCTCACTGATATCTTCAGCCATCTCTGGGAACTGTCAGCCCCCTCCAGCAAAGCAGAAACAGTAGTGTTAGCTGCAACTGTATTGCAAGCAAACAAACCATATCCTATTCGGCTTATCAGAAACATCACATGATTTGGCTAAAGTCATGGTGGTTTACAGTATTTAGGAGCACTTGTGCGACATCTGCTGACCTAAATGAAAGTACAAGCAAGGTGTGTTTGAAAGGGGTAGCAAGAAAGCTCATGAATGAATGTCTTAGTGGGTGATCTGGTATAACTTTAGATAACTATCAGTATCACTCCTGGTTGAATTGAAATAACAAGAAACAAACAACTCATTTGTCAACCAATTGTATTGACCATTGAACATACCAATTCCCTAAAATCTCCACAGATTTCTTTCCTTCAAGTTTAAACTTCAAGCTGGGACATATGCTTAAAAATCCACCTTAGCGCTTTAATAAACATAGCCAATTCACCCAGTGCAAAAAAAAAAGATTAAAACAAAACTCCCAGCCATTCAGCACTAACATTGATTTGGAAACATTATGATAAAACAGTTCTGACAAAAAATAAAATAGAGGTAAGCAGAGTACTTAAAATTGTTGTTGGTTATTTATTTTGATCCTCTGGAGCTCATTACGTAAGGACTCAGGCAGGCAATGCATAATTTATTCTGTCATTCACAAACTTCTTCAGGATCGGTGGGTCCCCTGCGGGACGTTGAGCTAACGTAGGCTAATGCGATTAGCATGAGGTTGTAAGTAACAAGAACATTTCCCAGGACATAGACATATCTGATATTGTCAGAAAGCTTAAATTCTTGTTAATCTAACTGCACTGTCCAATTTACAGTAGCTATTACAGTGAAAGAATACCATGCTATTGTTTGAGGAGTGTGTACAGTTTTGATCATGAAAAGTTATTAATAAACCAATTAGGCACATTTTGGCAGTCTTGATACAACATTTTTAACAGAAATGCAATGGTTCATTGGATCAATCTAAAACTTTGCACATACACTGCTGCCATCTAGTGGCCAAAACCTACATTGCAGCTGGGCTGGAATAATACATGATGGCCTTTCTCTTGCATTTCATATACAAAGAACGGTTGTTTTTTTATTTGTATTATCTTTTACCAGATCTATTGTGTTATATTCTCCTACATTCATTTCACATTTCCACAAACGTCAAAGTGTTTCCTTTCAAATGGTACCAAGAAAATGCATATCCTTGCTTCAGGGCCTGAGTTACAGGCAGTTAGATTTGGGTATGTCATTTCAGGCGAAAATTTAAGGGAAAAAAGGGTCAGATCCTGAAGAGGTTTTTAATTTTAAGGGTAAGTGGGGAACATACAAACTGAACACCAAAGCTTGTCCTCACATGAAGAGGTTCTTCAGAGCAGTTGAACAAACTCCCCTTAATGTATCCCTGAACATTTGTTCAAATGTTGTGTGTCAGTAAGACCATTATTTTTTCCTTCAAATGTTTTCAAATAATTTGATAAAGAGAGAACAGCAACAAGACAGAAACTGATGTCTCAAAATAAGACCAGAGGACTACTGTTGTGTGCTTTCCCCAAAACAAGTTTGACCTAATCTAAAACCAACCCTGCCTCATGCCCTTTATTGGTCAAGTTAAAAACAATTACTGAAAAAGGCAATGCCACAGAGTGACATTCTCCACAATTGCACCATCGACAAGACTAAATAAAAAGATTGCTTGACTTTTCTAAAATGTTCAAGTATCCCAAGTGGAATAGAATAGCCCTGAAGGAAAGTTTATATCTTAGAATCTCCTCCCCCACTTTCTCTGCTTACAGACAGTTTTAAAAAAGAAAATAGTTCGAATTTTAGAGCCAATCACAATCGAGATTACCTCCCATTCAAATCAATTATGCTTCTTCGCTTTTACATACTAGACCCTACTAGGGTTTTGCTGGTATTGCATACATATCTGAACAACATGTAGTTCCCATAAATCATGTTTAGACAGACGTTGTGCTTTGGGGGTTGAGCTTGGCCAGAGAGACTATGAGCAGAGAGAGTGGACAGGGAGAGTGGCCCTTGTTCTCATCAGGAGACGTGGTGTTAGGACTTCTTTGGACAGTGTGATGTCGAGTCCGTGTTGAGGACCTCTATCATGGTTCTAGTCGTCTGGAACGTTTCTGCTACCGATGGAAGACTCTGGTACCACAATGGTAAGCTGAGGTAAAAAAAAAGGTTATCAATACAATAATTGGCCAACTTATGATGCGATTAAAGTTGATAACAGTGGGCATGCCGAGCTACTCACCTCTTTAAATTCATCCAGTTTTTAGCTGTTTTACTAAAGCTGTCAGGACTGTGTGTTGTCATGGCTTCAAAATCAACCAACTGAAAAATAACAAGAAAAATACTTAAACCAGGCACATTGTTACAACATTGATACCACCACTGGGAAATGTAATGTATTAGAATGAAGTAGTGTAAAGTAGAGCAACACGCCACTATTACCTTCCCTTTTGGGATTCTGCCTATCACCTCCTTTCCACTGGCCATTAGTGCTCCCATGACAACAGAGTAAGCCACAACACTGAAAAGGGAAATGGAGACAACAAAACAAAAACAAAAATTGGGGAAATGGGACTGATTTCATAACTAAAAAACATTTCACAAAATGAAATCACAATTCAGAGAAGACCAACTGAAACACATGCCTTAACATGTATTGATGGTTATAGCAGAAAATATGATTTGGACAAAACTTACCTAGACCCTCTGGAGAGGGGCATAAGGTTACAGAAGTAGTAAACCAGGGAGAGGATTAAATTACACACTGCATCTGCATCCTAAAAGATAGAAACAAAAACAACACAATTCATACTACAGGGTCCACTTACAGAGGTAATATCATTACACAATGATGATGTGGCCATTGACACTTTGCTTCTTGAAAGTCCAATATCTTGAAAACTTGACCGCTGACTTGCAAAACATTTTGGGACTTTATCAACAGTGGAAATAGGGAGAAAAAAATAAAACTCAGAAAAAAAAAAGAAACTGTCAACTGCATATATTTTCAGCAAACTTAACATGTGTAAATATTTGTATGAACATAACAAGATTCAACTGAGACAAACTGAACAAGTTCCACAGACATGTGACTAACAAAAATTGAAAAATGTGTCCCTGAACAAAGGGGGGTAGGGGGTCAAAATCAAAAGTAAGTCAGTATCTGGTGTGGCAACCAGCTGCATTAAGTACTGTAGTGCATCTCCTCCTCATGAACCAGATTTGCCTAATCTTGCTGTGAGATGTTACCCCACTCTTCCACCAAGACATCTGCAAGTTCCCGGACATTTCTGGGGGGAATGGCCCTAGCCCTCACCCTCCGATCCAACAGGTCCCAGACGTGCTCAATGGGATTGAGTTCCAGGCTCTTCGCTGGCTATGGCAGAACACTGACGTTCCTGTCTTGCAGGAAATCGCGCACAGAACGGCTGGTGGCATTGTCATGCTGGAGGGTCATGTCAGGATGAGTCCGCAGGAAGGGTACCACATGAGGGAGGAGGATGTCTTCCCTGTAACGCACAGCGTTGAGATTGCCTGCAATGACAACAAGCTCAGTCCGATGATGCTGTGACACACCGCCCCAGACCATGACGGACCCTCCACCTCCAAATTGATCCCGCTCCAGAGTACAGGCCTCGGTGTAACGCTCATTCCTTCGACGGTGAACGCGAATTCGACCATCCCCCCGGGTGAGACAAAACCGCGACTCGTCAGTGAAGAGCACTTTTTGCCAGTCCTGTCTGGTCCAGCAACGGTGGGTTTGTGCCCATAGGCAACGTTATTGCCGGTGATGTCTGGTGAGGACCTGCCTTACAACAGACCTACAACCCTCAGTCCAGCCTCTCTCAGCCTATTGCGGACCGCCTGAGCACTGATGAAGGGATTATGCGTTCCTGGTGTAACTCAGGCAGTTGTTGTTGCCATCCTGTACCTGTCCTGCAGGTGTGATGTTCGGATGTACCGATCCTGTGCAGGTGTTGTTACACTTGGTCTGCCACTGCGAGGACGATCAGCTGTCCGTCCTGTCTCCCTGTAGCGCTGTCTTAGGACAGTGCAATTTATTGGGCTGGCCACATCTGCAGTCCTCATGCCTCCTTGCAAACATACCCTCGTAAAAAACTGACTATCCTACCGATCCTTGACTTCGGCGATGTCATTTACAAAATAGCCTCCAACACTCTACTCAGCAAATAGGAAGCAGTCTATCACAGTGCCATCCATTTTGTCACCAAAGCCCCATAAATTACTCACCATTGCGACCTGTATGCTCTCGTTGGCTGGCCCTCGCTTCATATTCATCGCCAAACCCACTGGCTCCAGGTCATCTATAAGTCTTTGCTAGGTAAAGCCCCACCATACTGGTCACCATAGCAGCACGCATAGTAGCACGCGCTCCAGCAGATATATTTCACTGGTCACCCCCAAAGTCAATTCCTATCGGCCACCTTTCCTTCCAGTTCTCTGCTGCCAATAACTGGAAGGAACTGCACAAATCACTGAAGTTGGAGACTCATATCTCCCTCACTAGCTTTAAGCACCAGCTGTCAAAGCAGCTCACAGATCACTGCACATAGCCTATCTTTAAATAGCCCATCCAACTACCTCATCCCCATACTGTTATCTATTTTATTTATTTTTCCTCCTTTGCACCCCAGTATCTCTACTTGTACACTCATCTTCTGCACATCTATCACTCCAGTGTTTAATTGCTATATTGTAATTATTTTGCCACTATGGTCTATTTATTGCCTTACATCCGTTATCCTACCTCATTTGCACACACTGTATATAGACTTTTTCTACTGTATGTTTGTTTATTCCATGTGTAACTCTGCTTTGCTTTATCTTTGCCAGGTCGCAGTTGTAAATGAGAACTTGTTCTCAACTAGCCTACCTGGTTAAATAAAGGTGAAAAACAATTATGCCTAAGGCACGTTCACGCAGATGAGCAGGGACCCTGGGCATCTTTCTTTTGGTGTTTTTCAGAGTCACTAGAAAGGCCTCTTTAGTGTCCTAAGTTTTCATAACTGTTACCTTAATTGCCTACCATCTGTAAGCTGTTAGTGTCTTAACGACCGTTCCACAGGTGCATGTTCATTAATTGTTTATGGTTCATTGAACAAGGATGGGAAAACAGTGTTTAAACCCTTTACAATGAAGATCTGTGAAGTTATTTGTATTTTTACGAATTATCTTTGAAAGACAGGGTCCTGAAAAAGGGACGTTTTTTTGTTGTTGCTGAGTTTATATATATGTTTTTGAGTGGATTTTCCCTTTAACAGGTTAGGTAGCCTCATATGAAACAAACTGCTCCACATTTTCAGTGGTAGAGAATACATCTATCAACACGACAATAGAAAATAGAAAAACATGTGCGTTATATCAGATAGGAAAGCAACAGTATGGATCAGATTGTTGAGATGGCATTTAAAAATCGCACAACTGGAAGCCAACACTGACAGTCAGAGAAAAGAAAACAGAGGGAATAGGGAAGAAGAAGAGAGGGGAAGAGAGAGAGAGTATACCCCAAGTTCAGTGGACAGCATGAGAGCCTTGCCTTTGGCAGTCAGGTCTTTGTAGATGGACTCAATCTCAGACTGGTACTGCTGAGTGCGCTCCTCTGTGGTCTGGGTCTCCACTGAGAACAGCATGTTCCCCACTCTAAGGTAACACAAATACACACCGTCTGAACAAACACCTTGGTCTCTATGGACATCAACTGTACATACATCAACATTCATCATGGGACAGATAACAAGGCACACTTTGGTGAAAGCTGTAGGGTTAGAGGTAGAATAACAAGCTGAATCATATTTCAAGCTTTGTATTTCAAGTTTTTTTCAGAAAGTCCGAACTGAATGACAAAGAATGCAATAGGTTCAAATGGGGGGTTGGCTGTTTCAATAGTGAACAAAAATATAAAAACGCAACACGAAAAGTGTCGGTCCCATGTTATGAGCTGAATTGAAAAAAAAAAGAAGACATTTTTCATCCAACAAAAAGCTTATTTCTCTCAAATTTTGTGCACAATTGTCACATCCCTGTTAGTGAGCATTTATCCTTTGCTAAAATAATCCATCCACATAACAGGTGTGGCAAATCAAGAAGTGGATTAAAACGGCATGATCATTACACAGGTGCACCTTGCACTGGGGACAATAAAAAGCCACTCTAAAATGTGAAGTTGTCACACAACACAATGCCACAGATGACTCAAGTTGAGGGAGCGTGCAATTGGCATGCTGACTGCATGAATGTCTACCAGAGCTGTTGCCAGGTAATTTAATGTTAATTTCTCTACCATAAGCCGCCTCCAATGTCATTTTAGATAATTCGGCAGTACGTCCAACCGGCCTCACAACCGCATAGCACGTGTAACCACGCCAGCCCAGGTCCTCCACATTCGGCTTCTTCACCTTCGAGATCGTCTGAGGCCAGCCACCCAGACAGCTGATGAAACTGTGGGTTTGCTGATGTCAACGATGTGAACAGAGTGCCCCACGGGGGCGGTGGGGTTATGGTATGGGCAGGCATAAGCTACAGCCAATGAGCACAATTGCATTTTAGCGATGGCAATTAGGATCTCATCACAGTTTTTCTGTGCATTCAGAGGCCCATTGTCGTGCCATTCATCAGCTGCCATCACCTCATGTTTCAGCTTGATAATGCACAGCTCCATGTCGCAAGGATCTGTACACAATTCCTGGAAGCTGAAAATATCCCAGTTCTTCCATGGTCCGCATACTTACCAGACATGTCAGGCATTGAGCATGTTTGGGATGCTCTGGATCGACGTGTACGATAGCGTGTTCTGGTTCCCGACAATATCCAGCAACTTCACACAGCCATTGAAGAGTAGTGAGAAAACATTCCACAGGCCACAATCAACTTCATGCAAATGAAATGTCACTCTGCATAAGGCAAATGGTGGTCACACCAGATACTGACTGGTTTTCTGATCTATGCCCCTACCTTTTCTTTAAGGTATCTGTGACCAACAGATGCATATCTGTATTCCCAGTCATGTGAAATCCATAGACTAGGGCCTAATGAATTTACTTCAATTGACTGATTTCCTTATATGAACTAAGTCAATAAAATCTTTAAAATTGTTGCATGTGTTTATACAGTATTTTTGTTCAGTGCATTTCATTTCTCAGATGCAACCATTCATTTTAACTAATATTTCACACTTGAGGATATCCATACAGTATGTCACACTGCAGTTCTTGCTTCTGAGTAAATCCACTTTTTGACAACATCCCTTTTGATTTAAACAAAACTTCCCATACATATTTGCCCATGGAAGAAGTGGTCAGAAAATCACTTTTTGGACCTGAATGACAAAACATTCAGGAGATACAAGGTGCTCAAAATTGACCCATTTTGTATTCCCCACCATACCATGAGACATCCATGTCTTCATCACTGAAAAGGATAAACGATTGAGTTTGATATACAGTGCCTTCGGAAAGTATTCAGACCCCTTGACTTTTTTTTGTTAAGTTAGACACTTATTCTAAAACATTTTAAATATTTTTTCTCAGCAATCTACACACAATACCCCATAACAACAACCGGTTTAGACATTTTTGCTAATTTATTCTAAATAAAAAACTGAAATACCTTATTTACATAAGTATTCAGACCCTTTGCTATGAGACTCGAAATTGAGCTCAGGTGCATCCTGTTTCCATTGATCATCCTTGAGATGTTTCTACAAATTGATTGGAGTCCACTTGTGGTAAATTCAACTGATTGGACATGATTTGGAAAGGCACACACCTGTCTATATAAGGTCCCACAGTTGACAGTGCATGTCAGAGCAATAACTAAGCCATGAAGTCGAAGGAATTGCCCACACCTAGATTCCTCCTAGAGCTGGCCGCATGGCCAAACTGAGCAAATCGGTGGAGAAGGGCCTTGGTCAGGGAGGTGACCAAGAACTCGATGGTCACTCTGACAGAGCTCTATAGTTCCTCTGTGTTGATGGGAGAACCTTCCAGAAGGTCAACCATCTCTGCAGCACTCGACCAAAAGCAGGCCTTTATGGTAGAGTGGCCAGACGGAAGCCACTCCTCAGTAAAAGGCACATGACAGCCCGCTTCGAGTTTGCTAAGAGGCACCTAAAGACTCACAGACCATGAGAAACAAGATTCTCTGGTCTGATGAAACCAAGCTTGAACCTTTTGGCCTGAAAGCAAAGCGTCACGTCTGGAGTAAACCTGGCACCATCCCTACGGTGAAGCATGGTGATGGCAGCATCATGCTGTGGGCATGTTTTTCAGCGGCAGGGACTGGGAGACTAGTTAGGACTGAGGCAAAGATGAGTGAAGCAAAGTAAAGAGAGATCCTTGATGAAAACCTGCTCCAGAGCGCTCAGAACTTGAAAGGATCTGCATAGAAAAATGGGAGAATCTCCCCAAATATAGGTGTGCAAAGCTTCATACCCAAGACTCAATGCTGTAATCACTGCCATAGGTGCTTCAACATAGTACTGAGTAAAGGGTCTGAATACTTATGTAAATGTAATATTGTTTTTTGATACATTTGCAAAAATGTCTAAAAAACAATTTTTATTATGTCATTATGGGGCATTGTGTGTAGAGGGGAAAAAAACAATATAATACATTTTTGAATAAGGCTGTAACGTAACAAAATGTGGAAAAAGTCAAGGGGTCTGAATAATTTCCAAAGGCACTGTAATTTAAAAGCTTACAGTGTTGTCAATCTAATGTATATTATATACACACACACATATACATACATTTTTAAACCTTTAACGTAAATTATCTAAAAATGTGTAAACTCCAATTTGTTTCATAGTAGAATATGTTGTAGCTTAGACCCCATTTCATCAGTTTTTTTGTGTTGTGCCTGCCATCAATTGAGACACCACGTCAGTGGCGACCCATCATTCAGGGCAGGTCAGGTAGAGCCCAACCTGTTTTGAGCCCTACCTGTTTAGCATGTTATTTTGGCATTAGTTTGTCACACATATCAGTTTGCAAACAATGTATAAACAAATGTATTGAGTGAATAATGTCGCATACACACATGGTCTCTTTCGGTAGATGAGGCAGCGTAGGTGTTGGTAATCAACTCTAGTTGAGCTGTGATTGGCTCAGTGTTCTGTCACTCATAATCTACATGGAGAGCTAGGCAGTTCAAGCCCCCTTGGGTACTGCCATAGATTTACATTAGAAGAGGTCAAGGTCATTGGTCACAGATAAATGACATCAAATAACGTTACATCTAGCGTAGCTTTGATTGGACTGATGATGTCAACATCATACTAAAAATCTTAGCTAGCAAACTAGACAAGCAATCATCATCAGGAATCACAGACAAACTACTGGCAAATCCTTTTCAATCCTTGTCATATGAAGAGAAATTATAGATCAAATATACTGATGATCATCGGCCATTGGACATAAACATTACACAACCAGTCGGAAATCACAAATTCAACAATGAGTGGTTTGGAAGGCATCAGTGGCTAACTGCAAGCGTTGCGATCACTATTTTGCTTCCCCTGCCTGCTATTCGGTGGAGAGGGTGTGTGGTCCAAGTAAGTGGAAAAAGTCAAGGGGTCGGAATACTTTCCGAAAGCACTGTATACTATAGCTAAGAAAGTAACACTAAGTGTATGTTGCATAGTAAGTTGTTAGTAGCCCATGTGCCTCACCCTAATAATTTGGTCCCTTTCCCCTTAAGAACTTAGCCTACTGTTCTGACTTGGTGGTGCACATGTACCTATAGCCTGTTTCTTTTTGTCGTCATCATCGAATATCGTGAGAGCTTTCATTGTCTGCTTATATGCCACCTTTATTTATCATACGGTTATGACTTGGTGAGCAGGGAGAATACTGTAAGAACGCCCCATGTTCTAAATTCTGTAACTGTACATTTCAAAAGTGCTGAACAAATAGTTATATTGACTACCTCCATCTTAGCTTGCTCATTAATGTCTTAATCGAAATTACAGCTTGCCTCTTATCCACTCATCGTTCCCTTGTGCCATAGTTTGTGCATCTCAATTGTTATAGGCCTATTGCTTATATAGGTCTATCTTTTAGGCAATGTTGGATTGATATAATTGTTTTGCATACTTTGTGTATTATAATTAGCTCATGTGTTTTTCTTGACGAGGAGGAGATACTATATAAATGTTGTTGGGTCTGTAACCATGTTTTCCAGTGACAGTCTCTTCCCATTCAAATATTTGTTTTCAACAAAAAGTTTAGTAATAGACCCATGTAATTTCAGTTGATATTGTGAGGGTTGTTTTGTTTAGCATTGCACTGTCTGTGCATCTGTATAATGTCTATAAAAGTGGAACCTCATGACCACATAGGCCTAATAAAATACTTCAAATGGTAGGCTAATTGAGTCTCTCTCGCTCTCTGTGTGGTGACTTAAAGAAGAGTAAAGTTAAGGTCTCAACATGCAACTTGCTGAATTTATCCGAACTAACATCTGAATTTCAGTGTCCATTTTGAAAGTGCTGAACGAATAGGCCTACCTCGTCGCAGCTTGTTTGCTTGCACTTGTTTATACTTAGATCTAAGCGTTAATGATAAAAATAAACATTATGAATTTACTTTACATAAATGTAATGTTTGTCTATGGTTCAAAAAGTCCAAACTCATTCGTTATTATTCGTTATTATTGAAGGACAATGCGTTATTATTGAAGGACAATGCGGTTCTTATCAAATTACACAAATCCACAAGGAGTCAGTAGTAACCACATTTGTTTAACCTCTACTGGCTTAATATGCGATATTTGACTAGAATGGCGTTGTAAACAGCCAACTTTCCGGGACATAGACATGTCTTATATCGTCAGAAAGCTTAAATGATTGTTAATCTATTTGCAGTGTCCAATTTACAGTAGCTATTACAGCGGAAAAAAATACCATGCTATTGTTTGAGGGTAGTGCACAACAACAAAGCAACTTATCAAGGCAACTGGTTTGATACATTCACCTCTGACAGTAAATAATGCACTTACATTCAGTAATCTTCCTCAGATTGACATCCTGGGGTCCCACGGATAAGATGTAGCCTAGTTTTTTAAATATCCTAACACGATCCATGTTCTATACAGCGTTTCGCATGAATTCCGACTCTTTCAACAAACCAATTTATGAAATCTAAAAAAAAAAAAATTGGCTAAACCTTGTCTAACCCAGTCAAGTTCAGTTTCTGTGCAATCCTCAGACACTCTAGAAGTCAACCAAACCTTGTTTCATCATTCTACATTACATATTGGCTACACAACACATCAATTAGCCCATCAAGGTCAGCCATCATTATGCACCAATGAGACGGATGGTGTTCACTTAATTGACACTGTCTTGGTCCGATGACCACCTATCGTTTTAAAACATAGCTAGCTAGATAGCCAATGAGCTGGGCTTTCCATGAGTATGTGATCGCCCTTTGTAGGACAAACGGCCATTACGCTAGAGATGTGCGTAAAACGATTTATTCTCAATTGAAAAATCAGCACGATGCAGGGAAGTTTACTTTACGCAGCGCTTCGCTTTCTTCTACAAAATGTACTCAAAACTGAAAAAGTACAACATGGCTACTAAGAGTGGAAAAGCTACACCTTAGAGGCTGCTGCCCTATATACAGACATGGAATCACTGGCCACTTTAATAATGGAACACTAGTCACTTTAATAATGTTTACATACTGCTTTACTCATTTCATATGTATATACTGTATTCTATTCTACTGTATTTAGTCAATGCCACTTCGACATTGCTCGTCCTAATATTTATATATTTCTTAATTCCATTATTTTACTTTTAGATTTGTGTATTGTTGTGAACTGTTAGATACTACTGCACTGTTGGAGCTAGGAACACAAGCATTTCACTACACCCGCAATAACATCTCCAATAAAATTTGATTCAATTTTTATGGTGGGGTATGCAAAATGGGTCAACTGAGCTTTATCTCTTGAATGTTTTGGCATTCAGACCCCAAAAAGTAACTTTCTGAGCAAATATGTATGGAAGGTTTTGTTCAAATCAAAACGGGTGCTGTCAAAAAGTGATTTTTTTACTCCTCTGGCAGTTTCTCAGTGTTTTTGTTCTGTACCACCAAACGGACTGGTTGTCTGGTTCTTTCCCTTCAAGGGGCACTTGGAAAAGTTACATTTTATTTCCCTGTTCAACATAGTGTTATACAAGGAAAGGATGAGGTGTTCTAGTATGTACATAAATTGAATGCAACTTCAACAAACAGATCTAGAACATTTGCTAGAAGTTCCCTAACAGAAACCCCTGAGCGCTGAATTCGAATGAACAAGAATATACAATGCATTGAAGTATTTAACTGCTTTCAACTGAGCTGACATAATAAACCGTGATGTTTTTCCACATTAAATGATTTTCAGTTATGAGAAAATGTGTCTCAAATTTCTGTATGATTGGAAAAGCTTAGGCAAACCACTGATGGAAATTATAATGTCAAGAGAGGAGTTTGTTATTAATTTATTAGAACGAAATAAACTGACCTGTCTCCTGTTATGGTGATCGTGAAACCATCATATTCTTTCCCGGGATCTTTTAGACTGGGCACCTTGGAGTTCACTGTGAAGCCATCCCTTGTTTTACTGTTAAACTGCTTCAGGATAAAAATGAAAAGACAGTTGTGAAACTCATGTCAAGTTGATATCTCAATTTGGATGTTTTTGCAATAGACCTTTTAGCACATTATATCGTATCTAGCACACACCACTTAGTAGTTCCTAGGACCTATATGCTATGTCCATGAATATATCAGGCCTCAGAGCTATGCCCCCTGGGTCCAGAATCTGAAAACACTATATCATACTATTTCGAGGAGTCAATATTTTCTTATCTGGTGGTTGTTCCTTATTACCTTCATTATGGGGAGAAGGTCTTCCACCTTGTCCACATTTTCCAGTGCTTGTCTGACTTCCAGTAGGCCTCTTGGGTTGTATGCCCTGAGGACAATGCATAAGTAAGCCAAGATATTTCTCCAATAGAACGCTATCTGTATTTTCTTTAAAAGACCCACCCGTGGTAAACCAATATTCGATCTTTGATGAAGTTGAGTATTTTCTCAAAATACGCCAAGTATCTTATGTTGATGATCTGTCCTCTGTAAGGCAAAAAACAGGAAAACCACATTATCAAAAAGGATTTCTAAAAATACAACTTGACTCTACAGTTTGTTATGTGTTAGATTTACACAGTGACTATCTTTGAGATGATATGTCGTTTTCCTTTAGGTTACCTGATGAGGTTGATATGGTTATTGAACCCTCGGCTGAGACTTCTGGCAGGCATCTGGTCCAGCCAAAGAACAGGCTGGTCTGGATCAGCGATCCTTCACAGGGACAGACCAACAGAATGACTTGACATGAAACATGTATCAACCCTCACAGACTGACAATAAAGAAACTGCAGACAGGGTATTGATCGATACTACAGATGTGCATTGTTGTAATAACGTTATTGTATAGTAACTTTCTCAAACAGTCTCACACCCAAACCTCACCTCCTCCATTTGACAGCTATATCGAACATGTCTCTCCACTGCATCTGCCTGGTTTTGCCATTGACTCGCACCTTTGAGTTGCTCCAGGTGCGCTGCATAGCCTGCATGACCTCTAGTGTCGCCAGACCCATAGCTTTCGAAATGAAACACAGAACATGTTAAATTTCAGAACTTTGAAATATACTGTTATGGAGCTACCGGATTTAAGACATAGGATGGGATCAGAGAATACGTATTCCAGAAAGAAAAGAATAATAATAAAAAAAGAAACTTTCATACCAGCATGCATAGTTTTTTTTCAACAGGTTCAGGGCTGATACTAGTACATTAAAGTTATAGAGTTACTTAATCTGATTTCAGCCGAGAAGGTACACAAGAGGACAACAGATTTTAGTATGAATTCTAATGTGTCTAGGTGACTCACCCACCTCTGTGTATTCTGCGATTTGGAAGAAATCCTGGAGTATTGTATTGCATAAGGGCACCAAGGTGATCAGCTGTGCAAATGAGCTTCTGAACTTCAGTGTTGTAGCTTTCAAAGTTCTGAGGTAGAACATCCCTACAATGACAAGGCATGAAACAAGATCAGTTACAAATGGGTTGAATAGCACAAACACTCAGTAGGTCCATGTCAACTACAGTAAATGAGCCTACTCCATAACCTATCAGTTAGCCTATACTGCAATGCTGGCAGAAGATATTGAACTGTGTTCAGTCAGTAGCAGGTGTATATCCCTTAGAACTCACTTAATATGAGGCTGCAGTCCTGGCTGCTCCTCATAGTCTTCTATAAGAAAAGGGAGGTTTTTTGCCCAGTGGTTTTTGAAGTTTCCTGGAAGATCCTGATCAACATTGTATTCTGCCACAGGTATGTCAAGATGTGAGTGCAAGTAGCGAGAGTATTCTGTGGGGGGGGGGGGGGTTGACATGAGAGATTCAAACCATCAATCTCCAGAGACAAGAAACAATCAAAGATAAAACATTCAGCTTCAGGTTGAAATGTTAGTTGAGAGGTCACGAATGCTGCACTCACCTCTGAGGTATTTCACTTTGAGATACTCCGAGCTTGCTTTCTGGCCCAGCAGAGGGTCGTTCAACATGACTTTCGTCTGAGCCTTGATGCCTTCATAGAACTGCCCCATAGCCACGTGGCTCAGACCCTTCATGTACTGACATACCTCGTTGTAGGGCTCCAGCTGTAGACATCTCTGCAAAACACAATTCAACATGAAGGTGTTGCACATCAAGTCCAATGACGCCAATAGGTGTAATAACTAAAAAAGGGAGGGAACCTCAAATTCACACATACATAATTCTGACTCAAAGTGGATATTACTGCAGATCGCTGATGACTGCGTGAACGGCCTGCGGGTGACGGCTCTAGACTGATTAATCATGACTCCACCAAACCACATTCTCCACAGGTAGTGTGGGAAGCACATGACACGGTCCTGTAAGCTGATGTGTTTTATTTAACTAGGCAAGTCAGTTAAGAACAAATTCTTATTTACAACGACGGTCTATCCCGGCCAAACCCGGACCAATTGTGCGCCGCCATATGGGACTCCCAATCACGGCCGGATGTAATGCAGCCTGTATTCGAACCAGGTACTGCAGTGACGCCTCATTACACACACACACACACACACACAGTTGAAGTCGGAAGTTTACGTACGCTTAGGTTGGAGTCATTAAAAGGCCTACCTTCAAACTCAGTGCCTCTTTGCTTGACATCATGGGAAAATCAAAAGAAATCAGCCAAGACAGAAAAAGAATTGTAGACCTCCACAAGTCTGGTTCATCCTTGGGTGCAATTTCCAAACGCCTGAAGGTACCACGTTCATCTGTACAAACAATAGTACGCAAGTATAAACACCATGGGACCACGCAGCCATCATACCGCTCAGGAAGGAGACGTGTTCTGTCTCCTAGAGGTGAACGTACTTTGGTTCGAAAAGTGCAAATCAATCCCAGAACAGCAAAGGACCTTGTGAAGATGCTGGAGGAAACAGGTACAAAAGTATCTACATCCACTGTAAAAGGAGTCCTATATCGACATAACCTGAAAGACCGCTCAGCAAAGAAGAAGCCACTGCTCCAAAACCGCCATAAAAAAGTCAGACTACGTTTTGCAACTGCACATGGGGACAAAGATTGTACTTTTTGGAGAAATGTCCTCTGGTTTGATGAGACAAAAATAGAACTGTTTGGCCATAATGACCATCGTTATGTTTGGAGGAAAAAGGGAGAGGCTTGCAAGCCGAAGAACACCATCCCAACCGTGAAGCACGGGGGTGGCAGCATCATGTTGTGGGGGTGCTTTGCTGCAGGAGGGACTGGTGCACTTCACAAAATAGATGGCATCATGAGGATGGAAAATTACGTAGATATATTGAAGCAGCATCTCTAGACATCAGTCAGGAAGTTAAAGCTTGGTCGCAAATGGGTCTTCCAAATGGACAATGAACCCAAGCAGACTTCCAAAGTTGTGGCAAAATGGTTTAAGGACAACAAAGTCAAGGTATTGGAGTAGCCATCACAAAGCCCTGACCTCAATCGTATAGACATTTTGTGGGCAGAACTCAAAAAGCGTGTGCGAGCAAGGAGGCCTACAAACCTGACTCAGTTACACCAGCTCTGTGGAGGAATGGGCCAAAATTCACCCAACTTATTGTGGGAAGCTTGTGGAAGGCTACCCGAAACGTTTGACCCAAGTTAAACAATTTAAAGACAATGCTACCAAGTACTAATTGAGTGTATGTAATCTTCTGATCCACTGGGAATGTAATGAAAGAAATAAAAGCTGAAATAAATAATTCTCTCTACTATTATTCTGACATTTCACATTCTTAAAATAAAGTGGTGATCCTAACTGACCTAAGACAGGGAATTTTTACTTCGATTAAATGTCAGGAATTGTGAAAAACTGAGTTTAAATATATTTGGCTAAGGTGTATGTAAACTTCCGACTTCAACTGTATACACACACACACACACACATATATATTTTTACTATTTTCTACATTGTAGAATAATAGTGAAGACATCAAAACTATGAAATGACACATACGGAATCATGTATGTAATCACATCACCAAAAAAAGTATTAAACAAATAAAAGTATTCTTCAAAATAGCCACTTTGCCTTGATGACAGCTTTGCACACTCTTGGCATTCTCTCAACCAGCTTCACCTGGAATGCTTTTCCAAATGTCTTGAAGTGTTCCCACATATACTGAGCACTTGTTGGTTGCTTTTCCATCACTCTGCTGTCCAACACACCCCAAACCATCTCAATTGGGTTGAGGTCGGGTGATTGTGGAGGCCAGATACTCTGATGCAGCACTCCATCACTCTCCTTGGTAAAATAGCTCTTACACAGCCTGGAGGTGTGTTGGGTCATTGTCCTGTTGAAAAACAAATTATAGTTCCACTAAGCGCAAACCAGATGGGATGGCGTATTGCTGCAGAATGCTGTGGTAGCCATGCTGATTAAGTGTGCCTTGAATTCTAAATAAATCACAGGCACCAGCAAAGCACCCCCACACCATAACACCTCCTCCTCTATGCTTCACGGTAGGAACTACACATGCGGAGATCATCCGTTCACGCGTCTCACAAAGACACGGCAGTTGGAACCAAAAATCAAAAATTTGGACTCCAGACCAAAGGACAGATTTCCACCGGTCTAATGTCCATTGCTCGTGTTTCTTTGCCCAAGCAAGTCTCTTCTTCTTAATGGTGTCCTTTAGCAGTTGTTTCTTTGCAGTAATTCGACCATGAAGGCCTGATTCACACAGTCTCCTCTGAACAGTTGATGTTGAGATGTGTGCTACTTGAACTCTGTGAGGCATTTATTTGGGCTGCAATTTCTGAGGCTGGTAACTATAATTAACTTATCCTCTGCAGCAGAGGTAACTCTGGGTCTTCCATTCCTGTGGCGGTCCTCATGAGAGCCAGTTTCATCATAGCGCTTGATGGTTTTTGCGACTACACTTGAAGAAACATTCAAAGTTCTTGAAATGTTCTGTATTGGCTGACCTTCATGTCTAAAAGTAATGATGGACTGTCGGTTCTCTTTGCTTATTTGAGTTCTTGCCATAATATGGACCTGGTCTTTTACCAAATAGGGCTATCTTCTGTATACCACCCCTACCTTGTCACAACACAACTGATTGACTCACATGCATTAAGAAGGAAAGAAATTCCACAAATTAATTTTTAAGAAGGCACAACTGTTAATTTAAATGCATTACAGGTGACTATCTCATGAAGCTGGTTGAAAGAATGCCAAGAGTGTGCAAAGCTGTCATCAAGGCAAAGGGTGGCTACTTTGAAGAATCTAAAATATATTTTAATTTCTTTAACACTTTTTTGGTTACTACATGATTCCATATGTGTCATTTCATAGTTTTGATGTTTTCACTATTATTCTACAAATGTAGAAAATAGTAAAAATAAAGAAAAACCTGTGAATGAGTTGGCGTTCTACATTTTTTGACCGGTAGTGTATACATTTTTGTCATTTAGCAGACACTCTTATCCAGAGCAACTTACAGGAGCAATTAGAGTTAATAATAATATTAATTTGGTGGTTGCCTATATTGGTCCTGCGTACTATACGCATGTGTGAAATGGAAATGTGTTTTTTGCATATCCCAAATCCCCAAGACACCCTCGGAGAGTGGGGTCACAGCCAGGGTCAGCCATTATAAAAAGGGTGAATTAAGGTTAAGTACCTTGCTCAAGGGCATATCGGCAGATTTTTCACCTAGTCAGCTCGGGATTCAAACCAGCGACCTTTCGGTAACTGGCCCAACACTCCTATCCGCTAGGCTACCTGCCATCCTGATAGTAGCCGTCAAAGTAATGCCACATCAATGCATGAGGCCTACGGAGTCACCACAGAGGGGCTGCCGATGGGACAGTAGGCAAATAGGCCATCATGGAGACAGATAAGGGATATGGAAGGTGATGACAGTCAGAGTGTGGCCTACATAACACACATCTGTGCTCAGGGGCACGGCACTGCTGCTCGTTAGCCTGCGTTTCCATCAACCGCCTGAAGCCACAGTGACAACAAACCATCAGGAGAATCACTTGCAGTGTTAATTTCGTCAACAAAGATATTCGGCAAGCACCTATCTTTCAGTGGCAATTGACGAGATGATAACTGACTAGAATAGACCCAGAAGACTATAACTAAACGAAAATGATTTTTCGTTTCAGTTGACGAACACTCTCTGACTAAAACCTTACTCGTAAGTGGACTGGACAAGAGTTTTTGGAGAGATTGAACCATTCTCCAATCTGGCAGCAACACATCATTGATGCAAACATCATTGATGCAAATAAGGCACACGCCATGGCGACTCTCCCGGTGTATGGCACAAGCTCCCGGTAAAAAAAGGGGCAACGTTTGTAGCCACTTTACTTATCGTGTCGATTCAAACAAGAGCGAATGCAACGTTTCCATGGGAGAAGAAAGCGTTTGCACCCGCAATTAAAAGGGGAAAAACACTACCAACCTCAAGAGACATCTGAAAGAGCATCATCTCAATATATACGCTCAGGTAATAACAGATTGATAATGCTAGCTATTTAGACCACTACTTATGACAGAACTTAGCTACAGTAGGGTAGCAGGCTACAACTGCAAAGTTTTTTTAGGACATAAAAATTGCTGTTCGATTAATACATCACCAGTGGTGGAAAAAGTACCCAATTTTAAAAAGTAAAAACACCTTAAAAGAAAATTACGTAAAAGTGAGTCACCCAGTAAAATAATACTTCAGTAAAAGTCTAAAAGTATTTGGTTTTAAATGTACTTCAGTAACAAAAGTAAAAGTATAAATCATTAAAAAATCTTTATATTAAGCAAACGACACCATTATCTTGTTTTTTATTTTATTTACGGATAGCCCCTCAGAGATCATTTACAAACGAAGCATTTGTGTTAAGTGAGTCTGCCAGATCAAAGGCAGTAGGAGATGACATGGGATGTTCTCTTGATAAGTGCGTGAATTAGACAATTATCCTGTCCTGCTAAGCATCCAAATTGTAACGAGTACTTTTGGGTATCAAGAAAATGTAAGGAGTAAAAATTACATTATTTTCTTTAGGAATGTAGTGGAGTAAAAGTAAAAGTTGAGAAAAATATAAAGTACAGATACCCCAAAAAACTACTTAAGTAGTACTTTCAAGTATTTTTACATAAGTGCTTTACACCACTGTACATGACAACTAGTAGTGTGTTTTGAGTTTTCACTTCCTCGTGTGGTGAATTAGCCCCAAAATAAATTAGCCTATGATATTAGTAGACATAAAGATGTAGGCAAATTCATCTCTATTGAACCACAAAATTCAGAATATTGTGGAGCCCTATTTTAACAGTAAAATATAACAATGCCTAATTGTCAACCCACAATTCATGACAATTACTGGATTAGGTTGCACATCAAAATATCTTGAATCATGCATTCCTGCTTGGACATGTTAGATGAAACAACTTTGTTATTGAATAGCCTACCATCTCAGTAGTCTATTACACCGTCTAAAGCACTGTGAATGACTTTATAAGGTGATTAATAATTTGTTCCATTGTGTGATGCCACAGGAAAAAATTGGTGCGACCAAGTCAACTGAAAGAGTTAGGGGCACCAGTGCCACCAGAGGAAAATGCTAATCTGGAGCCCTGTCAAGAGATGTGATTTTTAATCTGCTGCCGAGTAATGTGTTCTGCTGCCAATTCGGCTGTTGGAAAGAGAATCATGCGATAGGATGTTATGCCAAAAAATATGTTGGTAGGACAAGGCTATGTTTGTGCACATGGAAGTCAGTGATTTATGTATACTATAGGTTAATGAGGCAATAAAAATGTGATGTAACTAAAATGTGACTAAAAATGAAAGGGCATTTAGTTGACTAAAATGGCCCACTGTCTTCGTCATTTTGACAATAACTAGACTAAATAATTATTCAAATTACAAAAATGTGACTAAATCTTTATAATATTTTTGTCAAAATGACTAAGACTAAACTACATAAAAACAATTTTTAGTTATCACTTGTAATGTGTGGTCGACTGATTGTGTCAGGAGAAAGAAGCTGTGTGTTACACGGCCATTACCTTGAAGTTGCCGATGGCCTCCTGGAGGCTGCCGTGGTGGTATAGCATCATGCCTCTCAGCTGCAGAGACTGGATGTGGTTCTGGTTGAGCATCAGGGCTTTCTGGAAGCTCTCCATGGCTGCCTCAAAGTCCCCCAGCTCCCTACAGACACACAAAAGGGATCAATTACTGCACTGGCCCATGAGTACTAAGGCCCTGAGTTTTTCCTGACTAGGAAGAACTCAGGGCCCTAACTTTGAGGCACATTGGTTGAAACCAAAGCAGGTCATAGAGCATCCCCACTGTACCTGTAAGCCTGTCCGAGACTTTTGTACGCATCTATGAAGTCAGATTTTAATTTCAGGGCCTCCTTGAATGTTTCAATGGCTTCCTGGATCGGAGACAAAACTGTATCGTAAATGTGCAGGGATATAACCAAAAACGGGTTATACTGGCAGTACTCAAAGTTGAGCAACTATGGTTTTCTACAAAAATGTCTATACCTTGAGCATTCCTCTGTGGAAGAAGGTTAGACCTCTGTATAGCATGGCAATGGGCTGGTTTTTCTTCAGATCCAAAGACTGTTGAAAATCCTCCATAGCTGCCACATAATCCTATTTAGAGAAGAAAAAAGCCTATAAAACCCACTGTGTGAACTGAACTCTCTATCAACACTCATCAGAAACTTTAATACATTGCCAGTCTGACCTCGGAAATGAAGAGCAGAGTTCCTCTGTGTCTGTAGAGGCGGGCGGAGGGCTGGAGCTGGATGGCTTTGGAAAGATCACTCAGAGCCTCACTGATCCTTCCAAGAGGAGAAAGAATCTGCAAGCACATTATACAAGTAAAACTTGAAAATCAGAGGCGAATATACTTTCCCTTCATTTTACTTGTGTGGGGGAGTCCAATGGTCTAGTAACTAGGCTACGTCAAGGCATACCGTTAATACAACAGTGGTTGTCTCCTGTGCAAGATTTTTTTAATGCTTGCTTGAGCGAATACCACCGCCCTCACTCATTTGTAACAATTTTGCATGTGGTGACATAGAAACCTGCTCCATTCAAAGAGACATACAATTCAAGCATGATAGTGAACCCCCAAAAAAGCCAATACCCTAACACAAGGTCTAACACAAAAAGAGGGTTAACCCATAACAGGCTTAGCATTATCCTCACCTCTGCCCGCTGTTCGTACACCTCAGGACGGTTGGGCTCCAGAGTGATGACTCGGCTAAACTCGAACAGCGCCAAGTCTGCATTCTTGATGTCCTTCCATAGAAGAAAAGAAACAGTGTCACCTCCATTGGGCACACTAGGACAAAAAATCACCACTCAGCCTTTATCAAATCACATCCACTGATACGCACACATGCTAACTGCTGAGTAGGGTCCCCAGTGGGGGCACTCTCATAATCAAAAGGCTGAGCAGATTTTATTTTTATTTATGATGAGTCACAATGCAAACATTGGCTAACTGAATAGAACTTCTAGTATCAATATTCTGTGAACTCCAGTATCATGCTAATGTGATCACTTACCTGCAGACTCTTTTTCCCGTATGCTATCCCTCTCCCGTAGATGGCGCTGACCACCTCTGGATCCCCCTACACCAGAGCACAACAAACACTGATAAGAAATGTGTCCTTTATTGCAAATGCAAACCACACAACATATTCAAAGCAAGGAGAAAGAGAAAAGGTAATGTAATGTAAATGAAGTCTGTGTCTCTCTACTATTCATATATTTGACTAAACAAAAGAACATGCATTATTCAAACTGTCAAGTAAGCCAGACCAAGACATATATACAGATGTGTGTTGTAATTCATGCATCTATGAATGTTAACCAACCTGTAGTAACAAGGAGAAGTGTTTGATGGCTTCATCGTAGAGTCCATTGCCAATAAGAACATATCCTATAGCTGCAATGAAAAGAAAATGAGAGTCAAGCAAAAAGGCATTGATAGCAGAAATGTATAGCATGCACTCCACATACCAAACTCTTACAAGATTAACTCACCAAGCTCCTCATTTGTGTTGTGGTTGTCCACTGCAAACGGGAATCTTTTCTGCTCTATGAACAACTTGGCTTGGCTCTGATTGAAAGAAGATAAGATCATTGTAGTTAGCTACACATTCAGTCTCCACTGTGAAAACAAAAGTGTCATATTCCACTACAATGATGAGTCAGTCAAACAAAAATTACAAGGCAAAAGCATTGAGATCTTATTGAATTATGTGCATTTCACCAGGATTTTCTCTGCGTTGAGAGAGAAGACAGACTCGCATGGCGGGTTGCTTCCTTCCTCACAGTCTGGGCTATCCAACTGTAGAATGGAGGACTCTGTGGGGAAATATATAGCATCAGACACAACACAGCAACCCGACTGCTGCCAACTTGGTCATTATGGGGATAGATAAGGATCACAAACATGTGCAGGCTTCTTACCTGATCTGCAATGAAGGGACTGGTCACATCAAATACTAATATTTGATTGTTGAATGATTCATAAAAGCCTTAACTACAAGCTTTGTGATTGTTCAGTGGGAAAGTAATTCATATTTCATTCATTATCCTAGATCTTTTGATTCAGTCACAGTTTACAATGTAAATAGATTTTATTTGAATACATTGATTGCACATTCCAATACAGAACCTGTGCAAGCAAAACAAGCGCGAGCTTTGAGTTGCGCTCTGGGTTACGTTCACGCGCAGGAAAGACGCGCAGCATGTACTAGCTGACATTGTGTATAAAAATGTATTTAGGTGAAGACATCATAACACTGTATTATTGGGGGAACTGAGGACCTTGTCGAAGTATTATTAGTACTATTAAATCTTGACATATCAGTTGAGGAGCCTCTGATTCTACCCTGACCTTTACCATCAAACCCTAACCTCTACGAGAGAGCGGGTAATATCCATCGCTTGCTAGCTAGGACAGTAGCCAACCTCCTGTCAACGGGTGCGGAAAAAGAGAGCTTTTGCTAGCTAGCTACATTTACACAGCGAGTTACGAGGACGTGGCAAAACTTACCGCAATCACTTGCGTATTCCTCCCACTCTGACGGAGAGCTGCAACCATGTTTATGCAGTTCGCTATTAAAAAAAGTAAGTGTAGAGAAGTATTCAGTGGAAAATATAACACGGAATAAATACAGAAATGAGAGGACTACCACAACAACACCCCGGCCAGCAGGTGCCATGTTGTGTTTCATGTGAGATGAGGAGCGCGGGAGCATTGGTAATGTAGTTCCCGGGTACCTACGCCCCCTTTTGACCCAAACCGCTAGCCAAACTGCAAACGACTACATTTCCCGACCATTCATGCATAAATCTAGGAAGTCAGATTCCTCAAGCTGGTTGCTTATCGTTGCCAAGTTGCCAACATAAAACAGAATGGCAAATGGGTTCTTTAGATGTTTTGAATGCAATAAGGACGCGCACGAGCTTCGCAAAGATTACAGTAATGGGATCTTGAAGATAATAATATGTGTGAGTTAACTAGCTGGCCCATATTCATTAACTGGTTTAGATATTACCTAACTGATGCTAGGCTAGCTAGAAATGAAGGGAGCTCTCACTGCCAGTGGTGTAGTTAGCTGGGGTTTTGTGTTTCTATTCAAGTTATTAGCTGACATTTCTTGTTAGAGGTTGGCACTCTAACCTTATAACAGATAAAACAGTAAGCTGTCTATCTAGTTTAGCCATAGAAGCTAGAGAAATGCTTGGTGTGGAGTGCCTGTTTAATCCCTTTCATACACAGACCAAAATCCCACTAATTTACCATGCCTGCATTTTTATAACAGCCATTTCGTATATCTGAAAGGGGTAGGGGGTAAAAAACGTGGAAAAATAAATGCCACCAAAAGACCTCGACATGATTCCTGGATAGACCATGTAACCAAAATACAGGTGCCGGGTCTGTGTGAATGGTTCTCTGCTTTTTTGCAGGTAAATTCATTGACACTTCCATTGTTTAACACCTCCCAAATTTGAACTGCAAACAGCCCCCATGGTTTAACAACACCCCTACCAATTTGCCAGGTACCCACTGATATGTAAAAGGATTATACCTGCAATTGAATGGTAAATAAGGGACTGTTTGAATGGGGGTCATATAAACATTGCCTTATATTTTTTTTACAGGTAACATACCACATCTTCTGTCTGATATGGGTAAATGTCTCTACTTCTTTCAGGAATCCTTCCAAAGGCCTGTGGACAAGTACATTGTATATGATCAGTCATTATTCTGATTGGTGCCATTTTATGCTAAACTCAAGCCTTCACACACATTCTGTTCAACATTACATTGAACGTAAGTACAGTAAGACACTCAAATAACGATTCACCAGAGTCAGATTACAGTGCATGCTTTCGAAAATTGAGGAGACTTGATGCACGTTGCGTTGCATTTTCATTTTCTCTGCAGAGAGACACAAGACATGATGGTATGTCTTATTGATGGTTTCCTCTACAGATTCACTAGAAGCTGTGTGTGTTTTGCCTGCTGTGTGAGTCCTACCTGAGGTGGTCACAAATTCAGGGATCTGAACAGAACAATGGCCCTGCAGACATCATTAGATACACCAACGAATGGGAATGTTTAGGATGGCAGCTCTTGGTGTATTGCTCATGGGAAAAGCACATTATTACTATAACAACTCATGCACTCATCAACAAACATGCATATGACAATGTTAATATCAATGTTATAACAATGTTTCCAAGTGTGGTTGAAGTGACAAATTCTGCTTTCTTTTCACAATGATTCCATACAAATGACAGTCTTCTGCTGGTTGGTACTGATTTCCTGTTTATTTGTCCACAGAATTGGGTGCGTTCTCTGTCGGAGTGCTGTGGTTCCTTTAGCTGGTTTAGATGCTGCTTGGCTAGGACTTTGAACTGAGCTTAATGCTGAAAGAAATCCTGCTGTCCAGCTATGGCAACATTCTGCTCATCCCTATAGTCATATGGGAGCATGACTATTCCCCGCTCTGTTTCAGCCTCATCAAGCTGTTTGTGCTCACGTCCAACTCTCAGGCTATCAGAGGTATATTAGCCAACTCCTCCCTCAGTGTACCAACGCTCCCATTAGAGTCACTCACATTTAGCGCCATCTCTGTTCCTGTCAATTCAGCGAATGAATTGGAGTGAAAATGGATTGAAAAGTTCTCATAACTCATTATTGATACTAGTAAATAACCTACTTCACACATCGAGCCCCATATCTATCTACTTTTCACATCAGTCATGTTCTATTAAAATAGAAACCATCAGCTCACAGGGTAATGATTAGGAGCAGGAGCATTGATGTGCACCAGCAGATGGCAGCTCTTACTCCTAGCTTGAAAATCCATGTTCGAACATGAATTCTGTTATTCCCTAGAGTTACTAAATAGTTATAAATGGTCCCAAAATTGTCCAAAACGAATCCATTCATTCACTAAAACTGCATTACCATTATGCGTTATGTTTTTTTCACCCAACAATCAGGCCCACAAAGCAAGCACTAGTCTCTGTGTGGCCCCTGTGGTTTTTCACAATACACAGGGTAATGGCCCTTGTGTGCTGCTGGTCCAGTTTTTGCATTCCTGCCTGCGGCTATGGAACCCTGACCTCTTCAACAGTTGTGCTACCTTGTCCCGGACCTGCGGTTTCCACCCCTCTCCCCCTCTCTATCTCTCTCTAATGCACATACTGTCTCGACCTCTAAATGCTCGGCTATGGAAAGCCAACTGACATTTACTCATGAGGTGCTGATCTGTTGCACCCTCTATAACCGCCATGATTATTATTTGACCCTGTTGGTCATCTATGAATGTTTGAACATCTTGAAGAACGATCTGGCTTTAATGGCCACGTACTATATTCTCCACCCGGCACAGCCAGAAGAGGACTGGCCACCCCTCAGAGCCTGGTTCCTCTCAAGGTTTTTTCCTAGGTTCCTGCCTTTCTAGAGAGTTTTTCCTTGCCACTGTGCTTCTACATCTGCATTGTTTGCTCTTTGGGTTTTAGGCTGGGTTTCTGTTTAAGCACGTTGTGACAACTGCTGATGTAAAAAGGGCTTAATGAATACATTTGATTGATATTGGATTTCTGTAGAATTCATAGTTTATTGTACTGATGGCAGTATTTCTCAATTCTACAGCAAGTAGGAGATTAACATGATGTGAAGTTGTTCAAAACAAGTACTTTTCCTGCATATTGTCATTTTTGTGTTCTGATCATTTCCTCTCTTCTCCAGTCATTCTATACTGCAGCAGAAGGCTCTCCCTGCTGGCTGTGTGTGTGGGTCTGCTATTGGAGACGTGCATAGCCCAGGCATTTCAGACACTTCCATGGAGCATACAGGACATCCTGCCATTCCAGTGACCTGTTTCAGGCCGGTCCTAAAGAACACACTGTTACAATGGCGCCTATTATACCCGGGACCAGAGAGCGGTGAGGGGAAACTATCAGTGCTGTGTGGAGTGTGCCTAGTCATATAGTCAAACACTGACAAAAACCTCTCTGTTGGTATTGGAGTTAATAAGGATACTGGGCATTCCTGAGGCTATTTGTGAAATACCTACCACGTTAGAAAGGACATATTGAACATATTCTTTATTCTGTGCAATGCCAAAAACCACAGGCTGTGTAAAAGCAACAAATATTTTGATATGGAACAGATGTAAGATTGGTGTGTGTGTCACAGAGAGAGAGAGAGAGAGAGAGAGGGAGAGAGAGAGAACTTGCAGTGAGTAATCATACGTATTGCCTTGAATGCTTTATTTCATTGAAGCTGTACAGTAAAAGAGAGCAATATTCTCTTGGTGTTGCAGCCTATATGATTAAGTATAGGAGCTGTGGAATAATAAGCATTTGACACACATGTTCACATAGGGTGGCTTTACAGTGCCTTCAGAAAGTATTCACACCCCTGGACTTTTTCCACATTTTCTTGTGTTACAGCCTGAATTTAAAATGGATTAAATGAAGATGTTTTTGTCACTGACCTACACATAATACCTCATAATGTCAAAGTGGAATTCATAAAAAATGAAAATCTGAATATCTAGAGTTAGTAAGTATTCAACCACTTTGTTATGGCAAGCCTAAATAAGTTCAGGACTCTGTGTTAAATAATAGTGTTAAACATGATTTTTGAATGACTACCTCATCTCTGTACCCCACACATACAATTATCTATAAGGTCCCTCAGTCGAGCAGAGAATTTCAAGCACAAATTCAACCACAAAGACCAGGGAGGTTTTCCAAAAGAAGGGCACCTATTGGTAGATGGGCACAATTTTTAAAAAGCACACATTGAATATCTCTGAGCATGGTGAAGTTATTAATTACACTTTTGATAGTATATCAATACACCCAGTCACTACAAAGATACAGGCTTTCTTCCTAAATCAGTTGCCGGAGAGAAAGAAAACCGCTCAGGGATTTCACCATGAAGCCAATTGTCACGTTCTGACCTTTATTTTCCCTTGTTTTGTCTTTATTTAGTATGGTCAGGGCGTGAGTTGGGGTGGGCAGTCTATGTTATTTGTTTATATGTTTAGGTTTGTTCATTTAGCCTGATATGGTTCTCAATCAGAGGCAGGTGTTTTGCATTGTCTCTGATTGGGAGCCATATTTAGGTTGCCTGTTTTCACTGTTGGTTTGTGGGTGTTTGTTTTCCGTGTCAGTGTTTGTCGCCACACGGTACTGTTTCGGTTCGTTCACATTTGTTATTTTGTTATTTGTGTAGTGTTCAGTTTATATTATTAAAACATGGACACTTACCACTCTGCGTATTGGTCCTCCGATCCTTCTCGCCTCTCCTCGTCAGATGAGGAGGTAGAGATAGACAGCCGTTACACCAATGGTGACTTTAAAACTGTTACAGGGTTTAATGGCTGTGATATTAGAAAACTGAGGATGGATCAACAAAATTGTAGCTACTCCACAATACTAACTTAATTGACAGAGTGAAAAAAAGGAAGCCTGAACAGAATACAAATATTCCAAGACATGCATCCTGTTTGCAACAAGGCATTAAAGTAATACTGCAAAAAATGTGGCAAAGAAATTCATTTTTTGTCCTGAATACAAATTGTTATGTTTGGGACAAATCCAATACAACACGTTACAGAGTATCACTCTCCATATTTTCAAGCATAGTGGTGGCTGCATCAGGTTATGGGTATGCTTGTAATTGTTAAGGATTGGGGAATTTTTCAGTATAAAAAATAAATGGAATGGAGCTAAGCACAGGCAAATCCTAGAGGAAAACCTGGTTCTGTCTGCGTTCCACCAGACACTGGGAGATAAATGTACCTTTCAGCAGGACAATAACCTGAAACAAATGGCCAAAACTATACTGGAATAGCTTACCAAGAAGACAGTGAATGTTCCTGAGTGGCCGAGTTACAGTTTTGACTTAATACATCTGCTTGAAAATCTATGACAAGACCTGAGAATGGTTGTGCTTCTGCAGAGTATTGATTAAGGGGTTTGAATACTTATGTAAATTATATATTTCTGTATTTAATTTTCAATGAATTAGCAAACATTTCTAAAAACTTGTTTTCAGTTTGTCATTATGGTGTATTGTGTGTAAATGGCTGAAAAACAACAAAACATGGAAGAAGTCAAGGGGTATATTGTCTGAAGGCAATGTATGTGCTATGGCCCCTTGAGACCTTATTGGTTAAGTAGTGCATACACAGAGCCTTTATATTTTTTCTGACCAAAGCCAGTTGCTTTGTTGGTATTTCTTAACTGTATGAAGCACACTAATGTCCTCCGAAAATGCTATTATTGTATGCAGACAGAGCCTGAAGTCAGTGTGAATAAAATCCTATTTTTGATTACTCACTGTTTTGTCCTTAGAGATTTTTCGAACTGATCTTATTTTTTGTTTCTCCTTTTTGTACAGTGATAAAATGTTTAATGTTTCATTTTTGTCATTCCTGCCATAACTCGGTTCAGGATTCATGTTGTGCTCACAAGTTGTAACAAGCCTTTACATCGTTGAGTGAACTATGCTTTGAAATGTTTTGTTTGGTATCCTTACAAGGATACCTCAAGTGGATCTGAGCATCTGTCCGTGAATGGTCCAGGATGACAAATAGTCATTGTTTTTAGACTGCTTGCCTTGCAAGCACATGGAATAAGGGGAGAAAATTGTAAGAGGAATATCTTGAATGAATAGTGAGTATCGGTACCTTATCCAAACAACAAGGCATGTCAAGTGGATGGAAATGTAAACAACAATGCTAGAACAGAGATTAAACACCACATGTTCCTCGGACTCATACTGTACGCTAATGTATCAAGTAAATTGGCGATGTGTATTCTAAAGAGCAGTGGCGGTCACTTACGGGAAATGTGTAATCTCAAATAAATAATCTCTAATGCCTGACGTGCTGACCCAGCCCGGTGCCTTCAAACAGGGGGAACGTGTTATGAAAGGCCTCAGGTGGTCGCGAGTAATTGTAGATCCATGTTTTGAAAGACATTCCACTGCTTGTGAAATCAAACTGGTTTCAAGCCTTGTAGTAAGCCTTGAAGCACACATGCTAAACGTCCCCAGCTCAGTGTTGGTAATGGAGAAAGGCTGAAAGTGTTCCAGCAAGCGTGTAGTGAGTGCAGCATTATTCAACCTGATGTAGTGGTAGATCATGAGTCTGGATAATCAGTTTAGTATAACAAGAATCACATCAGAGGCATTAGAATGTTGAGACCAGTGCATGAATGTACTGTTAAAGGGAAACAACATTTTAGTCATTGGGACAAAAGATGTCATGAAGAATAGAGAATTTGTGGTTGTAATTCTCTATGTCAGTGAAGGAGATGAAGAGGAGCTCAGTGTAAGCTCATGAGGATAGTGCCAGCCAAGTCCAGGGCTCAGAGAGTAAAAGTCAGACAGGATCACTGAAGGAGAGCTGACTGTTCTGTGCCAAAGCTGGGCTGTAAACTCTCAATCAGCTTTTCGAAACCCTCTGGACAAGTTAACCAAGGTTTCAGACAGCACATCTGTTGACACAATAAAGGTAAAATAAAATATGTGCTTCTAATCACACCATATTTGATTGCCAGTAATGTAAGTGTTCATCAACAATTTTTTGATGGTTTTAATTTTGTGTTCATCATATTTCTGAATAAAACCAAACTTCAAGGATACATCTGAAAACTCCTGAGCTGTATTGTTTTTTTGGCGTTAGTAGAACCAAGGGAATTTATTGGTGTTCTTTCCCATTAATTGCTAAAGCTTTGTGGTGAGCAGTGTGTTTGTGGTCTGTGAATGTTGGCACAGCCCAGTTGTGCATAGCCCATTGCTTGTGTTGTAAACTGTCCCATCCCAGCGGCAGAATTACACATACCTTGGATTTGCAGTCAATCAAGATTATGTTAATCTACCACAATCTCTTAAACAGGTGCTCAACCCAGCACAGAGGCATGTTCACTACAGGCTGCATTCCAAAAGGCAGTGGTGTAAACTACTTAGGTAAAAAATACTTGAAAGTATTACTTATTAAGTAGTTTTTGGGGGTATCTGTACTTTACTATTTATATTTTTGACAACTTTTACTTTCACTTCACTACATTCCTAAAGAAAATTATCAACTTTCTACTCCATACATTTCCCTGAAACCCATAAGTACTTGATACATTTTGAATGCTTAGCAGGACAGGAAAATTGTTTAATTCACACACTTATCAAGAGAACATACTGCCTCTGATCTGGCGGACTCACTAAACAAAATTGCTTATTTTGTAAATTATGTCTGAGTGTTGGAGCGTGCCCCTGGCTATCCGTAACTTAAGAAATGGCACCGTCTGGTTTCCTTAATATAAGGAATTTGAAATTATTTATACTTTTAATACTTAAGTATATTTCAGTAATTACATTTACTTTTGATACTTAAGTATATTTAAAACCAAATACTTTAAAACTTTTACTCAAGTAGGATTTTACTGGGTGACTTTCACTTTTACTTGAGTCATTTTCAATTAGGGTATCTTTACTTTTACTCAAGTAAGAAAATTGGGTACTTTTTCCACCACTGCCAAAAGGGCACTTGATGCTAGTCAATATTTACCCCCACTTCTCCTTTAAATACAAGTAGCTCATATTGTACTCCAAGGGACACACGCTGGTGTATGAAGTTTGAGTGTGTGAAGAGGGGATTCATTCAGATCTGCCTTAATTTTAGCTGCCCAGTCGGGTTGGTTGCTATATACAGTGGGGCAAAAAAGTATTTAGTCAGCCACCAATTGTGCAAGTTCTCCCACTTAAATATATGAGAGAGGCCTATAATTTCCATCATAGGTACACTTCAACTATGACAGACAAAATTAGAAGAAAAAAAATCCAGAAAATCACATTGTAGGATTTTTTATTAATTTATTTGCAAATTATGGTGGAAAATAAGTATTTGGTCAATAACAAAAGTTTCTCAATACTTTGTTATATACCCTTTGTTGGCAATGACAGAGGTCAAACGTTTTCTGTAAGTCTTCACAAGGTTTTCATACACTGTTGCTGGTATTTTGGCCCATTCCTCCATGCAGATCTCCTCTAGAGCAGTGATGTTTTGGGGCTGTTGCTGGGCAACACGGACTTTCAACTCCCTCCAAAGATTTTCTATGGGGTTGAGATCTGGAGACTGGCCATGCCACTCCAGGACCTTGAAATGCTTCTTACGAAGCCACTCCTTCGTTGCCCGGGCGGTGTGTTTGGGATCATTGTCATGCTGAAAGACCCAGCCACGTTTCATCTTCAATGCCCTTGCTGATGGAAGGAGGTTTTCAATCAAAATCTCACGATACATGGCCCCATTCATTCTTTCCTTTACACGGATCAGTCGTCCTGGTCCCTTTGCAGAAAAACAGCCCCAAGGCATGATGTTTCCACCCCCCATGCTTCACAGTAGGTATGGTGTTCTTTGGATGCAACTCAGCATTCTTTGTCCTCCAAACACGACGAGTTGAGTTTTTACCAAAAAGTTATATTTTGGTTTCATCTGACCATATGACATTCTCCCAATCTTCTTCTGGATCATCCAAATGCTCTCTAGCAAACTTCAGACGGGCCTGGACATGTACTGGCTTAAGCAGGGGGACACGTCTGGCACTGCAGGATTTGAGTCCCTGGCGGCGTAGTGTGTTACTGATGGTAGGCTTTGTTACTTTGGTCCCAGCTCTCTGCAGGTCATTCACTAGGTCCCCCCGTGTGGTTCTGGGATTTTTGCTCACCGTTCTTGTGATCATTTTGACCCCACGGGGTGAGATCTTGCGTGGAGCCCCAGATCGAGGGAGATTATCAGTGGTCTTGTACAGTGGGGAGAACAAGTATTTGATACACTGCCGATTTTGCAGGTTTTCCTACTTACAAAGCATGTAGAGGTCTGTAATTTTTATCATAGGTACACTTCAACTGTGAGAGACGGAATCTAAAACAAAAATCCAGAAAATCACATTGTATGATTTTTAAGTAATTCATTTGCATTTTATTGCATGACATAAGTATTTGATCACCTACCAACCAGTAAGAATTCCGGCTCTCACAGACCTGTTAGTTTTTCTTTAAGAAGCCCTCCTGTTCTTCACTCATTACCTGTATTAACTGCACCTGTTTGAACTCGTTACCTGTATAAAAGACACCTGTCCACACACTCAATCAAACAGACTCCAACCTCTCCACAATGGCCAAGACCAGAGAGCTGTGTAAGGACATCAGGGATACAATTGTAGACCTGCACAAGGCTGGGATGGGCTACAGGACAATAGGCAAGCAGCTTGGTGAGAAGGCAACAACTGTTGGCGCAATTATTAGAAAATGGAAGAAGTTCAAGATGACGGTCAATCACCCTCGGTCTGGGGCTCCATGCAAGATATCACCTCGTGGGGCATCAATGATCATGAGGAAGGTGAGGGATCAGCCCAGAACTACACGGCAGGACCTGGTCAATGACCTGAAGAGAGCTGGGACCACAGTCTCAAAGAAAACCATTAGTAACACACCATGCCGTCATGGATTAAAATCCTGCAGCGCACGCAAGATCCCCCTGCTCAAGCCAGCACATGTCCAGGCCCGTCTGAAGTTTGCCAATGACCATCTGGATGATCCAGAGGAGGAATGGGAGAAGGTCATGTGGTCTGATGAGACAAAAATAGAGCTTTTTGGTCTAAACTCCACTCGCCGTGTTTGGAGGAAGAAGAAGGATGAGTACAACCCCAAGAACACCATCCCAACCGTGAAGCATGGAGGTGGAAACATCATTCTTTGGGGATGCTTTTCTGCAAAGGGGACAGGACGACTGCACCGTATTGAGGGGAGGATGGATGGGGCCATGTATCGCGAGATCTTGGCCAACAACCTCCTTCCCCCAGTAAGAGCATTGAAGATGGGTCGTGGCTGGTTCTTCCAGCATGACAACGACCCGAAACACACAGCCAGGGCAACTAAGGAGTGGCTCCGTAAGAAGCATCTCAAGGTCCTGGAGTGGCCTAGCCAGTCTCCAGACCTGAACCCAATAGAACATCTTTGGAGGGAGCTGAAAGTCCGTATTGCCCAGCGACAGCCCCGAAACCTGAAGGATCTGGAGAAGGTCTGTATGGAGGAGTGGGCCAAAATCCCTGCTGCAGTGTGTGCAAACCTGGTCAAGAACTACAGGAAACGTATGATCTCTGTAATTGCACACAAAAGGTTTCTGTACCAAATATTAAGTTCTGCTTTTCTGATGTATCAAATACTTATGTCATGCAATAAAATGCAAATTATTTACTTAAAAATCATACAATGTGATTTTCTGGATTTTTGTTTTAGATTCCGTCTCTCACAGTTGAAGTGTACCTATGATAAAAATTACAGACCTCTACATGCTTTGTAAGTAGGAAAACCTGCAAAATCGGCAGTGTATCAAATACTTGTTCTCCCCACTGTATGTCTTCCATTTCCTAATAATTGCTCCCACAGTTGATTTCTTCAAACCAAGCTGCTTACCTATTGCAGATTCAGTCTTCCCAGCCTGGTGCAGGTCTACAATTTTGTTTCTGGTGTCCTTTGACAGCTCTTTGGTCTTGGCCATAGTGGAGTTTTGAGTGTGACTGTTTGAGGTTGTGGACAGGTGTCTTTTATACTGATAACAAGTTCAAACAGGTGCCATTAATACAGGTGACGATTGGAGGACAGAGGAGCCTCTTAAAGAAGAAGTTACAGGTCTGTGAGAGCCAGAAATCTTGCTTGTTTGTAGGTGACCAAATACTTATTTTCCACCATAATTTGCAAATAAATTCATAAAAAATCCTACAATGTGATTTTCTGGATTTTTTTTCTCATTTTGTCTGTCATGGTTGAAGTGTACCTATGATGAAAATTACAGGCCTCTCTCATCTTTTTAAGTGGGAGAACTTGCACAATTGGTGGCTGACTAAATACTTTTTTGCCCCACTGTAACGATCGTTGACCGTTGCTGTCTGTCTGTGAGAAGATACAGTAACAGGGTAACTGTCAGCAAACTTAACATGTGTAAATATTTGTATGAACATAACAAGATTCAACAACTGAGACATAAACTGAACAAGTTCCACAGACATGTGACTAACAAAAATTGAATAATGTGTCCCTGAACAAAGGGGGGGTCAAAATCAAAAGTAACAGTCAGTATCTGGTGTGGCCACCAGCATTAAGTACTGCAGTGCATCTCCTCCTCATGGACTGCACCAGATTTGCCTAATCTTGCTGTGAGATGTTACCCCACTCTTCCACCAAGGCACCTGCAAGTTCCTGGACATTTTGGGGGGAAATGGCCTTAGCCCTCACTCTCTGATCCAACAGGTCCCAGATGTGCTCAATGGGATTGAGATCCGGGCTCTTCGCTGGCCATGGCAGAACACTGACATTCTTGTCTTGCAGGAAATCACGCACAGAACGAGCAGTATGGCTGGTGGCATTATCATGCTGGAGGGTCATGTCAGGATGAGCCTGCAGGAAGGGTACCACATGAGGGAGGAAGATGTCTTCCCTGTAATGCACAGCGTTGAGATTGCCTGCAATGACAACAAGCTCAGTCCGATGATGCTGTGACACACCACTCCAGACCATGACGGACCCTCCACCTCCAAATCGATCCCGCTCCAGAGTACAGGCCTCGGTGTAACGCTCATTCCTTCGACGATAAACGCAAATCCGACCATCACCCCTGGTGAGACAAAACCGCGACTCGTCAGTGAAGAGCACTTTTTGCCAGTCCTGTCTGGTCCAGCGACGGTGGGTTTGTGCCCATAGGCGACGTTGTTGCCGGTGATGTCTGGTGAGGACTTGCCTTACAACAGGCCTACAAGCACTCAGTCCAGCCTCTTTCAGCCTATTGCGGACAGTCTGAGCACTGATGAAGGGATTATGCGTTCCTGGTGTAACTTGGGCAGTTGTTGTTGCCATCCTGTACCTGTCCCGCAGGTGTGATGTTCGGATGTACCGATCCTGTGCAGGTGTTGTTACACGTGGTCTGCCACTGCGAGGACGATCAGCTGTCCGTCCTGTCTCCCTGTAGCGCTGTCTTAGGCATCTCACAGTACGGACATTGCAATTTATTGCCCTGGCCACATCTGCAGTCCTCATGTCTCCTTGCATCATGCCTAAGGCACGTTCACGCAGATGAGCAGGGTCCCTGGGCATATTTCTTTGGTATTTTTCAGAGTCAGTAGAAAGGCCTCTTTAGTGTCCTAAGTTTTCATAACTGTGACTTTAATTGCCTACCATCTGTAACCTGTTAGTGTCTTAACGACCGTTCCACAGGTGCATGTTCATTAATTGTTTATGGTTCATTGAACAAGTATGGGAAACAGTGTTTAAACTCTTTACAATGAAGATCTGTGAAGTTATTTGGATTTTTACAAATTATCTTTGAAAGACAGGGTCCTGAAAAAGAGACACTTTTTTTGCTGAGTTTAGATCTCTAGTTAAATGTAAGTTATATAGCAACTTCAGGGATGCCTCTTTTGAATAAGAGATTAATTTTTAAAATGAACAGCATACATTGTAGTGAACAATCTTCAAAACACAAAGGATGTCTCTATGGCAGCTATAAAACTAAACTATTTAAATTCACTCTCAAGAAGTGCAATGATCTAAGGGTGATCAATACACTATAAAAGTGGTGAGTGCTGACCTGTAAAGCCAAAGCTAATTTTAGAGCTACAAAGTAGACAGTTGTGTTCAGTTGCCTCATTGAATGAGTTTCATGCAGGAATAACACACATATCAGAGTATCAAGTCATTTTATTAAATCCATAAGTATAGCTATCACATGAGAGCATAATAACAATCCTCCAAAAACAGTAGTATGGTCATTCGCTGAAAAATAACAAACATGAGGAATGGATTGATACAAAACACACCCTTCAAATACACTGAGTTTTGCATCTGAGGGAACACAATATATTTTTCAATCCTCCACAGATTCTTAGATGAAATTAATATATTATTCATTTGATGACAGATTCATCCACCTTGACACCAGACTGAAATCAATGTTTAATTTTCTTGGCTTGAGGCCTATATTGACTCCTTTAGGTCTGTAGATTTGCATTCAGGGGCAACAACTTGAGATGAACTGTGGTACAAGAACACAGCTTTCTGATTGGATGAAATCAAGACGATATCCATTGCCACATGAAAAAGTGTACATTTCATATTTGGATTATTGACACTGGTGAACATAAGGTTTCCTTTTAGGTGGGAATTGAACAAGTAACTGGAGTTACAGTATGCTGTATGCAGTGCACAACATGTTTGCCATGAGACTGTCAAAAAGACATGACCAGGTTGAGAAAAGTGCTGTGAGTTGAAGGGACAGACAATAGCCAAGGTCTGAGACCTAAAAAGGCACTAAATGGAGATTTTTTTTTTTTAAGTATTCTGTTTAAATACAGATTTTCAATTTGCGGCTGGTGGCGGTAATATACATTTACAGTTTAGCTGGAGGTAGAAAATTCAGTACATGATCACTCACATTGAGGCATAGAAGGTACCGTTAACATTTTCTTTCAACTCCCCATTTTGAAAGCATGCTGTTTATGACCTCCAATCATCCTCTGGTGTGTATATTGTTCAATTGCATTAAATCAGTGAAGAAAACATACATAACAGATCAACCACCAGTATTACAAAACATTCTTGATATATTGTTCAGAGAGTAAACAGACTAGATGCATCAGGAAGAGCATTGCATTTTACAGTATCATTCCTAAAACCCAATACATTTCAGCAAACGAGCATCAAATATACTCTTTGGTTTACGTACCACAAGCACATGAATTGTGGACCAGTTTACACACAAAATTGTCAAAGTTAAAGAATGCATTTCTAGCTTAAATAATTTTGATGCGGTCTATGGAACTAAATGTTGAGTGCGCATAGAAACTCAAGATAGGGTCAGTTGGCTATGGGAGACTATAGTCAACATTGCCATACGTGCACTAAATGCATGTCCTAGTGGGGTCAACATACTTTGACTTCGTAATGGGTACCCTGTATTGAGTTAATTGAAAACAAGGTTTATGGAAGCAACTGTACTTAATTCAACAATGCAGACTTCCCAGTCTCATCGAAGAACTATTAACTGAAAAAGTATGGAGCCACAGCACATTATGAAAGGAAGCACAGTCTGGCGTCTGCACACCATAGACAGGGCTTCTGAGAAGCACATGCTTACTTACCCCTGGTTTTTTAAACCCTTCCAGAAGTAAGCAATTTCCAGCATTTTATACTTTTCTCCAGCCTTGGCAACACAAACCAGTCACAGCTGCCACTACATGCCATCTAAAAGTTGATTTCCTCCCCTGATTGCAAGGACAGGAATCCCATCCATTTTGTTTATCAAGACTGTCCCAGTGTCTGGGATTTCAATCCTGTAAACATTGTGAAGATGACAAGGAGCTTGGAAGTACACACAACCCAATCATAGAAAACTCTAAATGTCCATAGTAATAAGGGAAAAAACATTTATAATAAATAATGAACTTTTGTATATATTTATATGGAAAAAAAGTCTGCTGAAAAAGGACTATAAGCCAGCAAAACTCAATGCATGGCACAGCTCTTTATAAAAAGCGTATTGCCTCAAACGTGTAGAGTCAAGCTTAGGAGCAAACAGCTCAGCTCTTGGGTCACTCAAATGGTGATGTGGAAAGAGTCTTGTAGCCAGGAGTCCTTGCTTGTCCCATTTTTGGGAGATGTCGCCTCACTTCCCTCCGGTTGGTCAGTTGGTGTTGTGCTGGTCTCCTGGTAGTATTCATCATCTTCGTCAAAGTAGCCGTTCTCTATCCCATGCCCGGCGCTGAGATCCTGGCAACTGCCTTTGTACTCTTGGATTGACTCATGGAGGGACCAGAGCTGACACAGCAACGACATATCCTGCTGACGCAATCCCACCTGGAAAGATAAAAATGACCTGAATTATTTTAAGATCTCCCAAACAGGTGCTTGATACTACACTTATGCCTAACCGTTAGCAATTAGACAAACATTGGCAGAGGTGCTTCATGCCTTTAACTAGAATTTTTTCTCTCCAATTAAGCAGAAATATTTTATGGGTTCAAATATTAATCCCATTGGAGGATAGGCCTACAGTGAGGCTGAAAGAGTTTGATTTGTAAGCTTTCAAAGAGATACTCCTACTGCAACATCTTCACACAAGTCAATGGAGTATAGATTGTGTAGGCTTTCAAATGAAACCAAACTGGCAGAGCTTGCATGGTATGAATGTAGGCTATGAAATTCTACAAGCAACAATGTATAAATGTTTCATTGTTGTTGTGGCACCGTTACTAGCTAACGTTGCAAATGTTATCACACATACATTGGAAACTGCCAGTGTAAAGTTGTTGGTTTACATGTTAACGCCGACCATAAGAGCTAGGATACTAATTAGACCATGAAGTAATTAACAGTAACGGAGTGATTTCTTGATTCTGTCAGAACAGCTGTTACTCTCATTTCACCTCATAAAAAGGAACCCCCCCCACGATTCTGTTTGCGATCATAAATTGTTCACCTCCCCTTCTTACCATTTCTTTTCGGAGGAGTGCTAAAGCCGCATCGAGGTTGGCCGGTTTATTTGCAAGCAGATTGTCGGAATTGTTTCGCCCACGGCTAAGGTCGTCTTGGATCATGGTTTTCTTTGCATACATCCTCTCCATCTCTCTCCAAGACCCGCCGCTTGAATTCAGCAAGCCGCTTAGGCTCTTTGGCAGTGGGGGTAGCCCCTCAATGGAGGCCAGTGTTCCGCCCGCTGTGCCATTCGCAGATTTACCGTTCATCGTTAAACCTTTTTTTACTCAAACAAATATAATACTTTCAGTTTTAATACGTTTTAGTCGTTATAAATCACCACATTCGGGAATGAAAAGCACATCTCCGACAAACAACATACAACAGTCGTTGACACCAGACAGCAGTAATCTTCTCCTTTCGAGCTCTGGCTAACTCGCACTTCCTGTCCCTTTAACACAGTTCGAGGCTGATTGGGCGTTACCCGCAGTGACGGACAGGAAAGGGAGGTTGAATATTCATAACCTAATACCAGAGTGTTTTTCGTTCGTTCGAGTGACCCTCCTATCTAATCCATGCGGTGTATGCCGCGTTCAAGTGCTACTCGGAAACTAGGAAACCTGGAAAAGTACGATTTACAAGGTGGTTGTAGTTACACGTGCCGCATTCAACCAGTTAGCAAGTCGGAAATGTTCGACTTTCCTAGTTCCGACTAGCGCATGAACGCAGCATTATTCCTGAAGTAAATCACAGCTCTACATTATGTGGAATGATTTATTATGAAGACAGTTTTAATGAGCCACCACCAAATAGCCATCATTCAACATTTTATCAAATTAAAGTTCTCAAGCTTATTTTCTTTAGGATAAAGGAACACTTGGAAAAGAAACAAACTTGACATGTGCAACATGAATACCATTGACTGAGAATAGTACAACACGCAAACTGAGGGTGGGTGAGGTCATCATGACAAGTATGTGTCTGCAGAACAAAGGTGTCAGTATGAAGGACAGATGGTGGTCTTTCCATCCATGGTCCTTCTTCACTAACAACAGACCCTCAACAAAGAGATGAAGCCCAACCCACAGAGGCACATGTGGCCTAAAAAATGGCAGATGTCATTGAAAAAGCAAGGTCTCAACAACTGACATAAGTCATTTTAAATGTGAAAAACAAACAAATGCATGTATTCCCTCACTTAAAACATATTATTTTATATGAATTGGCATTGCATCAATATGAGTTGAAATGAACTCAAAATGAGTTTTTAAATTGTGTAGTCAAGACAAGGACAGTTAGTGACTACCCCATACAGCCTTCATAATCAACATGAGTGCTGGTGCCTTTTCACGGCACTCAAGCTGAAAGGATTGTCAGTTTACCACTGAGGAAACATTAAATACAGGCTAGAGATAACAGGGTGCAACTAATTTTAGCACTGCTCTTTTGTCTGTTTTCTTCCTAAAATCCATAATATGCTACATATTTGTCATTGTGCTAATTGTCTGGGTTGTTCTCAGTATCTTGCAGGTCAGGAGGAGCAGAAGTTGTGACACAGCTGCCAGTCTTATTGTTGGTCTTTGACTCCTTGAACTCTGCTGCCTTCCTCTCTTCTATGACATTTAGCTCACCCCACTGCCCCTGCACTTTCCTTCCCTAAATAACATATTCCTTGGTTTTATTCTAGGATAAACATTCCTTGATGCATGTGAGACCACAGACTCAAATAGTACTGTACTTGAAAAGAGCACTATCGGTATTAAATTGCACAATAAGTTTGTCTTTACGGAAACTGTCATTGCTCTCTTGGCCCGTCTAGTTACGTCCTCATAAAACCATCCTGCACTCTTTGAAAGTGAATCAACAGACATTTCTCGTCGTTGGTCTACACCCTTGGGGAGGCAGGAAATCTATTCAAACGCATCTGAGCATGTATGGGTATTGAAGTATATGTGTCCGAGAATGATGTAATTTTTCAGTCAATTGAATTAGTTTAGTGATATGATGAAATGGTACTTGAGACTCTTATTGGTTTCCATTAGTCTGCCATTGTAGTCAGACATTGAGGAGGACTATGAAAAGGCACATTCAGCCAGAAGATACTTAGGGTATTGTAAGAACATTTGATTGTTTAAATAAAATTCATACCAGTGAATAGCAAGCATGTGTGAAATGTTATAATGCCAGATCAGCATACCAGACAGACATATTCCAAATTCAAGACCGCAGCAACTATATAAATTGCCTATGTCATAGCAACATCAAACCATCAAGTAGAAGTGGTACCAATGAAATCAATTCTTCCTAAGAGAGGACATTTCCAACGCTAAAACATTTGGATAGTTTGAGGTAGAATTTCACAATTGAACAATGGGCTACAAGACATAGTAGATGCAAGCAAAAGTCAAACTGGAAAACTTCAAACCTGTATCTCTTACAGCAGTCCTACATGAGATAGAAATTACATTTAAACTTATAAGCAAAATCAGCTTTGAATTCAAGGAAACAAACTCTAAAACTTCACCTATGCTGAGACTTGTTAAAAGTTTTGCGATATAAAATGGTTGCTGGGCTTTCAGCTCACGTTTCCGTTCTCACGAGAGACAGGAATCTAAATGTGCATTGATTATTGACTCTTGCACCTTGGCTTGGCATACTGGGCCACTGACGGTCACATTAAGGCTTGCAGAGCTGGCAGTGCTGTTCTGAACTGCAGAAGGGGCTGCTTTGTCCTCTGTTGTACACCTAGACATTGATGGTCAAAGATGTGAGCAGAAGTGCAGTCTTCCCAAGGCCTCTTCCTAGAAACTGGAATGTTGACTCTACTAGACTTTTCAGGGCCTTCGAAATAGCTGGAATGGTGAGGCTCGGGGGACCCAGGTTTTGATGCGGCCGGAACACCAGAGCGATGGCTCTCCAGTTGTCTGGTATCTGAGGAAATGGCCGTTTTTGGCTTGTTTTCCAAAGTTCAAACCACCCACAGATGAAGATGCACTTTTGGTCTCAGCTGCTGGTTTTGAGACAGTGGAGGTACTAGTTCTAGCTGCACTTCCAGACTTCCAGCCACTGGCGTTAACAAGGCCTTGGACAAAACTTTGTTTGGTCTTTAAAGCATCTGAGGAGTCACTATGTGGCTTGGTCACAGTGCTGTTGGGTTTGTAAACCCTAGCATGTGAAACATTGATGTTTAAAAATGCCTTGGATTTGCTGACATTTTTAGTGGTTTCTGTCCTCTGAAGGGACCATGGGCTCCCCCTGCTATGTAGGTTGTGGTGCTTCCCTTCTTCTGTGGGATAATCAGACCTGGCCGTTCAGGCGAGTTGATCCCTTTAGCTGTTGCCTGAGCTGGAGGAGACAGTACAAGTCTGGGAGACAAAGGAGTAGTGAGAGGTTTTGTGGGACTGTTGACAAGAGGTTTTTGAGTTGATGATGGTGGCTGTGAACTCCCTCCAAGCAAAAAACCTTTGTCACTGAATGGAATGATATTCCTTATATCCTGTAATCCAGAGCCTGAGACCAAAACATAGGGTTCATAGATTCACGAAGACACATTCACAAAGCCATATGTTGAATTGCAAATAATATTACTGCTCTCAGCACTCATTAGACGATTAAAATACATGTATTACCTGCAGTAGATGTGCTGGAAGCCTTGCACTTGCTTGTGGGCTTGTCTGTAGGCTTCTTGTCTTTGCTGATGTCTGTCTTGCCTTGGCTGTTGTCTGTCTTTTTTAGTTTCTTTCCATAACCCTCTGGCTCCTTGACCTTTGTATAGGTGCCCCCACAGGAGCGTAGGTGATCCCCCCACAATGCGTCTTGGGCTGAGGGGGCACGGTTCATTACCCTCTTCACATATCCAAAGTAGGGCTTACGAGTCTGACAGGGCCCATCACACCGCCACCAGTACTGACAGTAGAGATCCACTTCATCATGGAAAGTGTGATAGACCTGGTGGAACACAGTTGATTCAGAGACATATTAACACAAAGTACACTGACAGTTGACATTGATGGGACACCGAGCATAACTTACTGTGCTTTTAGTTCCAGCGGCTTGGTTGATTCTTTCCATGTGCTTGCAGAACTCAGGTCCATGCCCATCATGACCTCTGTTGTTCTGAGTCACGAAGAGGATGGATCATCTCATGCAGAAGTGTCTGGAATAACAGGGTATTTCCATGTTATGCTATACTGAAGAAATTACATCAGCTACTTTGCTTACGTTATACAGTTGAAGTCGGAAGTTTACATAGACCTTAGCCAAATACATTTAAACTCAGTTTTTCACAATTCCTGACATTTAATCTAAGTAAAAATTCCCTGTCTTAGGTCAGTTAGGATCACCACTTTATTTTAAGAATGTGAAATGTCAGAATAATAGTAGAGAGAATTATTAATTTCAGCTTTAATTTATTTTATCACATTCCCAGTGGGACAGAAGTTCACATAAACTCAATTAGTATTTGGTAGCATTGCCTGTAAATTGTTTAACTTGGGTCAAACATTTCGGGTAGCCTTCCACAAGCTTCCCACAATAAGTTGGATGAATTTTGGCTCATTCATCCTGACAGAGCTGGTGTAACTGAGTCAGGTTTGTAGGCCTCCTTGCTCGCACACGCTTTTTCCGTTATGCCCACAAAATTTCTATACGATTGAGGTCAGGGCTTTGTGATGGCCATTCCAATACCTTGACTTTGTTGTCCTTAAGCCATTTTGCAACAACTTTGGAAGTCTGCTTGGGGTCATTGTCCATTTGGAAGACCCATTTGCGACCAAGCTTTAAATTCCTGACTGATGTCTGGAGATGTTGCTTCAATATATCCACAAAATTTTCCTCCGTCATGATGCCACCTATTTTGTGAAGTGCAACAGTCCCTCCTGCAGCAAAGCACCCCCACAACATGATGCTGCCACCCCCATGCTTCACGGTTGGGATGGTGTTCTTCAGCTTGCAAGCATCCCCCTTTTCCCTCCAAACATAACGATGGTCATTATGGCCAAACAGTTCTATTTTTGTTTCATCAGACCAGAGGACATTTCTCCAAAAAGTACGATCTTTGTCCCTATGTGCAGTTGCAAACTGTAGTCTGACTTTTATATGGTGGATTTGGAGCAGTGGCTTCTTCCTTGCTGAGCGGCCTTTCAGGTTATATCAAAATAGGACTTGTTTTAATGTGGATATAGATACTTTTGTACCTGTTTCTACCAGCATCTTCACAAGGTCCTTTGCTGTTGTTCTGGGATTGATATGCACTTTTCACACCAAAGTACGTTCATCTCTAGGAGACAGAACGCGTCTGTACTATTTGCGTACTATTGTTTGTACAGATGAATGTGGTACCTTCAAGCGTTTGGAAATTGCTCCCAAGGATGAACCAGACTTGTGGAGGTCTACAATTGTTTTCTGAGGTCTTGTCTGATTTCTTTTGACTTTCCCATGATGTCAAGCAAAGAGGCACTGAGTTTGAAGGTAGGCCTTGAAATACATCCAGGTACAATTGACTCCAATTGACTCAAATTATGTCAATTAGACTATCAGAAGCTTCTAAAGCCATGACATAATTTTCTGGAATTTTCCAAGCTGTTTAAAGGCACAGTCAACTTAGTGCATGTAAACTTCTGACCCACTGGAACTGTGATACAGTGAAATAATCTTTCTGTAAACAATTGTTTGAAAAATTACTTGTGTCATGCACGAAGTAGATGTCCTAACCGACTTGCCAAAACTATAGTTTGTTAACAAGAAATTTGTGAAGAGGTTGAAAAACAAGTTTTAATGACTCCAACCTAAGTGTATGTAAACTTCCGACTTCAACTGTATCTTATACAATTGCCAGCAATCTGAAAAGGTTCAGGTTCGTTAGTCAAAGTACCTGTGCAAGATTTCAACGGGGTCTAAGTTTCAGTAAAGGCTCACTGAGTCGAATAGAACACAGTCCACCTCGCCCTTCGTAAGAACACACACCTGCATACCTACAATTGAAGATTGTATAAAGAGACAGGTATTGAATAATGGAAAATTAACCACAGGAAAACATTCACATGGACCAGTTATAGCCATGACAGCCAAAGTTCCCACATGCTTTAAATTCTGACAGTTGATGGGTAGCCATTATTCTAATGTATGAGATATAATCATAGACATATTTATCATATCAGATGATTGATACAACAATGTGAATCGTTCAGACTTACAGTGTCATTCAAGGGCTCCATTTGACTTCCACACCACTGTGCTTTCCCCCAAAGAACGTGTCATCGAACTCCAGAAGCATTGCCCTCACATCTGGACTTGGGTCAAGATGGACGTAAATAGGGAATGACATCGTTGCTGCTAGACTCAACTTTCATTTCTTTGCTGGTTTGGCCACAGTTATCATCAGTTGGTGTGTATGAGGATGCCTCGAAGTCAAACTGCTCCTGCAGCTGAATGGCAAGCACAACATCTTTGTCCATGTTCAACTAGCTAGCTACTGGTGTTGAAAAGATAATTCAAGTTAGATGGATAGCTACAATGAACAAAACTTAACACAACATGCAACAAATTCAAAGATTTTACTGAGTTAGAGTTCATAAAAGGAAATCAGTCAATTGAAATAAATAAATTAGGCCCTAATCTATGGATTTCACATGACTGGGAATTACAGAAATGTATCTGTTGGTCACAGATACCCTAAAAAAAAGAGTCGGGGGTGTGGATCAGAAAACCAGTCCGTACCTGGTATTGACCACCATTTGCATCATGCAGCGCGAAACATCTCCTTCGCATAGAGTTGATCAGGCTGTTGATTGTGGCCTGTGGAATGTTGTCCCACTCCTCTTCAATGGCTGTGTGAAGTTGCTGGATATTATATAGATTTTTTAAACCTTTATTTAACTAGGTAAGTCAGTTAAGAACAAATTCTTATTTACAATGACGGCCTACCCCGGCCAAACCTGGACGATGCTGGGCCAATTGTGTGCCGCCCTATGGAACTCCCAATCACGGCCGGATGTGATACAGCCTGGAATCGAACCAGGGACTGTAGTGACGCCTCTTGCACTGAGATGCAGTGCCTTAGACCGCTGCACCACTCGGGAGTCCAGTTGACATATTGTTGGGAATTGGGACACGCTGTTGTACACGTCAATCCAGAGCATCCTAAACATGCTCAATGACATGCTCTCCTTCTCACTATCACGCATTAGTTTCGCTTCCCCACCCGCCATTTAAAAAAAAGACCTGACGAGGCTCATTGCCTGCTTGAATTATGCAGAAACGGGCAGCGTTTAGGTCATGTAATTGATAATGTTGGAAAGGGGAGAAATTGTGCTTTACAATGATATTGACATTACAGTTCATCTGGAAGTATTTGGGGCGCTAAAATAAAGGCAAATGTACGGACCAAGGCGATGTACGAGTTTACGTTACTGACTATAATATCGTTGCCCTATAACGTTAACTAGCTAATGAATGCGCTTTACTTTAACTTTCCCAACCCTCAGATGACTGTCATCATGGTCTGATAAATATTATTGTTATATCTACGTAAGCTTACCTCAATATCCAGCTTAAGTTAAATATAGATTCATGTTGGTTATTTTTAGGTAGATAACAGTACAAACTATATAAAATTCTCGCCTGTTCAAAATACGTGTAATTTTAGTCTATGGTGCTTTTGGGAATTCTGGGATACGTTGTTCCTACACGGCGATTTCCCTAGTTACCACAGCCACAAAGTCAAAATGGCTATATTGTAAAACGTTTTTTTTTACAGACATTAATTTAAGGTTAGGCATAAGGTTAGCAGTGTGGCTGAGGTTATGTTTAGGTTTAAAATCAAATTTTAAGAAAAATAAATTGTAGAAATAGGCGGGGTTTATGACATTGTGGCTGAAGTAACTAGTGATGACACTCTACAGTAGCACTCGCGAATAAATGTTGTCCAACTAAACATTTACTCGGGATTTTGCATAACACTTACACTGAAATAAAATAAAACGTTCAAACTAATATTGACTGTCATTTTGATCTCTCAATATCAATACAACTTCGATGACTGAGCACACCATGTATTTTATGATTCAATGCATTTATTTTTTAAACCATACCAGAGAGGAAAAGGAGAAGCGGGAGGGTTTACTCTGCCCTAAATCTGTCCACAAAAATAAGACCAAGTGAGGAATTTTTGTATGGAGGTCAAAGAGAGTGTCGAATTTATATCGGGTTGTGCCTGTTGTACACGTGAGTATCTGCCCTCTTATCGGCTATAATGGTCACACTTGATCTCACAACCTTCTGTCTGCCTTCCATCTTTAACGACATGTGTTTCGATTGTTAGCGCGGTCACTCGACTATCTTGCCATTATAATCGAAAGTCTTTGACCATAATACACATTTTGTTGGCCACCTAGTCGCCGGACGTCTCGTGACGTTTTGGGTGTTAACCTATTTCCCCCTTCCTGACTGTTAGTACTGTGCAGCTAAAATAAAAAAAGAACAAGCCGGTCAGCAGTCGTTCTCACCTATTTCTGTATATTATTATTGTTCTAGCACATGTTTGTAATCTGAAGAATATACCTTAAAACGTTGGAGATGACAGACCAGGCGAACAGACTGCGCAAGCAATTGGAATCAGCTAATTTCGACCCCCAAAATTATGTCAAGCATCTCTCACAACAGTCTGATGGAGACAGAGATTTGCAGGAACATCGTCAAAAAATACAGACCCTAGCAGATGAAACGGCTCAAAACCTGAAGAAAAATGTCTACAAGAATTACAGACAGTTCATCGAAACTGCCAAAGAGATTTCGTACCTGGAGAGTGAGATGTACCAACTGAGTCATATTTTGACAGAGCAGAAGAGTATCATGGAGAGTATTACCCAGTCATTGCTCTCAACAGATAAGGATGAAACGGCAAAGGAGATGCTGGCAGCATTCCCCAAAGAGACAGAGGAAGTGAAACAGAGAACACTGACTACACTGCTTGAGAAAGTAGAGGGGTGCAAAAACATTATGGACACCCCAGGCAGGTATTTAGTGTACAATGGCGACCTGGTTGAATATGATGTGGACAACATGGCACAACTTCAAAAAGTGCATGCCTTCCTGATGAATGATTGCCTTCTCATTGCCACCTGGTTAGCGAATCGCCACGGTACAGTGAAGTACAAATACAATGCACTGTATGATCTGGAGAGCTTTGCAATCGTCAACGTGAAAGACCATCCCCCAATGAAGGACATGTTTAAAATCCTGATGTTCCCCGAAAGCCGCATATTTCAGGCAGAGAACAGCAAGATTAAAAAGGAGTGGCTGGAGATCCTTGATGAGACAAAGAAAAATAAAGTGACTCAGGAAAAACATAAGACGGAAGAGGTAGAGTTGCCCAATTCACCTGTGAGACCAGAGGCCTTGGTCTCGACCAACCCTTTTGATGACGAAGAGACCAACCCTTTTGACTCAGAGGAGGCAGTGGATCTGGGATTGGAGTGGATCCAGGAGCTTCCCGAGGACCTGGACGTGTGCATTGCCCAACGGGACTTTGAAGGTGCTGTGGACCTCCTGGACAAGCTGAACGAGTACCTGAAGGACCAGCCTGTCAATACGAGGGTGAAGGATCTCAGGGTGAAGGTGGATGAGCGTGTCCGACAGCTGACGGAGGTGCTGGTGTTTGAGCTCTCTCCTGACCGTTCCCTCCGTGGGGGACCCAAAGCAACCCGTCGGGCAGTGTCTCAGTTAATCCGGCTGGGGCAGTCCACCAAGGCCTGTGAGCTCTTCCTGAAGAACCGAGCCGCTGCTGTGCAGACCGCCATCCGCCAGCTGCGCATTGAGGGGGCTACTCTGCTCTACATACACAAGCTTTGCAACATCTTCTTCACTAGCCTGCTGGAGACGGCCAAAGAGTTTGAGATGGACTTTGCCGGTAACACAGGCTGCTATTCGGCATTTGTGGTCTGGTCGCGCTCATCCATGAAGACGTTTGTGGATGCCTTCAGTGGGCAGGTGTTTGACAGCAAGGAGAACCTCTCCACTGCTGCTGAGTGTGTCAAGGTGGCCAAGGAGCACTGCAAGCAGCTCAGTGAAATCGGCCTGGACCTCACCTTCACGCTGCAGTCCCTCCTGGTCAAAGACATCAAGGCAGCCCTGCAGAGCTACAAGGAGATCATCATTGAGGCCACCAAGCACCGAAACTCTGAGGAGATGTGGAGGAAGATGAACCTAATGACTCCAGAGGCTCTGACCAAGCTGAAGGAGGAAATGCGCAGCTGTGGCATGAGCAGCTTCAATCAGTATACAGGAGACGACTGCTGGGTCAACCTCAGCTACACCATCGTGGCCTTCACCAAACAGATGATGGCTTTCCTGGAGGAGGGGCTGAAGCTCTACTTCCCAGAGTTGCACATGGTCCTGCTGGAGAGCTTGAGGGAGATCATCCTTGTGGCTGTGCAGCACGTCGATTACAGCCTGCGGTGTGAACAGGAGGCAGAGAAGAAAGCCTTCATTCTCCAAAATGCCTCCTTCCTGCACGATACTGTCCTCCCTGTGGTGGAGAAGAGGTTTGAGGAAGGAGTGGGGAAACCTGCTAAGCAATTACAGGACTTGAGAAAAAGTGCACGGCCCATTCGTGTCAATCCTGATAGCACTATGTCTCAGGTCTAGTGGGTGGATGATAACCTGTTGTGAACAGCACTTTTTGTTGTATTGATGCCACTGTTGAACTTCAAATCTTTGGCCACAACTGATGAAATCTTTATTCTGCTATGTCGTACAGGCTATTCCGTTATGATTCTTTCTGTTGAATGTGATGTTGAAGACATTGACATCGATATAGTTTGTGATTTTAGAATTTCACTTATTTTTCCTATGCTTGATGATATAGCATTACGAATAGTAGGCTATCTGGAATAAGGTGACTGATTCATAAAGCCATGTATTAACTTAATGCACTTAGGAATGTTATTGATTTGTATGAATGCGCTTCTGAAAAACGCTATGGTATCCCCCAAATTATCTCTCAAAATAAAAAGTGTATGCATTATAACAATTTTGTCCAATTAATGAAAAAACTATTTGTTAATATACTGTTTGATTAACTTTCTGCAAGACAATGGACATTCGAAGGATTACTGAACCAAATGGTGAAAAAGGATTTTGACCCTACGATTGAGTGTTATGATGGGAAAAAAAGATCAAGAGGGCAGGGGATTTTTTTGACACTATAATCTTCTTATACAATCTTTTTCATATCCCTAGTGAAGATTTTCAGAACAAAGCCTCAAAAAGACCTTTTGTTATTTCTGGATAAAATAGGGGTTTTATGTTCAATGTTTTCCATCATAACTGATTATAGTCTTCTAACATGGCATCAAAATTCACATAGTAAGTCTCAGGATTTTCTAAATGGATAATGGATTGGATATTCAAAATATTTCAATTATTGTTGTAACAAACTCAATTCACATACTAAAGACATAACAGAGGGTACAATTTTGGGGAGAAAGAAATTCTGGCATACAGTCTTGACAGCTACCATATTATCATTGGAATCAAAAATGTATCTTAAAATCATTCAATCAAAGATAGCCTATAGTACATTTTTTTGATAGTCTAATTTGGGATTGTGTCATACAAAGCATGAGTTATCAATTGTTCATGTTGTGGCGTTTTTCCCATTGTATGGAGCAATTATACTCTTGAAATGACAGCCCCTTGACTGGAGCTCAGATCATCTGAGACCAATTGATTTATAAACTGCCACAATGGATGTAAATTATTCCAAGCCTGCTGCATTGCACACATCAGGGCCAGGGAACACATTGTCCTGACTAGTTAATTATGCCTGACAGGACATTTCAATGACAGTGTGCTCACAGGGATGCCAACCAATTTGGCAAGGACAATGGGTGCATATGCAAAACATGTGAATCATGGATAGATATAGCTTGACCTACATATCAGTAGGATAAGGGAAACGTTCTGGGAAAATGTGCCACGTTTTCAGAATATGCATCCAGCATTTCATTAAATGGTTAGGTTGAAAATCTAAATGAAATTAAATCACCACCAACATGCATTGCACATTCAATAGCCTATTAAATGCGCAGGCAGGTGTGTCTGCTACCCATATGGTTTAAGATAGCCTACTGGTTAATAACACATTTAGTATCACCGAGGTGTAAATAGCCTACAATTACCATATTTTTCACAAACGTTGGGGCTTCTCACTGTGATTAAGGGGGTTGTAGTTTTTTGTTGTTGATAAACGTGAAATTCTTATTGTGAAGCTGCAGTTGCAGAACTGATCCACTCGGACTACAACGCCAACAATTCCCACTCGCGCGCGCCTGCGTAAAATGGGCAAGGGAGCTGTCAGTATCAAATAGTGCTGGTCTGTTTTCATAGATTGCTGCTCTTGCATTCTGTGTGAGGAGCGTTGTATAGAAGACATGATGGATGAAGAATTAAAATGCCCCGTTTGCGGTTCTCTTTTCAAGGATCCTATTCTTTTACCTTGCTCGCACAATGTGTGTTTGGCGTGCGCCCGAAATATCATTGTACAGACCCCAGAAGGCGAAACACCACCGCATAGCCGTGCCTCCAACTCGGACTACGATTATTTGGATATGGACAAAATGAGCATGTATAGTGAAACGGACAGCGGCTATGGATCATACACGCCGTGCCTCAAGTCTCCAAATGGGGTGAGGGTGTTTCCTCCGACTCTGGTGCACCGCCACTGCTCCATAACGTGTCCTCTCTGTCACCGTAGTGTCTCTCTGGATGAGCGGGGGCTGAGGGGCTTTCCACGTAACAGGCTACTGGAGGCGATCGTGTCTCGGTATCAACAGAGCCGCTCTGTCAACGTGAAATGTCAGCTATGTGACCGCAACCCTGTCGATGCCACTGTGATGTGCGAGCAGTGTGACGTGTTTTACTGCACACCTTGCCAGCAGCGATGCCACCCTTCCCGTGGACCGCTGGCCAAACATCGATTAGTGCCACCGACCCAATCGCCAGTTGCAGGAGGACAGCAGATGCCCGCCGCCACCTTACGCAAACAGGGAACATGTGCAGACCATGACACGATGAACTTTAGCATGTACTGCGTCAACTGCAAGACTCCAGTGTGCATGAAGTGTCTGGAGGGTGGCAAGCATGGGAGTCACGATGTAAAACCTTTAGCGGCCATGTGGAAACAGCACAAGGTAAGGATGGAGGCGGTGGGGATGGCTTGGCCATAATCCGCTGCTCTGTGCAGCATCACATCACCGATGTCATCAGTGCCATTTAAATCATACCAACAATTTACTGTAAGGGACAATTCATCCGTGGTAACCTATAGTAGGTTCACTCACAGATGAATAAATAATTGGAACCCACAAGTCTGACTCACTAGTGTCAGTTTACCAAACTCCAGTTTCTAGGCCAGATTTTCCCTGCCTACAGTACAGCTCTGGGTTTGTGAAAAGGTCACCAGCGCTGTGTAACATGCCCCATGGTTTTCTCAGCTCCCACTACATGGTGAAGAGGAGTAGGATGCTGTGACTCAGAGCTGGGCTCTGCTCCTCCCAGGCATAGCATTTCTATAGGCAGAATGTGGACTGAGAGATAGTAGAGTAGTACCCAATCACACACACATTACATTGAGCTATTACACAGCTATCACAAATGAAATTAAAAGCCTTTATCACCCACAGAGCAAACTGGGTCACTGATCTCACATTTTGCATGATTGGGACTGTATGCCCCACGACCTTCCTTCCATCCATCATTTATCAAACAGCATGCATCCGTCTTCCCACTCACCCTCACTGATTAGAAGGGTTGCTCTGAGTTCAGTTCACTTTTATCACACTAGCCTACTGTCCCACAAAAGGACTGTGAAAATCACATAAGTGTGAAGCAGCATGTATAAGTAATGAGCCCTATAAATAAAAGATGCAGAAGCGCTTAGTTCATATATTTCCTGGGGTTGAGTGAGCTCAATTACACACCAGTACATCGTCCATTTAGTGTTTTTATGGCCAACATTCTGTATTGAGAACAATGGGATGGTCAAGTGAGCTCTTCTCAGGTTGGAAGTGTGTGTGTGTGTGTGTGTGTGTGTGTGAGCGAACGAGAGAGAGAGATGGAATGGGAGTATGTGTTTATGAAGAGGGGGAGGACATGAATCTATTGGTCTGCTATTGTGGCAAATTATCTCTGTACTGTTGAAGTTACACTATCACTCTTCCCACCTATTCTTGAATGAGTCCACTGCACCAGACAGCTCCCCATGTCACTGTACATTTACATTTTAGTAATTTAGCATATGCTGTCATGCAGAGCAACATACTTTAGTGAGTGCATACATTTTCATACTGGTCCCTCATGGGAATTGAACCCACAGCCTTGGCATTGCAAGCACCATGCTCTACCAACTGAGCCCAAATATAAACGAGACCAAATGTATGAATGAGTCCACTACACCAGGCAGCCCTTCATGTCACTGTCACTAGGATGTAATTCTGTTGTGACATAGGGGACTAATTCACATCTGTTACTCACATTCTCATCCACAGCTCCAGATCCACCCTCAGGCTCTGACATGCTTTATCATTTGTCCTCCTCTAGGAGCTGACAGAAAACTCAATTGAACAGACTCAACAACCAGTCTGTTAGTTAGGGTAGGAAGGCCTGGAGATTGCAGTGTTGATAGGAGAGAGAGAGAAAGGCTGCTCGTCCAATGTTTCTTTTATGACCACAGATGAATTATGGCATGTGGCCCAGAGGCAGTTGTCATCCTCCATGCTGCAGAGATCCAGAGTGCTGATAATGGAGAGGCATGTGTGTGCTGACCGTCTGTGGACTGTGGAGAACATAATCAGCACTGAAAGCCCAACTACACACACACACACACACACACACACACACACACACACACACACACACACACACACACACACACACACACACACACACACACACACACACACACACACACACACACACACACACTCCTCCTCTGCCGGACTGCTGCTGTCTCACTCCTCAAATCTGACCCACGTCCACTGGGAATGAGAGACTGTGTGTGTGTGTGTGAGTGTGTGCGCTCTTGTGTGGTGGGGTGTGTGGGTGTGTCTCTTATTACAGTGCTCAAGCTGTTGTATTGCACTTGGCTTGCTAGTGGGAATAACAATAAACCCCCATTAGTTTTTGTTGGACCTTCAGTTGTCAATCTTATCTTTCTGTATGGGGATGCTTTTACAAACATGATTTGAAAGTAATGTAAAGAAGGACATCGTTATGTTTATGTTATTTACAGTATGTCAAATTAAACAACGGCACACAAGGGACTGCCTTAGGGTATCAATGATATTTTTCTCTCCGTTTACAGTGCCACTGTGAGTTAGTGAAAAAAAATATTACCAGGAATACATCATGAATATGTATTTACTAGTGGATAAACCACAGATGAGGGATTGGATGGTAAGTCACAGTGGTGTAGTTTCCTATGAATGTCCTGTGGGCAGCCAAGCAGAAGCACCCAAAGTCAGTGTCTATTTAAAGCCCCCCCCCCCCCCACACACACACACACACACTACACACTGGTCCCAAACTCTGTACCTGCATGCACAAGTCCAGGGCATTGCTCACTAGGCGCCAGCAGACATGCGCAATCGGGCCCTGCCAAGTCCAGAAGGGCAGCTCGCCGATTGTTACAACCAACTTTGTTTTGTCCTGAATTCCCAAATACTGCACATTATAAATGGCCACAAAGACTCTTTTAGGAGATTAGAGAAACCATGGTTCCTCTTTGTAGATACAGATGATACTGCAGCTGAAGACATCTTGCTATGCTATCTCAGGCATACAGAAAAAGGGAGCCCCTCTCCCAGACCCAGCAATGGCGTTGGCTCCAGAATGTAGTTAATGTAAATTACAGTATCTCCTATCCCATTGAATATGTGTGCTGTGCCTTACTCTAGCTGCATAGTTCCTGATACACTAGACTTGGTAAATGCTGTGATGAATAAACGTTTGGTGATGGGGGAGCCAGGGATAAAAGGATGAGTGCGTATACTTTATGTGTGCAACTACTGTAACCAAAGGCATAGGAGCAGGAGAATTTTTGAGCTATTTTTAGAGGAGAGAATGAGTGCTTGGGCAAGACCTTTATGAAGTGTGTGGACAGAGATTGTAGTGCTGTGCGCAAATACTGCAAGTGTTACCATGGCTACACAGTGGCAAGTTACCAGAATCTTGGAAAAAAATTGGGATTAATATATTCTAACTTTGTATGTAACAGGTTTTACAATATGTGTAATATCTCAAATAGCAGGAATAATTTATGATCAATGCTTTTCGATGTATTTAGCTACACAGCTGAAAGCTGACTGTCCCATAGTATGAAGAAATAATTAATTAATTATTCCTTGCAAATGTAATTTGAACTGGGTTTTATGTAATGGAAATTGTCCATATTCTGCATGTTCATACATATATTAATGTAGCAAATCCTATCAATATTTGATATCTTGTTAAGGCGCTTCCTTTTAAGTATATAACATAACGTTATTACTATAACTACTGTTCACTGAAGGAGGGAAATTAGGTAAAAAATAGTATGGGGAGTCACACTCTTGCGACTTCTGTTGAAGGATCTACAATCACAACTGACAAGGCCAATGAAATCCGCACCTCGCTGGAAGTCCGGCTTTCTACGGTGATAAGCGTGAGGCTCGAATTCATTCCTTCAATTTAATACCGCTCTTCACCGAGCCCAGGAACAGACGCTGTGGGGCCAAACAGGTGTTGTACCTCCTTCAGGGAACAGTAGTTATAGTCATAACGTTACTTTCCCTTTGTCAGTCAACTTCGGTAGAACATACTATGGGGAAATATAATCGCAACCCAAGCCGACCCCAACAGATACTAAATGAAACGGCCCATGGCAGACCACCCAGACCTGACCCCACCAAATGCGGCAGTCTAGGTATTGCGCACACGGCACACTGCCTGGTGACTTTTCCCTGTCCCAGGCATTAGCACACTGTGTGTTATACTGGGAGCAGTGAGATCCAAGCGATAAAACCTCACAAAAGTGTGTGGTGATGCCCAACTTCCCGCAGCACAAATATCTCCTATAGTCAACCCTTTAAACAACGCTCAAGACGCTGCCAGAGCCCTGATGGAGTGGGCGTGTACACCTTTATGTAAACCTTGCTCCTTGCTGGTATATGCCAGGGAGATCCAGAAAATCCAGTGGGAGAGACGCTGCATAGAGAGCGCCCTGCCCCGCGAGCTGGATTAGCAAAACAGACAAAAAGTTGGTCACATAAGCGGATATCCCAGTTCCGTTCAATGTACGTGCATAAAGCTCACACCGGACACAGGGCATGCAACCTCTGTTGCTCTTCAGAAGCATACCGGGAAATAGCTCAAAAGCTAAGGACCTGTAGGACATAGCCATGACTTTCAGGGCGAAGGACGCATTTGGACACAACGGCAACTTAGAGTTGCCCGAGGCGAACTGAGTACAGGAAGGGTGTACGGATAACGCATGGAGGTCCCCAACACGTTTAGCCAAAGCCATGAGCATGGAGGTTTTGTAGGAGAGGATTTTCAGATCCACCAATTTCAGAGGCTCAAAGGGGATGCACACAGTGCCTCCAAAACCAGCGCCAAGTCCCATGTGGGCGCAATAGATTTAGAGACCGGTCTTTAGAGATCGGTTCTCTCTTTCAGGAACTGCACCACCAGGGGGTGAGTTCCCGGTGAGGTTCCGTCAATTCCCACATGACACGCTGAGACAGCGGCCATGTACACTTTTAAAGTGGAGAATGCTTGAAAAGCTCCTGTAGGAACATTAGGATGTCCCTAAAAGAGCACTGAAAAGGAACAAGTCCTTTATCTTGGCACCAGAGCTCAAATGCTTGCCACTTATACGCATACAGCCCTCTCGTGGAGGGCGCCCTTGCAGACTGAATGGTAACAATAACATTCTGAGGTAATTCTCTAGCCATCAAATTGGCCCTCTTAGGGGCCAGGCCCATAGGAACCAAATCTCTGGTCTTGCTTGCCAAAACTGCCCTTGTGCCTTGGACAACTGGTCCCTGTGCTACGCGAGTTTCCACGGGTCCCCGCCTAAAAGGCGAATGTCTCCGCAAACCAAGGCTGCCTGGGCCACTGGAGAGCCACAAGAATCAATGGTAAGCACTCCTGGTGCACACACTCCAACGTGAGGTGAATCAGAACCACTGGCGGAAACGTGTAAAGGAGGTTCCAAGGCCACTGGTGCATCAGACTGTCCGTTCCCAATGGGGCACTCGGGTCCTTCATCGAGAAAAATATTGAAAATGTCCCATACCTGGGAGAGAGGGTCCCACCTAGATAAAATATCTGCACCCGAGTAAAGGCAACTGGGGACATGCGTCACCCAAAGCAAAAGCATGTGTACACTGCTCCCCAGCAATAGGGAGTGAGTAAAGGTTAGGCGGGAGAGAGACAGTCTCTTCACATCTGTTGATGCACGCCACCGCTGAGATATTGTCGGTTCTGACCAGCACAAGCCAGCCCAACAAAAACTGGGGGAATCGCCTGAGTGCCAGATACTCTGGGTAATTGACATGCAGTGCGCTCTGCACAAGTGTCCATGCCCCCCGAATCGAGTTTCCTTCGTACAGCTCACCCCACCTTCTGGGGAATCCATCTGTCGTGATCAACTTTTGGGATACAACTCAGCCCAACTCAGCCCATGGGAGCCCCCTGACAATAGCTGAGGGTTGCGTCCAGGTGAGTGGCTAGCACTCAGCACTGGAAGGGCCGCATCAACAATAGCCCCACGGAAACAACTTCCATCACAAAAGCCATCAACCCCAGTAGGCATAGGCACTGGCGAAAATTCACTGTGTGGGCCAGCCGGTATTTGGCTAAGCAGAGTCGAAAGCCGGACACCATCCGTGGGGATAGAAAGGTGTGATACGCGAGTGAGTCTAGCTCTAGACCCAGAAACGGAATGCGCTGAGAGGGACTCAGACAGCTCTTTTTCTGGTTTCTTATGAAGCCTAGAGCTGAATACGGGACAGTAGCATGGATGTGTGTAACACTGCTTGTCCCCTCAACTCTGCCGCCACCAGCCAATTGCTGTGATATCTGGTTGCTTGTGAGCATTCTGAGTTTGTAGACTCTGAGGTGCTTGCTGAGGACATGTAGGTCTACAATGGGACCAAAAGTCCTATCCCTTTTCGTAACCAGGAATACAGGCTGTACGGACATAGGACCCACTCGGATTGCCTGCTTCTGGAGATGGGAAGAGCTTTCCTCCCTCAAAACGGGCGCTGAGGCCTCGGGAACAGTCGATGTGATGACGTTGCAGAAGCGTGGGGGACGCACAACAAATTGTAGCCTGATGTCACTGTTCGCATGATCCAGGGCGACACTACACATGCGCGACATTGGTCGACACAGATTGGACTCCACCTCGTAGCCTTGGAGAAATTGGTTCTTCTTCCATTTACACCACTCTTGACAACCGTATGTCTGAACATGGAGAAGGAACACATTTCATTAAACTCACATACGGGAGACAACACTTTTAACACCCGTGAATAGTGGAACTCGGTTGAAAAAACATTGTTTATGTGCCATGGTTTACCTAAAGCCCAGCCTACTCTGGGTACATGGGCTCTGGCGACCAGTGACATACCCCGATTGGCCGTGCCACTTGGGTACTGTTGTCACAACGAGCCTCACTGATTTAGGCAGTAAGATGCATTCCGGTGACCGGCTGGCACCCAGCGGTGGACTGCACGCATTAAAAATTGATCCAGGGAAAAAACATTATCATGAAGGTTAGCAAAGTCATAGGCACCCGGTAGACAAAGTGCCTTGTAACCTAGCTGGGAATGGGACAGACAGCTCTGAAAAACAGACCCCTTTTGTTGTGACAGACGGGTGTGTTTCGTAATTTAATCTAATTCCCAGACAGCTTGGTCGTGTCCAACCCTGCTTATTCCCTTGACTCCGCTACCAACAAATAATCGCCTACAGAGACCATAACCTGTATCACTAGACACCTCATAGGGACTAGTGAGCTACAGGCAGGAATCAACACTGAATCCCAGTAATGAGCCACCTATGGGGAGGGACGCTCCCATGAGGACAGTGACCCAACTTGTCACTGTCATCCTGGGGAGATTGATATACCCTTTGAACCCTGTGAACACTGTGGAACGCGGGTAACGGAGGTGGCAGCATTAAATATGGACAAGCTTCCAACATACGTTGTGCTTCCGTGAGTTTTTATTTTATTTTTATTTAACCTTTATTTAACTAGGTAAGTTGGTAAAGAACAAATTCTTATTTACAATGACGGTCTACCCCGGCCAAACCCTAACTCGGACGACATTGGGACTACCAATCACGGCCGGTTGTGATACAGCCTGGAATTTAACCAAGGTCTGTAGTGACAACCCTCTAGCACCATGAAGCAGTGCCTTAGACCGCTGCGCCACTCGGGAGCTCGAAAGACTGTTTGCCAAGCGTGGGGGCATTGTTGTCACAGTAATGTTTTTGCTGAGGGGCGCACTGGTCATGGCCCCTTGCTCCGGGGGTTACCCCAGCCAAGTGCTCAGGGGGCTACTTTTTCATTTGAGGTGCGCGCAAAACTGGTTTCCTTCACTCCTTCCAACTCTAGGACCTGAAAATAGGAATGGGGTTGCCATAACGCTGGGGAAAGCTAGTAAATTTGACTCGCCGGAAGTTAAGCATGCTTGCCGACTTTAGCCAGGAGGCTTTTTAGCATAAGCTAGGCTAGCTAGCGTCTTTGACCGCAGCACGGTCCGTTTAGAATAACCAAGCAATTTAACGCTACATACTGTATACTAAACAAGAGCGCTAATCCAGCAACACCACTGTGGCGAGGCAGGAATAGTTAGTAATAGCTAGCTCGCCTCAGAGAGTTAGCCAACCTGGCTAGCACGCTATGCAGGGCTCATTTAGCTAGTCCAGTCTTGAAAGTTCACGTAGGACCGTATCACTGAGGTGGGACCGGACCCTTCATCAACAAGTCTGGGAAGAGAAGCAAGCAGTGCTTGACCGAGGCAGACACAGGTGGCGGGGGGTACACACCAAACCTGGCTGCCCTCTCTTTTTCGAGTAGCCTCCCATAACTGGCATCAGAGCGCACAAGAGCCAGGTTGGGACGACACATTTGCTCCCACCACCCAATCCATCTCTGCTTCCTGTACCTCGGTCCAAGCCGAGGTACTCGCTTTCGGGAAAGGAAAGTCACTATCAGTAATTCCAAGCTTCCTCAAGAATGATACATGTCTTTCCAGGGAGTTTGTACACAGTACGTGGCAATGCAAACACAAACTGTGTGCATTCTCTGTGATGCTGTACTGAGCTGGCTGTGCTGTGCAGCACTGTGCTGTGCTGGCTGTCGTGGACATGCTGTTGAGCGTTAGTCGGTCGTGGAGCAGCAGTGTGCCATACGGCCAGAGGATTTGTGTGAGGCTGAGCCGGAGAGGGAGAATGGTTCTGCTCTCATCCAGATGTGGAGCGCTAATGACACAGCTGCTGAGAGAGGGAGAAAAGGGAGGAGGTGGAGACAAAAAGAGAGGGGAAACAAAAATGGAGATGGAGGCGATAAGAATCTAAGCTATTCCTCCAGGAGTGTCCCTAAAGACCCATTTGAAATCATGGTCAACACCACAGATGAGCACTGCAGCTTTGCATCGTCTTACCCAGATCCCCAAACACTGGGCTGGAAATGAATAGCTATGCTCCTCCACTGTTGAAAGCCTCTGCTCTTGAATGTCATGCATATTACTTAAGAGTTCTCTCTCTAATGACATTACTGGGTCTCTTCGTTGCATTCATTGCATCAGATAATAAGAGAGGAAGGATGCTGCTGACAGGGAAAAGGATGCCTCTCCCCCCTTTTTTTCTGGAGGAAATACACTGCTCAAAAAAATAAAGGGAACACTAAAATAACACATCCTAGATCTGAATGAATAAATACTTTTTTCTTTACATAGTTGAATGTGCTGACAACAAAATCACACAAAAATGATCAATGGAAATCAAATTTATCAACCCATGGAGGTCTGGATTTGGAGTCACACTCAAAATTAAAGTGGAAAACCACATTACAGGCTGATCCAACTTTGATGTAATGTCCTTAAAACAAGTCAAAATGAGGCTCAGTAGTGTGTGTAGCCTCCACGTGCCTGTATGACCTCCCTACAACGCCTGGGCATGCTCCTGATGAGGTGGCGGATGGTCTCCTGAGGGATCTCCTCTCAGACCTGGACTAAAGCATCTGCCAACTCCTGGACAGTCTGTGGTGCAACGTGGCGTTGGGGGATGGAGCGAGACATGATGTCCCAGATGTGCTCAATTGGATTCAGGTCTGGGGAACGGGCGGGCCAGTCCATAGCATCAATGCCTTCCTCTTGCAGGAACTGCTGACAAACTCCAGCCACATGAGGTCTAGCATTGTTTTGCATTAGGAGGAACCCAGGGCCAACCGCACCAGCATATGGTCTCACAAGGGGTCTGAGGATCTCATCTCGGTACCTAATGGCAGTCAGGCTACCTCTGGCGAGCACATGGAGGGCTGTGCGGCCCCCCAAAGAAATGCCACCCCACACCATGACTGACGCACCGCCAAACCGGTCATGCTGGAGGATGTTGCAGGCAGCAGAACGTTCTCCACGGCGTCTCCAGACTCTGTCACGTCTGTCACATGTGCTCATGTGCTCAGTGTGAACCTGCTTTCATCTGTGAAGAGCACAGGGCGCCAATGGCGAATTTGCCAATCTTGGTGTTCTCTGGCAAATGCCAAACGTCCTGCACGGTGTTGGGCTGTAAGCACAACCCCCACCTGTGGACGTCGGGCCCTCATACCACCCTCATGGAGTCTGTTTCTGACCGTTTGAGCAGACACATGCACATTTGTGGCCTGCTGGAGGTCATTTTGCAGGGCTCTGGCAGTGCTCCACCTGCTCCTCCTTGCACAAAGGCGGAGGTAGCGGTCCTGCTGCTGGGTTGTTGCCCTCCTACGGCCTCCTCCACGTCTCCTGATGTACTGGCCTGTCTCCTGGTAGCACCTTCATGCTCTGGACACTACGCTGACAGACACAGCAAACCTTCTTGCCACAGCTCGCATTGATGTGCCATCCTGGATGAGCTGCACTACCTGAGCCACTTGTGTGGGTTGTAGACTCCGTCTCATGCTACCACGAGAGTGAAACCACCGCCAGCATTCAAAAGTGACCAAAACATCAGCCAGGAAGCATAGGAACTGAGAAGTGGTCTGTGGTCACCACCTGCAGAACCACTCCTTTATTGGGGGTGTCTTGCTAATTGCCTATAATTTCCACCTTTTGTCTATTCCATTTGCACAACAGCATGTGAAATGTTTTGTCAATCAGTGTTGCTTCCTAAGTGGACAGTTTGATTTCACAGAAGTGTGATTGACTTGGAGTTACATTGTGTTGTTTAAGTGTTCCCTTTATTTTTTTGAGCAGTGTACATTACGATTAAGGGTATATTTGTAAAATTATTAATTGGATTCCTCTTTGAAGAATAGAGCCTCACCTTTCATCTTATGACCCGTATTACTCATTACTTCACAACAGGTGTTTCTTCCTGCCACAGCTCACCTGTCATCCTTAGTGACAGTGAAGGGGTTATGTAGGTCGTCTACCACTGTTGCTGTAATCCATCTCTACAAATGAGATCGCTACCACTTTTGAGCCACATGAGGACAATATCCAGAACTTAATTATAACATGAAGTTTAGTATTAGCTCATAAAGAAAAACTGGATCTTACAATGGGGGCTCATGACAAGACCGATAAAACCTTGAAGATATGGCTCCCTTGATAATTTCTTAATGTTGAGCAGTAGCATCCTTCCTTACCATATTGAATCCAACTCTCCCATACAACACTGTCAGGATAAACAAGCACAACCCAGTGAAAGGACATTAATTGGTGTTGTGCAGGAGGTTGCCGTGTGGCAGGCTCTCTCCCCATAGGAGGGCCCCCGGACCCCTCCCCCTGACCCCTGGAGGTCACCCTGACACAGTGTCACAGTATAGAGAGAAAGGGCTTAGCAGACATACACTGGCCTGGCAATGCCCTCTTGTCTTGTCCTATCTGTCTGGGGCTGTGACTCGGGCCCTGGTGGAAAGAAACAGCAAAGAGGAGGGGAATCACTCATCCCCTTGTTAGCGGTGCAGACAGCCAGCTTGTTTTGCCAGATGGCTTGATTTGCAGCCCTCTTGAACCTACGCACATAGCCCACAGGCCCAGCCCCAGAGAAGCCCTACAGAGAGGCCCAGAGGAAGAGGAGCAGGTGGGAGGAGCAGGTGGGAGGAGCGGGAGGGAGGTGGGAGGTTTGGATCCTGGCCAGATTTATCACAGCAGGGTTGGTTTACACCATGATTACCTATCACTCATGGGCCATGAGCCTCAGTACAGAGCAGATCTGGTGAAATATAGAGAAATAAATGATTATAGGACTACAAGGTGAGGGCTTGACTTCTACACATGGCTTTGAGGTGCTCGTTTGAATCTCCTTGATTATTATGACCAAAGAGGTCATGTGGGTGGGCTTGAGTGAAGTGTTTATTAGTTGTTTGCATCATCGCTGGTACTGTACTGAATATTTCGTCACTGGTACTGCCCCAGGCTTTAATCTTAACATGTTAGAGAAGTGACATGGAGAGTTATTGCTCAGAAGTGGCTGCATTCCCAAACTCATTCAATTGAAATGTCTGCATAGATTGTGTTTTTTATTTATTTTGGATGATTAATTGTGTGTTTTTGATTCACAGTGTCAACTGTCCCAAGCCTTGAATGGTGTGTCAGATAAAGCCAAGGATGCCAAGGAATTTCTGGTGCAGTTGAAGAACATGCTTCAGCAGATACAGGTAACATTGTGTCTTGCAGATCCAATTGAAATATCCACATGTTATTTCTGTCCTATATCAATTTAACTTGTATTCCCCATAAACTACTTACCTGTAGTCAGCTTTGTAGATCAAGGGTATACAGATGCTCAACAAATACTAAAAAGAAAGAAGAAATAAGCTCCAGATTCATACAATGTCACTTTCTAGAATCTTTTTATTATGCAGGAAACTTGTGGGGATTATAAAAGTTATTCTTGTCGCTCAGCGGGTACAAAGGTATCTGTTTGTGACCACGCTCACAGCTGAAGCAGGAGAGGGCTGCTGTGCCACTCTAATCAGCACGGCAACACTGTCCACAGGGACTGCCCCAGACAATCACAGCTTTTAGACTGCACTTCCATGTCTTATCAGTCGCAGCAATGCTGTGTATTGTCAAAAACACCCCCTTGTTTTCACACTGCTGCTACTTGCTGTTTATTATCTATGCATAGTCACTTCACCCCTACCTACATGTTAAAATTACCTCAACTAACCTGTACCCTGCACACTGACTCAATACCGGTACCCCCTGTATATAGCCTTGTTATTGTTATTTTATTGTGTTACTTTTTATAATTTTTTACTTTAGTTTATTTAGTAAATATTTTCTTAACTCTATTTCTTGAACTACATTGTTGGTTAAGGGCTTGTAAGGAAGCATTTCACGGTAGGATCTACACCTATGTGGTGCATGTGGCATGTATTTGGTGCATGTGACAAATAAAATTTGATTCGATTTATTAAGAATCTTATTCTCAGTTTGAGAGGATTCTATTTGAGTAAAATCCCAGCTCTGCTCATCCTTGAACTGAGTGCAAAGTGTTTCTAGATCAGAATTCACTATCTCAGGCCTCATCTACTCTCACATAAATTATTGATATACAGTGTCGATGATGGAAGATTTAACAGGAATCAGCGTGGTGTCAGAATATGCAGTCCGGTGGTGTCCTTGCCCCCTGTCTCTCTGTGTCTCGCCCTAGCGCCCTGTACCTCCCTGTTCTGTCAGTAAGCGATGTGTTGTGTTGTGTCCCTGGCAGGAGAACGGGGTGGAGTTCGAGGCCTGCCTGGTGGCTCAGTGTGACGCCCTTATTGAGGCTCTGACGCGGCAGAAAGCCAAGCTCCTCACCAAGGTTACCAAAGAGAGGGAGTACAAGCTCAAGGTGGGTCAGCGGGTCTGATCTGATGGACGCTCCAACAGCTTGATGGTTGGGAACGTCATGTTGACTGCAGTCTCACACACCAGACCAAGCTTGGATTGTACTGTGCACAATTAGCCTGGGGACCAGGTTATGTTGGCTGTAATGTACAGATGGCATCATTCAGTTCGGTGAATGGTTTATGGTTTATTGATAACAATAATCACAGTACTCTCTCTGCATCAAATATGTTAACATGACTTTGCACACTTAAAAAATATGAGCAATAGATAACTGTTATTCATAATACAACTCTGAGTAGTGATAGACTCAGCTGTCAGCTCTCTCTAGCAACAAAGGGCATCCAGGGTTGTGCACTTGTTTTGGCCTAGGTCGAGGTGCATCTGGACCCAGGTCTCTCTCCTCTCCTCCCCCCTGTCCTCTCCTTCTGAAACCCCAGCTGAGTGGTGGGCCTTGGCCTGCAGGCTGGCTGGCGTTAAGCTCTCAGTGGGTCATATGGATCCATGCCCAGGCTCAACGTGCCCGGCTGGAGGATTGGGGCTTCAGAGGACAGCTGTTGTGTTTATCAGGGCTGGAGCTGAAGAGCAGCTAGGACTGCTGCAGCATCACACAGCAGAAAAGGGGTCTTTTCATTTCACTTTGATTAAGGCCATCACACTAATGTACCCTTTTCAGAAGATTACAAAAAAAGAGTTTTATGGACTTTAGTTCCGGCCATATGGTAAAATCAGTAACTGGACTGTAAAAAGCAGTTGTTGGGCTTTTACCAAACTACTGTCGTGACAGCATTTGGTGTCCATTACATTTGATCTTCTACAGTGTGGTGGAGATAGATGGTTGGTGATTAGCGGTAAGCTATTTTATATCAGCTACAAGACAATGATCCCCGACTGAAAATATTTCAGCTATCACACAGCTGTTTCTATCATCAAAGGCACAAATATCTTATTTTTTATCATGTAATCCCAACATCAGGGCATTTGTTTCCCCCTGTTCAATCGTCAAGTGTTGTGTTAGTTTGTGTCAGTGAATGTCATTTTCTACTCTAATTCATTTCTTCCGAGCCAGTAGTCTGTCGGCGGTGTTTTTATCAGTGGCCTCTTTCGCCACACTACACATTCCCAAGGAGAGAGTCATTTCATGTCATTCGTGACAGTCTAGTCCAGGCATAATCCATAGAGCGCTGGATTGTTATTGTTTTAATGTTGCGTGATGTGAGGATTATACAGTCAATTCAATCTGAGTTGTTACAATTATTTACCTTACTGCTCATTCATTATCATTGGATAGATATGACAGTTCCTGACTGTCCTCTGGTGTGTTTATATTTGTGTGATATTTTATTCAATCTAACCTTTAGGAATGTTAATTTTATGCTTATTTTATTCAATTAAGATCCAGTTGAATAGTTTATGAGCATTTAATTAATTATTGGTTTATTGCCTGAATGTGTCAGTGACTTAATCAAATTATTTATTGGATAAGTTTGGAATTGTAAGGCTTATTTGATAAAGAGGGATTAACTGCTTTGAAATTAATCTACCTTGTATGACCTTTTCATTTATAATCTGATAGTCATATTTTTTTCATGAAAATGCAAAGATGAGTTGAACACATGAGCAGGTATAAGTGGTCTACCCAAACAATGGCTCATAAAATGGTGACAGTCCACTGAATTTCAATTAGCTGTGAATGAATGGCTTTGACAGTCACCCAAATCCCTTTTCCCCAGTGCTCTGTGGAGAGGAGGAAGCACACAGAGTCAAACATGTGGTTTCCATATGTTTGATGTGTTTGATACCGCTCCATATATTCTATTCCAGACATTACAATGAGCCTGCGCTCCTATAGCTCCTCCCACCAGCCTCTCCATTAGCTGTTGCTGAAGCAGCAGCTACTCTTCCTGGGGTCCACTTGTGTGCGTGCGTGTGTGTGTGTGAAATGCCTGCTCAGTGTTAATATGACATTAAAGGGTGCCTGTCTGTGTCCTTCTGGCTTCTCATGTGTTGTGTTGTGTTCAGGTGGTGCGTGACCAGATCACTCACTGCACTATGAAGCTACGTCAGACTACAGGCATGATGGAGTACTGTCTGGAGGTGATCAAAGAGAACGACCCCAGCGGCTTCCTGCAGGTACAGTAGTGATGTATGGAAGGATAGATGAATGGGTCAGGAGCTCTGCTAGTAGAAGGTTATGGATGAGGCTATCCTTGCTGCCTGCCGGTCTGCCTCTCATGCAGAGAAAACTTCCCTCAGATGTCCCTGTCTCCTACTGGGCTCTAAATGCTAAGACCAAATAGAGGAGACCTTTGAAGAACCGCTTATATCTTTTACTATACTAATAAATATTGATTGAATACATATGATAAGCTTGTAGAAAGATGTGGATACATGTTTTTGTTGTTGGCTAAGTGTGGATGAAGATATTGATACTTGACAGGTCATTCCAAACCATTTCTCATTGGCTTGCACTAATAAAGATTAACGTGATACTGAACATTGGTATGTGACACCCTCATCAAGGTGACTTGTCATATTTAGTTCCCCACACCATTAGCCGGAAGCCATTGATTCTCCTGGTCTTTTGATAGGAGCGGTCTGAATCAGATGAAATAGAGTGGAAAGACTATCTTCTGGGAATCAATGCTTATCTCCTCCCTTCAAATTTGAATGAAGTGTTGATTGTATAGTTTCTTATACCCCTTGGAACAAAATCGGTGCTCTGTACATAAAAGCTTGTATAAATTCTCACAAAAGCTCTGCAGGTAGCATGAAAGCTGGTACCCTACAGCAGTGGTTCCCAACCAGGTGTACTAGAACCCCAGGGGGCACTTGGCCCATCCACAGGGGGTACTTGAGAAGACTCCTGAGTCCATTGGGCTACTGGTAAAATGCACATGAGGGGGTACTTCAGGGGTACTTCGGGCAGAGCCAAATTCAGTTGTTGGTGTAGTAACTGAAAAAGGTTGGGAACCACTGCCCTACAGGGTTATTCCTAAATTCAGCACATTTCCTGCTGGCATTTTTCCAGAAGCACAAAGCCTCAGAGAAATCATAAAAAGCCAACCATATTGCACTCTGTAATAGTATATTTACTATGAGGATTAATGTTTTAGGGGAGTTGTATCTGCTTTGATGCTGATCCCTCCTGCTGTGTGTGTCTCTGTGTAGATCTCCGATGCGCTGATCAAACGTGTGACATCGTCTCAGGACCAGTGGGTCAAAGGGGCTCTGGAGCCCAAGGTGGGCCCTGAGTTTGACCTAACCCTGAACACCGACCCCCTGCTTCAGACCTTAATACAGCTGGACTTTGTCCAGAGCAAAGGTACCCAATCTATGTAATGTTTTAATCTGTTTTATAAGTCATATTCATATACTTGCTACTGTTTGTATAGTGTGAGTCTATTCATACACATTTAATATATTGTTACATTGTTAAGGACCTTTTGAAATTTACTGGGGGGGGGGGGGGGGGGGGGGCTGGTCCAACTCAAGTTGTCATGAAAAACAAATGCACCCCCTCCCCAAAGTTTTCACATGACCCTCCCCTTGTACTGTAAAATAAATTGAACACCCTCCCCCCTCATAGAATTAACTCAAAATAATGTTTAAGACCACAAATAACAATAACTGTAGCGACCATGTGTATATAAACGTGGATATGGACTTTACCACTTCAGCGTGCTTTTGTGGAACAGTCGATGCCACGCAGGGCTACGGGCCAGAATGTTGAGGGTTCGCCGACCACCACAGACGAGCTCCCTCTCCCTGTCTGTTTCATTACACAATGATCAGAGCCTGGTGCAGACAATGATCAGCTAGGGGGAAATCTGATTTCCAACATTTTGATGCCATATCTATAATTATATAAAATATAAGCAACAAATTTCAGGTTTCTGTGCCAATGCACCACACAACCAATAAGCAAAGCATACAGACTTCGGGCACTTCAATATCATGGTTTCTGTTTTCAACACCACAATAAATAGACTATATCAATCTCGACAAACAGAAAATACATCCCTCCCTATCTTGTAGGCTTACCCTGTATTAAAGGCCTGGCTTGGCAATCGCCGAATGTCATTAAACATTTTGGTGTTTTGTAACAGATGTCTCTTTCCATTCATCAATTGGCCGCTACAGTTTGGATTGATTGACTGATAGATTTTGTCAGTTAAAAAAATACATATATACTGTACACAAAGATTTTTTTAAAGTGACCAGGATTTCACTATAAAGTCGACAACTTATTTCCATTGTGGTCCCTATTTGTTTACATAAATACTATACAATTACATAAATACAGACACATTACAGAGATAGACAAAAAAATGCTCAACCTCCAGATGAGTGTGAAGGGGGAGTTTAAGTACAATTTTCACAAGCTATTCCTTGTGTTTCGATGAAATCACATCGGTGTTGTAGCACCGGCATCCTTCTCTCTCTGAGAGAGCATATAGCATATGCAAAACTTTAAAGCCTATTTTTTTGAGGGGGGTTTAGGCTACTTTCCTAAAAAAAATCCTTGTCCACCTCACGGTTCAGCTGTCAGAGATTTTAGTGCAAAATGTATCAGGGCATTGCGTGTCCACTGTATTATATTCATATTTAAATAAATAAGCTTAGGCCTAACCCCAGGGAGAGAGATATGCCGATGCTACGACACCGATGTGATTTCTTTATGTCAGATGGTTACTGCGTCTGCTATACAGATATAGACCTACATAAGGAGGGTAATTAGTAAAAAATGTATCCATAAATGTTGTATAAAGATAAGCATTATATTGTTATATTATAGGAGTAGCTCTGGTAGGGCTGAAACAGTCTTCCTCACCTCAAGTTCAGCTTTCGGAGTCAGTTGGAGAGCTTAAAAGCCACACCATACTAAACCTTCACAAACGTTTCTAAACTTTATTAGGGTAGTATCAAAAGTAAGTCAAGCCATTCTTTATAGGGAAAATATGAGCAGAAGAGTGAATGTAAACCAGGGACTAAAGGCACTACCCTCCCCTACGCCCCCCAAAAAACACACAACCCTCCCCAAAGCAAAAAAAAAAAGTTTGATAACCCTCTCCTATTTTGGACCACCCCTCCCCCCAGTGAATTTCAATCTGTCCCTTAGATTTCAGTGGACTCATCTTTTAAGTGTGCCTGACTGTACTGTGTTTTTGTATGGCTGTTCATCAGTTGAGCAGATACTCTTGTCTCTTGTGATATGCATAATCTGTACTCATTCTGTGCTTAATTGCTTGGTGTAGTGGTAGAAACGTTTTTGCAAAACTGACCAGAAAGGTGTCCAATATTCTGAGTATACTATGTGTCCACAGCTATTTTGCCATTAGTCTATTTAACCATGCAACCAAATATTATGCTTGAGTAAATCTGAGGAAGATTTGTAGTGTATATCCCCTGGCAATGTCCTAGAATACCAGGATATATTTTTTTTACAAAACGAATATGTATTTCAGTTCGCTTCAACACTTACTGAAGCAGACAAGATTTTCCCTTACCCAGTTGCCAACTCAGTCTGGCCCAAATAAAACGTAATGTAAAACAAATGTGATTTTTAACCCATGGGGAGTTGAACCAGCATTCTCTTGAGAAAGCACTGCAGTTGATCAGTTCCACTATGTTGCAAAATAACTCAAGCATCACACATGAACAAATGTCCAATATCGTGTTTCAGATATTCAGGAGACTCCATTATTGAAACAAATGCATGCAGGTGGACTGAAAGACACGGAGAGATCAGGAGGTATTTCAGAGCTGCTATATGATCATCCAAATCCAAGTTGTCCCCTTTTCCTCCTTGAGACCTGCCAGCCCACACCAGGCCACCACGTTAAGGGGCATAGAGTGGTCCCGACAGTGCTCTCCTCCCATGCATGTTTTACCCTTTACACTCTTCCCTTTTAATATTGACACCTGCCTGACAACAACCACTATCACCGCTACTTATCCATGCAGTGATAGATGTTAACTCCTCTGTGGTGTTCCTGCCATCCGTTTCTATTCCAGTGGAGTCTGCCACGGTGCCCCCGGCCCCCCTGCTGCAGCTAGAGAAGTGCTGCACCCGCAACAACAGTGCCACCCTGGCCTGGAGGGTCAGTGTGTTCCCTAGCAACCCCATCGAAGGCTACGTCCTGGAGCTGGACGACGGAAATGGGGGTCAATACAGGGTCAGATAATCCTTCATATATTAGAGATGGTGTGTGTCGTCATGTCCGACGCTCCATGTAGTCTGACACTAGGATGGAGCACTTCACGCTCTGCTGTTTTAACAGTAGATTTAGTCAAAGAATTTTAAACTTTAATCAAAGAAAGTTGATGCTCATTATGCAATGCAAGGAATCTATGGGAAATATTTTATTTAGCCAAGATTATTTCAATATGTGTAATACATTTCCACTGTAATTATACGTGGAGTAAATTTCACCTATAGACAACAGTTGTCACCTCTACGGAATATTTTATTATTCATAGTGCTTATGCTGGAGTCAGAGCTCTAACTAACGCCAGATGGTCCTGTGCTGTACTGTATATCTGCAGGAGGTGTATGTCGGGAAGGAGACCGTGTGCACCGTGGACGGCCTCCACTTCAACAGTTCCTACAACGCCAGAGTCAAGGCCTACAACTCCACTGGGGTGGGGCCCTATAGCAAAACTGTGGTGCTGAAGACATCTGACGGTGGGTTTTCTTTCTGTCTTCTCTCTCTGTGGACCTAACTGTAGACATGAAAGGGATGGAAGGGAAGACCTTTCTCTTACTGGGTTCCAGGGGACGGCAGGCTTAATTAGTACCCGGGGTACAGTATGATACTCTGTATTCAGTGCTGCTGAGCCAAGCTAGTCCTCTGGGACATCCAGGCCTGCTGTTTGCCTGCAGAGCCTCTCCCTTCCATCAACCAGCAACACTCTTGTTTGTGTCCTTAACGGCAATGGCATCCCGATCCCACTTTAATGGAAGGCGACTCTGAGGAATGGCAACTGCTCGGCATCTGACCGTAAGGCGCTACAGAGGGTAGTGTGTACGGCCCAGTACATCACTGGGGCCAAGCTTCCTGCCATCCAGGACCTATATAATAGGCAGTGTCAGAGGAAAGCCCATAAAATTGTCAGAGACTCAGGTTATAGGCAGGTTATAGGCTGTTTTTTCTGCTACCGCACAGCAAGCGGTACCAGAGGGCCAAGTCAAGGATCGAAAGGCTTCTTAACAGCTTCTACCCCCAAGCCATAAGACTGCTGAACAATTAATCAAATGGCCACCCAGACTATTTACATTGTTTTGTACACTGCTGCTTCTCGCTGTTAATTATCTATGCATAGTCACTTCACTCCTACCTACATGTACAAATTACCTCAACTAACCTGTACCCCCGCACACTGACTCAATACCGGTACCCCCTGTATATAGCCTTGTTATTGTCCTTTTATTGTGTTACTTTTTATTATTTCTTACTTTAGATTATTTGGTAAATATTTTCTTAACTCTTCTTGAACTGCACTGTTGGTTAAGGGCTTGTAAGTACGCATTTCACAGTAAGGTCTACACTTGTTGTATTCGTTGCATGTGACACATAAAGTTTGATTTGACTTGTGCAATCTGTCACTGTCCTGGCTGGGTGTGGTGGTGCTAGCCGGGACCGAGTCCCCAGAATCCTCCTGGTTTATCTGCCTCAAAGCTGAGAGCAGTAAACACCAGGTAGCGCCATGCCAGAACCAGAGCTGAAGGAGCTCCACTAAAGAGGTGTCCAGTCCTGATATAGTGCTGGCAGACAGTGGAAGTGGTCTTGCAGTTTAGCAAAGCATGACAGCGAGCGCGTGCCAGACTGTGATTACTCTAGCATGTCAGTTCTGGAGGGAAGACAGAGAGAGAGAGCAGGGAGAGAGAATAGGTTGTCGATGCCATTGATTGAATGTAAGGCTGAGATTGGGAGGCAAAGCATGGCAATGTGCTGACGGCTGACAGAGCGGTGAGACAGGGAGAGAGTTTAGACTTAGAGTGCAGGCGGCTCCAGCTATGGCTCTGCCAATTGCAATAACAATGGATCTCTGTCATGTGGAGGCCTTAGTGAGTGCCTGTCGTGTGCCAGATAACTGTTTATTCCAACATAGCAGTGTCTCTCTGAGGAATGGGGCTAATTAAAGCAATACATTGCAATGATTTGATACAGCGCCTTATGGGCAAAGTGCTGCGGAATGAGAATTAATCCAGTGCTTGACATTTAAATGAGAACATCAAGTTGAATTTTTCATTGTGGCGCTTTGTGAATATTTCATGTGTCATCTCCCGGTATGCAGCCCACCATAGGGTCCTAGCTGATCGTGCTGTTCTATAATAGCATCATGTTTCATTCTTTCCTGCTCTCCATCTTCCACTAAGGTTCACTCAGGCAGCCATGGCCTAGAGACCTGGAAATGTTCTCGTTTCTCTCTGACTCATCCTACTGCTCTACTTTGTCTCTCCTGCAGTGGCCTGGTTCACCTTCGACCCCGCCTCGGCTCACAGGGACATTGTGTTGACCAATGAGAACCAGACGGTGAGCTGCAACAGCTATGATGACCGTGTGGTGCTGGGGACTGCCGCCTTCTCCAAGGGGGTACATTACTGGGAGCTCATGGTGGATCGCTATGACAACCACCCGGACCCTGCGTTCGGGGTGGCGAGGATCAACACGATGAAGGACATGATGCTGGGGAAGGATGATAAGGCCTGGGCCATGTACGTGGACAACAACCGCAGCTGGTTCATGCACAACAACTCCCACACCAACAGGTAGGTGGGACATCTCTCAGGGGTGGAAGGCTGACTCCTGCTCCTCCACAGCTTCCAAGTTTAGAAATAATCATCATCCTCATTGTGTGTCATACTGTCAGAAATAGCCCACTTACGCACGTACAATATTGGCAGGCAGTTAGTTGTAAATGGAAGAGATAATTTGTAGGGCAGTGATCTTATTCTTTTGTGATAATCCATTTTTACTTAATCTTATACTGTATACTTACTGAGTAGCATAGAGTAATGAAATACATAGATTCAAATTCCACAGGCTTAGCAATCTACATCCAGAGACAAGAATACACAAAGCACAATCCTCCTTCCCCCTTAATTAACAATAATGCAGTAGTAGTTACCATTTTCAGTAGCTGATTCAAAGGTTTCCCTGTGATCATCTTCGTGTTTGTTCACCCTCATTATTTATCTTCCTGTCAGCTGTCACGTTGGAGCCTATCACCCACAAAGACACACTCATTTCCCTCATTAAAGTGCCAGGTATACATGAATGTCAGGTAATCATCAAAGGCAGATTTTTGCTTGCAATTCTGCTTGTTTGTTTCTTTCGCCTAGTGGATTTCTCTGGAAATCCACTAGGAAGTCCTGTAGCTTTGTGACATAGCTGTTTGACAACGGTGATGCTTTCACACTTCCACCATTTTGTTGTTTGAGCTGCTCACTCTCAAAAACCAAAAATCTGCTGGCTTTTTGGGTGAGTTGACTGGATTGAGTTTAACTATTTACATACAGCTTTGCATTGCCAAAGTATTTAAGATGTTTGGATACTGATGTATTTATTTGACTTTGTGCCATTGGAATGGAGAAAGCTACACACCCTGAAGGAGAAGCTCAAGAGGCGGTTTTCATATATTTGGTGAACCACAAGTAATCTGGATTTACTGTACATCAATTCACACACAGCCTACATACAAAACACACATTATTTTGCAATTAGGTCAAATCTAATGTTTTGAATAGAGGAAACTGCTGAAAGCCATTTGCTGCAAACTGTGTTTGGAGTCATTGGCAACCCTCTATCCCTCTGAGATCCCATACCACTCTCAAAGGGCCTGTTTGATCTGTTTTGATATGGTCCATTAGGCGTGTGTGAATTGAATTAGGCGTGTGTGTGTGTGTGTGTGTGTGTGTGTGTGCGTGCGCGTGTGCGTGTGTGTGTGTTCTGCAGGGCCGAGGGGGGCATCAGCAAGGGTGCCACTGTGGGCATCCTGCTGGACCTGAACAAGCACACTGTAACATTCTTTATCAACAAACAGCAGCATGGCCCCGTGGCCTTCGAGAACCTGGAGGGAGTCTTCATGCCTGCTGTCAGCATCAACAGGAATGTCCAGGTGAGCAGACAGTCAGACAGAGTTGCTTAGATGGGAAAACTCTGGAGAACATTGTTTTTTTGTACAAATTTGGGTAGTTTTGTCTCGAAATTCAAGGATTATGGCCTTAATTTAGAAATGAAATTCATTTCAAATTAGGGATATGTTAAACTGCATATGCACATATTTTTATTCCATTCTTACATACCAGCAAATATACATTATGTTGAGTTAGTAAGCTCTGTGGCTCCTGAAAGTCAAATCCTGGATCTCGAGTCAGCAGCTTAGTCTGTCATGATCTCATTTTGTAATGTTTGTCCTTCACAGGTTACCCTACTAACAGGAATGGAGGTGCCAAAGAATTTTAAGCAGCAGTAGCCTCCTAAGGTGTCCTGGCACAGTCCCACCAATGTCAAAATGTACTCCTCCTGCTCCATCCCCATCTGTTCTTGCTACTACAGCATATCTTATGCTGTTTAATGCCTACGATCAAATATCACCCTTGTAGGGAGTCTTATATACGAGGGACTTTTGTATATAAAATATTCTGTTGTTTTTGTAATTTTCCAGGTCCTAATTGCATCTCAAGCCGTACAATCAGATTCTGTGTTTACAGTCAAAATGCCACAGGGTGCTTTAATGAAGTGCATCACTAGAACGAAATCCCATATGAGGGTAGAGTCATGAGATGTCCTACAGTACAATTTCTCTACTTCTCTTCTCTCAGGTTCCTTCATAGAGACTTTGTATACTCTGATTTCTTTATAGGAAATCCCTGGTTGGGTTAAATGCGGAAGACACATTTCAGTTGAATGCATTCAGTTGTACAACTGACTAGGTATCCCTCTTTCCCTTCCCTTCTCATTCAAAAGTTGAGAATAATACAGCTTTTCTTAGACACATTATTGGTGAAATACTGTCTTTGCAACTTTACAAAGCCTTTGCATACCATAATTGGAATAAATTCATCTGGAAATCTGCTCAATTTAAAATTACCTATGGGGATTTTATACACTATACATTTCATTTAAGGAAATTGAATTCACCCCAGCATAGATCGTCAGATCTGTGTAAAGGACAAATCAGAGTACAAACGGTACCTACAATTCTGTCACTAGATGACAAATCTTGGTTCAAAGTGAAGCCAAACCACTGTGACATTGAGATGTAACATTGCCATGTATATTTTGTCAAACTATTTAAAATACAAATATGTATCTTTTTTCAAACGATTTACTGTTTATGCATTGGGTTTTACTACACTATTGAAATATTTATTAAGAGGGTGTATGCTCATGTGAATAAACAAGTATTGTTAAAGGTATTGTAAAGCAGTTAGAAATATTGTATTGACAGACCACTAGAGGGTCAAGATAGCATGATACTGTATGTAAGGAAATTGTAAATATGACTAATGTGTCCTAAGCATGCATTCTAAGCAAACTAGTTTACTTAACTCCATCTGTACATAGTAAAACTATTCCTAAAACAGTGATATGCAGAAGCCTTTCAAACTACCTAGTACAGTACAATACATTTGCCCCCTAGAGTTTGAAGTCAAAATTACAGCATCACTTTAATTTCCCCATAACAAAAAAAAAAAGTGTTTAACCATTTATGTGACAATTTAATATCTTATGGGGCTCAAGCATATTAACATACAATGTCAGATGACAACTTTAATTTAGAGGGTTAAGCAGTGCGTTTGTGATTTGTCCGAGGGGTCCTTAATGGAATTGTAGATACTAGGCAGGCTTATTATCCCACATTTACATTTGACCATGTCCTCATAAAGTTCACATACTGGTATATCATTAATCACGATTAGATGCAGTTAGGAGTTGTTTTGTATCATATTCTGTAATTCTAATTTTTTAAACATTTTGATCTCCGACTGCTACTAAAAGTGTTGCTTCAAAGTGATGTGCCCTTAATCCAAAATGGTAATAGGTTTTTGGATTAAGAATAATAAAGCTATTGTTATTAGAATACAAATTCTGCTCAGTCTGTGTTGAAGCATGGTGGTACAACCTTGGTGAAAATGATTTGTACTGTTCTTGTATCCTCGCTTTGTAAAACACCAAATATAGTCATGCATTTTTGAATGGTCTTAAAATCTAATGTTGGGTTTATTTAGCTGTGTTTAATGTTCTCTGAACAGAGCCAATGCCTTGTACATTAAACATGTTGATATGATGTAGAGCAGACTGTCTGATCACAGAACTACAGTATGTCCAAAGCTAAAATGTGGAGGTGACCATTCCCAGGGTAAATAAATGATATTGACTAAAGCCATTTTGTATAGACAAGCCAATGCATCAGGTTGCAGCATGTACAGTTGGTTATTGAGTGTCTCCAAGTGAATGTTGTCAATGAGAGAATCATCCCTGTTATGAAGATATTCTTATAAAACTCAATAAGTGCTTGTGTTGGCAACTACAGTATAGTGAAGTGTCATGTACCCAAAAGGGATGACTGCAGAGGCCTACAAACAAAATTGGCTCCATGTAGCCTCTCAACAATCACCATGGAAATGGTGTTCACAAACACACTGCCGGTACAGACCATAATATCAAAGGAATCTTTGTAGTAAATTCACATAGTAGCTTATCGTCTCGAAGTGTCATATTGTAGTGTTTGGCATGCATTTCCCAGCCTGCTTCTGAATGTGAACACCCCACCCCCCCAAAAAGAAAATGGTGCTAGAAACAGTCACGACTGTCAGATTACAATTGGGTTTGAATCTTTGACTCTGCCTCAAGAGACTGACAGTAGACACATTTATTTCATATATTTATTTATAAATGTATAATACATTTCAGAGATTTATTTTGCCCACATTTACTGTCCCCACCCTCAGTATGCCATGTGGGGAAGGTTTTTGCAGTGTCTGGGAGGCATCTCTCTTCTAAACACAGGCTTGCAACTCATGCCCTGGGGTCGTGGCTAGTGCCCTCTCACTGCCAACCTACCAGAGAACTAGGCAGGGTGCACCACCAAACCTCATAGGGAATGTCAACTGGTCCATTAGGACACTGGCATCCGTGTCCAGAGTGTGTTCACAAAAAGCTGTGCTTTATTTTATAGAATTCTGTTACGTATGTTTAGTTCTCATACGATGTAAACGTTTCGTACTTCTAAGTGGTTTGTATATGAAATGCGTTGTACTTGGCATTGTTTTCATATTATACAGCTTAAAAGAAGAAAAAGAATGCTCTCTTTCCTTTATATAATGAATAAACTGTGATGGAATATGAATGTGCTCTTCACATCTTTTCTGTAGTCTTTCTGGGGTTATGTTAATTGTGGCTTGGACATCAATTGTCCGTTACTGCATCTTCATGTGAAAAGTCTCCTAACTCCCAAAAATGCAACTCTTAATCATTGTTTTCACTTCATCACTTTTGTGGCATTTATTTTAAACTTATTTTTTTTTGATGGAGGCTTTTATTTTCTGAATTTCTTTGGTGCTCAGGACCAGCATTCCATTTTTAAAGCGTCCCACCTGGCCTGTAGGAGCTTTACTGGAGAATGACTTCCTCTTCTCATCCCTAGTAAATGGTACAGCATGAAACATTCAGTGAACACAGAGTATGAAACATGGAGATTTAACACTTAAGGGAGGCAGAAATTCATAATAAGTAGAGGCATGGAGCAAACATGTACTACATAACAGTTACTGACAGTGGTTCATACCTATTCAATTGTGGCAAAATGTCCACATATTTGGAAATCTATTTTAAAGCTAAACTTAGAATAACATCACTAACCTTGGTTTAGTCATCTTCTTTTTCTTTAAGTTCTAGAATGGAAAAGAATTGGTATACAAATTCAGAACTGAGATGACATCACACTCAATGCGAAATGATGGGGATATCATTCAATTTACCGTCTGAATTTCTTCCTTTGCCTTTTGCTTCTTGTCCTTAACCCTTTGCTGCAACACTTTGTAGTTTACATACTCCTTCTTAGGGGGCTGTGATAAAAAAATTAAGTTTGTCAGACTATTTACTCTGCTTCATCATAACCAACGCCAACTTTACACAACTTTGTCCGAGCATCATGTTTGTATATTACAAGGGAGGGAAATTATATGGTAAACTCTGTTGGTGTGCAAATAGCAGGAGAGATTACACTTTCTGGAATGTGCATAAAATATCATGTTTACTTTATGTAACCACAGTTTACCCTTGCTCCAAGCATGATGGCTCGCTCCTGTTCAAAAACCCTCTGCTGCACTTTCTGGTATCCAGTGATTCCAAATCTATGAACTTCTAACCGAGCCTAACAAACAAAATAAAACAGGAAGACATTGTAATTCAACAAAATAATTGGATCATTGGTATAAGATTGTATCATAATTGGGTAGAATTTCAATATCCTACAACATTCACTTTGTTACCTTTTCTAGACTGAATTCATCTGGGTCCACCTTCTTTTTCTCTTTTGTTTGAGGAGGCTGGAAGAAAAATGTATGAGATGCAATGATTCTGACAAGAGGCTCAGGTTGAGGTGAAATCGTAATATGCCATTTACAGATGCCGTTAGGCATAGTACCTTGTCCTTGACCTCGGGCACTGGTGGCTTTCTGGCTTGTCTCAGTCTTTTTGTAGGATCCTGGAATGTGACCACCTCTACTGGTGGTGCCTGTTTAGTGGTTGAACTTGTGTTTCCAACTTCAGAAGCACCAGGAAGGTCAATCGCTGAGATATCTGAATGTCTGACTTCCAGACTGTCTTTAGTATCACTGCAATCGTCTGCAGCGGTGTCCTCGTCCTCCACCTCACTCCTTTGGGATCTCTTCTTCTGTGACTTTTGTTCTCTCTTTGACACTGTTCGATCACCTGTAACAACATGCTGTTAGAAAAATCTTCAAGACCACCCGAACCAAGCCACACAAATGAGCAACTAGCTAGCCTCCTCCTTGAACTGGGGTGGCCATGGAGAGCTGCTAGTTGCGTGGGCTTTTGCGCCAACCCTGCTCAAATAAACTGGATTATGCTAATCACGTTTCTAAAAAGCAGCTCATTAGTATAACAAATGTTAATGCAGTACTGGAGCAAAAGCCTGCACACCCAATTACTCTCCAGGAAGAGGTTGGCCCTGTTTCAACACGTCACAGACACAGCTAGCTAACGTTAGCTTTTCTGCTAGCTAGCTAAATTAATGGCTAGCAAGTATAAAAAACAGAGCTAAACTGGTAAATAAAGGATGACGTCCAACCACTACTAGTAAGACAACCATCTCTGGATAGCTAATGCTAGCTAAATTCCAACACGCTAGCTTTGCTTTGTTTGCTAACTAGCAAGCTAAATTGCTAACTTTTGCTTACCGAAATCATACAACGTATTCAGGACATGGTCAAGAAAAAACTGATCCGTGTCTTCTTCCTTTCCATTTTCGTTGTTGTCCATTTCAAGCAGTGACTAAACTAATATCATGTAAATACGAAATAAAATAGGGAAACAAAGAAAAAACACGATTGTGGATGACTGATAACAAACCAATGTACACACGTGTGCGTACTATGCAAGTGAAAAGCAACAGGATCAGGATGTCGTTTCTTGGCCACCGTAGTTTAATGTACAAACAAGGAAGTAGCCATTCATAGCAGGCAATTATCCAGCGAGTCAAACATATATATCTAGCTTAAATCTCTGTCGACGATTCTTCAGCCAAAGCAGCATCTATGTTTTTATAATACCTGCTAAGGAATGGCATCAAAAACTCTTTATTCGGTACGTAGGCTATACATTGCTAGCTTGCCCCACCCACCAACATGTTTGACACTTGAGCTAAATGTCAACTGTTTGTGCCAGCTGTCTTAACATTCTTGTGTTTGTAACGTTACAGCAAAGGGACCCCATGCTAAAGAGAGATGGCTTTGAAGACATTTTAGAAGAGAGGAGGAACTCCAGCGACTTGAAGTACGCGTTGAGGTGCTATGCACCGGTTCTTTACAAGGGAGTCACTCCCTGCAAAGCAAACATGCTCAAGAATATCGTTCTCCAATCTGATCAGCTACACTATGTCATTAATAAAGTAGGTAATCAGTGCCATAGCCCGCATGTGCAAAGTTTGTCATTGGTTGTTATAGGTTGTCAAGTGTTACATCTCAGCTCTTCTATTGTGCCTCACACCACAGTGACATCGCAACCCCTCTGATCCACAATTTTAGGCTACATGTAGATTACAAAATGTGTTGATACAATGTGTACATGAATGTAACTGACATTGCTTTGCATGCATGCAGAGTTATCCTTGACTTTGTCTAACGGGTTAATTCCATCCCTTCAGTGTTTAAACTGGTTTGACTACCAATGACGAATGTATTGACAACATACTCTGAAACTGTCTTTGGGGATATGGCAATACATGTATTATTCATAACCCCTGCCTTCTGGTTGATGATCATGCCCAGGTGTCACAAGAGTCTGGCAAGGCCCCTGACATCATCCAAGAAGAGGCCTCTGTCATTCTGGAGGAGATGGCCCACCGGCTCCAGATCAGCACCGTCCGCTTCTTTGCCTTCGCCCTTACCAAGGCCTTCAAAACCCTCTTCCAACATGTCTGTGTCAACGAGGAGGGCATCCAGAGAGTGAGTGTCCTGAGTCTGACAATAAAAAACGGTAGCTCACTTCCTCATCAAATAGCATTCTGATTCTGAGTTATGTTGGAAATGTAATGCAAAGTAGTAGATTAAGGAGCATGGGACATATGGGATATTAACTATTTGTCCTATTAACAAAGTTAATTCATATCCACACATTCTTAATTTCTCCAGCTCCAACAGGCCATCCAGGAGCATCCAGTGGTGCTGCTCCCGAGTCACCGTAGTTACATGGACTTTCTGTTGATGTCCTACATCCTATACACCTATGACCTCGCCCTGCCTGTCATCGCTGCAGGCATGGGTAAGCATCTGCTCCAATGTCTCTCTGAACACCTTAATGTTCACTCTGTGTAAAAACACTCTCCTTTGTTCTTTTATCTTTTGTTTGGCCGTTTATGTTGTTGTTGCTCGCCTTAGTATTGAGGATATTATTGTGTGATCTAGATTTCATGGGGATGAAGTTTGTTGGTGAGATGCTCCGGATGTCAGGAGCGTTCTTTATCCGGCGCTCGTTTGGAGGAGACAAGCTGTACTGGGCTGTGTTCTCAGAGTATGTGAAGACCATGCTGAGGGTATGCACAATGACCTACTGTTCTGTTCCGCTGTCCTTTTATTGTGCTTTGTTGCTGTAACAGAGCAAGTGCAGAGTGTTTAATTTGTATGTCTGTCTATCTCTGAATTTGTTTTTTAGAATGGATTTGCACCTATTGAGTTCTTCTTAGAGGGTACAAGAAGCCGAACATGCAAGTCCCTCACCCCTAAATTAGGTAAACATCCATGTTGTTTTGATTGGAGACTTGACCAAAATCCTTATATTCATATATCTGACTTGGCTCCTTGCTTTTGATTGAGCTTATTGCTGAGCTCTGCATTTGTTGTGCAGTATGTAGCATTTAAGTGTTTTGTTTTATGACATTGTCTTCTTTCAGCAAAAAACTCTAGGTGACAGGAAATAGCTTTTCTGCTACCATTGCCAGATTTTCTGTTATATACCCAGGGAGAGGTGCCAGAATTGACCCCAATAAATGTCATTTTTTGCAGTGGCATTATTTCAAAACAATTCAATGCTCTTGTCTGTAGATGTATGAGAAACCAATCCACTGTAATCATTTTGGACCATGGCTCTCATCATTTCAGGGCTACTGAATATCGTGATTGAACCATTCTTCAAAGGAGAAGTGTTTGATGTCAACCTAGTGCCTGTCAGCATCAGTTATGAGAGGATACTAGAGGAATCTCTCTATGCCAGGGAGCTCCTGGGAGTGCCCAAGCCTAAGGAGTCCACCTCTGTGAGTCTCTACTATGTGCCTAGCCCTGTACTGTACTGATGGAAATAGATTTACAACCAAGAGAGGTGTTGTCTGGAGAAAGTAGACATTCACTTGATTTCATCGGTTTTTCAGTATTGATTGAAATTAACTTACTTCCTGCGTACATTGATATCTCACCTCACTTAGTTGATATCCTGCACCTGTGTTTACACAGCACAATGCCAGGCAATTGCATATTGACACTCAATTGCATATTGACACTCAAACATAGGCTGCTATTTTGCCTTTCAGGGACTGTTGAAAGCCAGGAGAATCCTCAGTGAAGACTATGGCAGCATTCATGTGTACTTTGGCCAACCAGTGTCAGTACGGAGTCTGGCCCAGGGCAAGGTCAACCGCTCTAAGTACAACCTTTTCCCAAGGTACACTGTGCTGTCTATTTATGGTAAACCTTACACTCATAACTTACAATAGCTCACACGGATTGACATTAAGTGTTGCCTTAATCCCTGGGGAATAAATTGAGCCTGCTTTTATGTTGCCCCATTGGGTAGGTGTTAAAAAAACAACCAAACTGCAAAGAATTCCACTAAAACGTATATTTCTGGTTCGTCCCCATTGTTATGTTAAAAACATTAAATTTGTGTAATTTCAGGCAGTCGAACATGTTGAGACTGCTCTGATAAAAAATAAAATAATAATAATAGTATTTTTTTTTATAACAACAAAAGTACAAAGAACTCCAGTACTGCTCTTTCTGATGTGTAGGTGAAAGGCAGGCCATATATGGCACTTTTACATGTAAATAGCAAATTTACTTTTTTGACCAAGTAATCTTCAGACAACCCAAAAATATTCCTGACATGCCTGATGGGCAAGTGCCTTTCAGACTTCAATGTTAATCCCTGACTCATAACTCTCCCCACTAGCTAATACTTCAATGGCTTTTTTTTCCTGAGATTAAAAAATTAATACAATTCAGTTGAGACCCTGTTTTAATTTGAGATGGTTAGTCATGTTCTTCAGTAATCACTGGAGTCTTATCCTGTTACAGACACATCCCTAGGAAGCCCATGGAGGAGACCCAGTCATTTGTGAATGACACTGCCTACAGGATAGTGCGTCTGCAGGAGGACAACATGGTGCTGAAGCCCTGGGTCCTGATGGCCTCCCTCCTCCTGCAGAACCTGGAGGGCCTGGAACTGTCTGTGCTGACAGAGCAGACCGTCTGGCTCCGAGGCCTAGCCCTGTCTTATGCTGCCTTCCTGGACTGGCCTGGTAGGATCCACACCAGGCATAGGCAATGCACATTGATCCCAGTGTAACTCTTACTTTTAACTTTAACACACCATTGATTGTGCTTTAACTCTCCTGTTGACCTCAAATGATACAGTAAGCTCTTTGATGCTGTTGCTTAGTGTTTTTTTGTAGCCTCAGCACAACTTGGCCTAAATATTTGTTTATTTAAACCTTATTTTACCAGGTAAATTGACTGAGAACACATTCTCATTTACAGCAACGACCTGGGGAATAGTTACAGGGGAGAAGAATGAGCCAATTGGAAGCTGGCGATGATTAAGTGGCCAGATTGGGAATATAGCCAGGACTCCAGGGTTAACACCGCTACTCACGAGACCCATTTAACAGCACCTTACACCGGGCAATGTCCCCAATCACTGCCCTGGGGCATTGGATATATAAACTCAGCAAAAAAAGAAACGTCCCTTTTTCAGGACCCTGTCTTTCAAAGATAATTTGTAAAAATCCAAATAACATCACAGATCTACATTGTAAAGGGTTTAAACACTGTTTCCCATGCTTGCTCAATGAACCATAATCAATGAATGAACATGCACATGAGAAACGGTCGTTAAGACACTAACAGCTTACAGACGGTAGGCAATTAAGGTCACAGTTATGAAAACTTAGGACACTAAAGAGGCCTTTCTACTGACTCTGAAAAACACCAAAAGAAAGATGCCCAGGGTCCCTGCTCATCTGCGTGAATGTGCCTTAGGCATGCTGCAAGGAGGCATGAGGACTGCAGATGTGGCCAGGGCAATAATTGCAATGTCCGTACTGTGAGACGCCTAAGACAGCGCTACAGGGAGACAGGACGGACAGCTGATCGTCCTCGCAGTGGCAGACCACGTGTAACAACACCTGCACAGGATCGGTACATCCGAACATCACACCTGCGGGACAGGTACAGGATGGCAACAACAACTGCCTGAGTTACACCAGGAACGCACAATCCCTCCATCAGTGCTCAGACTGTCCGCAATAGGCTGAGAGAGGCTGGACTGAGGGTTGTAGGCCTGTTGTAAGGCAGGTCCTCATCAGACATCATGGGCACTAACCCACCGTCGCTGGACTAGACCGGACTGGCAAAAAGTGCTCTTCACTGACGACTTGCGGTTTTGTCTCACCAGGGGTGATCGTCTGATTTGCATTTATCGTCGAAGGAATGAGCGTTACACCAAGGCCTGTACTCTGGAGCGGGATCAATTTGGAGGTGGAGGTGGCGGGTCCGTCATGGTCAGGGGCGGTGTGTCACAGCATCATCGGACTGAGCTTGTTGTCATTACAGGCAATCTCAACGCTGTGCGTTACAGGGAAGACATCCTCCTCCCTCATGTGGTACCCTTCCCGCAGGCTCAGCCTGACATGACCCTCCAGCATGACAATGCCACCAGCCATATTGCTCGTTCTGTGAGTGATTTCCTGCAAGACAGGAATGTCAGTGTTCTGCCATGGCAGCGAAGAGCCCGCATCTCAATCCCATTGAGCACGTCTGGGACCTGTTGGATCGGAGGGTGAGGGCTAGGGCCATTCCCCCCAGAAATGTCCGGGAACTTGCAGGTGTCTTGGTGGAAGAGTGGGTTAACATCTCACATCAAGAACTGGTAAATCTGGTGCAATCCACGTGGAGGAGATGCACTGCAGTACTTAATGCAGCTGGTGGCCACACCAGATACTGACTGTTACTTTTGATTTTGACCCCCCCTTTGTTCAGGGACACATTATTCCATTTCTATTAGTCACATGTCTGTGGAACTTGTTCAGTTTGTCTCAGTTGTTGAATCTTGTTATGTTCATACAAATATTTACACATGTTAAGTTTGCTGAAAATAAACGCACTTGACAGTGAGAGGATGTTTCTTTTTTTGCAGAGTTTTTTTTTTTGGCCCAGAGGAAAGAGTGCTTCCTAGTGTTTCTTGTAGGGGCGGCAGGTAGCCTAGTGGTTAGAGTGTTTGGCCAGTAACCGAAAGGTTGCAGGATCAAATCCCCGAGCTGACAAGGTTAACATCTGTCGTTCTGCCCATGAACAAGGCAGTTAACTCACTGTTCCTAGGCCGTCATTGTAAATAAGAATTTGTTCTTAACTGATTTGCCTAGTTAAATAAAGTTTACATAAAAAACAACCCCCCTCCAAAAATCCTACTGGCCCTCCAACACCACTTCCAGCAGCATCTGATATCCCATCCAGGGACCGATCCTGCTTAGCTTCAAAGGCAAGCCAGCAGTGGGATGCACAGTGGTATGTTGCTGGCCAAATATAAATGCAGCACATTTGGTTCACCTCCAGGCAACAAGTGAATGTCATACATATTGCATTAGAATTTAATCAAAGGCAAAGTTATTCTATTTTTTTAAGTTGTTTTATTTACTGCCCCACACATGTAATCGGGGGTTGATTGCGGTATGGTCGTATTGGAATTGACCCAGTGAAAAAAAACGTAATTTCCTCGCCAAGGTCTTTCTTGGACAAAAGTGTTTCATGAGCCCTAAAAACATTCTCTACCTGAATCTGTTCACTCACTGACTTTGACTGGCCCTATATTATTTATCAGACCCACTGCTCCTGATGCGATATGATGTTTGATATCCAGTTCCCTTTGATGTCAGAAGAATACATGTTTGAGTATGAGCGACTGATCTAGCTTTATAATTAGCTCTGTGTGAACCTCTGGGCTTGCTAACCACACCCAGATGATGCTCTCATGGCCCTTCCAGGCCTCAGACATCAGTCCCTTGTCACTGCTCTGGGGATTTCCCCTGCCATCCTTAATGAGTCACTGATGTTGTGACAGGATCTGAAGGATCATCTGAGACACCCTGCGTGTGCCGTCTAGACAGAACTCACTGCTGGGCCTCGTCACCTTGTTACTTCCTTCTCTTTTCTCTGTCTCACTCTTTGTTTCTGTCTCTTTTCTCTCGCTCCTCCAGACCATGCTCCCACAGCGAAGGTGGTGTCGTCCAGCCTGGCTCTCCACAGGGGCTTGGCGTGTGTCTCAGGGGGCCGGGTTAGTCTGGTGGTAGGGGAGCCCCTGGGCCCGGTGACCCCAGAGGAGGCTCTCTTTAACAGAGCCGTCAGCGTGCTCTCCTGTGCCTCCTACAGGAACCAGGTCCTTCACGTGTTCCTCCGGCCCGCCATGCTGGCTGTGGCCATGCACACTGCAGCCTCCTCTAAGAAGAGTGAGTGGCCTGGCAGTAGGCCAACTCTGATCTCATTTAATATTAATAGTACATTCATGGGTTTTATATAGTGCTTCATGGACTCAAAGATGCTTATTAGAACAAATGTATTAGGTTTGAAATATAGTATATAGCCCCAGTTTAAGTTTCCACTCAATATACCTGCTTTTATGTCGTCCCAATAGGGTGCTAGCTAGTATACATGGCTGAGGTTTTTGAATGTGTTTTTCCACTTATTTAAACAAAGGCTGCATCTTTCAGATGACGTGTACAACTGCTTCAGCTTCCTTTGGGACATGTTCTCCAATGACTTCATCCTCTGTCCTGGGGACACTGTCCAGGTAATACTTACATGCACAGTGACATAATTTTAAGGGATTTAAAATCGTAATAAGCTCTTAGTATGCACTTATTCCTATGGTGAATATCCATACAGGACTTTGAGGAGGCGTGTTACCTGCTGGTGAAGACTGGTGCTGTTCAGATGCCGCAGCAGGACATAGTGATGACAGACATAGGTCAGCCCACCCTCTCCTTCTTCAATGGCCTGCTGGAACCATTCCTACAAGGCTACCAGGTACACTGGCCCTCAGTCTAGCACTAATGTAAAGTGCTAGACTGTGCCCTCAGTCTAGCACTTTTATCTGAGCATGATACTTCCTGATGGCTTTATAATAGCTTTATTACTTTATCATAACTTAAAACACTTTTCTTACATTTTACTCAAAGAGCTCAAGAGCCTTTTATAGTGGCCTGATGATTTAGCAGTATTGTGTACATTGGAGTTCCCAAAAGTTGTCAATTCATTTTACAGTGGCAACTGTCTTGCAGGAGAATCCTCAGTGAAATATGAATTTTCATGACCGGTCTCCAGTAGAGGGAGCTCTATAACCAGAGCACTGTCACGTTAGGGTGTTACATGATGGGTGTCCACAAATCAGCATTGCACATTTCTTTGGATAGTGCCACTCCGTGGTCTTCAGTGGCTGTGTGTGAGTTGACTGGTGTTGAATTCTTGTGTGTGGCTCTTCTAGGTGGTGTGTCGGTACCTCTGTGAGGAGGCCAGTGAGGGCCTGACAGAGAAGCAGTACATCCCTGCTGTCCGCAGCTTCGCTGTCAAACTCATCCTAGCAGGTGCCTTCACTTCACTCTCTGAAATGTTTTGAGTGTGGTCTGGGTTCAGTCAGCAGCATAACAACTTTAGTTTATAGCCAAGTGGAACAGTATACATTTATTTGGATAGTCCCATGGTTTGTAGATGTTCAGCTGTCTGTCAACAACATTTTAACTTACTATCCACTAACACTATGCCATAACCATAGCTTTATGTCCACGTCTGTGCCCAGCGGGTAGGTTTAGCTGGACATCTGTCTATTCCACATTGGTTCAATGTAATTTCATTGAAATGCCGTGGTAACGACGTTGATTCAACCAGTGTGTGCCCAGTGGGCAGCTTCATGTCTACACCCTTGCTCTTGGTTTATATGACACAATGAAAACTGCCATCTAGTGGCTTTAGATGCTACTGCCAACTCTCAGAAGTGAGCATTCTGTGTTGTGTGTTTTCACAGGAAACCTGAGGTGCTATGAGGTGCTATCGTCAGACATGCAGAAGAATGCTCTTGCCGCTTTGCTGCGTATGGATGCTGTAACAAAGGTCAAAGTGTAAGTCCAGTTCAACTACTCCTATATCTGGGTTGTGAAGTTCCATTTTGCTGTGGGAATGTTTGTTCTGACTGTGAATACTTTGTTCTTTAATTTCAGAGCTGATCAAGTCACTCTCATAGTGAACAAGATGGCTGTGAACTCTATAGACAATATACTGGGTAAGAGTAGAATGATCAGTCATATCAATCAGACTCAGATCAGCCCAAGTCTCTCTTGTTGCTGTAGCAGAAGATCTGTATAGAGATGGGTTGACACAAAGTTATATAAGATGATTGTATATTTAATTCTATTTGAGTCACACAGGCTTGTGCAGTGCTGTTTCATTTCAAATGGCTGCATCAGGTACTGAGGGCTGGCCTACTTACACTTTTTGTTACAGCAGTTGTCATGACCCACTTTGGATGATGTGGCACTGACACATGCATGACAGCTAGCCTATAGTGGATTTTCCATTACACAACACAAGTGTGTGAGTCCTGATGGTTGATTTTGTTTTTACTCTCTTCAGGAGGCAAACTTCCCACTCAGAAAGCTGTCCTCGCTCGACTGTAGTTCACTCACTTCGCGGGCCAATGAAAACTCTGGAGAGTAAACTCTGCCTTCATTACCATAATGCCACATTTTCCAGGAGAGCACAGCTTTGCTGACTACAAAGGTTGTTTGTCATAGTTTTTTAAAGGGAACTTCACAGGGATGCCATCTGGGACACCGTTTTCACACACACACACACACTCTTCAAATTTTTTACATGACAAATAACACCGAAATACTTCTTTAGATCTTCGCTCACACTAACTACGTTTCTGTCTAGAGACGTTTTACATTTCCGAGGTTGCCAAAGTAATTTAAATAGTAACCATTTTAATTAACACGTTTTGTGCAATCCCGTTTGTTTTCTAACACTGCTTGGACTCATTAATATATTCTTCATTTGTTATTTTGATGTTATAGCGCCTCATGTGGTATTGCTACTTATGTATGTTGTTAGTGTTTGCATTGTGTTGGTGTGGACCTCTCCCTTTCTCCTCTGCTGGGATCGTTGCCTTTGTGTGTTTTTCAGAGAAATCATTGTTACAAAAATGGGGTCGCATCATGTTGTTTACAGACCCAATTGAGGATACCAGCCTATTTATGCAACGTTAACACTGGGTAGATAAGAAATTGTATTTACTATATTTTATTATATCATAAAAACAGATTTGGAGTAGAAACACCCCCTCTCATGATCAAAGCCAAAGAGTTTGTGATTTCATCAGATATGCTGATGGTATAATATCCAAACATGAGAGCCATATGTTGTTTACATCTGTTTTATACACATGTGCAGTGCTACATATCCAACTGCATCATTGTTACTCTGATATATGATGACTATTGTGGAATACTCCGTTTCACAAAGGTAACCTGACCACTGAGGATGTGCCATAATCTCTCCTTTCCTATAGTTCCTGGATTGTTTAGTGTGACCGAAGTATGTTTCTGAACTGCTTTGATATGACTGTGTTTACAATGCGGATTTGACAAACACATGAAGAATGTGACCATGATCTCTGTTACCAAGTGCAGCAGATGCATTGACTGCTGGTCTCCTGCCAAAGTATACATGTCTATGTTACCCTACCATTCTGTCATGTGCAGTAGGGTGCAATGTGTATGTGTTTTTGATGTGGAATTAATGTTGTTCTAACATTAATGACTACTGTTGCTGTACAGTAACATTTAACTATGTGACAGTGTGTGGCAGTTAACTGTGATCAATGATGCTTTTTGAAGTAAATCTACAGGAAGAATAAAGCATTTGAAATATAATGGTAGATGGTGTGACTGTTCTGAGGACTAGGGGAATGTTGTGGTTATCTATAGGCAGAAATGTTTATGACCTTCCCATAGATGGCAGGCTTGCTCCTCTTCTATGAAATGCTGTAGGTTGTCAATTTCCAGGGAAGTAATGTGGATGGACGTGTCATATCAGGGAAGTATTTTCCATCATGTTGTTTTGTGGTCATGCTGCTGAGTAAGATAATACAGCCAGCAAATCCCCTAGCTTCCATCAATTTTTCTCTGACATACTGTTGAGTTCTCTAAAGTCACCACACTCTATTTACCTTCTCAATCCAGGCCTCTGAGCTCTTTTAACAGCTATATCAGCACTTATATTTTTTTCTCATGACATGCTTTATTTAAGGGGCATGAACCAGATTAACTCTGTTCAACTGAAGTGCTGCTGCTGGGGCTCTGTGGAAAACAGGTTAGGCCAGTCAGGTGGGTTTTCCCATCTATGGAAGTGCAGTTAAAAAATAAAAAAATGTTTTTAACACCAATCTTTGCTTTTCCTATTACTCTGCTACTGGGAGTTGTGGCCTCATCATGAATGTGTGATATAGTCACAAATGGGTTGATGCCTAGTAGTTAACCTTGAAAAGTCTAATTTCATTAATTTCCTTGAATACATCCTGCCTAAATACAAACACCATTAGCCTTGGCAATTTGCATAGTGGCGTAATATCCATCTGAACATATACAGTGCATTCGGAAAGTATTCAGACCCCTTCAATTTTTCATTGTTTTGTTATGTTACAGCCTTAATATAAAATGTATTGAATTGTTTTCCCCCCTCATCAATCTACACACAATACCCCATAATGACAAAGCAAAAACAGGTTTTTATAAATTTTTGAAAATGTATGAAAAATAAAAGCAGAAATATCAAATTTTACAAGTATTCAGACTCTTTACTCAGTACTTTGTTGAAGCACCTTGGCAGGGATTACAGCTGTGAGTCTTCTTGGGTATGATGCTGTAAGCTTGGCACACCTGTATTTGGGGTATTTCTCCCATTCTTCTATGCAGATCCTCTCAAACTCTGTCAGGTTGGATGGGGGGTGTCGCTGCACAGCTAATTTCAGGTCTCCAGAGATGTGAGATCGGGCTCTGGCTGGGCCACTCAAGGACGTTCAGAGACTTGTCCCGAAGCCACTCCTTCGTTGTCTTGGCTGTGTGCTTAGGGTCGTGGTCCTGTTGGAAGGTGAACCTTCGCCCCATTTTGAGGTCCTGACCACTCTGGAGAAGGTTTTCATCAAGGATCTCTGTACTCTGCTCCGTTCATCTTTCCCTCGATCCTGACTAGTCTCCCAGTCCATGCCGCTGAAAAGCATCCCCACAGCATGATGCTGCCACCATCATGCTTCACCGTAGGGATGGTGCCAGGCTTCCTCCAGATATGACGCTTGGCATTCATGCCAAAGAGTTCAATCTTGGTTTCATCAGACCAAAGAATCTTGTTTCTCATGGTCTGGGAGTCCTTTAGGTGTCTTTTGGCAAACTCCAAGCGGGCTGTCGTGTGACTTTTACTGAGGAGTGGCTTCCGTCTGGCCTTTCTACTATAGAGGCCTGAATGGTTGAGTGCTGCAGAGATGGTTGTCCTTCTGAAAGGTTCTCCCATCTCCACAGAGGAACTCTGGAGCTCTGTCAGAATGACCATCAGGTTCTTGGTAACCTACCTGACTAAGGCTCTTCTACCCCAATTGCTCAGTTTTGCCGGGCGGCCAGCTCTAGGAAGAGTCTTGGTGTTTCCAAACTTCTTCCATTTAAGAATGATGGAGGCCACTGTGCTCTTGAGGACCTTTAATGGTGCAGAAATGTTTTGGTACCCTTCCCTAGATCTGTGCCTCAACACAATCCTGTCTCTGAGCTCTATGGACAATTCCTTCGACCTCATGGCTTGGTTTTTGATCTGACATCCACTGTCAACTGTGGGACCTTATATAGACAGGTGTGTACCTTTCCAAATCATGTCCAGTCAATTGAGTTTACAACAGGTGCATTTCAATTAAGTTTTAGAAACATCTCAAGGATGACCAATAGAAACGGAATGCACCTGAGCTCAATTTCGAGTCTCATAGCAAAGGGTGTGAATACTGTTTTCGCTTTGCCATTATGGGATATTGTGTGTAGATTGAGTTTTTAATTTTTATTTAATACATTTTAGAATAAGGTTGTAACGTAACAAAATGTGGAAAAAGGGAAGGGGTCTGAATACTTTCCGAATGCACTGTATGACAATGATATAATGCTTTGCAGTTCAGAAAAATATTTGATTCAGCCTTCCTATGTTATGATATCTCATACCTTGTTTGGAGCAGCAGAGACTGGGAGTAGTTGTTTGAAGACTCAAAAGACAAAACATGTTGTTTCATGACACACAGTCAGTGATATCATTAAGTAGAGAGAGGAGTTCTTGACATGGCAGAGAGACATGCCACTCCCCACGCTCCTCTGAGAGCCAGCCCCCTACCCCTGCGTGTTAGGAGTCTAATTCGAAATGTCTGCCAAGTGAGAATGTCCCACGTTGTTGAACACATTGTTTTCTTTCACCAGGGAGTGGATCCATTAGATTTCTGGAGATGCAAGTTTGACAGGAAAATAAATAATAATCCTCAGATGGCGACCGCAATGAAGTGACAGCCTGGAGAAAATGTAATACAATTCAATACAATCTAATTGAAGTGGTGAGCCAGAACCCCCCAGAGAGCAATCAAGCTCTCTTTATTTTTGTCATGATCCTCGAAGTACACATTATAAAGAAAAAAAAGTATTTGGTAAACTAATGGATCTGGCATATTGTGTTCCTGCAACACCTTCACACCCACCTGGGCCTGATGCAGATGAGTTAAACAAAGTTGTACTCAAAGTATAAAGCATCTGCTGTGAATATGTGGGGAATGATGGCATAGAGAATGTTTATCCATTCTATGTTTTTGTAATGCTATAATATTTGTATATTGTATTTAAACTAAGTGTTGTCTTTAGATATTTTCCTTTCATATGCCACATTTCATATAAATATAAGGCCTTATATGCATCGGGTTGCATTTATCAGGTCCATTCAATATGCAGTGAAAGTAGGCCATTATCTACACTTCATTAGAAAGTGCCGCCTTCTCCGTGTCGTGTCTGTGGGCTTGTATTGTTCTCTGTACCCCCTGGATGTCATTATTGTCAAAGAACATCCTCTCAATTTGTTATTTCTTTTGCAGTACTGAGAGACATCGATAAAGGTACAAGATGTGGAAAAGTAATGTGACATCTATTCATTGGGGCGGGGATCTAATCCCCGAGCTGACAAGGTAAAAATCTGTCGTTCTGCCCCTGAACAAGGCAGTTAACCAACTGTTCCTAGGCCGTCATTGAAAATAAGAATTTGTTCTTAACTGACTTGCCTAGTTAAATAGAGTCAAATAATTGTAAAGGCCCAGCATTTAGCTGTGTGCTCCTTAACTCATTCCTCCCAATATAATAGAGTATATTCATTCTAACCTATGGATTAATAAGCTCTCAGTATAGAAAAAGCCCATAATTATACTATTTCCTGCTTTGGAAAATGCAGATTGCTGGGCCCAATGGGGAGTTATATACTGTATGTTAAGTGCATAAGCCACAGAAAGGAAATTACATCTAATGCTCTTTTGTATTCAATATGTCTCAGAAGGAAAGGAAGCAACTTTCTAAACTGAGATTATGTCAATTGGTTGGTAATGCTCAGATTGTTTAGTTTATATAACAAGTCTTCTCTCCAATGCCTGCACAATGATTGTAGGCTACATGCAGCACATTACTGGAGTTAACTTCTGCTGGATTTCCTCCTCCCACCTCCTATATACCCTCGCTATATTTAATCAAAGTCGGTTCATGATGCATTGCCTAGCCGTACCCTCAGGCAAGTGCATTTCTGCATTACAGGAAATGTAATTATGAAATTACAAAGCAGCAGGCTGATCAGCACAATTCAAATTAGTGGGTACACAGCATTAGGCTTGCTGGCTGTGGCCTTCCCAATTAGCATGACAAAATGAGTTCCATTGGGTCTCAATGAGCCCTTTCATTAAGTGAATAGCAAACCTTTAGTTAATTAAAATTAGTGGATAGGTAAACTTCCCTTCTTGTTTTATGAGTGCACTCGGCTGCCAAAATAGTTTTCATAATTACAATTACACTGATCCTCTCTTTTTCTGTCTCCAGAGACCTGTATGAGTGTATAGGGAGGAGAATAGCAGTCTGATGCTATGGTAAATGAGAGTGATTATACATCAAATATGGATATCAGCCTTCTGAGCTGCACTGTCATAGTGGTTTGATCAACTCTCATTTGAAACATCCTATGTCATAAATTGGATCAGTGTTCTATTAGGTTCTGATGAGAGAGACATGAGGATGGGTGATATTTGAATTGTTTGATTGAATAGGGCATGCATGTTTCTCCTTGTTTGTACATCCATCCACCAACAACCTCTGGCTGTTTTAATTGACTTTGCTGTCATCCTGCCAGCAAAACACAGGTGCATATAGCCCTTCTATTTCTGCTCCAGTGAACACAGGCTAAACAAATACCACACAGAAACTTTAGTGATGCATTCTAGCAGTAGACTGTGGTAAATAGTGAAGTCTTCTCACTGCAGACAATTGTCCTTCTCCCATTCCAACTTGACGTTGCATCGCGTCTGCAGAGGAATACATATGAAGTTGACAACATCAGTGTTCAGATGGCCTGAGGGGTACACTGCTGGCTGATGGGTGCTGGCTGATGGGGAGTGACTCACATGGATTCCGTTCTCCCTCCCAGACAACGACTGGGAATGTATGTGGGAGAGAAAGAAAGCCAGTTAGAATAGGGCTTGGTGTTCCCCACTGGATATCTCCATTTGTCTTTTTTGCATTGCAAATAAGTAATATTTACAATGTTTTAAAAACAATTCTATATAACTAATCCACTGAAATTATGAATGTACAGTTCAGTAGAGAGTGTTTGTAACACTCACATCTGTAGCCATGAAATGCTTTGAAGGGCTAGTCATGGCTCATATCAACACCACCATTATAATAATATATGCCATTTAGCAGATGCTTTTACACAAAGCGACTTAGTCAGCGTGCGTACAATTTACATATGGTTTGTCGTGGGAATCGAACTCACTATCCTGGCATTGCAAGCACCATACGCTACCAACTGAGCTACAGAGGACCCCATCTCGAGACACCCTGGATCCACTTCCATTCGCATACCACCCCAACAGATCCACAGATGACACAATCTCTATTGCACTCCACACTGCCCTTTCCCAGTTGGGAAAAAAATAAACACCTATGTGAAAATACTGTTCATTGACTACAGCTCAGCATTCAACACCATAGTCCTCTCGAAGCTCATCACTGAGATAAGGTCCCTGGGACTGAACATCTCCCTCTGCAACTGGATCCTGGACTTCTTGACGGCCTGACCTCAGGTGGTGAAGGTAGGCAACTTCACCTCCGCCACGCAGATCCACAACACGGGGGCCCCACTGAAGTGCGTGCTCAGCCTCCTCCTGTACTCCCTCTTCACCCATGACTGCGTGGCCACACACGTCTCCAACAATCATCAAGTGTGCTGACGACACAACAGTGGTAGGCCTGATTACCAACAACAACGAGACAGCCTACAGGGAGGAGGTCAGAGAATTGGCAGTGTGGTGCCAGGACAACAATCCCTCCTTCAGCATCAAAAAAACGAAGGCGCTGATTGTGGACTCCAGGAGACAGCAGAGAGCACGCCCCCATCCATACCGACGGGGCCGTAGTGGAGAGGGTGAAAAGCTTCAAGTTCCTCTGCGTGCACATCACTGACGACATGAAATGGTCCATTCACACAGGCAGTGTGGTGAAGAAGGCGCAACAGCACCTCTTCAACCTCAGGAAGCTGAAGAAATTCGGCTTGGCCCTTAACACCCTCACAAACTTCTACAGATGCGCCATTGAGGGCATCCTGTCTGGCTATATCACCGCCTGGTAGGCTATTGCACCGTCTGCAACCGCAGGGCTCTCCAGAGTGTGGTGCAAGCAGCCCAACGCATCACCCGGGGGCACACTGCCCGGTTTCACAAGAAGGCCAAGAAGATCATCAAGGACCTCAGTCACTTGAGCCTGTTCATCCCGATACCATGTAGATTTTATTTTATTTGTTTAGATTTGATTTGCTGTTCTTTTACTAAATAAAATGCATCATTATTCCCATACCATTATTAGAGAATCAGACAAATTATGCTACCCTCTGCCTATTGGCTACTTAGCCTGTCTCAAAATACAACACTGCCCCTTTAGACAAAAAAAAAGCTCTTTACCTGTCTAGCTTTTCAAAGATGTCTAGAAATGTACACGTTTTGTGCTCTTGTAGGAAGCAATCACTCCACTATTGCTGACTAAAAATTATCTATAACTGGGCTAATAACTCACTAACTAGCAAAGTTATGAACAAATATGCACACATCGCAACATGTAGGGAGACATCTACTCACGACTGCTCATGTAAAAACAGTCCAGTTCAAAGGGAATGGCACAGATCCATATATGGCAATGGTCTATTTGCATATAGGCCTACTGCACCTCTGATTGGTTATGGTGCACCGGTCTGTGAAGTATGGGCCTGAGTCATACCTGTCAAAGCAATAGAATCCTACTCCGATTGCCTACAACAAAATCTCTTGCATAGTTTGTTTTGCATACTAAGTCTTGCATAGTTCGTTTTGCATTACTAAGTCTTGCATAGTTAGTTTTGCATACTAAGTCATGCATAGGTCGTTTTGTTTCTGTATGTTGCATTGAAAGTGTCTAATATTTAATTGATTTGATCACAATTCCCACAGTAAAGGGAAACGTTGATAATGTTAAATTAGTTCATGTTAAAACTAGAAAGGTAGAAATCTAGAAATCTTTCACCACACAACCATTGAACAAAAATATATGTTTACTGTGAAATATAAGTACATTGGTTTAATCACCAAAACAGAACATGATATCTACTCATTTAGTTATTTTAACAACCAGTTAATCCAAAAAGCAAAAAATGTCAGATACATGTTTCCCTTTACATTACACCGTTTTCACATTAGGCAATACACTTGCACTCGACATTAAAATTGATTGAACATCACATTGACATAATTTCTATCCTATGTGTGATCATTGAAGACATCTTTCACAATGTAATTTAATAAAATAAATGAAAGCAGCATAATGTTTAGCAGGCACTCGTTTGCATAAAGCCTGTCTTGAGCATTTGGCTATAGGTTCTCATCGAATTGCAGTAAATATCATGCACCTGGGGTAGAAATCCAACATACGTATTACTGGATTGAAATCATTGCATGCCTCATCCATGGCCTGAAGGAGTGTGGTACGCTCATGGAGATGGCAATACATTTTCCACCTGTATTGTAATCGTATTGTATTTTACAATATAGTAGTGGTCTTGTACGTTGCTCAGTTCATAAGAGCATGGTACTAGTACTAGAGCATGGTACTAGTACTAGAGCATGGTACTAGTACTAGAGCATGGTACTAGTACTAGAGCATGGTACTAGTACTAGAGCATGGTACTAGTACTAGTTGTTGGTTTGATTCCCACTGGTGTCAGATACCAAAATGTGTGGATTTTTGTCAGTTTGGATAATAGTATCTGCTACATAAATGTCAGATACTATGGTATTATAGTAGTGTATTGGCCAATGCAATATTAGTAAAGCAGTGTCCCCCCCCCCCCCCCAAAAAAAAGACCCCAGCAACTTAATTCTGGATTGTTTGCGTGTTGGTAATGTATTGTATTGATATTGTATTACTGCACTGTAGGAACTAGAAACATAAGCATGTCACTGCACCTGCTGTAACATCTGCTAATCTGTGTACGCGATCAATTCACTTACTGTGATGTAAAATCATAGTAGTCATCATCATAGTAGTACATTCAAGTATTTATCATACTTTTTATGTTTCTACTTTAGACATCCATTTTCATGATGTAGTTCTCATAATCTGTACTAGACAAGCCAGTTTACATGTTAAATCTACAGGTTTGCCAAACTGTTAGGTGATCATCAATTAAGAGCAATTGGGTTAAGTAAAGCATGTATTTCTAGATGAATCACTGATTTAATTTTAGTGAAAAAGTGATTTTGTGTGTTGTATTTGTCAATAAAAAAATTAAACAACTGCCTTTTTGATGATCGGTTTTGAGTTTTGGACTAAGAGTTATGAAGATTTAAAAAAAACGAATACTGGTACGGTTCAAGTCCCTCTTAAAGATGTCAGATCAAACCTCCAGATTGCCTGTGGTGGATTTGAAGCAGGCACCCAGGAGAGCTTGGGAAATTGCATTTGCTGCTGCTAAAAGATTCTGATAAGAGGAGAATGCAATGACAGGGCAAGGTTATCTGAACGCTGCAGTGGAGCAGCGCGCTGGGCGCCTCACCTCCCAGAGAGGTCAGCCTCTGTCATCAGTGAAGTGAGGGGCAGCAGTAGAAATACAGGCTACTAAAGACGCATGGGTAGTACAGGGACACTGTACTGGATGGGTTTGAGTCCCTGAGCTAAGCCTCACATCAAATCAAATGTACTTGTCACATACCTGTATCTCGTCGTCTCATTTTGCTACAGTGCATTCAGAAAGTATTCTAAAATGCATTACATTGTTTTTCCCCCCTCATCAATCTACACACAATACCCCATAATAACAAAGCATAAACAGTTTTTATAAATATCACATTTACATAAGTATTCCGACCCTTTACTCAGTACTTTGTTGAAGCACCTTTGGCAGCGATTACAGTCTCGAGTCTTCTTGAGTATGACGCTACAAGCTTGGCACACCTGTATTTGGGGAGTTTCTCCCATTCTTCTCTGCAGATCCTCTCAAGCTCTGTCAGGTTGGATGGGGAGTGTCGCTGCACAGCTATTTTAAGGTCTCTCCAGAGATGTTCGATCGAGTTCGGACTCTGAGTGGGCCACTCAAGGACATTCAGAGACTTGTCCCAAAGCCGCTCTTGCGTTGTCTTGGCTGTGTGCTTAGGGTTGTTGTCCTCTTGGAAGGTGAACCTTTCATCAAGGATCTCTCTGTACTTTGCTCTGTTCAACTTTCCCTCGATCCGGACTAGTCTCCCAGTAACTGCTGCTAAAAAACATCCCCACTGCATGATGCTGCCATCACCATGCTTCAATGTAGGGATGGTGCCAAGTTTCCTCCAGAAGTGACTCTTGTCATTTAGACCAAAGAGTTCAATCTTTGTTTCATCAGACCAGACAATCTTGTTTCTCATTTTCTGAGAGTCTTTATTGTCTGTGTGCCTTTTACTGAGGAGTGGGTTCCGTCTGGCCACTCTACCATAAAGGCCTGATTTGATGGTTGTTCTTCTGGAAGGTTCTCCCATCTCCACAGAGGAACTCTGGAGCTCTTTCAGAGTGACCATCGGGTACTTGGTCACCTCCCTAACCATGGCCCTTCTCCCTTGATTGCTCAGTTTAGCTGGGCGGCCAGCTCTAGGAAGAGTCTTGGTGGTTCCAAACTTCTTCCATTTAAGAATGATGGAGGCCACTGTGTTCTCGGGGACCTTCAATGCTGCAGAAATGTTTTGGTACCCTTCCCCAGATCTGAGTCTTGACACAAACTTGTCTAGGAGCTCTACGGACAATTCTTTCGACCTCATGGCTTGGTTTTTGATCTGACATGCACTGTCAACTGTGGGACATTATATAGACAGGTGTGTACCTTTCCAAATCATGTCCAATCAATTGACTTCAGCACACTTAACCTTATTTTCCAAGATGGCGTAGCAGTGCAGATGTGTTTCATTGTCCCGTGTCAATTTGGTATTTTTTCGTCTTTTTTTCTCTATATATTTCAATCTCTTTTTCCATTTTCAAATTAAATATAACTTCCGGCAACCTGCCTCACCCAATGTGATATGGATCTGCTATTTTTTAGACCTTATAGCTCCATCAGAAGCTAGCCATCAGATGCTAACCAGCTAATTAGCTACTAGCTATTTAGTCATTGTTAGCCACTGCTAGCGGCCTTTACCTCTAGCTCAGACACCAGCCGCTTTTACCCTGGATAATACCCGCCAATCTGCACACCGAATATCGGACTGCTTTTCTCCACCATTACTCCAGATTACTCCATTATTGGACCATTACTCCAGATCATCGCAGCTAGCTAGCTGCTACCGAGTGGCCCAGCCCCGAAGCTAGCCTTTGAGCCAGGCCCATCTCCCGGCCAGCTCAGTGGACCCTATGATCTCTCGGCTACACAGCTGATGCCTCCCGGACTCTTCACTAACACAACTAGAAGCCACTACATTGCCGGATTCCTGCCGTAAGCTCTGGACCTTTGCATCGGATCATTGCAACTAGCTAGCTGCTACCGAGTGGCTATAGTGGCTAACGCCCTTGCCCCGAAGCCAGCACCAGTTAGCCTCGAGCCAGGCGCATCTCCCAGCTAGCAAACTAAATTACTCCAATTACAATACCTCTTTTGCCAATTGGCCTGGACCCTTTGTCAACACGGACCCCGGCTGATCCATTACGTCTGGTCTGCCGATGTAATTCCGTCTGATGTGCCCTCAACCGGCCTTTGTCGGACGTCGGTGAAGACGCTTCTGCTAGCCCCGGCCTGCTAACTTTATGAACGCCGTGTCTCCCGCTTGCTAGCGTTGTAACGACTTCCCTGTTTCATCTATTGCTGTTCACTGGACCCTATGATCACCTGGCTACATAGCTGATGCCTGCTGGACTGTTCATTAATCACGGTATTCCATTTTGTTTATCTGTCGGCCCCAGCCTTCGAACTCAGGCCCTGTGTGTAGTTAACTGACCCTCTTTGCCCATTCATCGCCATTTTACCTGTTGTTGTTGTTGTCTTAGCTGATTAGCTGTTGCTGTCTTACCCGTTGTTGTCTTAGCTAGCTCTCCCAATCAACACCTGTGATTGCTTTATGCCTCGCTTTATGTCTCTCTCTAATGTCAGTATGCCTTGTATACTGTTGTTTAGGGTAGTTATCATTGTTTTATTTTACTGCGGAGCCCCTAGCCCTACTCAACATGCCTCAGATACCCCTCTTGTCCCACCTCCCACACATGGGGTGACCTCACCAAGCATAACTAGTGCCTCCAGAGATGCAACCTCTCTTATCGTCACTCAATGCCTAGGTTTACCTCCACTGTACCCGCACCCTACCATACCCCTGTCTGTACATTATGCCCTGAATCTATTCTACCACGCCCAGAAATCTGCTCCTTTTATTCTCTGTCCCTAACGCACTAGACGACCAGTTTTGATAGCCTTTAGCCATATCCTCATCCTACTCCTCCTCTGTTCCTAAGGTGATGTGGAGGTTAACCCAGGCCCTGTGTGTCCCCAGTCGCTCTCATTTGTTGACTTCTGTAACCGTTAAAGCCTTGGTTTCATGCATGTTAACATCAGAAGCCTCCTCCCTAAGTTTGTTTTACTCACTGCTTTAGCACACTCCGCCAACCCTGATGTCCTTGCCGTGTCTGAATCCGGGCTTAGGAAGGCCACCAAAAATTTTGAGATTTCCATCCCCAACTACAACATTTTCCGTCAAGATAGAACTGCCAAAGGGGGAGGAGTTGCAATCTACTGCAGAGATAGCCTGCAAAGTTCTGTCATACTTTCCAGGTCTATGCCCAAACAGTTCGAGCTTCTAATTTAAAAAATGTATCTCTCCAGAAATAAGTCTCTCACTGTTGCCACCTGTTATAGACCCCCCTCAGCTCCCAGCTGTGCCCTGGACACCATATGTGAATTTATTGCCCCCCATCTATCTTCAGAGTTCGTTCTGTTAGGTGACCTAAACTGGGATATGCTTAATATATGCTTACCCCGGCTGTCCTACAATCTAAGCTAGATGCCCTCAATCTCACACAAATCATCAAGGAACCCACCAGGTACAACCCTAAATCCGTAAACATGGGCACCCTCATAGATATTATCCTGACCAACTTGCCCTCCAAATACACCTCTGCTGTTTTCAATCAGGATCTCAGCGATCACTGCCTCATTGCCTGCATCCGTTATGGGTCCGTGGTCAAACAACCACCCCTCATCACTGTCAAACACTCCCTAAAACACTTCTGCGAGCAGGCCTTTCTAATTGACCTGGCCCAGGTATCCTGGAAGGATATTGACCTCATCCCGTCAGTAGAGGGTGCCTGGTTGTTCTTTGAAAGTAATTTCCTCACCATCTTAAATAAGCATGCCCCTTTCAAAAAATGTAGAACTAAGAACAGATATAGCCCTTGGTTCACTCCAGACCTGACTGCCCTCGACCAGCACAAAAGCATCCTGTGGTGGACTGCACTAGCATAGAATAGTCCCCGCGATATGCAACTTTTCACGGAAGTCAGTAACCAATACACACAGTCAGTTAGGAAAGCAAAGTCTAGCTTTTTCAAACAGAAATTTGCACCCTGTAGCTCTAACTCCAAAAAGTTATGGGACATTGTAAAGTCCATGGAGAATAAGAGCACCTCCTCCCAGCTGCCCACTGCACTGAGGCTAGGAAACACTGTCACCACAGATAAATCCACGATAATCGAGGATTTCAATAAGCATTACTCTACGGCTGGCCATGCTTTCCTCCTGGCTACCCCAACCCCGGCCAACAGCTCCGCACCCCCGCAGCTACTTGCCCAAGCCTCCCCAGCTTCTCCTTCACCCAAATCCAGATAGCAGATGTTCTGAAATAGCTGCAAAACCTGGACCCGTACAAATCAGCTGGGCTAGACAATCTGGACCCTCTTTTTCTAAAATTATCTGCCGCCATTGTTGCAACCCCTATTACTAGTCTGTTCAACCTCTCTTTCGTATTGTCCGAGATTCCTAAGGATTGGAAAGCTGCCGCGGTCATCCCCCTCTTCAAAGGGTGTGACACTCTAGATCCAAACTGTTACAGACCTACCGTTGAAGTCGGAAGTTTACATACACTTTGGTTGGAGTCATTAAAACTAGTTTTTCAACCACTCCACAAATTTCTTGTTAACAAACTATAGTTTTGGCAAGTCGGTTAGGACATCTACTTTATGCATGAGACAAGTAATTTTTCCAACATTTGTTTACAGACAGATTATTTCACTTATAATTCACTGTATCACAATTCCAGTGGGTCAGAAGTTTACATACACTAAGTTGACTGTGCCTTTAAAAAGCTTGGAAAATTCCAGAAAATGATGTCATGGCTTTAGAAGCTTCTGATAGGCTAACTGACATAATTTGAGTCACTTGGAGGTGTGCCTCTTTGCTTGACATCATGGGAAAATCTCAGTGCCTCTTTGCTTGACATCATGGGAAAATCAAAAGAAATCAGACAAGACCTCAGAAAACAATTGTAGACCTCCACAAGTCTGGTTCATCCTTGGGAGCAATTTCCAAATGCCTGAAGGTACCACGTTCATCTGACCAAACAATAGTACGCAAGTATAAATACCATGGCACCACGCAGCCATCATACCGCTCAGGAAGAAGACGCGTTCTGTCTCCTAGAGATGAAAGTACTTTGGTGCAAGAAGTGCAAATAAATCCCAGAACAACAGCAAAGGACCTTGTGAAGATGCTGGAGGAAACAGGTACAAATGTATCTACACTGCTCAAAAAAATAAAGGGAACACTAAAATAACACATCCTAGATCTGAATGAATGAAATATTCTTATTAAATACTTTATTCTTTACATAGTTGAATGTGCTGACAACAAAATCACACAAAAATTATCAATGGAAATCAAATTTATCAACCCATGGAGGTCTGGATTTGGAGTCACACTCAAAATTAAAGTGGAAAACCACACTACAGGCTGATCCAACTTTGATGTAATGTCCTTAAAACAAGTCAAAATGAGGCTCAGTAGTGTGTGTGGCCTCCACGTGCCTCTATGACCTCCCTACAACGCCTGGGCATGCTCCTGATGAGGTGGCGGATGGTCTCCTGAGGGATCTCCTCCCAGACCTGGACTAAAGCATCCGCCAACTCCTGGACAGTCTGTGGTGCAACGTGGCGTTGGTGGATGGAGCGAGACATGATGTCCCAGATGTGCTCAATTGGATTATTATATGAGGTCTAGCATTGTCTTGCATTAGGAGGAACCCAGGGCCAACCGCACCAGCATATGGTCTCACAAGGGGTCTGAGGATCTCATCTCCGTACCTAATGGCAGTCAGGCTACCTCTGGCGAGCACATGGAGGGCTGTGCGGCCCCCCAAAGAAATGCTACCCCACACCATGACTGACCCACCGCCAAACCGGTCATGCTGGAGGATGTTGCAGGCAGCAGAACGTTCTCCACGGCGTCTCCAGACTCTGTCACGTCTGTCACATGTGCTCATGTGCTCAGTGTGAACCTGCTTTCATCTGTGAAGAGCACAGGGCGCCAGTGGCGAATTTGCCAATCTTGGTGTTCTCTGGCAAATGCCAAACGTCCTGCACGGTGTTGGGCTGTAAGCACAACCCCCACCTGTGGACGTCGGGCCCTCATACCACCCTCATGGAGTCTGTTTCTGACCGTTTGAGCAGACACATGCACATTTGTGGCCTGCTGGAGGTCATTTTGCAGGGCTCTGGCAGTGCTCCTCCTGCTCCTCCTTGCACAAAGGCGGAGGTAGCGGTCCTGCTGCTGGGTTGTTGCCCTCCTACGGCCTCCTCCACGTCTCCTGATGTACTGGCCTGTCTCCTGGTAGCGCCTCCATGCTCTGGACACTACGCTGACAGACACAGCAAACCTTCTTGCCACAGCTCGCATTGATGTGCCATCCTGGATGAGCTGCACTACCTGAGCCACTTGTGTGGGTTGTAGACTCCGTCTCATGCTACCACTAGAGTGAAAGCACCACCAGCATTCAAAAGTGACCAAAACATCAGCCAGGAAGCATAGGAACTGAGAAGAGGTCTGTGGTCACCACCTGCAGAACCACTCCTTTATTGGGGGTGTCTTGCTAATTGCCTATAATTTCCACCTGTTGTCTATTCCATTTGCACAACAGCATGTGAAATTTATTGTCAATCAGTGTTGCTTCCTAAGTGGACAGTTTGATTTCACAGAAGTGTGATTGACTTGGAGTTACATTGTGTTGTTTAAGTGTTCCCTTTATTTTTTTGAGCAGTGTATATCCACAGTATAACAAGTCCTATATTTACAAAACCTGAAAGGCCGCTCAGCAAGGAAGAAGCCACTGCTCCAAAACCGCCATAAAAAAGCCAGGCTACAGTTTGCAACTGCACATGGGGACAAAGATTGTACTTTTTGGAGAAATGTCCTCTGGTCTGATGAAACAAAAATAGAACTCTTTGGCCACAATGACCATCATTATGTTTGGAGGAAAAGGGGAGGCTTGGAAGCCGAAGAACACCATCCCAACCGTGAAGCACGGGGGTGACAGCATCATGTTGTGGGGGTGCTTTGCTGCAGGAGGGACTGGTGCACTTCACAAAATAGATGGCATCATGAGGTAGGAAAATTATGTGGATATACTGAAGCAACATCTCAAGACATCAGTCGGGAAGTTAAAGCTTGGTCGCAAATGGACAATGACTCCAAGCAGACTTCCAAAGTTGGGGTCAAAATGGCTTAAGGACAACAAAGTCAAGGTATTGGAGTGGCCATAACAAAGCCCTGACCTCAATCCTAGAGAAAATATGTGGGCAGAACTGAAAAAGCATGTGCGAGCAAGGAGAACTACAAACCAGATTCAGTTACACCAGCTCTGTCAGGAGGAATGGGACAAAATTCACCAAACTTGTTGTGGGAAGCTTGTGGAAGGCTACCTGAAATGTCTGACCCAAGTTAAACAATGTAAAGGCAATGCTACCAAATACTAATTGAGTGTATGTAAATTTATGTCCCACTGGGAATGTGATGAAAGAAATAAAAGCTGAAATAAATAATTCTCTCTACTATTATTCTGACATTTCATATTCTTAAAATAAAGTGGTGATCCTAACTGACCTAAGACAGGGAATTTTTACTAGGATTAAATGTCAGGAATTGTGAAAAACTGAGTTTAAATGTATTTGGTTTAACTGTATATCCATCCTGCCCTGCCTTTCTAAAGTCTTCGAAAGCCAAGTTTACAAACAGATCACGAACCATTTTGAATCCCACCATACCTTCTCCGCTGTGCAATCCGGTTTCCGAGCTGGTCACGGGTGCACCTCAGCCACGCTCAAGGTACTAAACGATATCATAACCGCCATCGATAAAAGACAGTACTGTGCAGCCGTCTTCATCGACCTGGCCAAGGCTTTCGACCCTGTCAATCACCGTATTCTTATCGGCAGACTCAACAGCCTTGGTTTCTCAAATGACTTTCTCGCCTGGTTCACCAACTATTTCTCAGATAGAGTTCAGTGTGTCAAATCGGAGGGCCTGTTGTCCAGACCTCTGGCAGTCTCTATGGGGGTGCCACAGGGTTCAATTCTCGGGCCGACTCTTTTCTCTGTATATATCAATGATGTCGCTCTCGGGTGATTCCTTGATCCACCTCTACGCAGACGACACCATTCTGTATACATCTGGCCCTTCTTTGGACACTGTGTTAACAAACCTTCAGACGAGCTTCAATGCCACACAACACGCCTTCCGTGGCCTCCAATTGCTCTTAGACGCTAGTAAAACTAAATGCATGCTCTTCAACCAATCGCTGCCCGCACCCGCCCGCCCGACTAGCATCACTCCTCTGGAAGTTTCTGACTTAGGCAGCGTGAGTGAAGGAGGCCTTGTTGCGAAATAGTTGTTGTTGGCTAGTTTTTCCTAGCCACCGTGCTTCTACACCTGCATTGCTTGCTGTTTGGGGTTTTAGGCTGGGTTTCTGTACAGCACTTCGAGATATTAGCTGATGTACGAAGGGCTATATAAAATAAACTTGATTGATTGATTGTTGTGGACAACTATAAATACCTAGGTGTCTGGTTAGACTGTAAACTCTCCTTCCAGACTCATATTAAGCATCTCCAATCCAAAATTACATCTAGAATCGGCTTCCTATTTCGCAACAAGGCCTCCTTCACTCACGCTGCCAAACATACCCTCGTAACACTGACTATCCTACCGATCCTCGACTTCGGCAATGTCATTTACAAAATAGCCTCCAACACTCTACTCAGCAAACTGGATGCAGTCTATCACAGTGCCATCCATTTTGTCACCAAAGCCCCATATACCACCCACCATTGCGACCTGTATGCTCTCGTTGGCTGGCCCTCACTACATATTCGTCGCCAGACCCACTGGCTCCAGGTCATCTATAAGTCTTTGCTAGGTAAAGCTCCGCCTTATCTCAGCCCACTGGTCACCATAACAAAACCCACCCGTAGCACGCGCTCCAGCAGGTATAGCTCACTGGTCATCCCCAAAGCCAACACCTATTTTGGCCGCCTTTCCTTCCAGTTCTCTGCTGCCAATGACTGAAACGAATTGCAAAAATCGCTGAAGTTGGAGACTTTTATCTCCCTCACTAACTTTTAAGCACCAGCTGTCTGAGCAGCTTACCGATCGCTGCAGCTGTACATAGCCCATCGGTAAATTGCCCATCCAACTACCTACACCATCCCCATATTGTTTTTATGTACTTTTTTGCTCTTTTGCACACCAGTATTTCTACTTGCACATCATCATCTGCACATCTATCACTCCAGTGTTAATTTGCTAAATTGTAATTACTTCGCTACTATGGCCTATTTATTGCCTTACCTCCTTACTCCATTTGCACACACTGTATATAGATTTTTCTGTTGTGTTATTGACTGCACTTTTGTTTATCCCATGTGTTACTCTGTGTTGTTGTTTTTTGTTGCACTGCTTTGCTTTATCTTGGCCAGGTCGCAGTTGTTAATGCTAACTTTTTCTCAACTGGCCTACCTGGTTAAATAAAGGTGAAATAAAAAATAAATAAATAAAAACAGGTGGACTCCAATCAAGTTGTAGAAACATCTCAAAGATGACCAATGGAAACAGTATGCACCTGAGCTAAATTCGAGTCATAGTAAAGGGTGTGAATACTTATGTAAATAACATATTTCCGTTTTTTATTTTGAATACATCTGCAAAAATGTCTAAAAAACGTAATATTTTTGTATAGATTGATGAGTGTTTTTTTTATTTAATCGATTTTTAGAATAAGGTAATATGCATAGTAATAAAACGGATATGTACACTTTTAATTACATTATACATTATGCATGTGCTATGTCAAGGATGACAGTGTTAACAACATAAAGTTGTGCAGTTGAATAAATAGTATATACTAGAAAAGCAGTGTTGACTCTCTCTCTCTCTCTGTGTGTGTGTGTAACCTAACATAGCAGGCATAAACGAAACGCCTGTAACTAGATCCCCCACATTCTGGTCCTAACAATATTTATTTTTAACTGTCAGGGGAGGTTATCTTCTGCACTGTTCAACCATTCCAGTAAATGTGGAGGAGTTAAGATGGAATGTCGCCTTGTTAGTGTCTGAAAGCGGAAGTCAAGTCACAGGCTCTCTTCCATTTCCTCTGAAAACCGTCTCTCTTCCATTTCCCCTGAAAACCGGAACATCCGTTTAATTACGACCCCACTGAGGCTAGTGTGTGTGTGAAAGTATGTGGAAGTATGTGTGCTTGTTTATATATGGTTGATTATCTCTCTCTCTGTGTGTGTGTGTGTGTGTGTGTGTGTGTGTGTGTGTGTGTGTGTGTGTGTGTGTGTGTGTGTGTGTGTGTGTGTGTGTGTGTGTGTGTGTGTGTGTGTGTGTGTGTGTGTGTGTGTGTGTGTGTGTGTGTGTGTGTGTGTGTGTGTGTGTGTGTGTGTGTGTGTGTGTGTGTGCGCGCGCGCGCGCAGATAGTCTCTGGGTGTTTCTCAAAATGCATTCTACCGTGCTCTGAGCATGCAAATTGGAGCACGGGAGTGTCCGAGAATGAGTCCAAATCAAGGTATGCGAAACGGAGCACGGAGGGCATTTCTCAAATGCGTACTCTGTTTGTACATATCTGAAGCATGCATTGATGCAAGCTTCAACGGAAAGTATGCAAAGAAATATGACGCAATCGTGTAAAAAATGGTGCAACATTTCTTCAAATCAATGGTGGCCATTATTTCAGCTGAAGCGACAGAAAATACACTCCGACTTTGGGATGACATGTTGCCTATTCACATCTCATATGTTGCCTGACTACAATATTTTATCTTGATACATTAATAAATACATGCTGTGTTATTTTGGACATGTTTACCTGTCTACGTACCATAGATCGCAAGCCCATAATAAGTCAATAGGGCTAACTGGCTAGCTACTAGTACTGTTAGCTAGCCAGATAGCCATGAAGAATTGTTCGCTAGCTACCCACAAAGAATTGACATCTATCTTGTATAATATTAGTTTTAGGTCTTTTTTTCCTGTTAAACTATCTGGTTAGCTACATTATTACAATTCATATATAGCTAGCTGATAGTTATTTAGTAAAATGGTTGCTTTGTGTACACACACGTGTGGCTCAGTTGGTAGAGCATGGCGCTTGCAACGCCAGGGTTGTGGGTTCATTCCCCACGGGGGGACCAGGATGAATATGTATGAACTTTCCAATTTGTAAGTCGCTCTGGATAAGAGCGTCTGCTAAATGACTTAAATGTAAATTTTGTTTAGTCTCTTGCCATTGTTGTCCTGTCTGGAAGACGGTTCAGTGAATGGGTAAATCCATAGTATGTCAATAGGGCTAGCTAGCTAGCCATGAAGAATGTACATCTATCTTGCGCAACATTAGTTTTAGGTCATTTTTGCCTGTTTAACTAGCTGGCTAGCTAGATTATTACCATTCATATCTCTAGCTGATAATTATGAGGTTAAACGTTTGCTTTGTGTACAGTGTATGTCTTGTTTCATCTATTGTTGCCATTGTCCTTTCTGGAAGACAGTTCAGTGAATGGGGATGTGAAGCATGAGGTAATACAGTAGGGTGAGTGCAAGTGCTTCTCAAATGTATTGTTTTATGGGTTCTCAACACTCTCGTCCTCAGAAGGACGTAGTCAAGAAAATCTGGTCGGAGAATGCACTCAGAGCATGAGAGTGTGGAGCACTGTAGTATGCATATTGAGAAACACCCTCTGAGGTGAGCAGGTAGACAGCTAGGGTTAGCTGTTCAACAATCTGATGGTATGGTAGTAGAAGCTGTCTCTGTTACCATTTGCCAGACGGTAACAGAATGAACTGTCTGTGGCTCGGTGACTGGAGTCCTTGACGATCTTCCCTGGCTTTCCTCAGACACCTGTAAAGCCATGAGTAGATGGCTAGAGGGTCACAGCTGCACTCTCGTTCCATATCCTCCAACTTCACTTTATGCTATTATTATAGGACTCAATGGCCAAGAGTGTCTAAGGGCAATTTCTGGTTAATAGTACATCATGTTCCTGTATGTATACTCAGTGTTCCAGGAAGTTATATCTGCTGGCTTCTATGTGTTGTCATGTTTCTAGCTGTGACAGTTCAAAGAACACTAGCTGAGTCACAGTTGCTACATGTCACAAGAACCAATTTTAATCAATCCACAAATGCATAAACGTTGAAGTTTGGAAATGTGTCATTGTAAATCTTTCCTAATCTGACCCAGAATAAAACTCAGACTCGCTCGGCAGGAATTTCCTCAAAAGCAGCATGCAAACAAGATCGTGTCATTGTTTTTGGCCTTGTTGAACGCTTTAGCTTGGCGGGGTGATGGTTCCCAGATAATGGTGCTCCCGGGGGAGGGCAGAGCGACAGCTCGAACAGGTGTCAGTGCTGCCTGTCAGCGCCCTCAGTTCAGAAGTGACAGTTTGAAAGTGTTGTGTCTGACAGTGTGTCCCTCAGCCAGGGTGTCTCCTCATTGTTCATCCAGGTCAGAGGAACCAAAAAATATTAAACAGTAGGGGAGGTAGAGAGGTAAAGAGGTAGCTTACAGTAGGTACAGGAAAAGAAATACCCAAGTTGTAGAGGATGAGGGGATGGTATGAGTCTGTCTGTGAATCACTGGTGTTGTGTGTTTACAATGTTAACAGGTGGCAGTAGTTCAGGCTCATTTCAAAGGGGGTGTGTTTCTTACTGCAGGGAATGGTACTATGTTTATTCTGCATGACTTCACTGACATTGAAGGATGCCAGGTGAGAGGCGAGGATAAATTACTGCTAAATGTTGGGGAAGCTTGACTCACATTGAGAGTCATCCCTCTGGCTGCAGTGAATTAGTGAGGAAATCTATACTCTTTCGGGCCGTTAGACTAGAGCTGGGCAATATGGACAAAAATCCATATCACGATAAATTGACAATTACCTTGATAGAGATAAATAGAATGATATGTTTATAACAATGTGCACCAGTTATTTTTTTATATTACCCTTAAAACTACTACTAGTACTTTGAATGTTGTAGCCATCAATTGTCCATTAACAATCACCCATATTAGCAAATGTATTTAATTTCAAACTTCACATTTCTCTAGTAGGGCCCTATAGGTTATTTATTGTAATAAAAGATATCAGCAAAATGTCCACGATAAGTGGTCGGTTTGGTCTGTGTCGATAATTTTCGGTTTATCATCCCAGTTCTGTGCTAGACAGACATATGAATACTGTATTGTTCTTCACAGGAAGAGCGGAATGAACACATTTGGCGCACACATGGTTCAGACATCTGCAGGCATGCACTGGGCACGTTGACTCGTATCGTTAATGTCAGGGTGTGTTTATTAGGATTTTTCCCTTCATGCATCATTACCATTAGGCTCTATGCTGGCATGGTCCAATACACACAGCCTCCTTATTAAATACTAGGATTAAAGGCCTCAGAAGTTCAATACCTGCTTCTTAAACAGTCCACAGCATCAGATACATTCCCTATGCTTTTACCTTTATACTTTTCCTCTCTCTTTAAAGGAGTGAGCCTCATATAAATCTGTCTTGTTTGCATTGCAGGAGATAGTAGCATGGTGCTAAATATTTCACATCACTGATCCCGCTGCATAGGCAATGCAGGAACTTTGATTTACTGCCTGGTGGAGTAAATTAAATCATTTCTCAAGGCCTCCCGAGTCTGGCTTGTCCAATAAAAAGATGCATTGTCCAAGCAAGTCCTCCAAAAAACAAATCCAGCTGGGGGAAGGAACTAAACAACTTTTCAGGAGAAAATAGACTATGCTACACAGGAGGCAAGGCGGCGGTGCATCCCTGGTATGAGAATATGGTCTGACTGAGGCATGAGATGAGGCATGCAAATCCCTGGACTTTTTAAATACTACCTTTTACCTTGTGATGGGTTTTCCTTTTAGTCCAGGATAACCAAGCAGAAATCCATTGATAGATGGAATATTGCCATCCAACAAATCATTCACTTAATACACCTTGGGGTTTGTGTGTGAATAGCAAGACTTCCCTCATAAGACAATGTTTTTTTAATTTGAATGTTTAATACTTTCCCTCAAGTTATTGACTTACATCTTTGCAGTAACTAGAACCTGTTGCAAACCAAGTGAATGAATCTGTTATTACTATTACAAGGAGACCAGTGTCTGTACACAGACGGCTGTAGTTCAGGTAAAATGGATACCTCCCAGTTCAGGTGTTTGTGAGTGTGACCCAACTCCCCACTGTTATGTTACAGCCCCACTATTGCATGATTGATGGCATTAAATTGCTTTTATCAGGATTTACAGGGCTCCCTTACCACAGGGTTCCACCGCCACTCTTTTAATAAATCATCGCAACACCTCCCCATTCCACTGCAAGGCTGCGTCTGGATACTGAAGATTGATGACCTGACTGGCACCGTGTGCCAAAATCAACTGCACCCGACACACTGATGGACGAACATATGTACATTTTTTCTTTGTAATGGAAAATGTCAATCTTGGTGGCTGGGGCCAGGAAACAGTTTTTCTCATTATTGGGAAATGCCACCTCATTTCCCATATACAAGCCCTTGATTAATTTCAAAAGGAGACAGACATGGGATACGTCAAGACTGTCGATTTTGTTTTTGTCTCTCTGAGCGGTGAACAATTACGGTTTGTAAAAATGGTCTAGCGGAACTTTGGCCTTTCACTCTGGAGAGGCTTGGCCCCGTGTTGGCACTGGCCAGTTAATTTAGTAAGGCTGTCGCTGCAGAGACAGAGACAGCACCGTAATGTCTGGGCCTCTATCAGGACTGAGAGAGGCGACAAGTGTTTTACATAGATAAATAATTAGAATTAGATACAACACCAGCTTGGCTGTCGAAAAGGGATAATCCAAACTAATGACTCTTAAATTGAATGTTGAGGCAGAACATACTCTCTCCAGCGGCTGGCTGAGCCACATACCTTTGGTCTTAATAGTATCAGATAGAATCTCCACACAAATTGCTCTGTGATGACAACATGATTTTTTCAATTTGAATACTGATTAATTTCCTATTGCTTTCTCTCCTCAGCGGGCGGCCGTAGTCAAGCCAGCATGTCAGATATTCTATGTTCTGTTGCTAAAATGTCTAATAAACCTCAAGGCCTGGTCTTGAGTATAATGGATCTAAAAGGTGTTGCTAATGTAAAAGCTATTGTAGCTGGAGGGTTGATGGGGATACATAACTCATCACTTAAGAGGTGGTGAATGAGTTTAAATGTACCATTGTATGTACATGTCTGAAATATCAGTGCCCATTGTTACAACCAACCATGGAGGTGTCAGTGTTATTTCTACCCTAAAAGCAATACCCGTTAGCCAAAGACCAATGGATTTCAATTATCATACCTCTTGGTTATTGGCTGAAGTTTTATCCTCTGTATTAGTTTTAACACCATTATTGCATTTACTGAACCTATGTGGGCATAAGGAAATTCTGCTACATTCAGATAGGCAACAGCACCTATAATATCATTCAGTAGAATACTGTACATAGGAGACTGACCTTGGCTTCAACCTAATAACATTAGGTTACTCACTATAATCCTGGTTGACTAAATAATCTGTTCATTTCAGGGAGGACTGTCCCAGATGATCTAACCGTCTGATGACACTAGGTTTTACATTTACGTCATTATCCAGCATGACTTACATTAGAGTGCATACATTTTCATATTTGTTTGTACTGGTCCCCCATGGGAATCAAACCCACAACCCTGGTGTTGCAAGTGCCAGGCTCTACCAACTGAGCCACACAGAAATCACGTAGACTCCACCAGGTGTGGGCATAGTATGCTCCCAGGGATAGAGTCTATGAGCAAGCAACATAATACAAAGAGAACAATTATTTTCAAAAATTCAGGCTAAGAAATCCAGGTGTTTTGTGCATACACATGAAATATGCAATGTTTGACTGGAAATGGAACCATCCGTGGATGACAGAACTGATACAGACGATGACAGCTCTGTATTTGTAGGAAAACCGTTAATAGTTACTTAGCTGCCACTTGTGGGAAAAAGTCTAGTGGTCTTTCTAATTGTTACCTCCTCATTCATCATCCAAGCATGACTCCAACATGGCAGGACATCAGACAGAGTCTAGGATGGAAATACTTCTGGCCTTGGGTGGATACATGCACTTTTATTTCATTTCTGGTTTAATAAAACCTCTGTTTGCTAATCTACCATGCCCAACTGCACAGCCAATGTACTTTTTCTATAGGTATTACACCCCAGATGAACTGTACCTCTCCGACTTCCCTGTCATTTCTCTCTCTTTCTGTCTCCCACCAGGTAACTAAACTCAGCAAAAAAAGAAACGTCCCTTTTTCAGGACCTGTCTTTCAAAGATAATTCGTAAAAATCCAAATAACTTCACAGATCTTCATTGTAAAGGGTTTAAACACTGTTTCCCATGCTTGTTCAATGAACCATAAACAATGAATGAACATGCACCTGTAGAACGGTCGTTAAGACACTAAGAGCTTACAGACGGTAGGCAATTAAGGTCACAGTTATGAAAACTTAGGACACTAAAGAGGCCTTTCTACTGACTCTGAAAAACACCAAAAGAAAGATGCCCAGGGTTCCTGCTCATCTGCGTGAACGTGCCTTGGGGATGCTGCTAGGAGGCATGAGAACTGCAGATGTTGCCAGGGCAATAAATTGCAATGTCTGTACTGTGAGACGCCTAAGACTGTGCTATAAGGAGACAGGACGGACAGCTGATCGTCCTCGCAGTGGCAGACCACGTGTAACAACACCTGCACAGGATCGGTACATCCAAACATCACACCTGCGGGACAGGTACAGGATGGCAACAACAACTGCCTGAGTTACACCAGGAACGCACAATCCCTCCATCAGTGCTCAGACTGTCCGCAATAGACTGAGAGAGGCTGGACTGAGGGCTTGTAGACCTGTTGTAAGGCAGGTCCTCACCTGACATCACAGGCAACAACGTCGCCTATGGGCACAAACCCACCGTCGCTGGACCAGACAGGACTGGCAAAAAGTGCTATTTAGCTCGATGCCGATGTTGCCTGTAATCCATGGGTTCTGGTTGGGATATGTAAGTACATTCACTGTGGGGACGTCGTCGTCGATGCACTCAATGCCATTGGATGAATCCCGGAACATATCCCAGTCTGTGCTAGCAAAACAGTCCTGTAGCATAGCATCTGCATCATCTGACCACCTCCGTATTGAGCGAGTCACTGGTACTGCCTGCTTTAGTTTTTGCTTGTAAGCAGGAATCAGTAGGATAGAATTATGGTCAGATTTGCCAAATGGAGGGCGGGGGAGAGCTTTGTATGCATCTCTGTGTGTAGAGTAAAGGTGGTCTATAGTTTTTTTCCCTCTGGTTGCACATGTGACATGCTGGTAAAAATGTGGTATTTTAAGTTTGCCTGCATTGAAGTCCCCGGCCACTAGGAGCACCGCTTCTGGATGAGCATTTTCTTGTTTGCCTATGGCCTTATAGAGTTGGTTGAGTGCCGTCTTAGTGGCAGCATTGGTCTGTGGTGGTAAATAGACGGCTACGAATAATATAGATGAGAACTCTCTTGGTAGATAGTGTGGTCTACAGCTTATCATAAGGTACTCTACCTCAGGCGAGCAATACCTCGAGACTTCTTTAATATTAGACATCGCGCACCAGCTGTTATTGACAAAAAGACACACACCCCCCACCCCTCGTCTTACCAGACGTAGCATCTCTGTTCTGCCGAGCAATGGAAAATCCCGCCAGCTCTATATTATCCACGTCGTTGTTCAGCCATGACTCAGTGAAACATAAGATATTACAGTTCTTAATGTCCCGTTGGTAGGATAATCGTAATCGTAGGTCATCAATTTTATTTTACAATGATTGCATGTTAGCAAGTAGAATTGATGGCAGTGGGAGTTTACTCGCTCGCCTACGGATTCTCAGAAGGCAGCCTGATCTGAGCTCTCTTTTCCTCCGTCTTTCCTTCACGTAAATGATGGAGATTTTGGCCTGTTCTCTGGAGAGCAGTATATTTCTCGTCCGACTCGTTAAAGGAAAAAGCTTCTTCCAGTTGGTGGTGAGCAATCGCTGTACTGATGTCAAGAAGTTATTTTCGGTCATAAGAGACGGTAGCAGCAACATTATGTACAAAATAAGTTTAAAAAAGAAGTTACAAACAATGTAAAAAATTAACAAAATAGCACAATTGGTCAGGAGCATGTAAAACATCAGCCATTCTCTTCGGCGACATTTTACTATTTTCTCAGGTTTATGAGAAAATATTTCAAGGTATAGTCTTTATGTCAGGGGAGTCTGTTAAATAGTTGAGTCAATGTGATTCTGTAGAGGGGTGTGTGTAATAGGTAAAGGCTCCCTTACTGACTGAGCCCCTTCATAATGTCCTGTGAGAGAGCGACATGGAACAATGACTCTACAAAATAGGTGAATGCTCATGTGATTCAGTGGGAACAAATCAGGGTATACATAATTTGCGGAGACTGAATCAACCTAACCAGATACATGGATAAGGTCAGTCAGTGGTTTGGCATTTTCGGTCCCTAAAGCATTATACTACTCCTAGTTTGAAAAGTGAGTAGGAGTTTGGTATAAAACAGAGTTATACATGTCCACGATTTACATCAAGAAAAATACTGCTAGGCTCACAACAATCTACATTCCTTGAAACCCACGCTAACATCTTGATTTAAGATATAAAATGCATACCTTGTCCTGATCGTCAAATGCAACAGTCCTGCTATAGTCAATAAATAAATGGACACAGTATGCAGTTTTAATTCCTCTTCTTCATTCATCATGTAAATGGTGCTTGTCTCCTTAGCAATTATCCCCCCTATTTTCATCTCACTTTAGTTTGAGTCCAGTCACATGGGAGGCCCATGCCCTCTCTGATGTTATTGGACTGGATGATGTTTGCTAAGAGATAGGTGACTAAGGAACATGTGTGACGCCCTAACCTTAGAGATCCTTTTAATTCTCTATTTGGTTAGGTCAGGGTGTGACTAGGGTGGGCAATCTATGTTTTCTATTTCTTTGTTGGCCTGGTATGGTTCCCAATCAGAGGCAGCTGTCTATTATTGTCTCTGATTGGGGATCATATTTAGGCAGCCTTTTACCACCTGTTGTTTGTGGGATCTTGATTTTGTGTAGTGCCTGTGAACACTGCATGTAGCTTCACGTTTCGTTTGTTCGGTATTGTTTTGGTACTGTGCTGTTTAGCCCTACTAAACTTTACGTTTCGTTTGTATTTGTTTTTTTTCCGGTGTTCATTGTATAAAGTAAGATGTACGCCTACCACGCTGCACCTTGGTCCACTCATTCCAACAACGAGCGTAACAACATGATGACAGAGCTGTACACCATATAGAACAGGCTGAAACAGAATGGAAGGAACATCAGAACATCAAACAGCCTGATATGAACCCAGTTGGAATCTTCAAGACGTGATGAAGTTCTAATTCCACAGCCTCCATCCCTCATCACTCATTTAGATTACAGGATGGCCCTCCTGTTTAATTTGCCCTCTGAGGTCCAGAGAGCTCCTCTGTTGACCTTTCGCCTGGTAAATTGTAACAGTTTCTTTCTCTCTCAAGTGGGGGTAAACACAGGAGAGCTAATTATAGGACCACTCTGAGAATGTCGGACACTGCAGAGCAGAAAATGTCAGAGGGCATCTCATGCACTCGTCTTTGACACAAGGCACAAGACCAGCGGCAGCCAGCTAGGGCTCCTGCAGGGAGGCAGGAAACGCATGAAACATGTTAGATCTACAGATGCGGAAAATTGGCAAGATAGTCTGGGGTGAGAGATGGGAGCAGAGATTTTGCTGGAATTTAGCGATGTGTAAAAGAAAAATCCCAGCCGGGGTCCCTGGAGTGAGTGTGCTGGAATATTCTCCACCACTTGCATTTCAGCAGAGCGATAAAAGTATGCACTCAGTGTCTGTGACTCAATTCCACTTCATAGGTTCAGGTAGTGCAACAGAATTTCCTCATCCCACAGCATGAAAGGCAGACATGCTAATGCTGGAATGGCTGTCTTTTCCCATTACATTTGGAGTAAATCACAGTACACCCTATCACTCTCTGGTATTTATTTTTCATGGTGTGAAGCAATTACTTGTCTATTTTAGATGTAATTAATAGTTTTGATCTTGGAATGCTTTTGATGTCTTTGACAGTTGTCTATATTGCATTTTAAGCCTTGAGATATTTCAAACAAAACATTCAGCTATAGTTTCCATCTGCTCAGCATTTTCAACCATATGCTAAATGACAGTGTTGCGTTTGTGAATGGAAGTCATCCAGAAAAAGTGAAAACAGACCGCCCTGACAGATGCCCCAAATACTTCAAAGGTGATAATGGGAATCAGAGGAGGATGGTGGGAGGGGCTATAGGAGGACCGGCTCATTGTAATGAATGGAATGGAATAAATGGAAAAGTCAAACGTGATTTCCATGCATTTGATCCCGTTCCATTTATTTACAATGAGCCTGTCTTCCTATTCATGGTTTGCACGTTTCGTCACAATATTGTTTTGAACGTTCGTTTTAGGACTGATGTCCAGCTGAGCATTCTACTCAATGCAGTCTTAATAGGTGTTGATAAAGATCTCGTCTGAAGTGCATTACTGTGGCTTGGAAATACGATGACATTTCAAAAGGAGACAAATAGTTAGTAGGACAAGCTTTTGTAATTGTAATGTCGCCAGATTGACTTTAGTTGCAGTATAACTTTAGCTAGCTATACTATGATAGAGGGGAGAGTACCAACATTTTTGCTAGATTAATGTTAGCATTGCTAGCTATTTCTGACAAACTGTGCTAGCTCATGGCAACATTGCCATCTTTCTAAAATAAACTTGAAGACATCATAATGATACCAATGTTCTTTTTTACTAATTATGTGTCTACTTTAGCAATGTCATCGTATTTCCAGGCCACTCTAGTGTAGTTTTGATTAAACAGTCATTAGCCCACATTCAGAAAGAGCATAGAAGCCCATTTTTGCTTGATCTGAAAATGTGGTCGGAGGCTCCATATCAAATCAAATCAAATCAAATTTTATTTGTCACATACACATGGTTAGCAGATGTTAATGCGAGTGTAGCGAAATGCTTGTGCTTCTAGTTCCGACAATGCAGTAATAACCAACGAGTAATCTAACCTAACAATTCCACAACTACTACCTTATACACACAAGTGTAAAGGGATAAAGAATATGTACATAAAGATATATGATTGAGTGATGGTACAGAACGGCATAGGCAAGATGCAGTAGATGGTATAGAGTACAGTATATACATATACATATGAGATGAGTAATGTAGGGTATGTAAACATTATATTAAGTGGCATTGTTTAAAGTGGCTAGTGATATATTTTTACATAAATTTCCATCAATTCCCATTATTAAAGTGGCTGGAGTTGAGTCAGTATGTTGGCAGCAGCCACTAAATGTTAGTGGTGGCTGTTTAACAGTCTGATGGCCTTGAGATAGAAGCTGTTTTTCAGTCTCTCGGTCCCTGCTTTGATGCACCTGTACTGACCTCGCCTTCTGGATGATAGCGGGGTGAACAGGCAGTGGCTCGGGTGGTTGTTGTCCTTGATGGTCTTAATGGCCTTCCTGTGACATCGGGTGGTGTAGGTGTCCTGGAGGGCAGGTAGTTTGCCCCCGGTGATGCGTTGTGCAGACCTCACTACCCTCTGGAGAGCCTTACGGTTGTGGGCGGAGCAGTTGCCGTACCAGGCGGTGATACAGCCCGACAGGATGCTCTCGATTGTAAATCTGTAGAAGTTTGTGAGTGCTTTTGGTGACACGCCGAATTTCTTCAGCCTCCTGAGGTTGAAGAGGCGTTTCTGCGCCTTCTTCACAACGCTGTCTGTGTGGGTGGACCAATTCAGTTTGTCCGTGATGTGTACGCCGAGGAACTTAAAACTTACTACCCTCTCCACTACTGTCCCGTCGATGTGGATAGGGGGGTGCTCCCTCTGCTGTTTCCTGAAGTCCACAATCATCTCCTTTGTTTTGTTGATGTTGAGTGTGAGGTTATTTTCCTGACACCACACTCCGAGGGCCCTCACCTCCTCCATGTAAGCCTACCACTGTAGTGTCGTCCGCAAACTTGATGATTGAGTTGGAGACGTGCATGGCCACGCAGTCGTGGGTGAACAGGGAGTACAGGAGAGGGCTCAGAACGCACCCTTGTGGGGCCCCTGTGTTGAGGATCAGCAGGGTGGAGATGTTGTTACCTACCCTCACCACCTGGGGGCGGCCCGTCAGGAAGTCCAGTACCCAGTTGCACAGGGCGGGGTCGAGACCCAGGGTTTCGAGCTTGATGACAAGTTTGGAGGGTACTATGGTGTTAAATGCTGAGCTGTAGTCGGTGAACAGCATTCTCACATAGGTATTCCTCTTGTCCAGATGGGTTAGGGCAGTGTGCAGTGTGGTTGCGATTGCGTCATCTGTGGACCTATTGGGTCGGTAAGCAAATTGGAGTGGGTCTAGGGTGTCAGGTAGGGTGGAGGTGATATGGTCCTTGACTAGTCTCTCAAAGCACTTCATGATGACGGAAGTGAGTGCTACGGGGCGGTAGTCGTTTAGCTCAGTTACCTTAGCTTTCTTGGGAACAGGAACAATGGTGGCCCTCTTGAAGCATGTGGGAACAGCAGCCTGGGATAAGGATTGATTGAATATGTCCGTAAACACACCAGCCAGCTGGTCTGTGCATGCTCTGAGGACGCGGCTGGGAATGCCGTCTGGGCCTGCAGCCTTGCGAGGGTTAACACGTTTAAATGTTTTACTCACCTCGGCTGCAGTGAAGGAGAGCCCGCAGGTTTTGGTAGCGGGCCATGTCAGTGGCACTGTACTGTCCTCAAAGCGAGCAAAAAAGTTATTTAGTCTGTCTGGGAGCAAGACATCCTGGTCCGCGACTGGGCTGGTTTTCTTTTTGTAATCCGTGATTGACTGTAGACCCTGCCACATACCTCGTGTCTGAGCTGTTGAATTGCGACTCTACTTTGTCTCTATACTGGCACTTAGCTTGTTTGATTGCCTTGCGGAGGGAATAGCTACACTGTTTGTATTCGGTCATGTTTCCGGTCACCTTGCCCTGGTTAAAAGCAGTGGTTCTCGCTGAGCTAATTGCGGAGCCTGTGGAGGCATACAGAGGCCAAATTGAACTCTGTACCGCATCGCTGTGCGCCTCCCAAATGTTGTAACAATGCGGAGGGCTCCGTATAGTTCTGCATTGACATGATTGGTTGACGGAACTGTAGGTGAGGGCGGGAGGTCCTGTATAAAAACAAACTCACTTCCTTGACAACAGCTCTACTCAACTCTGCACTGCTTCGCAAAGCACAAGAAGTATGAATGGCGATTTCTGCAGAGGCCGTATCACCATAAACGCTGCACGGCCAATGCAGACGTCGATTTGACCACGCAGCGCCATTTAACCATCAGTCGGACATCAATATGCTGCGGCATCTGTAGAACGTTGATAACAATGGCAACGACGTGTGAGTGATGGAAGTGAAACCCATGAATAGCTCCTCCCACCAGCCTCCTCTGATGGGAATTCAAAATAGATTGTTATTTTTCATGCTCTTAATGGAAATGTTAGTGTGGTATCTGTGTGCTCTAACAAAATAAATGTCACGTTACCATTCAAAGCACTGACTGGAAACACCAGTCATACATGCAGCTATTAGTGTGGAGAGGTAATTCTGTGGTCTCTTTTTCATTTACCACAATCACACCTCACTAAGAGGCAAAAAAGTTACAATCTGTAGATCATTTCACTCCCACTTCCTCCCTGTTGACACACTCACACACACACACACATTTCAGGTTGTTTATTTCTTTTTTGTATATAAGAATTCTATTTCCTTTACAAATCTAATTTTCATCAATTTAGCCCTGGGGGGAATAAAAGGAAGGCTGCTACAAAGCCCATGGTCAGGTGCTCTGTAATGAATACTTGGTTTCATTTCAGTGAGACTGAGCGAGGAGGTAGGCAGGCTTCTGGTTGTCCTGACCTGAGCCGAATAGTTTAGCTCACCCAGTGACCAAGGACTGCATCTGAGTAGTCTGTGGCAGGCCGGAGTGGAGAAGGGAAATGTATGAATCTGTGTGTTTGTTTGTTGTACCCATTTTGTTGAGACTGAACCCTCAATATGTAACGGATAATCAACGAGGGGATATGCGTTGTATATACGGAAAATAAAGGAACAACGTGCTAGCAGAGTGGAACTAGCCTTCCACAGAGTTGCATTATTTTCCAGAGAACGCATAGAGCCCCGAATTGATTATTCGTTTTATACCATGGCTATAATTGAACACATTGGCCGTTAGAAATGTTTTCATTTGCCAGGTAGAAATGTGTTCAACATCCACTGAAGAAGCTAGCAAGTTTACTATATACATTATATATGCAAAAGTATGTGGATACCCCTTCAAATTAGTGTATTCGGCTTTTTCAGCCACACCCGTTGCTAACAGTTGTATAAAATCGAGCACAAAGCCATGCAATCTCCATAGGAAAAACATTAGCAGTAGAATGGCCTTACTGAAGAGCTCAGTGACTTTCAACGTGGCACCGTCATAGGATGCCACCTTTCCAACAAGTCAGTTTGTCAAATTTCTGCCTTGCTAGAGCTTCCCCGGTCAACAGTCAGTGCTGTTATTGTGAAGTGGAAACATCTAGGAGCAACAACAGCTCAGCCGAGAAGTGGTAGGCCACACAAGCTCACAGAAAGCGAACGCCAAGTGCTGAAGCGCGTAGCGCATAAAAATAAACTGTCCTCGGTTGCAACACTCACTACCGAGTTCTAAATTGCCTCTGGAAGCAACGTCAGCACAAGAACTGTTCGTCACGAGCTTCATGAAATGGGTTTCCATGGCTGAGCAACCACACACAAGCCTAAGATCACCATGCGCAATGCCAAGTGTCGGCTGGAGTGGTGTAAAGCTCGCCGCCATTGGACTCCGGAGCAGTGGAAACGCTTTCCCTGGAGTGATGAATCGCGCTTGACCATCTATCTGGCAGTTCGATGAATGAATCTGGGTTTGGCAGATGCCAGGAGAATGCTACCTGCCCCAATGCATAGTGCCAACTGTAAAGTTTGGTGTAGGAGAAATAATGGTCTTGGGCTGTTTTTCATGTTTTTGGGCTAGGCCCCTTAGTTCCAGTGAAGGGAAATCTTAAAGTTACAGCATACAATGACATTCTAGACGATTCTGTACTTCCAACTTTGTGGCAACAGTTTGGGGAAGGCCCTTTCCTGTTTCAGCTTGACAATGCCCTGTGCACAAAGCGAGGTCCACACAGAAATTTTGTTGAGATCGGTGTGGAAGAACGACTGGCCTGCAGTAAGCCCTAATCTCAACCCCATTGACACCTTTGGAATAAATTGGAACGCCGACTGCGAGCCAAGCCTAATCGCCCAACATCAGCGCCCGACCTCTCTAATACTCATGGCTGAATGGAAACAAATCCTCGCACCAATGTTCCAATGTTCTAGTGGAAAGCCTTGCCAGAAGAGTGGAGGCTGTTATAGCAGCAAAGGGGGGACCAACTCCATATTAATACCCATGATTTTGGAATGAGATGTTCGATGAGCAGGTGTTCACATACTTTTGGTCATGTAGTGTAGATACAGTAGTTGCCTCTGTAACCAAACAAACAGACTTGCTAGTTTAGTTAGTTTAACCAAACCATCAGTCCTAGCTTGCTATTTTATGAAAATCAAATTCAACAACGCTAATGTTTTCAATTCGACTTTTGCTTTCAAAAGCAGCTAAAACATAGAACATGTAAGAATTAACTATAGCCATTGAATTCTACCGTGCTGATATACCGTGCTTACAGGGAAATAATGCACGCTCTAGAATGCTCTTCAAGCCAATCAGAAATGAGTATTCAACAATGCCATGGTATAAAATACTTTCTAAACTGGGTGATTCAAGCCCTAAATGCTGATTTGCTGACAGCAGTGGTATACAGTATCAGACCGTATACCACAGGTATGACATTTTTTTTTTTTACTGCTCTAATTACATTGGTAACTAGTTTATAAAAGCAATAAGGCACCTCAAAGGTTTGTGGTATATGGCCAATATACCATGGCTAAGAGCTGTATCCAGGCACTCCGCATTGCGTTGTGTGTAAGAACAGCCCTTAGCCGTTGTTGTCACGTTCGTTGACGGAAGAATCAGACCAAGGTGCAGCGTGGTAAGCGTACATCATTTCATTTGATGAACACGAAAAAAACAATAAACTACAACCAAACGTGAAGCTACATGCAGTGCAGAAAGCAACTACACACAAACAAGATCCCACAAACTAAAGGTGGAAAAAAGGCTACCTAAGTATGATCCCCAATCAGAGACAACGATAGACAGCTGCCTCTGATTGGGAACCATACCTGGCCAACAAAGAAATAGAGAAACTAGAATGCCCACCCAAATCACACCTTGACCTAACCAAATAGAGTAATAAAAAGGCTCTCTAAGGTCAGGGCGTGACAGTTGTATATTGGCCATATACCACACCCAGTCGGGCCTTATTGCTTAATTAATCACAGACAATGCTTTCCATAAGCATCGGGATAGATAATTCAGTTTGTTTACAGGAGGAATCAGCTGAATATGAAACATAAAATTCTAGTATTATAGCTTCATGGTATTGTATTGAGACTCAGGTTAAAGAAAACCCAGAGGCCAGATTCAACCTTATTTTCAAGTTTCCAGGATTACATTTGTATTTTTTATTTTTTTACAATTTAGTACTGTAGTATAAATCTTATAGTTAAAGGCTGATTTTCACTGAAAATTGTGAGCCCCAGCAGGTAGATTTGATTCAGTGTCCCAGGGAACTGCTAGCCAGTAGAGGGCTTTATTATGCGATTAAGGGACCTGGTGATGGAAAATGGTAACTTTAAGTAATTCTCTCCTATGAATCACCATTTTGGCATGTCAGACCTTGGCTACACCCAGTTTACTCATATCAAGCCACAACAGAATATAAGGTGCATCGGAGGCAGCCATCCACATACCGTATCACCAGGAAGAATAGCTGACAAAACACTGCACCTGGACAGAAATATCAGAGGAATAGACTTAAGACACAGCATAGGCCAGGCTCTGACAGGCTATCGCCACATCAGCACTCTCTCACTCGCTCTCTGTCATAATACGCTCCTGGTAAAGTCATTACGTGTAGGATCTCTCACAGATATGTACTCTCAAATCCACAAAGTGATGATGTTGACCACCCACTGGCGAGGAAAAAGCGCTTTGAGGTAATAGAAATTTCAGCCTCAGTCACAATCAACCTGAGGCAAATCTGTCTAGGCTTCGGTGGATGGTGGCGTTTCTTTTGGCTACGGGCGGAGCCGGTCTGCTGCAGCCTGTGAGCCTCCCACAGGGCTATACCAGAAAGTGGAATTAGGCTGGTGGCCTCCCCATCCCTGATGTCCATTACAGAACAGCAAACCTTGCAGTCCCCAATCTGACAAATGTAAAGAGACGGGCCATGATGAGCAATATTGTGGGACTCCAATAAGAAGAAACCGAGGTCTAATGGCTTTTTATAACACAATTACAGAAGAGGAGCCATATCCTATCTCCCCCTGCTACAGAATCAGCTTCAAACTTACCATAACTAATATCTGGGGAGGTGGAAGAAGTATTTTGTGCCCTACTTGCAATTATAACTCAATTTGGGCTGTGTGGATTACCATGGTCTTCTCCCCGTTTTCACAGCAATTTGGTGAGCCCCTCTCATAGTCTCCAGTGAGGGACAGAAAACAATCAATTTGACTCCATGACCATGAAATCTGTTTACGTTTCACAAAACAGTTTTAAGAAAATTGAATTATTATAATCTCAGCCGTTTTTCAGATATTATTTATGCAGTTTGCAGTGGTGGTGCACAAGCAGAGCACCATTTCAATCAGGATGAATATTGACAGTTTCAGAAATTATAATCAGCATGCAAGGAAAGATGGACAGTTTGGAAGGTTGAGGCTAGACAAACAGCCAGCCAGCCTATTGACAAATTGGTAGAAAAATTGATAGACAGGTAGATGGATTGATCACCAGCATTCTCTCCTTTCCCTAGTGTAGCTGTACTAGATGGCCAGAGTCATGACTGTGCTCTGTGTCTGACACCAGTGCTGCGGGAACACACAAACTCTCAGACTGTACTCAAAAACTATGCCACTCACCCCTATCTCCATGGCCTTTCCTCTCTCACCTCCTGGACGGTCTATGGATTTGTGTGTGTAAAACAGAGAGAAAAAGAGGAGAGCTTTATATGAAGAGAAAAAGAGAGCGAATGAGAAAAAGACAGCGGAACTGAGGAATACAGAAAGAAGAGACAGAGTCACAGAGAGACAGCGAGAGAAAGACAACACTTACTGTTATTTTCCAATATGCCAGTTAAGTGTTTACTTGACTCTGTGGCTGAGTCACAGTGACACAGGCACAGGCATATAACAACAGCAGTGGAGGCTGCTGAGGGGAGGATGGCTAATAATAAATGGCTGAAATGGAGTCAATGGAATGGTATCAAACACATGGTTTCCAGCCATTATTATGAGCCTGCCTCCCCTCAGCAGCCTCTACTGAACAGCTATGATGATACAATACTTTCTGGAGAAATGCTTCATGACTCAGCTATCCTCAACGGGAGCTTGTACCATCACAGAGAGAAAAGCTTTTGTTTCACACAAGTCTCCAGTCACACAACTTGATAAAACCCCATCTGTGACAGTAATGGGGGCACTGGAGAGGGTTTCTCAGGGCCCATAAAGTGTGCCGAACACCTATGTGCCGACACACATCTAGGGCTCAGACTGCCCGTTATGAGGCGGGTGGGGGGGGGGGGGGGGGGGGGTGTCAGCTGCTGTCTGCTTGTACTCTCATTTGATGTGCAGAGATTTGGGACTTCATTTTTGATGTCTGGGTGCTCCGCTGTGGCATGCGCTGAGCAGATATGTCACAGAGGGCTTTGCTGCCACGCCGCCCTGAGATGGGCTGTCTTGATGTCTACAGTTATTGGCTTTTTCCTCCCCTCCTGACAACTCCTCGGCTCCAAGCCTGGTGGTATTTGAAGCACCCTGACCTCACATACAGCCAGGCTGGAGATAACAGCTGTACATCAACTTTGGGGAGACCAGTGAAGGGTAGCTACACCTCTAAAGATAGCAGACACCTGACAGGAAATGTCACGCTACTTTACTCAACAAAGTAACAAACAAATTGTATACATGGTGTTCGACTGGCAAATCGTGCTAAAACAAGAACATCTGCACACCTTATACTATTTCAATATCAAGGCAGTAGAATGTGAATGTATATCACCTGAGTGTGCGTGACGCCAGTAATCCTGCACTAACACCTGAATTAGAAGTAAGCAGTCACATTTGTATTCATTGTGTATCAGCTTTGCAGGGCAGACAAGTTCAGAGATATTGAATAAGAGTGTGGAGTTGTAAATGCACCTGTGGAGTTGTAAATGCGCCTCTAATGCTGTTCTTGTATGTCGTGACGCACACTAAACCACCTCGACTGGAACTCTAATACATGGGAAATGGGAATCTAATAAACACTGTTGGAAAGCAGGCTGCATGATAGTTGAAACTGCTAAATGTGTCCCCTAAACACAGACATTACCCCTGCTCTTCCTCTGAAAATAAATAAAGGCTTGCTCTCCGTTGGGATCAATGTGGATCAATGGCAGACTCATTCTGTGTCCTCATTCCTATTCCCCCAGGCAGTACGGGTCGAATGACTTGGGAGTATGCATCAGCCTTCCTCCTACACCTCCTCTTCTCTCTCCTCTCGCTCTGCAACTCTCCGGCGTTACTTCTGAACAGAGCAGGCAAAGCGAGGAGATGCTTTAAAAAAGACAAGGAAATGTTCTTCCCCTCCCTACTGGGGGTGATAGAAATCAACAAATCTATTCATTAATATTCAGAATGGCCTCCACTCGGTGTAAAATAGCCTTGACTGCGTCCCATTTGAGAGAGAGGCCGTCTTTAGAGGCAGGTCCCTCAGATGCTGTATTGAATGAGTTCTGGGGGAGCACTGTCATTATCATACATCATTGTGAGAAGTGAGAGGGCAAGCAAGATATCCCCTCGGCGAAACTGAAACAAAAACTCTTGCCTGCCATTAGGCTCCTATTTAAATCACTGGTTGTTTGTGCTGGGCAGAGCACATGGTGTCTAGAGCACATGGTGTCCAGAGCACATGGTGTCTAGTGTGACACCTCATTTATGAAAATCCATCACACACACATAGATAGAGATATTAGCTGCTTAGCATACCTGATACCCACTCACCCTAAGAAAGTAGTTGCAAAGGTAAGCTCATGTTCATGAACAACATTGACCCATGTACAGCGTAGCATTTATAAACCTTCTATTAATCCAGTAAAAGGCCTTGCGACTTTGACCATACCCGAGGTGTCTGATGCTCAGAGGTATTATTGTAGAACGGTAAGGAAGTAAACATGATTATTGGTTGGGAGAGGGAGACGGGGGATGTACAGGGAGCGCCATGCAGAGGCTGGTGCCCTCTCAGAACCATCTGAACAGTAGCGCGTACATTGGGTTGGCTCTCTGGAGGGACATGAAAGATGCTTCAGACCTGGAATAGAAATCAAAGACGCCTGTCTGTAGCATCACCACGCCTACCCCCATGGCTACACAGTACGAACACCTACTTACTAAATCCATCAGTGGATGCAGAAACCCACCTCTTGTTTATAGCCAGGCAGGGTCACAGTGAGTGGCATGTCTCCAGCATTTAGACAGACAGCCTGGAGGAGACATACAAGCAGATGTAGAGATTCAGGAGGGTGTCCTGAGGTGGTCTTTGATGGGAAAAGTTAATCAGGTTAATCAGACAAAATAACATGGTAGTTAGTTATTCCCTCTGACCACATTGTCTACCACCATCATCTATGAAACAGAGAGAATTACAACAATAGGCGGTATAGATTTTAGCATATTTTATAAGAGTTGTTTTTTGGCAATTTAAATCTTATAGGAGAATGAAGCAACCAAAAATAAAACAATTCCAAAATGAAAGTCCAATAAGCCCCAGAAATGAATAATGGAAAGCAACAGATACAATGTAAGAGATATAAACTTTATAGATCTCATGGAGGACAGACACAACGCACTGAGTTAATTTCTGTATAAGACACACTGCCACAGAAAAGATCTGAAACCAAACTGGAGTACACATTACAGGAGTTTGTGACCTCACTTCCCGGTCTGCTCTGTCAGAGGAAGGAAGTGACAACGACAATCAGTCTGGAGTTGAAGCGTGTGAAAAGTTGCAATATTCCTCTTTTGACAACAATGACGACAACATCGACACAGTCCAACTCACTGACATGGAGAGAGCTGAACCAACCAGAGTTCTGAATCATCTTCAATAGCCAAGACCATCACCTCTGGAGAACGGTCCTGGTGTTGCATATTTCATAATAAATTACTCTGTAGAGATTTCACGTATCGTTCGGACAATCTGACGGACTGAACAGGCTGGTTACAAAAAGGCAGTTCTTTTCACTTGCATCTGGGAGGGAGATTTGTCCCAAACCCACACCACTCAAGTCTCGTGTGTGTGTGTGTGTGTGTGTGTGTGTGTGTGTGTGTGTGTGTGTGTGTGTGTGTGTGTGTGTGTGTGTGTGTGTGTGTGTGTGTGTGTGTGTGTGTGTGTGTGTGTGTGTGTGTGTGTGTGTGTGTGTGTGTGTGGGTGGGTGGGTGGGTGGGGGGGGGGGGTTGGGTTCACAGCCTCTCAATGTCCCTGTACTTCTTCCTCAGGATGGAGACCTGGTCCTTGAACAGCACAGGGTCCAGTCTCATCTGGGAGTGCAGCAGAGGCATGAACCCAAACCAGCCGCTGAATGAGTTCATACAGGTCTGTCTCTGGGAAAAGTGGTCCGGGTCGGCCCACCGGGACGTCTTAGAACCCTGTGTACAGACAGAGGAAATATGTCAGTTCAGCACGCCAACCACAAGACTCACTGACTGCTTCAGTGTAAAAGCAGAAACATATATTGGGAGGAGGATGGTACATTAGAGCTGTGTTGCCTGAAGCAAACAATTTCCCCTCCAAAGATGGCCTGGAAATAATAGGTTGCTGCATGGAATTTATCCCAGGGCATTAAGAAAACAGCTCATATCTACTCTATACATACACACAAAACAAACTACATCTAAGAAAGGTTGTATTTTTCTGCCTTTTAACTCCCATTCAACTGATAAAGTGTTGGCCAAAATCTCCATAATCTCCAACAAACTTCCCATGTTCCCAACAAACTTTCCTGTGTGATCTTGTGCAGGGCAACAAATCTTACAGCCCTGACTGCAGTGGAAAAATTGTCCTGGAAAGGGAAAGGGCCTGAAGATACTAGGTATGGAAAGAGATGGGAGTAAATCCAGCACTGGTACGCTGCTGCCTACACAATTAAGACGATCATATGGTCAATAATGCCGAGTCATCGTGCTGCCTGAAGCTGGGCCATTAATCAGACCTGCCGTGGGCCGGCCCCGGCCCAGCCCACACACACACCGAAACGGGGAATCACAGAGGGAGACTGTCAGCATGCTGCAACCTCCTCCCTCCTCCTCTCTCTGGATGCTCCTGAGTGAACAGATCTGCAATCCTGCAGTCCCTCCCTTCTCATGGCTGCAATTATAGGCCCATTTCAGACAACTTGAGATTGTGCCCTGTCCCAAGCACTGGATACCGGATATGAGCTTGTGGCTTCCATTGAAAGTGGCTGTTGGTGAATGATATATGCTGGGCAAACATGGTTTGACGGACGGTTTGACGGACGGCACCACACACACATACAGTTACCAAAGAAACATACTGTACCTGCTGCATCATGGTTTCCTTGTACTGCTTCTTCTGGGTGACTTTAATAGGTGGGAGCTTAGTGACAGCAGAAACCAGGAAGTTCATGAGGATGTCCTCACAGTTGGCCATCTGGTCCACCATGGTGAGAAGGCTGGTTGGCAAGTAGTGAGTGTACAGGTAGTGATAATACCTAGGAACACAGAGAGGAAGCGAGATGGATCCATGAATTTAAAAAAAAATGTAATGACAGGCTTTATGGAAACAGAAAATGTGTCGTAAACTTTCCAAAGGTCGACAAAACGAAATACGTTAGACAAGGTGGGATCTTTTTGTGTTGGTAAAATAAACGATGCAAGAAATGTCAGTGGAACCGCTTTTATGCGCAAATATCTATATAATAATCGCCATATTGAAGTAAACTTGGAGTCATGCGATAACATGTTGTGTGGTCCTCCCACTACGACTCAGATTAAAGATTACAGATTAAATAAGTTATGATGAACTTCACAAGGTTATGAGCTTGATGCTCCTTTCAATAAATATAGATGGTTTTATTCTGGTGACATGATCATCGATGCTTGACTGCCGTTTGACCAATAAAAATAATCTAGCTCTTTTGTCCATAATAACCTCTTCATGTAGGCTATACCCGCATTGTATCTGCCAGCTGTTGTCTCGAGAGCATGTGTCAATACCAGAGTGGGCATACTCGCTATATAACGCAAATCATTTTGTGAGAATACCATCAGTAGAGTTGAAAATGGAAACCCATTAACTTTTTTTATTGAATTTTAAAAACATACAATCTACCTGCCGTGAAGCCGCTCAACATTACATTACATTCAGTTATCCAGCAGACACTCCCTGTCACGGATCTCTCCGGAACTTTCATCACGCACACCTGTCCCCTATTCCCACTGATTAGTATTTGTATATATGCGCCCTTTGGTTTCCATTGGGCTGTCCATTATTGTTCCAATGTCTGTTGGTGCGTGTGAGTACCTGTGCTGTGCTTTTGGGCTTTTGTGCCCTTGTGGATTGCGCAGATGATTAGGGGTCTCGTCCCGTGTGTTAATCATTGTGCGCGTGTGTATTTATTACACAGCACGCCATAACTTGGGGCGTAATAAAAAAAAATATTACGCATTCCTGCGCCTGTCTCCCGAATCATTGTTACCAGTGTGACACTCCCATCCAGAGTAACCCACAAGAGCAACCAGGGTCAAATGCCCCGCCCAAGGGCAACCAGGGTCAAATGCCCCGCCCAAGGGCAACAAGGACAGATCCTCCACCCATTCGAAACTGGGACCGGAACCAGCAACCTCTCGGCCACCGGCCCAAGCTCCCAACCGCCAGGTCACCAACTATCCAAGATCCCCCCCCACAGTTCCCCTCGAGAGCTGGCCCTCAACCATCCAAGACCCCCCCCATCCCACCCCCCCCCCCTAAGCCACGGTCCCCCTTCAACCCAACCACAACCACCACCCACCTAATGCGCCAACAACCAACAAAAAGAACAAAATAGAAAAAAGAGAAAAACAAAAGAAAACAGAAAACAACAATGCAAAAAAAAAAAATGAAGAACAACAATAATCTAATCAGCAAGGCCAACTGAATACGATTGAGTGCATGTGTGGCACTATTTACATGTGTGTATGTGTCCGTGTGTATGGATGCGTACAAGCGATTGCGTGGCATCAGCTTCAGGCAAACAGGCATTGGATGTAACATCGTTCATTTTTAGTGTCAATTAACCTTCTTTTTTGTTTTGTTTATTTTGACTTTTATCTTTGACCGTTATTCTATCTCTCCGCCCAGAAAGTTCACTCCCACTTGTCTCCAGTTGTAACGGTCGTCTGTTGAAGAAGGTGTGGACCAAAGTGCAGCGTGGAAAGTGTTCATGCTTTTTGAATTAAAACTGAACACTGAGACTAAATAACCAAAAATAGAACAACACGAAAACAGTTCTGTCTGGTGCAGACACAAAACAGAAAACAACTACCCACAAATACAGGTGGGAAAAGGCAACCTAAGTATGGTTCTCAATCAGAGACAACGATAGACAGCTGCCTCTGATTGAGAACCACACCCGGCCAAACACACAGAAATACAAATCATAGAAAACGGAACATAGAATGCCCACCCAAATCACACCCTGACCAAACCAAAATAGAGACATAAAAAGCTCTCTACGGTCAGCGCGTGACACCAGTTCCACATCTTAACCCTCATCTTCCCTCAGCCCATCCCACCTATCTCTGCTGGCCACCCCCTTCGGATTTCTACCAGCCATATATCTTTCAACTATGCTGTGATGTTTGATAAACAACTAGAATCTATCTAATCGAATATAAAAACCACAGATTGCGAGTTGAAGATAAATACTTTTACTAAGATTATTAGTATATTAGTAATTGACTGACCAGGTCTCTCCAAATCTCCCAACAATGCTATTTCTATTGTCAATTTTATATTAATGTTCTGCTTTTTCAGCCATTCCTGAAACTGAGACCAGAAACAGGCTTCCTGAGGGCAATACCAGAACAAATGGTCTATTGATTCTGTATCCTCGCAACAAAATCTGCAGAGCTGCGATGGTTGTATGCCCCAAATATTCAACACTTTGTTGGCGGCAAGAATTCTGTACAATAATTTTTGCTGAAAAGCAAGAAGTCTTGAATCTTGTGTCATTTTATACTGTATATCAACTCATACACCCTTTTTACTTGTATTTCTTATTTGGTATTTGGGAATTTAAATCTCGCACAGTCTTTTATCCACAACAAATCAATTTGATGGAAACATCTTTGGTGGGAAAATGCGCATATTGTTTTTATGCGGATTTTAGAATATTCGCATGAAAATCTGTCATCAATTGGATGGAAAACTAGCTATAGACATACTGCATAGTATAATATTAATGCACAATATTGCAAATGGAAACAGCAGTGCCTAAAAGGAAATCAAATGTCCTTAATTCTATTTTCAGCGCCATTTCCTAAATGTTCACCATTTCTCTGGATAGTGCCGTTGTCGTTTTCTATTCACTGAGTCACAGAATATGGGTGGTAATCTGTCTGGTGGATCCATCTGGCAGAATGAGGGGAGTTAACCCCCCCAGCCAGCCCTCATAAGAACCACCCTCCCCAGTGACCTCATCCACCTGCCTGACAACACCCAATTTCTCAGAGTAAGTTACTTCTCCCCTCTCTTTCTTGCAACCCTGATTGTGTCATGTCTCATTTCCCATATGTTTATTAAGTTGGGGGCCCTGGCTGTATGGCTGACATAGGATCACTTCTTGTCTGTGGTGACACATGGGCTTCAGTTAAGTTAGGGGGTCACTCTGTTTAGATCCAGAGGCTTCAGACTCATACCTCATCTCCCCCAAGAAGACGACTTCCTGTTTTATTTTTCCCCCCTCTCCTACTCCTCCTCCGGAGCCCCACTGGGCTCTTGGCCTCTGCGGCATCAGTGCCTTGCCCAACTGCCGAGCCGAGCGGTACATCACTGTCAGCCTAGTGAAGGTGAGGTGTCACAGCCAAGGTCTGCCGTCAGCACCGTTTGTCTGTCTCATCCATGCAGGAAAGATGAGAACAAGGCCCTTTGAGACTAACTGTGAGCCCAGGCCGGGCCTCTCCCTCTCTGCGAAGCTATTGATCTATGTGATGTTGTTATCAATGATCTTGTCAACGTTGTCCTTTTTCTGATCTGACTATTATATTCAGCTTTGTTCATGTTGACACTTTTGGATAGGAAAAGTAGCAATCTAATTAATGACACTGATTTGTTAATTGGGCTGATCTGATAGAATTATTCTACACTTTCTACTGGTGAATATCTGGTAGAAACACTTGTCACTTGATTATTAGCACAATGCCTCAGTAGACAGCCCGTTGAGAGCCTTGAGTCCTGAATAATAGAGGCATTTTGAAACCACACAATAGAACAATGAAAAATTACTAGGAGAGCTGTTTATCTGCAACTGCCCGGAAAGACATGACTTCAAATCTCTCATGAGAGGAAAAGACTTCCCAATTCAATTTGCTGCATGGCTTAATACTTTGTATTCATTTTGATGATGCATTGCATTTCACAATCAAATCTTTCACGGAAAAAGGAAGGAAAAAACATAATACTTTATTTCCTTTTCTATTAAAGCTTATATACAACAAATGTCAGCGGTGTGAGGAAGTCAGATGAGTTTTCTAAATGGCACTTACTGTACTGAAGGAAGTAGACTACTCCTGAATAAAACCTAATATGTGAACCAGTATTGCAGTCTGTCTGTGGCAACTTGTCTGCTGGTACAGAACAATACAAACCTGATCACACCCATCCGTGATAAGAGTAAGTGACAAGTGCAGGAGAAAGAACTCACAGAGTTGCTGCTATACCGTGGGAGGATGTTAACAGGCCCCAATATGTCTTAGGGCTTTTTATAGTCACCTCGCATGTGCTCAAAGTAAATTATGTCTTACCGCTTGGACAGTTTTTCTCCCTGCCATCTGCATCCCCTCCCTGAGCTAATATCATGGCCCCTACACCCCTCATAGAGAGCAGGCAGGGGAAGTGACTGTACCTGTGATAGAATGCAGCCCCTGTGAGCACCATGGAGTACTCATTAGTCCACTTGGAGGTGTAGCCCCATCTTGATTTGCTGCCATCCCAGTAATGGCTGCGTGCTGGGTACCCCACAATTCTGTCTGGGAAACTGTGCCAGACAATGAAGGCAAAGTCAACCTGCGGTTCAGAGGAAAGGAAAACATCTTAGAAAATCCCTTAAAGACAGATTTACTTATGCATTAGATGAGCAATATCAACTGCAGTACAATGTAGCAAAAGAGTAGATTGAATTCCAAAATTGTTCTTCTCAGGTACCCAGCAGTCACTCAGGTCAAGAGAATGTGAAGAACACCACATAGTATAATGCACACGCTGACTCTACCTTGCTGTTGGCACAGTGAGACATTCATTTCCAAAATGCTACAGAGAGCAGAGCCTAAAAAATGGATAGTCCCTTAAAACAACCAAACATCTCTCAGCTTCTGTCATGATGTGTGCGCATAATTATGAAGGAATGAGACTACAAATCTGAGGAAAAGGTTGGAAACATCTCTCTTAATGTAGCCTTTGATTAATCGCTGTGTTAGCCATTACCTCAGCACAGGATTTATGATATGATGCAAATAATTTGCCTTCAGGAATTACGCTCCTATAATGCCCTGATTGTGCCTCGCATCATTTGTGACAGACTGTGATTTGGCCCATTCATAATGTGTCTTAGTTAATTATGGATTGGAAATAGGGAGGAAGAAAAATGACAGGCGCAGAGGGAGAATGCTACCGTATGCATGCAGAAAGCCTTTCCAAGGGCAACATACATTGATCCCATGTAATAATACATAAGATGGTTTCTGAATATGGGTTCTGAGAAGTCTACAAACAGATCCATCACAAATCTCTACTGGCATATCATTTACCTGTGCCATTTGATGTGATATGTTATTAAATGAGATAAAAGTATAGGCGTATAGGAAAGACAGACTCAGCATTTGGTTTCTAGCGTATACAGTAGTATGACTTCTCTGATATGAACTGAAAGTAAAGTCAATTTCAGACATTGATAGATCTTGTTAAATGACCAAGATCGTGTCCTTGTGCATGTTCCATGCAGTCATATCTACCCTTGATATGATATTCCACTGGATCCCTGGAGAACATTTGACAAGCTGACTGTTTTACGGTTATCTGTGCCCTGCTTTCTCATGGGCAGCCAGACAGTGTCCTGATAGGAACATTCATATTCCACACCGCATTCTCTCTTAAAGCTTAATCATGTGATTAATGAGTTGAAACAATGCAATTATGAATTATGTCCAGTCACTGTTCCATGTAGTTATTGTAATATGAAAAGTCCCATTAAAAGTGCTATACTTGCTCACATTTCAGTTCGTTTCAATTAAAATGCTTTCAATGTTTAAAGGGCAATTATTGAGACAGATTATTAAGCAGATGAGGGATTTGCTGTGACTGGTTTTGGAATTTCCGACAGAGGCTCTCCTTTTTCCCCCCTGAAATATCCTCATAAAACTTTTGTAACATTAGTTCTTTAATCTTGTACCACTATAAAATGTAAGTGGATCCTCTTGCAATGCAGAGGTGAAATTGATTTGCTGCAATTAATAAAATATAAAATAGATGAATAATACATTGCATGTCTCTTACACACAGAGACTCAGAATACACTAAGGATTGGGCCTTTACTCACATTTGGATAGCTGTGGTCTGAAAGGTGAATATTGGCTATAAACCTTTTACATTTCACCTGCATGAAACATCTTAATTAAAGTCTTGTTGTAGCTCTAACTTAATGCTAGCTTTTCCTACTAGCAATGACTTTGCTGATAACTACTTTATTGAGAGAAAATGTACTTGCTACGACTGTGATTTGTGGTTGTCTCACCCAGTTATCGTAAGATGAATGCACACATTTGAAGTCGCTCTGCTAAGAGCTAAATGACTCAAATGTAAATGTCAAAATGTTAATGGTGGTAATGGATGGGGTGAATTAGACCAAAGAGAGAAACATAGCCTACTGTGTCTGTCTGTCTGTCTGTCCACCATGTGTCAAAAAGGAATGAGGCAAATACATGTGGAACAATCATTACACTGACATGTTGGTCAGTTTTGAAGTTTCTCAAAGCAGAATCTTTTCCTACTTTGATTTACAGCAGAAATGTTATTGATTCACACCGAAGTAATACAACATGTGCTTAGAATAGAGAGCAGCAGATGCAGAAAACAACTATAGTGACTCAACCACCAAGACTCTAATTTGATGCCGAAAACAATGGATTTCCTAATGAGCATAATTTAACAAGTTTAATATTTGGAACAAGATAAACCACTCCAAATACAACTTGTACATTGTGTCAGACACAAACAACGTCAACATTTCCAAGGGCTCAGCCAAAATAATTCTCCACACGTTTTAAACTTTTGATTAAAAAAGAGGGAACATAATCTTCACACAGAGGCAACTGCTGCTTTGGTTCATTTAGTGATATTTTTTATTTATTTTACAACTGCCAGCAAAATGAGCCACTTCCTTTTCCAAGACATGAAGCTTAATCAAACTGTGACTTCATGGTTTGACAGTCTAATGATCTTTGCAGAGACTAGCATGCCGGAGAGGTAATAGGTTTCACAAACCTTCTGATTGCTTGAAACAACTTGGGCATTCATTAGTTTCTCATTCCAGGACAGATGGTGAATACATGTTTTTTGAATTGGCACCATGGTCACCGAATTTGCATTTCACAGCATGGGAAGATCCTTTCGCTAACTACATCCAGATAACGAAAACATCGGGAGGAAAAGGCCCTCATTTGAGATATTTGGCAGAGTTTCCAGTCAGTGACGCAATAACAAGACTTAACAGGAATCTTAAATACTTTTTTTCCCTTTAGAGGGGCAATCAATCCGTACCGACTATGAGAAGTGAATTAGTTATTACGCTATGCTTGACAAATTAACTCCAATGGGGTCCCCCCCCCCAAGTGTCTCTTATGGACAAGGGGTGTTGAAATGACCTCATCAATATGATCCTGTAATGTAACATACACAGGGGAAGAGACACTTGGAGACAGGTACCAGACCATTTCACTGATACTGTTTAATGGAGAAACACAGGGGTGGAATTTATCAGATGAGGCAAGACATCCCTGTGGTTCAACAGGCTGAGAGATGTACTAGTTAGAGAGGATAGATTTCTCTCTACTGTGAATGATTAGTGTGAAGTGTGGGCATCCACCTGGACCACACACTTGATCTAGTAATATAACCTGTCACCTTGCTTCACCTCCCTCTGTCTTGACTGATTTCTTCTACAGTAGCTCACGATACCAGTGACTTTCTCTGTAGAGTGCGGACTGGGCCTCAGTGCCCGTTTAAACGTTAGACCAGAGCAGTTATTTTGAAATACCCAACTTTGAGTTGCTCCATTAGGCCATTCTCTAACGGAGTAACATTAATGGGAACGAGCAATTAAAAAGAGCTTTAGCGCTTTGCTGATTCTGCAATGTGCAAATATTATACAGAGACTAATTGAATAGCAGAAATTAGAATTAACAGGACCAAAATGCAGGCACAGAAACAGAGCATAGCATTACAACAAGGGCAGCAACACGGCACTCTGCATAACAACAGACTACAAACAAAACATGGAGTTGCTTTGAAGATGAAGGAAGTCAGTTGGTGTACATCTCCACACCCCTGGGAGAGGGAATACTTTCAAGAAACTGTCTGGAAGTTCTGTCACTTCTTCAGTTGCGGCTAAATCTCACCAGTTGGTGCCGTTGTGGATGTCAATGTCAGATAAAAGAGAAAGGAAATGCTGTAGCTGATCATACAATGTTAATTGTTGGCTTATTTTCACACACAGACTTGGGACTCTGTTCAACCTGGCCAGCTCTCCGTTTAAACCTGCCTGGTTCTTTTTCCCATGATCAAATTAAATCAGAGAATGGTTTTGGGTACTATAAAATTCTGCTTCTAATACCAGGTAGACTCCCCTCACAGGTATTTTCAAGTTCTCACAATAAAGTGTGGAGGGGCAATACACTACATAAACATTGCTAGATGAGGGTTGATTGATTCTGGTCTTTGAACATTAAAGCCCCAGGTAGAATAGGGAGACAGAGAGGGAATATTAAGTAATCCTCCTACCTCATTAGTCGACAAGACGGAGTCCTCGTCCAGACTGAGGACAGCATCTGTGAGGATGACTTCATGGGGGAAAAAGCGACTGCTCATTGTCTGTTAGGGAGGGAGGAGAGAGAGAGAGAGAGAGAGAGAGAGAGAGAGAGAGAGAGAGAGAGAGAGAGAGAGAGAGAGAGAGAGAAGAAAGAAGATGTGGTCAATGGCTGCCATTGCTCAATCAACAATCCATCGGCTCTGTTGTCAGCACCTCTGACTGTGTGTGGGGACCTATTCAATCACAAGTTGAAGTATTTCAGGTACCTTTAAATGGGCTCGTCCAGAAATGGCAAGAGAGGAGTCACCATTTCATGTTGGATGAAAAGATGGACAAATTATTTAATCACTTCATCCTGACGCACCCAGAGAGTTACCTTAATCTTCTTTGTTTGAAATGTAATTGCATTGCTTTAGCCCTCACGAACAATCCATAGAAGGCCAAGCTTTGTTATTTTAGGCCTGAAATTCCACTCTTCTGTAGGCTACTTCTGGGAAGCTCCTATTATTGAAGGACTTTTCATTTTAAGAAGAAAATATTGCTCTGATTATTGGATGAAAAATCTTCTTCTGTGGAGTATGTGGGTGAAGGCCAATTAGAGATAAAAATTTAAAAAAACACCACAATGGCCTGGCAGTATCTTCTGCCCAAAGCCTCACTTCACAATAAGACTTGTCCTTACTAATACAGTGCAATTATAGTGTAGGCACACAAAGAAAACATTTCTTTGCAACTATGACATTATTTATAAAACACCTCAAATCTGTATCTCCAATGTTATTGTCTGTGGGCATTTAACTTCTAAGACATTTTCGAGGCGTTTCTATTTGAAACGACTGATGGGCTGTTTCTCTCTCAGCAGCCAGTGTTATTGGTAGTTTGCCTGCTGCACAGTATGTCCTGTAATATTAGGGAGCACACACATGGCAGTGACCTGTCAGCAGTGGCCTCCTGAGAGGGATGTCTGGGTAATCCCCTTCACTGTCACTCTCTCTGGGAGGCTGCCGGCCAGAGTGTGTGGTGTGGTGCATCCTCACTAAACTCCCCCTGCCTGCCTGTCTCCCACCCTGCAATGCTCTTGACACCAAGTTTATGGGGTTAATGTACCTGCTCTATTACCCATATCTCCCTCTCTCCTCCTCAACCTCACTGGCTGCTGCCTCATTCCTCAAATTAGGAAGTTATCGAGCAAAACCTGTTGACTTGGATATTAGCCTTGCCTTGGGTTGGCTGCTCTAGAGCAAGTGGGTGTGGCTGTGCTATCGACAGGGCCTCTGTCATTATTTTGCAGCGGCTGACTCCAGGTGCTGTGGACTCGCATCATTATGGCTTAATGGGTCCTTTTCAATGCAACACTATTTCCTATTCACTTTAACTATCCCTGCCCGGTGCATCATAGCAGGATAATAGTGGCAGTGTGTCGCTGGCAGGGCCGGCTCTGCGCCGAGCCAAGTCTCTTGGCTCAGGAGATCATTTCATGGTGCCTATTGAAAAGTCATTTACCAGCTGAGGGCTTGATTAAACGAGGAGCATTGGGATACTTTAAGAGTCGTTTAGGAGTCGTGTGGCAAAAAGCTCTCCTAAAGAACATATTGAGAGAGATAGAGTGGCAAAGTACAGGCTCTCTGTTCATTACACCTATTATACACTCAGTAATCAGCCATTTATCAGCTGTGGAGGGCCCTTGGGATGAATGATAGCATCAGACCTGACTCTCAATGACAATGATACACATTCAGGTATCAAGACTAGTTTCCTGAAACAGATAGAGGGTATGGGGGGTTGGTTCTTCTGATAGGCAGCTGCTGTATGTAGGCTGGTTGGATGGGCAGCAACGCTCCCCATCTAACCTTGAGAGGACTTGCAGAGAAGAATGGGAGAAACTCCCCAAATACAGGTGTGACAAGCTTGTAGCGTCATACCCAAGAAGACTCGACGCTGTAATCGCTGCCAAAGGTGCTTCAACAAAGTACTGAGTAAAGGGTCTGAATACTTATGTAAATTAGGTATTTCAGTTTTTTATTTTGAATACATTTGTAAACAGTTCTAAAAAATAGTTTTTGCTTTGTCATTATGGGGTATTGTGTGTAGATTGATAAGGAAAAAACAATGTAATACATTTTAGAATAAGGCTGTAACGTAACAAAATGTGGAAAAAGTCAAGTGGTCTGAATACTTTCCGAATGCACTGTACACTATTACAGCAAGTATAAAGGTGCAGGGAAATGCTTGCACGCTAGCTCCCTCCACATTGCAGTACAATATCTCTTCCTCAATTATCTCGTACCCCTCCACATCGACTCGGTACTGGTACCCCATGTATATAGCCAAGTTATCGTCACGCATTGTGTATTTATTCCTTGTGGTATTATTATTTTTCTACAATTTCTATTTTCTTTCTCTCTGCACTGTTGGTAAGAGCCCGTAAATAAGCATTTCAGTGTTAGTCTACACTTGTGACACATGTGACAAATATAATGTATTTTTCCTGAAGAGATAGTGGTAGCCCTTGATCTTGTTGTTCTGATCGGTCAATATTATTGTTTCATGTGATGTTTACAGTCTGTCATGTTAAATATGATTATAAAATGGGGTGGTTTGGATATTCCCATTGCTAGTCTATCCTGCCCATGATATGCTAGACAACATACACATGGCCACATTCCTAATAAGAGCCATCGTTTACGTCGTTACCTAGCAATGCACTACTACTTTTACAGATCCACTGTCATCTGCCCAGCCATGCAACTTAGAAACTTGATATCCACTGTAAACAGCCTCCATAGCAACCATTTTGTTTGCCATCGGAACCTGCAAAGTTCTGGAACTATCAACCAGCGCTTGGGTAGTTTTGCTTGACATGGCAGTCAATATGAATAGAACTAATGACCAGAAAAGGCCTAAAATTGCACTTGACAACCAGTGTTAGTAGCATCATGTTTCATTGAAAAATACAATCAAACATTGTACAGTATATACATGTTATATGAGTAATGTAAGATATGTAAACATTATTAAAGTGGCATTATTTAGAGTGCATTGTATAAAGTGACTAGTGATCCATTTATTAAAGTGGCCAGTGATTGGGTCTCAATGTAGGCAGCAGCCTCTCTGAGTTAGTGATTGCTGTTTAACAGTCTGATGGTCTTGAGATAGAAGCTGTTCTTCAGTCTCTCGGTCCCAGCTTTGATGCACCTCTACTGACCTCGCCTTCTGGATGGTAGCGGTGTGAACAGGCAATGGATTGGGTGGTTGATGTCCTTGATGATCTTTTTGGCCTTCCTGTGACATCGGGTGCTGTAGGTGTCGTGGAGGGCAGGTAGTTTTCCCCTAGTGATGCATTGTGCAGGCCGCAATACCCTCTGGAGAGCCTTGCGGTCGAGGGCGGTACAGTTGCCGTACCAGGCTGTGATACAGCCCAACAGGATGCTCTCGATTGTGCATCTGTAAAATTTTGTTAGGGTTTTGGGTGACAAGCCAAATTTCTTCAGCCTCCTGAGGTTGAAGAGGCGCTATTGCGCCTTCTTCACCACACTGTCTGTGTGAGTGTACCATTTCAGTTCGTCTGTGATACAGTGGGGAGAACAAGTATTTGATACACTGACGATTTTGCAGGTTTTCCTACTTACAAAGCATGTAGAGGTCTGTAATTTTTTATCATAGGTACACTTCAACTGTGAGAGAAGGAATCTAAAACAAAAATCCAGAAAATCACATTGTATGATTTTTAAGTAATTAATTTGCATTTTATTGCATGACATAAGTATTTGATCACCTACCAACCAGTAAGAATTCCGGCTCTCACAGACCTGTTAGTTTTTCTTTAAGAAGCCCTCCTGTTCTCCACTCATTACCTGTATTAACTGCACCTGTTTGAACTCGTTACCTGTATAAAAGACACCTGTCCACACACTCAATCAAACAGACTCCAACCTCTCCACAATGGCCAAGACCAGAGAGCTGTGTAAGGACATCAGGGATAAATTGTAGACCTGCACAAGGCTGGGATGGGCTACAGGACAATAGGCAAGCAGCTTGGTGAGAAGGCAACAACTGTTGGCACAATTATTAGAAAATGGAAGAAGTTCAAGATGACGGTCAATCACCCTCGGTCTGGGGCTCCATGCAAGATCTCACCTCGTGGGGCATCAATGATCATGAGGAATGTGAGGGATCAGCCCAGAACTACACGGCAGGACCTGGTCAATGACCTGAAGAGAGCTGGGACCACAGTCTCAAAGAAAACCATTAGTAACACACTACGCCGTCATGGATTAAAATCCTGCAGCGCACGCAAGGTCCCCCTGCTCAAGCCAGCGCATGTCCAGGCCCGTCTGAAGTTTGCCAATGACCATCTGGATGATCCAGAGGAGGAATGGGAGAAGGTCATGTGGTCTGATGAGACAAAAATAGAGCTTTTTGCTCTAAACTCCACTCGCCGTGTTTGGAGGAATAGAAGGATGAGTACAACCCCAAGAACACCATCCCAACCGTGAAGCATGGAGGTGGAAACATCATTCTTTGGGGATGCTTTTCTGCAAAGGGGACAGGACGACTGCACCGTATTGAGGGGAGGATGGACGGGGCCATGTATCGCGAGATCTTGACCAACAACCTCCTTCCCTCAGTAAGAGCATTGAAGATGGGTCGTGGCTGGGTCTTCCAGCATGACAACGACCCGAAACACACAGCCAGGGCAACTAAGGAGTGGCTCCGTAAGAAGCATCTCAAGGTCCTGGAGTGGCCTAGCCAGTCTCCAGACCTGAACCCAATAGAAAATCTTTGGAGGGAGCCGAAAGTCCGTATTGCCCAGCGACAGCCCCGAAACCTGAAGGATCTGGAGAAGGTCTGTATGGAGGAGTGGGCCAAAATCCCTGCTGCAGTGTGTGCAAACCTGGTCAAGAACTACAGGAAACGTATGATCTCTGTAATTACAAACTAAGGTTTCTGTACCAAATATTAAGTTCTGCTTTTCTGATGTATCAAATACTTATGTCATGCAATAAAATGCAAATTAATTACTTAAAAATCATACAATGTGATTTTCTGGATTTTTGTTTTAGATTCCGTCTCTCACAGTTGAAGTGTACCTATGATAAAAATGACAGACCTCTACATGCTTTGTAAGTAGGAAAACCTGCAAAATCGGCAGTGTATCAAATACTTGTTCTCCCCACTGTATGTACGCCGAGGAACTTGAAGCTTTCCACCTCCACTGCTGTCCCTTCGATGTGGATAGGGGGGTGCTCCCTCTGCTGTTTCCTGAAGTCCACGATCATCTCCATTGTTTTGTTGATGTTGAGTGAGAGGTTGTTTTCCTGACACCACACTCCGAGTGCCCTCACCTCCTCCCTGTAGGCTGTCTTGTCATTGTTGGAAATCAAGCCCACTACTGTTGTGTCGTCTACAAACTTGATGATTGAGTTGGAGGCGTGCATGGCCATGCAGTCGTGTGTGAACAGGGAGTACAGGAGGGGGCTGAGCACGCACCTTTGTGGGGCCCCAGTGTTGAGGGTCAGCGAAGTGGAGATGCTGTTTCCTATTTTCACCACCTGGGGGCGGCCCATCAGAAAGTTCAGGACCCAATTGCACAGGGCGGGGTTGAGACCCAGGGCCTCCAGCTTGATGATGAGCTTGGAGGGTACTATGGTGTTGAATGCTGAGCTGTAGTCAATGAACAGCATTCTTACATAGGTATTCCTTTTGTCCAGATGGGATAGGGCAGTGTGCAGTGTGATGGCGATTGCGTCATCTGTGGGCGGTATGCAAACTGAAGTGGGTCTAGGGTGGCCGGTAAGGTGGAGGTGATATGATCCTTGACTAGTTTTAATGCTGGTAACCTGTTGTATAAAAGCAATACACTTGAGTCAATGTGTTATGACATTTTTATCATGGCTGTGGCGGTCTATCCCACTCTGCTTGGCTCGTGGCTATGACCACGTCACAGCCATGATAAAAATGTCATAACATGGCCTCATGTATTATTGCTTAAATTATGTATATTTAGTCTCGCAGTCTCCTGGGCTTGGTGGCTTGATTGAATAAGACCAGTTTAAAACACTTGGGCTGCAGCGGTAACCCTCATGGGACTGTAAATACATTTTACACGAGAAATGCATATTTTAATGATAATTCTCCTACCACAGCTTTAGGGATCAGTGCCTTCTGTATTAACTATCGATCTGCCGGCCGGGCTAATATGATGTGGACGACCTAATCCATTACACTAAATGCAGGCTTTATAGAGCTGCCTGTAATTATGCTATTGACTCATAATTTGAGGATTTTAATTATTTAAGGGTATTTATATAAAATAGGAAAAGGGGACTCCAGCTTTAATAGCTCCATGTATGTTCATAGACAAAGTTCTTCCGTGAAATTCAAATTAATCCGTTGCTATTACTCGCTAATTATATTTCCTCTGTGGAAACGGGAACTTGGATATCCAAGGGCGAAGATATTTTGTCAAAATAGTAATGAATAGCAAATATCACAATGTGAAATGAGTATGCAGTGTGCCTCTTTAGTTGAGAATAGTTTCATCAAACAGTGCCAAATTTGAAAAGATTCTACATGACATGGATTCCTTTAATCTCAATAAGCTCTAATGTCTATCAGCATGCCAGCGACACTGTCTGAATTTCACAGTTTTTTCAGCGTAAAGCCTGGAGGATACTCACTAAAGCACTCTCACTGGTGTGTATCAAACGTAACTCCCTCAGTAGAGGTAAAAATTATCAACACACTCTTCACAACATTAAGTGGTATTCGTTTAGCTTGCAGTGCACCTTGCCTTACTGTATTAATGGTCTGCATTGACGATTAGCATACTCTCTGTATAATATTCAATGAATTGCTCTAATTTCCCCATATAGGTATGTTCTGATGGTTACACACTGCTCTGGTTATCAGGCTAGCCAGCTGTTGTTGTTGTTGTAGTATCGCTCACCCCTCTGATTCACCCACAGCTCTCCCATCAGGTCTGTATATACTCTGGAGCTCAGATTCCAATACACATCTTTAGGGACTGTTTGTCCTTCAGTCTGCCCATCTCTCTCTCTCGCTCATCCTCCCTGTGTCTGTCTCCCTCCGCCTCCTCTGTCGCAGAGCCCACCTTCTTCACCCCCCCCAGGGCTGCTTTAAATAGTCTCATGGAGACAGTGGCACAGGGTTTTGATCTGTCACTGTCCTTTCCTTCCTCTCTCTCCCTGGTCAGTGTCAATGGATTTATCCTCTAGGCAGATATACAGGGACGTAGCACTAAGACACCTGGTGAAAATGTGGCATCACCCTTATCTCCATTGACTCCTGTTACTTCAAGGCCAATCTTTAGAGGCTTGTCAATGCTTTTCTTTACGGGTTAATCATATTTGATGCTTGATACATTCATAGTCAAAGTTCAGCAGAGAAAATGATTTCAATGGCGCAAGTGTCGTTTCCAAGATACATTTTTGTCAAAGCCCATCTCTGTACATAATTCATAGTATCATAGTGGGGTAAACATACACTTCATGAAATTGCATGAAGTTGTAATTTTGAACAGCTATTTCAGATATTAAATATTCATATTATTTACAGTGACTGTCAACTAAAATTGCATTATGTTTGATAAAGATGCCACATAAGCAGAACTCAACTCTAAAGTCATGACTCAGCTAAATATTAAGCCACAAATCAAGTGTCTTTGTCATTTGTTGTTTGCTACCTGTGGCCCTTACTCCTTAGTCTTTTGACCTCTCTCTCACAAATCAAATCAAATTTTATTTCTCACATGCGCCGAATACAACAACCTTACCGTGAAATGCTATCAAGCTGTCTAGCCTGCCTTAGGAAACAGAGGATGGAGGATGTTTTATTGTCACAAACATCGGATAGGTGCAGTGAAATGTGTTGTTTAGTAGTAGCACCGCGCCACTGGAGCAAATTTGGGTTAAGTGCCTTGCTCAAGGGCACAGCTCGGGTAGTCGAACCAGCGACCTTTCACTAGGCTACCTGCCGTCCTGTGGGAGCGTGTGTTCTGGCCTCCTCTGACCTCACTGCATATGGATCCTTCGACACCTACCCCAAGGGCCGAGGGAGCCCCAGACACGCCTATAGTACAACCCAGGGATAACCTCAACCTGCCCCGTGGCCCAAGAACCCTGACAGGCCCACAGAAACCCAGCTCCTTTGTGAACTTCCTTTACCATTGCTGTTTACACAGACTCTGTTCGGAGTTTAAGGGAATGTGAAGTGAGATATTTCAGCTTGTTTAACTTGGATAATTTGTACCATGCAGGTGTGCTTTTTTGCAATAGAAATAGATTTCCTCCACTTTATGTACCATTTTTTAAATGTATTTGTATTGTTTTGCTTCAAAGTGCAATCATGTGTCATTATTCCTCAATTGTAGTATACAGATTGATTTGATTGCAGGTTAGGCGATAAGGATATTGTGAATCCAAGTTGTGAATGAAAACTGACCCCTAGAATGGCCTAATCACCATGCAGACTGGATTTAGTGGGGGCCTACTTGAACTCTGCCCTGTAACATTTAAAAAATGACACCCTGAGTGACCATAGATCACCTCGTATACATGGTGAGACAAATGACCGCCCTGAGGAGAAAATGGTAGAGTACTCCAAAGCATTTGACTAACCCAATTACTACACTTTGCAAGAGATCTAATATATAACGCTTTGGAAGACTCACTTTATTTCATTTATCTGTTCTTATTAATCACGTTCCCTTCTGATGAGACATTGTGTGATCCAGGCTGTATATGAATTATCAGTTGATGAAATGGCTATCAGACAAGGATGGGGAGATGGAGGTGCTAATGAGACAGTGAGCCCTTCTTGAGGCGTCGCATCGCAGGACAGGAACACACTCAGCCAGCCAGCCAGCCACCCACACACAGCTGTGGAGATGCTACTGTGGAGATCTCACATGCACAGAAACGCACACTCACAATCACACACACCCCACAAGTCAGTGAAGGGCTTAGCTCCAAGCCATCAGGCTTGGGAGTGAGTGGCAGGTCTGCCGAGAGCAAGGATAGTGATCTAATGGCAGCTGGCTATAAAGTGATCCATGGCACGAATGCGGACCAACTTAATTAGCCTTCAAATGGAAACCAAAATTGAATGAACAAGATGAGGGGACCTATTTTTAGATGTGTTACTTTCCCGAGGACACAAACATGGAGGAAAAATCGATAATATAATATGCTGGATTTTGATCAAATGCTGCTGGTGACCTCTACTCAGGGCTGATTAGTGCAGTCCATTGAAATACAAAAATTATATATTACGACGAAGGGGAGAGGGAATGTGGTTCATTAAGGCCCTTTCACAGCAGCCAGTCTTTTCCCTTGCCTATCACACAATGCATTCATGCAATAGCATGAAATGATGCCCCTGCTTTTCATACTAGCTTGCTAAAAAGGAAAATAGTGTAAACACAATGGAAATTATAGGACCGAAAACACAATAAATGGGGTCTAGGTTACAGTGTAATTTCAATGAGCCTACATAATAACGCTAAGTAAATAGGTGACATGTATTAGGCAGTAGGAAAACACTGCTTAAATGTTTAAACTGCATGCTGGCCTTGAGGGGAGATAAACTATTTAGGACACCAGATAATAAGAGCCTCTTTAGATATTCTGTCCCCCTGACAAACATACAATTACTTTGCTTTTTCGCAGATGATATGAGGGACAACAAAAGATGCACAATTGCAGAACATGGAACACAGAACACATCCACCATTAGCCTTTCCTCAGTCTCCTGGCAGTGCTCTGATTCAGTGTGATGTGAACGTTTGACTCGCTGGTTTCAACACATTGAAACTCTTATTGTTTGGGGAGAGAGCTGTGGAGAATTACTACTCTGGAGCAGCTGTCTTGTTAGGCTAGAATACTCTGAGTAAGTATTTAGGAGCCCAAAGATGCCTTTTAGAAAAGCTGTTTATTGTTATAATGGGAACACATTTTTTCCATTGCCGTGTTTACTACATGAGAACGAACAGTATCAATTAAGGGATCTGCCATTGGGTTTTAGGGTCCTGCTCCTGCCTCAGTGGGGCGGCATGGAGTCCTGCCAGCAATTAAAGGGATAGTTCACCCAAATTGCAAAAGGACACATGTATGACAGCAATCCATGCTTTGGTTTTGTTTCCATGGCTGGCACTGTTTCCAAATGCTAACGTTTTAGCATTTGTGGCACAAATCCCATTTTATGTCATGGGACCGAAATTAGCATTTTTTGCTCATCATGTTCAAATCATCTATAAGTGACTGTTGATCGTCACAATCGATTTTAGATACTTTCGAATGATTTGGACATGATGCATGAACAATTCAAATATCAGTCCTATGACTTGAATGGTATTTGTGCCACAAACGCTAAATGTTAGCATTTGGAAACAGTGCCAGGGAAACTAAAGAATGGATTACTGTCATAACTTGTCCATAGACTGCTTACTGGGTAAGGAAGTCATGGAAAGTGTGTAATTTGGGTGATCGCTCTCTTTAAGTGAATGGAACGCTCCAAATAACACAAAAGGAGTGATTATTTGGACTCAATGAAGGGTTGGATGAATTCATACTGTCAGCGCAATAGCGTTTCATCAGAATAGTTCGATTGAAACCACATTACTGTGTTTAAGATGCTTGTATTCAGTAAGAGCATTTGTCCTGTTTGGAAGTATGATGTCGGGTGTACTAACTCCTATTGTTTTAAAAGCTCATAAGAACATCACTGCAAAGTGGTACCTTTAGCGCTACTAAAATGATTCAGCTGAGGCTTGGCACAGTAATGGCTAAGCTCAGATTCCAGGAGACAGACTCGCACTCAGTCAGGGCCAGTTCCAAAAAGGACAAATTAAAGAAAAGCTTGAAAGGATTTTATTAGAAATGTACGACGGCATTTTATCTCCCCTGACGTTAAAGTGGAACTGACAGAGTTGTTGCAACATGAAAACGTATTAAAATCTGTTCATATACACCCCCAGGAAGAATTTGAAAGATTATATATTGTATTTTTATTTTATTTTTTACATTTTTTGACAAGCGGGCACTTAGATATGGTGATTTTCACATTTTCATAAATTCTTAGAATGTTTGGCATTTGTGAAAATTCTAAAGCAATATAGAGTGGGAAAGCGGCCGTGCGTTTGGACAATTAATAGACACTGCAGTAAATAAAACCGAATAAGTACATCTGTCTCGTCAAGGACCAGAGTCTACGCAGAGCGGTGAGCCATAGCCAATCAGAGCTACAGTAGGCCTTTATGCAAATAAGCAATTTGCCACACGGGCCTGTCATCATTCACTTTGAACTGGACTGTGTGTTTACAGGCTGTAGCAACAGTGCGACTTTAGATTATTAGAACGCATTCGCCAAAAGCCACAAAATACACCTGAATGGATTTTGCAAATATGTAAATACCACGGGAGTCCTTTTACATTTGGTAACTTTAAAGTCTATTGATTTTATTTTATTTATTTATTTCACCTTTATTTAACCAAGTAAGCTAGTTGAGAACAAGTTTTCATTTACAACTGCAACCTGGCCAAGATAAAGCAAAGCAACAACACAGAGTTACACATGGAATAAACAAACGTACAGTCAATAACACAATAGAAAAAAAGAAAGTCTATATACAGTGTGTGCAAATGGCGTGAGGAGGTAAGGCAATAAATAGGCCATAGTAGTGAAGTAGTTACAATTTAGCAAATTATCACTGGAGTGAGAGATGAGCAGATGATGATGTGCAAGTAGAAATACTGGTGTGCAAAAGAGCAGAAAAGTAAATAAAAACAATATGGGGATGAGGTAGGTAGATTGGGTGGACTATTTACAGATGGCTATGTACAGCTGCAGCAATCGGTTAAATGCTCAGATAGCTGATGTTTAAAGTTAGTGAGGGAAAGTCTCCAGCTTCAGCGATTTTTGCAATTCGTTCCAGTCATTGGCAGCAGAGAATTGGAAGGAAAGGTGGCCAAAGGACGTGTTGGATTTGGGGATGGCCAGTGAAATATACCTGCAAGAGCGCGTGCTACGAGTGGGTGTTGTTATCGTGACCAGTGAGCTGAGATAAGGCGGAGCTTTACCTAGCATCGACTTATAGATGACCTGGAGCCAGTGGGTCTGGCGATGAATATGTAGCGAGGGCCAGCCGACTAGGGCATACAGGTCGCATTGGTGGGTGTTATAAGGGGCTTTGGTAACAAAACGGATGGCACTGTGATAGACTGCATCCAGTTTGCTGAGTAGAGTATTGGAAGCTATTTTGTAAAAGACATCGCCGAAGTCGAGGATCGGTAGGATAGTTAGTTTTACGAGGGTATGTTTGGCGGCGTGAGTGAAGGAGGCTTTGTTGCGAAATAGGAAGCCGATTCTAGATTTCATTTTGATGAAACCACTATGAAAGTTATGCACAGTTATGCACATCAACAACAACATAATCAACAACTAATGCTAGCCAGAGCGAGATGAGCTAAAATCTAATGAGGAAAAATTAGATAAACCCTCTCAAACTTTTTCAACTAATTGACCATCAGAATTGCACTGATAAACGATGGGGAATAGTAGCCTGCTTGTCCTTCTGCAGCTTGCCTGCCAATGCATGCTGGTCCCAACCCACATTTTTACAACTGAATGGGAACTTGCCTGCCCACCCATTTGATCAATGCCAAAAACATTTGATTGACAACTAGCTCAGGGTGCGTTCATAAATTGCCTCCAGTGTGTCAGAGTGCACTCTGGGTTGTTCATAAATTCAGAGTGCTGTCAGATTATCTGTTCATAAATTCAGAGCGTTTTGCAGTCAATCACCCAAGCTAACTGGCTAAAGTTGGCTAGCTTGCTAGCTACTTCCAGACACAAATGAGAGAACACCTCTGACCATTTTACTCGCCCTAGCAGAGCTGGTTAGGCTGTTTACATGTTATCTAGAGCGTTCGTAACTATCTTACTTTTTTTGCCTACGTTTACTGACACCAGTCATATTCAGCGGGTATCATAAATTCATCAGTTATTTTGCGCTCTGGCACACTCAGACGAGAGTGCTCTGAAATCGGAGTAGATAGCCACATTGAATTTATGAACGCAAGAGATATGCTAAGTGGATAATAGTCGTTCTATTTCAGCATAGAAATGCATATTTTTTGCTAGCTAGCCAAATGACACCTGCCTCTAGCTCTAGCCACTGAAAAACAACATGACACCCTCCCAGCAGCTAGCTAGCTAGCCAGCCAACGTTAGGCTCAGTGTTTTTACCTTGCTAAATAAATAGCTACATAAATAGATACGCTAGCCTATTAGCCACGTTATGACTGACTTGTGATCATTGTCCTTGCTAGTTTGATTGTATTGACATTCCTAGCCTTAGTTACATTTGTCTTGGGTTTAAAAATAAAATAAAAACTGAAACTGAAACAGTGGATCCTGAATGGGTGGAGGCAGCAAACAATGTACCAGGCCAGTTGTGATTTACAACCTGATAGCAATATTTTTTTTACTTCAAATAAATGTATTGGTGTCAGTTCTACTTTAACAGCTATGCTCATTCCCTCAATGATTAAGACTCAATAAAACACATTAAAATCGATAGCAAAACATGTAATCTTAACACCTGCATAACTAGGAAATCTCGTACCTTTCTCTCTCCCTCAATGACAGTGATAGGCACGGTGGTGGAGGGCCACTTGCTCTTCGGAGGTAAAGGCTTGTCACAATTCCACAGCACAATTATCTGCAAACGAAACAATTCAATAAAATCTTAATTCAAAAGAGCATAGACCCAGTACATATAGCCATTATTTTTTTAGCAGCGGATATATAGCGAAAATAAGTCTGTTCATTATAAACTGGGTGGTTCGAGCCCTGAATGCTGATTGGCTGAAAGCTGTGGTATATCAGACCATATACCATGGGTATGACATAACATTTCCTTTTACTCTTCTAATTACGTTGGTAACCAGTTTATAATTTGCAATAAAGCACCTCGGGGTTTGTGTGATATGGCCAATATACCACGGCTAAGGGCTATATCCAGGTATCCTAAGAACAGCCCTTAGCCGTGGTATATTGGCCATATAGCACACCCGTAAATATAGCATGGGGAGACATGACATGCCGTATAGCTATAAAGATTTATGCTATATCACATAAGATAAACTTCCACTGACTTCGAGTGACAGTATAAAAATTAATGGTCTGCATCCCTGCTATTTCGCCTTAGCTCCCGGGTCATAGGTCTGAGCTCTCACCTGTGCACAGAACTTGGATTTGGCAACAGCGATGACGAGCTTGACTATGGGCTGCAGCTGAGATTGGAGAGGAGTCACGGCCTGGATAACAGCAGTGAACTCCTGGGACGGGATCTTACCTGCAACCACACAGAGAGACATAAACCTTAACACAAACCTTCAGACGCACACCTTAATACACACCTTCAGACACAACTTAACACACACGCACCTCAAGACATTAACCTTTCTGACACACACCTTCAGAAGGGACAGACTGGACTCTCCAATCCATCCACCTCATCACGCATAAATGGACACCCAGTGCACTTACAGCATCCCTATCAATCTCTCTGACACAGAGCTGTGGACTCTCTGACCTCTCTGGTGTACTGAGCTCTATTTATGGATTTACCCTGATGCTGTGTGGTGCCTCTAGAAGACCTATTTTGGACCCTGATCACACAACGATGCCTTCTTGATGTGGGACATGATAGCAAACTTGTGCTGGCTGTTTGTATGTGTCCATTTGGTGAGCATAACATTTACCTGAATAGGTTTGTTCTTTGCAGACATTGTTGCATAAGCAAAGAAATCTATAGAAAATCTCTGCCGATCATCTTCAAAGGAGGGATTCAGTATTGCATTAGGACCACACGAGTCCCATTGGGCGGCGTACAATTGGCCCGGAGTCGTCCGGGTTATTAGGGGAGGGTTTGGCCAGGGTAGGTCATTATTATAAAATATGAATTTGTTCTTAAATGACTTGCCTAGTTAAATATATAAAAAAATATAATAATTCTCATCCGGTCATCAAAATCCCATAAGCCTTAAAGTATTTTACTCTGGCAACACTTTTGTAGAAGAAATGTTTCCTCCGGGAAACCCCACAGCCATTTCTGGCAGCAATTTTAAGTGCACTTCAAACAAACGTTCGAATCAAACATTAAACTGCAAATGTACCAAGCAGAACTGGCAAAAACATTTTGTTCAAATGACTTTCATTGAAATAACTGTGATCAAAGTCCTTTCTTCAACTGTTGTTAAGACAGGGGAAACATAATTTCAATTTCAACAAGGTATGTTAAGCATTGATCCAATATCACTGTTCCCTTTAGAACACACCAACAGCTGTCGCAGAGTAGGCCGTTAGTCCCACATTTGTAAAAAAGAGCCTTGTATAATAGCCCCTCTTATCTTGAGAGTCTGCCCTTTGCAGGATACCTTACTGTAGGCCTAGTAAAGCAGGGTGTCATGTTGGTTATTAGCCTTTATGCTTGTTACTGGCCTTAGCGAAGGAGCTCTAGAACTCGTCATTAGAAAGGTTCAGTGTGATCTGAAACACGCTCAGAAACTAGACCTCATTAATATTGACAGAACGAAGTCAAACTGTACTATGGTAATGGAAGAAAAAGAAATCCCACCGATTGCAATGAACCGGAACAATCATGCTCAGCAAACGAGGCAAGTTGGAGGGTTTTCCAGACCAAAACAGAAAGCCAGGCTGGATCAATGATAGTGATAGGACTCCAGAGGAGGAAGCTGTTAGGGGGTCCTGAAGCCTCAAGGAAATCTAGCTGGTAACCTTAAAAATAAATAGAGGTGCCGGGGAAGTGAAGAGGTGGGGTGATGAGGGCAAGTGTTACCGCTTTTTCACACGAGGTGGTGGTAAACAAATCACTCCTCTTCTAGCAGCATCCTGGAGATAGTCCTTCTGTACACGAATCGGCATTACACAATGGGAGAAGACTGTGTGGAACTGCATATGCAGCGGTCGGATAATTCACATAATTTTGGGTCCCCTGCCAATCTAATTCGAGGATTTAGACAATATATAATTTCCTCATGTGAAAAGCTATAATGAAGCTATAGATTGAGATTTATTGACAGCTCAAACAAAATTCAGTTGAGACATTACATCTCATGAGTAAAAATTCGAACTCAAATGGCGATGAGAATTGGTTCGGATGACTGTGGAAAACAAGCAGAGTTTCAACAGGGAACATTCAAACAGTTTCTAAATGGACCTTCTCATTCTTATCCACTGCTTTGGCATCTCTTCATACATTCCCAGTAGCTTTAAACACAGTCAAAAGAGGATTGTGAAGCACATGATAGGAGGTACTAAAGGAGCTGGACTCTCTACTAAACAAGTTGGAAATCCAATTTGTGATTTTGAGGCGGTATACCCAGTCATCAAGACCCTCCAGAAATGGAGCCCAATGTCGCTATCGTTCCTTCTTTTCCACTTCTCAGAGGAGCAAATATGATTCGGGACAGATGCTGTCATAATAACAAAATATTGTAACATCAACTTGAAATTGACAGAGACAAGTAAAAGCTTAAAAACAGTAAATTAAAGTCAGTAGAATTGAAATAGGCCTACAATGCAAAGAAAAAAACTAAAACCTTCTGCTGCTATCAGCATTATGGAAAGTGAGACTGATAATGCCTGTGTATTACCGGCATTGAGAACGTTATTCCTCCAGTACCGGCAAAAACGTATAACTGTGGAAGCATAAAGCAAACTGCCCATTCCTCCTGTACACAACTCCTCAGAGAAAGACAAGCATCTATCTGAGTTATGGCTTCATCCCAGTGCTCCTCGCAGGACTGTGACAGCAGCACAGTTCATAGTGTACAGCTCCAAGGTGCTCAATGCCGGAGGAAATACACAAGACACTGACTGCAGCTCTAGGCTTTATGCTGTTCTCTGCTCCATCTCAGTGACAACTAATCACTGACTAGGGAGGACTTGACCCGTGGCAGTTAATGGGACTGCAGATAGGATATGGGATAACATATACCAGTTTGCAAGGTTACATCCAAGACAATTTCTGTCGTAAAGTGCATTGTTTGGTCCCCAAATATGACTTTATGTAAAATTTGTCTGTGGTTGGTTAGCATGAGCAACATTTTCTCAGAGGGTATTAATATGTAGCACTGGGGTATATAAAATAGCATGGAGGAAATGGAGGAAGAGCGCACATTAACATTAGGCCCTCCACAATGAACTGGTTGTGAATGAAAATTTTCGTTTTGACTCTGTCAAGGAGTTGAAAGACCTGATGGACAAAGCGGAGGTCTGATTCCTTGTGGTTGTGTGTCAACAGTTCCCATGCATAGAAGTTATACAGACACATAATAGCAGGTTATCACCAGGCTGCAACTCACCCAGAGAGGAGTCTGTTATACAGACACATAATAGCAGGTTATCACCAGGGTGCAACTCACCCAGAGAGGAGCCTGTTATACAGACACATAATAGCAGGTTATCACCAGGCTGCAACTCACCCAGAGAGGAGTCTGTTATACAGACACATAATAGCAGGTTATCACCAGGCTGCAACTCACCCAGAGAGGAGTCTGTTATACAGACACATAATAGCAGGTTATCACCAGGCTGCAACTCACCCAGAGAGGAGTCTGTTATACAGACACATAATAGCAGGTTATCACCAGGCTGCAACTCACCCAGAGAGGAGTCTGTTATACAGACACATAATAGCAGGTTATCACCAGGCTGCAACTCACCCAGAGAGGAGTCTGTTATACAGACACATAATAGCAGGTTATCACCAGGCTGCAACTCACCCAGAGAGGAGTCTGTTATACAGACACATAATAGCAGGTTATCACCAGGCTGCAACTCACCCAGAGAGGAGTCTGTTATACAGACACATAATAGCAGGTTATCACCAGGCTGCAACTCACCCAGAGAGGAGTCTGTTATACAGACACATAATAGCAGGTTATCACCAGGCTGCAACTCACCCAGAGAGGAGTCTGTTATACAGACACATAATAGCAGGTTATCACCAGGCTGCAACTCACCCAGAGAGGAGTCTGTTATACAGACACATAATAGCAGGTTATCACCAGGCTGCAACTCACCCAGAGAGGAGTAATAGAAGGGGAACACTGCAGCGTCCGTGGAGAACTGAGGCAGAATGTACAGTCCACCAGGCAACGAATTCCACATCAACTTGTTCCTGGAGATGTGTGAATTTATTCTGTCTTGGATTATCTGCAGAAAAAGAAACAACACAGAGAGGAGGAGGAGAGAGAGAGAGGATTAGTACAAAGAAGCTGCTCGCTGTGCAAGAGGCTGGGTCTGATAGACGTGGCCATGTTGTCGAGCAGCGTCTTGCTGATGCAGATAACACCTCACTCCCTCAGCTGGGACTGATGCCCACTCACCCAGGTGCAACTGTTACCTTGCATGTTGACTGTGGAGATTGGACCTGTATCTCGTCGTCCCATGTTGCTATATATGATGACTGTGCTACTGACAGTCTATTGAACAGCAATGACTGTAAGGAGTTATTTGCATGCAGTGGTCATGCATTAAGAGTGATGCACAGGATATTTTACATGAAGATGGTCACATATGGGTCCTGATATTAGTTGCGTCAATGGACACAAAACCAACCTCTCAATCAAATTAATTAACATTAATGACAGTCATTTCATATCAGCCATCTGCTTTTGATTGCTCTTTCCAATACACCTGCCTCACTGCATGTCCTGAAGTAGAAAGGCTACAGCTCCCCTGCTCTTGGATCCACAGCAAGAGACCTCCATATGGGTACGTCTCCTCCCTTGCATCAGCTACTCTCAGAGCCCAGTGCTTTCCAGGCTGCTTCCTCCGTTTGAACTGTGGGTCCTAATGAGGTTGTGAGAGAGGCCTTAACAAGCAACCCCCTCAGAGAGACGAGGCGGTAGGTCGACCCCTCCACAGTTTTTACTCCCTGCTAGGTGATGAGCTTCATTTATGTTGCTCAAGATACAGTACCTCCACAGTAAAAAAAATATTTTATCTTCTACAGGAGTAGCTACAGTATCATGTGACTGTGTTATACTTGTTCTGCATTGTAGGCAAATGTATCTGAAAACCCTATTGACAGATTCAGGTCAGATTTATCTGGCTATGAGGGAAGCGGTGCGTCTGCCTGTTTGTCCCGCACCTCAAACGGCCACCCTCAGTGTGATTATCATATCAGTTTAGAGTCCCTGTGCCCGTCCAGTGCCAGCAACACTGAGACGAGATGTGCCTTTTGATCTATATGGAGAATTAGCTGGCACTTATCGACAACCTCACAAAAGCCCTGTGTGTGTGTGCCACTTGCGGGGCTATTTAGAATGCCTAATTTCCCCCATTTTGTCAGTCGGCAGGTAGCGCCGAGCATTTACCACATCTGCACAACGGTAAATATCCATGGAGATGGGCCTAATTTCGTCCCTGTTGGATTTGGACTAGGCACCTGGTGGTGACGTTCGCCCGGCAACACATAAAACAAACGCTCGGCCCTAATCCAATTCATCACAAAGTGCTGCTGTGGCTCCCTTTGAAGAACCATGGCGGAATGCCTATAATTTATCCTCCTCACTTTCTATTTTCCCCCTCCTCCTCAACCCTCTTTGTCATTATTTCCTTTATGAAGTGGTAAATTGAATGGAAAGAGGAAGGGAGTAAAGACAGAGAGTGGAGAAATTAAACACAGACACCCTCAAAATGAAGAAGTGACATGAAAACCTCAGGGACAAAGACATATGGGTGACAGGTTGGAGTGTCTGTTGAGTGAGTTCTAAATTAGAGCCCACAACATTATCATAACAGAGTAGCTTCTGAATGGGTCAGTGATACAACAATAAGTGAAAGTGTGTTAATATAAAAACCCATGGAAAAACTCAGACCAAAGTAAAACCCTCAAAATGTTGAGTGAGACAGAGGGGTGAACAGAGAGCCTATGAGAATGTTCTGATGTTACCCTGCTGAACCTTTCCTCTCATACCTGCAGGCCAAAACACCTCATACCGTGGCTTCCTCTTCACACATCAGACCATAAAAAGTGTTTTTCTGATTGTTCCAGGGGAAACATGACAATTATTTTAACTTTGCTCTGAGAGGACACTATATTTGGGGGTGTGACAACAATAAACAGTAGCAGTATAGCACAAGGGGGAGTTTTGTTTAAGGAACCCCCAGCTACCTGTCTATGTACTCTAGTCCATGAGAGTCTCTAGACATTTAAGATGCCAGAGGAAACCGTTACACTGCAATCTCTTTTGATCATGGCAGGTCCTGACTGACTGTCTGTTCTGGGGAAGAGCCTGATGAAAGCCCTTTGTGTCTGTTTCCCCCCAGAGACTGAGACAGAAGAGAGAGTATAGTGAAAACACTCCCAAAGTAAGAGCCAGACTGTCAGGAGGAGTAAGAAAAAACAAACCAGGGGAAATTAAGAACTTGGTTGGGAAACGCTGTTGTACAGCCACCATCAATTCATCCTGGCCACTTGTGCACATTATAGAAAAGGCTATCCGTTATCCTGGCTGCTGGCTGTCTGGCCCTGCAATCCTCCCAACCCGCTCCCACCCACTCTTGATTCAAATGAACAGTTCTATAAATGGGAGAGCTTACCTCTAATGTAGTTAATACTATTTTTGCTACCGAAGAAAAATAAGCATCCCAGAGGAACTGAGTCTGCTGCCTGAGCGCCAATATTTTGTCATGGTCCACAGATCTGGTAATTGAAGGAACCTGGGGGAAGAAAAGGACAGAGTGAAAATTTAAACGAATGTGAGGGAGTGGGGGCACATGGGTTATTCTCTGGGCAGATGTGATTAGGTGAAATACTCCTTCCCGAGGGAGGCCCATGGACACACTGTCTCCACCCATGAGAGCCATAGCAACACCTCTCTGTAGGATTTGAATGGCCCTTTAGTGGCTATAACTTGAGGGACCAATGACATCGTTAACAATGGTCCTCAATGGTCAAATTACAATGTGATCTATGTGGTTGGCCTTAGAGGACTAATAAGAGGACCAATAGAATTTACTGGCATACCGTTCCAATTGAGGACTATCCTCTCAAGGTGTTGCTCCAGCATAGTTCATACTGCTAGAAAGAAACTGAGGTGTTAAAATGTTATGGGCTAGTAAACCAGCCTTGTGTGAGAGTGGTTGAGCCCTTAAGTTAGGGATCATGTCACTCCTATGGCTAAAACACAACACTATCACACCCTACTAACTAACAGATAGCACTACCTCATGTTTCACAGCACATCACTGTTCTGTACTGTTACTGTTCCTCTCGGAGCTCTTCATCAATTATACAAACAAACACAGAAAATACAATTCACAATGTGACACGTGGCAGGAGAGGGGGCAGGAAGACAAATCAGCAGTCACCATGAATGTCACATTTCTAACCCCGAAATCACAAAGACAGCCCCCCTTTCCCACCTGAAGCCTGAAAACAATGTCTGTCTGAGCTGATGTTTGGCAGTGACAGTATCTCTCATTTTAATACACTCAGAGGCAGGGTATACATTAGGCAAATCAAATCCTCCCCCTCCCTCTCTATCTCTCCATCAGTGTTTATGTGTCTCCTCTGTGGGGGAATAAGCTACTCCACATGTTGTGCTGGGTTGTTGTGCATCATTCTTCCACATAATTAAATGTAAAGAGATTCACTTTTTACCAGTAGGTGCAGCAACTTGATTGTTGTATAAAACCAAAACATTGGATGGCCTTAAAAACGCTCCTCCATTCTCATTATGGACCAACACACACACACACACACACACACGCGCGCACACACACACACACGCAGCAGTATGGTGTGGGGGCTGTGCTTTGCTAGTTTACCAACTCTGTAAACAAAGCTGGATATAAGTTATTATCTTGACACTCATAAGCTTGTTTATGTGTCTGTTTATACATAGGAGTGTATTTAAAAAGCTTTTAAATCTATTAACGCTCACGATAGCATACTATGACTCATGGTAGCGGATTATCTTTACATTAAGATATACGTAAACGATCTCAACAGCCATTTATTCACAAGTTTGAGTGTATAAATTGTAGAGATTTTACAAAAGTTTCTGAATTGCTTGTAATTCAAGCAGAGTTAGTTGGTTCTTTCCCAGAAACCCCTCATGCTCATCTTTATGAAGTTGGGTTTTGATAAGACAATAGATCTAAATGGAATACATTTACATTGAACCATCTGAACACAACAGAAGACTACAAATCAATCGTGATTTAATCCTAACTTTCCCAACCTTTTAGCATCCTTTTGTATCTAATTCACACTCCTGCATGACTTTTGTTCTGACACCACTTTGCTTGCGGTTCTACAAAACATGTGCGGACTGCATTAGCAGTTCTGCTCAGTGTCGGCAGTCAACTTTTTGTTGTTCAGATAGCACTGTTCAACCGCCGATCAGCCTCTTATAAAACTCCAGACCACAAGGTGGCAGTAGCTTTCTACAGGCGTACGCCTGCTGTAGCTATCTATGGCAAATGTTAACTAACTAGTAATCTGCACTAATGTTGTTGCTAGCTAGCTAGAATTTGTATTAAACCCTTGTTGATACTTATGGAAGCATTTAACTGCCGACACTCAATTGGAAATGCAACACTCTAACACTTAAAAACGAAATGTAAATGCCATTTCATTTCCTTCTTGTTACCATATAAATTGTGACAAAAAGAAAATTAATTATCAATTTCAATTTCATACTCTGTGTGGGGTGACTGTCAAAATTATAATGATCAATCAAATTCGATAAATCAATTGCTATGCTTCATTTTGCTGTTTTCTTTCTTGATTGCTCCTTTGAGTTTTCATTTTCGATGTGTTAGACCTGCCAATCAAACATGATGGTGGGGATTTGGTAACGGAGGCAGAAGAGGTTGCCTGGGCCTGGTAGCTGGGTCATTCCTAGGGCTTAGCTGTCCTGGATCTGCACAGCTCTGCGAGGGCCTGGGATCGGGAGAGACACTTAAGTGTTTTAGTACTATATCTCTTGACACAATGATGAAAATAATCATGGCCTCTAAACCTTCAAGCTGCATACTGGATCCTATTCCTACTAAACTGCTGAAGGAGCTGCTTCCTGTGCTTGGCCCTCCTATGTTGAACATAATAAACAGCTCTCTATCCACCGGATGTGTACCAAACTCACTAAAAGTGGCAGTGATAAAGCCTCTCTTGAAAAAGCCAAACCTTGACCCGGAAAATATAAAAAACTATCGGCCTATATCGAATCTTCCATTCCTCTCAAAATTTTTAGAAAAAGCTGTTGCGCAGCAACTCACTGCCTTTCTGAAGACAAACAATGTATACGAAATGCTTCAGTCTGGTTTTAGACCCCATCATAGCACTGAGACTGCACTTGTGAAGGTGGTAAATGACCTTTTAATGGCGTCAGACCGAGGCTCTGCATCTGTCCTCGTGCTACTAGACCTTAGTGCTGCCTTTGACACCATCGATCACCACATTCTTTTGGAGAGACTGGAAACCCAAATTGGTCTACACGGACAAGTTCTGGCCTGGTTTAGATCTTACCTGTCAGAAAGATATCAGTTTGTCTCTGTGAATGGTCTGTCTTCTGACAAATCAACTGTACATTTCGGTGTTCCTCAAGGTTCCGTTTTAGGACCACTATTGTTTTCACTATATATTTTACCTCTTGGGGATGTTATTCGAAAACATAATGTTAACTTTCACTGCTATGCGGATGACACACAGCTGTACATTTCAATGAAACATGGTGAAGCCCCAAAATTGCCCTCGCTAGAAGCCTGTGTTTCAGACATAAGGAAGTGGATGGCTGAAAACGTTCTACTTTTAAACTCGGACAAAACAGAGATGCTTGTTCTAGGTCCCAAGAAACAAAGAGATCTTCTGTTAAATCTGACAATTCATCTTGATGGTTGTAAAGTCGTCTCAAATAAAACTGTGAAGGACCTCGGCGTTACTCTTGACCCTGATCTCTCTTTTGACGAACATATCAAGACTGTTTCAAGGACAGCTTTTTTCCATCTACGTAACATTGCAAAAATCAGAAATTTTCTGTCCAAAAATGATGCAGAAAAATTAATCCATGCATTTGTTACTTCTAGGTTAGACTACTGCAATGCTCTACTTTCCGGCTACCCGGATAAAGCACTAAATAAACTTCAGTTAGTGCTAAATACGGCTGCTAGAATCCTGACTAGAACCAAGAAATTTGATCATATTACTCCAGTGCTAGCTTCCCTACACTGGCTTCCTGTTAAGGCAAGGGCTGATTTCAAGGTTTTACTGTTAACCTATAAAGCGTTACATGGGCTTGCTCCTACCTATCTTTCCGAGTTGGTTCTCTGCCTCTAACCCTGTTACAGGGGCTGAGTCACTGGCTTGCTGGTGCTCTTTCATGCCGTCCCTAGGAGGGGTGCGTCACTTGAGTGGGTTGAGTTACTGACGTGATCTTCCTGTCTGGGTTGGCGCCCCCCCTTGGTTTGTGCTGTGGTGGAGACCTTTGTGGGCTATACTCGGCCTTGTCTCAGGATTGTAAGTTGGTGGTTGAGGATTTCCCTCTAGTGGTGCGGGGGCTGTGCTTTGGCAAAGTGGGTGGGGTTATATCCTTCCTGTTTGGCCCTGTCCGGGGGTTTCTTCGGATGGGGCCACAGTGTCTCCTGACCGCTCCTGTCTCAGCCTCCAGTATTTATGCTGCAGTAGTTTATGTGTCGGGGGGCTAGGGTCAGTTGGTTACCTGGAGTACTTCTCCTGTCTTATCCAGTGTCCTGTGTGAATTTAAGTATGCTCTCTCTAATTCTCTCGTTCTCTCTTTCTCTCTGAGAACCTGAGCCCTAGGACCATACGTCAGGACTACCGGGCATGATGACACCTTGCTGTCCCCAGTCCGCCTGGCCTTGCTGCTATTCCAGTTTCAACTGTTCTGCCTGCGGTTACGGAACCCCTACCTGTCCCAGACCTGCTGTTTTCAACTCTTAATGATCGGCTATGAAAAGCCAACTGAGATTTATTCCTGATTATTATTTGACCATGCTTGTCATTTATGAACATTTTGAAAATCTTGGCTCTCTCTAATTTTCTCCTTCTCTCTTTCTTTCTCTCGGAGGACCTGAGCCCTAGGACCATACGTCGGGACTACCGGCCGTGGTGACTCCTTGCTGTCCCCAGTCCGCCTGGCCTTGCTGCTATTCCAGTTTCAACTGTTCTGCCTGCGGTTATGGAACCCCTACCTGTCCCAGACCTGCTGTTTTCAACTCTTAATGATCGGCTATGAAAAGCCAACTGAGATTTATTCCTGATTATTATTTGACCATGCTTGTCATTTATGAACATTTTGAAAAACTTGGCTCTCTCTAATTTTCTCCTTCCTTCTTTCTTTCTCTCGGAGGACCTGGGCCCTAGGACCATGCGTCGGGACTGCCGCCCGTGGTGACTCCTTGCTGTCCCCAGTCCGCCTGGCCTTGCTGCTATTCCAGTTTCAGCTGTTCTGCCTGCGGTTATGGAACCGCCACCTGTCCCAGACCTGTTGTTTTTCAACTCTTGATGATCGGCTATGAAAAGCCAACTGAAAATTATTCATTATTATTATTTGACCATGCTTGTCACTTATGAACATTTTTGAACATCTTGGCATAGTTCTGTTATAATCTCCACCCGGCACAGCCAGAAGAGGACTGGCCACCCCTCATAGCCTGGTTCCTCTCTAGGTTTCTTCCTAGGTTTTGGCCTTTCTAGGGAGTTTTTCCTAGCCACCGTGCTTCTACACCTGCATTACTAGCTGTTTGGGGTTTTAGGCTGGGTTTCTGTACAGCACTTCGAGATATTAGCTGATGTACGAAGGGCTATATAAAATAAAATTGATTGATTGATTGATTCCTACCTATTTTTTTATTTTTATTTCACCTTTATTTAACTAGGCGGCGCCTACAGTGCCTTTTCTGTCCCCGGGACATCACTTTATATTTACTGTAAAATGTGGTTTCCAAAATGCTTTAAATATAAAAGGTCAGGTGTCCTTACATTAAACACACAAAAATATGGATCTTGAAAGGGAATAATTTTGAAAACTTTTTTTTCAGTGGATGTAGGCTTTTTTGCCATGTCCCCGGGTGTTACTCATCAACGTCCACGAGAAATACACCTTAAAATATAATATTATTTTATAGTCCTAGTTAAATTCTCTCTCATCAATTACTTTTGTTCAGGATTATTGTATTACATTTTTATTTACCATTTTCCCTGACTCTGATATCATTTTCCAATCTGTTAGTTTGTTTCAATTCTCCATTTATGAAAATAACCCCTTTCTAAAATGACACCACATTCAGGAAGTGTCATAATTTCTTTGGTGGGAAAAAAATGGTGCAAAAGTACATAAATATAGACACTCCATTTTATCTATTTTTCCATGTTTCATGTTGTTAGTCTGTATGTCCCACTCATATATTTCCACCCTGTTAGGCTAAATTATAGAGAAAATTAACCAAATTTCTAAATGTTAAAATATGTTTGAAAGAGAAGTAAAAATCCTGTTAAAGTGTTGACCATTTTACTCGCTCAATCTTTCTCACTCACAGAGCTATGGCTAATTTGGGCTCCACATTTCCACCCGTATGCACCTAACAGGTTGGAAAATGCACCTAAGAAAATAAGTGCATGAGCTTGACCAATGTGTTTTTTTCTGAAAGTCAAACATGTCCTTTTTCTGACACAAAAATATACATTTTTTCTCTCCAAAAGTGTTGAGGTCCAAAAGGCACCACAAAGTAGGAATGACCCAGCTATGCTCAGACAGAAAAACATGTACTCTTAATTTTGTAAAGTATTTCTGGTTCACAGAGGAAGAGGCGAAGCTGTGCTATCTACTGAATGACTCAGATAATCTTTGCTATACTGGCTAGGACAGCCGTTAGTATATGTACTATAGTTAGCCATCTATGTTAGACACATTAGCTAGCTAGCTGGCTATGGTGAGAGGCAAGTTAACACATTTTAAGAGATGAGTAGATGGAAATAACCTACTAAAATTCTGATCCAACAAATAAAATACAAATATACAGTGCCTTATTCATACCCCTTGATTTATTCCACATTTTGTTGTGTTACAGCCTGAATTCAAAATTGATTAAACATATTTTTTTTCTCTGGCCCATCTACACAATACCCAATTATAAAAAAGTTAAAACATGTAATTAGGAATCTTGGCACATTTATTGAAAATTAAATACAGAAATATCAAATTTACATAAGTATTCACATCCCTGAGTCAATACGTTAGAATCATATTTAGTAGCTATTACAGCTGTGAGTCTTCTGGGTAAGTCTAAGAGCTTTACTCACCTGGATTGTACAATATTTGCCTATTATTATTTTCCAAATTCTTCAAGCGCTCTCAAATTGGTTGTTGATCATTGCTAGACAACCATTTTCAAGTCTTACCATAGATTTTCAACTGTAACTCGGCCACTCAGGAACATTCACTGTCTTCTTGGTAAGGAACTCCAGTGTCGATTTGGCCTTTAGGTTATTTTTTTAGGTTATTGTCCTGCTGAAAGGTGAATTTATCTCCCATGAATCAATACTGTTAAAGTTGCAAGTCAAATTAAGAGGGTAACTTTGCGCAAGACTTTGCTTGTGTGAGCCACAACGGCTCATAGGAGCAGGAGCGTATCTCTTGTTTCTGTAGTGTGAGGCAGCTTGATGTACTAGTATACCAACTGGATAGAACGCTAGTCAATCGCAGGGCCTTACCCCCAATCTATCTCAATCTATCTTGAGTGCCAAGCAGAGACGCATCAGGTCCCATTTTTACAGTCTGGTATGACTCGGCCAGGGATCGAACTGTCCAACCTTCAAACCTCAGGGAGAACACTAACAAGGGAAACTGAGTTGGTTATGCAAGCCATAGGTATAACTTTATTGCATATTAAGTTGTTGGAAAATGAGAGGCATGATTTTATTAAGGTTTTACCTTACTGTACCCTTGGTGACCTGTGATAGATACATTGTCCAATAGGTACCAGCTATTCTTGTTCTTAGAATCACTGTTGTTCAACAAACAGGTTACTATCACAGTGTTCAGCTACTGTAGGTTTTCTTGATAATGTTTTCCAACATATGATTGGCAGAACCTCATTATAGAGAAAAAACACTTCTGTATTGTATAGAACTTCTTATTCAACATGTGACTACTGGTAAGAAAGTGGCACTGTAATTTTGACTGAACACGTCAAGCAGTTCAGCGACAATGGATGTCTTCCCTCTTCCTCATCAGTACAGTTAGAAATATTAGTAGCATCATTGGTGATGATATTCCTTCTCGGTTCTTGTCAGTTATGGAGACAGGTCATCATTCAAAACTGTCTGTGAAAAAGAAGCACAAATTATGCAAAAGGGTTAGCATGGATGGAGACAAAGATTATCAATGTACAACGTATGAAGTGCACTAGTCACAATTTAATTCACATATCCTGCTGTTTTTAATTGTTCACAACCATATGTTCCGGTTTAGTGCATGTTGTCATAACCAATCATTCATTCACTCAATTTACCCAAGAGTGGTCTTATTGAGTAGTTCAATGAGGTGTTACAGCAAAGGTAGTGATGACAATGTTCACACTGTTGCCCATTAGGCAAGAAATAAGAACATTGAACTAGACTAACCAATTGTACAAATCCATTGAACTTTAGTCCAGGAAGGGAAATATCAAAGTGCAGATCAGGGCATGAAGGCATCTTTCAGCCATTTTGGTGCCCCTCCAGCCCTTGCTTCCTATGGGAGAACATCCTTACCCGTCTGATGATGATGATGATAATAATAATAATAAGAAGAAGAAGGACTTATACAACTCTTAAAATGGTAAAAATGAAGAAAAGAAAAGAAAAAAGAAAGGAGGAGTCAAAACAAAATCAGTCTAAACAAAACCATAAATAAAGAGAGGGGTGGGCTCAAAGAAGGGAAAGAGTGTGATGTATCAGTGTATGGGGAGGGTAGGGTTGGGATTTGGATACGAACCCGGTTTAGGATAAGGGGTGGGGTTGGGTTAGGATACAAACCTGGTTTAGGGTAAGGGGTAGGGAAAGGGTTTGGGTTAGGTGCTGCTGTGATGGTGTGCAGCTTGGTCAGCATCAACTGGAAGACAGGAGGGGGCAGCGTCTGCTGGACGACCTGCTGGGGTTGCCTGTACACAGCAATGACAAGGTTGGAACACAAAAAAAGATTAGTTGAAAGGCACACTGTCAGGTCGGGATCAAATGAGCTAAAAATATATATATATTTTTTTGTAGCCTTCAAATCAGACAACATGAACTCATAAGAATCAGACTGGTTCCAATCCATATCATAGATCATCTGCTCCCTTACAGATGCTCTGGTATGGTCCCTGTAGCATCCCCAGCTGAAAGAATGGTCAATACTCAAACTGATGGTTCATGAAAGTTTCATGCGGTACTATTTCCATAAACACACCGTAAGAGCTCATCATCTTTCCAGCTAGGTGCTAAGTTTGACGTTGTTACGTTTTTTCTTGGGTGCTTGAACAACCTTAACAAAAACGTATTTTCCTTTTCCTCTCTCGTGCCCGTTTCCCATATACCCTTGGCGCGTAAAACAGAGAAGGCAAAAAACCTGCTTTCAAAATAAAAGTCACACTAAACTGTCAAATATACAGGATAGGAGAGAGGATAGAAAGCTCATACAAGAAAATAAAAGTCCAAATATAGAGCAGACATTGTGATCGGACACTCGTTTTAGGGGTTCATATACACTCCCACTAAATCAGGAGTGATTTGGAACAATGTACATGGTATACACAAAGAACGAATGGTTTCTGTACTTTAAATGACCTAAGACCAGAAATAGGGTATCAGAAAGGTATGGAATCATAGCACAAACGACTCAAAAGTAGAAGATATAGGATGTAAAGAGATTTGGGGGGGCATATATCTTAACCAGTCTCCAGCAACAAGACCAGCTTTTGAACTGGGCGTTCGAACACTGACAGCTTGGTGAGACGCTTGCCTGTCTTGTCAAACTTCCGATCACCAACACATATTTTGACTCTCCTTACTAGTCCATCTTTATCAACAGTAGTCTCTGAGACTCTACTCATCCGCCACTCATTTCTAGGCAGATCATCATCTCTCATCATCACTATGTAACTGAACTGCAGGTTTCTCGTCGGGGTCTGCCTGATGGCGATGTTGGCTAGATACTCTTTTCGCCAGCGTCTCCAAAACCGTTCTGCTTGATATTAAACATGCCGTCACATTTTCTGAGCGTACATGTCCTCCCTGATGAATCTGGCAAAAGGAGGTAGAGCTGTGGTAGATTTCATAGTAAGCAGATGATTAGGGGTGAGTGGCTCAAGACTGTTTGGATCATTGAGGTTGTCAACGGTGAGTGGGCGATTGTTTACAATTGCCATTGCGTCGTAGAAGAAGGCTCGTAAAGAATAATCATCTAGTCTACCAGAAGAGAGTGAGAGTGTGGAGCTAAGGATACCTCTCACTGTTCTGATCTGTCGCTCCCAGACGCCACCCATGTGACTTGAATGGGAAGCATTCATGCTGAAATCACACTGTTTCTCAACGAGATAGGCAGTCAGCCTGTCCATGTCAACTTCCTTGAGCGCTCCCACAAAGTTGCTTCCTCGGTCACATTTAATCTGACGAACTGCACCACATATGGTTATGAAGCAGCGCAGACCATTAATGAAGGCATCTGTTGACATGTCATCTAACATTTCAATATGAACAGCATGAGAGCAAAAACAGGTGAAGAGAAGACCATACCTTTTGTGCACTCTTCGTCCTTGCTTAATGAGAAATGGGCCAAAACAATCCATACCGCAGTATGTAAAGGGCGGTGATGATTTCACACACTCTGGAGGGAGATCAGCAATATTTTTGCAAGGAGGCAACTGTAGACAGTATACCTCGACGCGTTGCAGGTTGGTCCTTGAGATTGACATTGAACTTGAAGCAGTCAGACTCAACGTGCCACTGAATCCCTAGTGCTTTTTCTGATGGCAAGTCATCAAATGCAAGGTTACGGTCCTTAATGTCGGATGCACGTTCAGATGGTGGTATGCTTTCTAGGACAGCTCTGTCATTGGATACAAACTCGTGCAGTCGAAGACTACCCACCGCACAAAGTTCTCGAGCCTCACGTGCAAACTGAATAGCATGTTCCGTACCGTCTATGCTTGTGACCCTGTCATCTACATAAAAGTCGCTCATGATGAATTGTGAGCCTAGAGGGTATAGGTCTCTGTTCTCCTTAGCTAGATGCTTCAGCCCATAGTTTGCACATCCAGGAGATGATGCAGCACCAAACATATGAACCTTCATGCGGAACTCTTGAGGTTGTGGAGTAATGTCTCAGGCACATGGAACTGGTGAAACATCTTCTCAATGTCACACATCAACGCAACAGGGTGCTGCCAAATACACATGAGAACACCGTTCAGCTTGTCCATCAAATCAGGCCCTGGAAGCAGATGGTCATTTAAACTGGTTCCCTTGTACTTGGCAGAGCAATCAAATACTATGCGTAGCTTATCTGACTTCTTAGGATGATAGACACCATGATGAGCAATATACCATTTCCTGCCTTCATTTTCATCATCTTCAACTTCTTCCGCGTCACCATTTTCAATGACCTCATCCATGAACTTGACAATGTTCCTTATACCTTTCATCGTTTAACAGTTTCCTTTTAAGATGGCTGAGTCGTACAATGGCGAGTTGTTTATTGTCAGGTAGATTGGGTCTCTCCTTAAAAGGCAAGGGCATTTTATAATGGTCATGACTATTTTTCCTTATACCATCATTCAGCTTGTTCAGGAAGAGGATGTCATCCTCAGACACGGCCTTGCCATCTTTACTGGCGTCCTTGAAATTGGACTCCAGAATGTGAATAGCATCTGCAGGGGTTACTGAGGGGATCTCTTTGACAATGACCCAGTGACACAGACTAGCGACGCTTGGTGTATCGAGGAATGCCGATGAGCGCCCCACAATGCTCCATCCTAAGTCAGGTTGAACAGCGTAGTGGTCATCCTTTCCACCTAAAACCACTTGTTTTGGTGCCATTGCCCTTGAGCAGTTGTTGCCTATCAGAAGGCCAACCTCACAATCCTTCAGTGGTGGGATTTCATCTACTACTGTGGAGAGATGATTCCAGTGCTTGGCCGTTTCACAGGTCGGAATGTGGGTGCGGTTTACAGGTATGCAATCCTTGGTGTAGGTAGGAGGAAGATCGATACGGATGGTGGAGCTGTAACCTCTCACACGAAGCCCTGAGACTCTTTCACTTTTCACAACTGTGACACATCCTATCATAGTAGTTAATTTCAGTTTCACTGGATACATGTCTGCTTGTAAAGCGTTGCTCACTTCCTGGTCAATGAATGTAGTATCACTCTGAGTGTCAAGCAGGGCAGAGAAGTTTTTCAGCACCTGAGTTGTTCTTTGATGACACCCACACTGGTACAATCATGGAAGTGTTAGTAGATTGTCCTTCTCCAGCTACGTTGAGTGACAATGCAGTTGCTGCCTCGTCCATATTATTTTGGGAAGAAATTGGCAGAGGTGTAGGCCTTTTCCGTTTTACATAACTGTCATCGTGGAGACACGTGGGATGCTTTCCTTTGCAGGTGTCCCAGGTGTGGCGATTACGACAGTTCTTTGCACTGTGACCAGGTTTCATGCACCCATAGCAAAGCTTATTTTCTTTCACATATTTCCGTCGCTCATCCAGAGACTTGGTCATGAATTTAGAACAGCCATGGACCTGATGCTTGTTGTCCTGGCAAAACATACATGAAGGCCTTGCACTTCCTTTGGCTGACTTTTGATTCTCACTATCTGTGATTGTTTGAGTGCTGAAAACACTTGTCTTGTTCCTCTTGGTCTCCCTGACATTTCGTTTCTCAGTGGTACATCCGGGTGAACGGAGAGCATAGAAAGAAGTTATCGAATTGCAGGCAATCTCTGCTTCCATCGTCATAAAAGTAGCAAAGTCCTGGAAAATAGAGAATTCTTGACTATTGTTCAAGGTTTGTGTAACTTGTTTTACACAGACTTGTGACTCATTTGTGAGACAATAGATCCGTATATGGAGCGAGCATAGTCGCGATCAAGTAACTCATGGAAACGACATTTTTCCTGTTTGGCATCAAACTCTTCATCAATGCCTGATTTCCTTTCATATGCAATTTTGTTGATATCTGCTGTAACTGCCTCATGTGTCGACACGACGCCTTAACTCAGTTGACGGTGTGATGTGATCTCGAATTTCAAGCACACCCCCATCCACATCGACAGGGCTGCAGTGGAGCAGTTTGAGAGCTTCAAGTTCCTTGGTGTCCAAATCACAAAGAACTTAAAATGATCCACACACGTGCATAGACGTGAAGAAGGAGCGACAGTGCCTCTTCCCCCTTAGGAGGTTGAGAAGGTTTGGCATGGGTCCCTCAAATAGTTCTACAGCTGTACCACAGAGCATCTTGACTGGCTGCATCATTGCTTGGTATGGCAATAGCGCAGCTCTTGATCGCATGGCGCTACAGAGGATGGTGCGGACAGCCCAGTACATCACTGGGACTGGGCTTCCTGTCATCCAGGATCTCTATATCAGGCGGTGTGAGAAGAAGGCCCGGAAAATCGTTAAAGACTCCAACCACCCAATCTACCTTTGATCTACCTTGTTATTTTCCAGTATTACATTGTTATTGCTTACTGCATTGTTAGGGTTAGAGCTTGCAGCATTTCACTGTACTTGTGCATGTGACAATAAAACTTAAAACTACGCTTGCAACCTCTGCCTCTATCCAAGTAGTAGCACTTTATATAAAGGATACTTGCTTGTACACACCTACATGTGCTCATTGCTCAGTGAAGATGCCCTCCAGTGTTGTACGCCACTACTCTCCTGCAGCCATATCTGGAACTCCTAAACAGATAGATGGACACACAGACATGCTATAACAGACAAACAGACGGACAGAGAGAGAGACACACACACAGTGTGAGAGCTGTGCCAAAAAAGAGAAAAAAGTAAACAAAATGTTAAATTCTACATGTGACGTTACACTATAAAGTCTAATTACACTATAAAGTCTAATTACATGCATTCAGATAATTCCCTTGTTTTTTAATAGCAACATACCATTAATCATCCCCTCTAGAGTAACTTTAATGGATCATAGCTTGCTAGCTATCTAAATGTTTCAACGCACCTTCCAAAGAGAAGGGTGCAATTGCGGCCCGCAATTCGGGGAGTTCCTGCATGTGGGAATTCCTGCATCTGCAGGAACAGCTCTTTATACTACTATTGGTAAATATTTTTTGTTAGGACAGGTGGGGGCGGGGGCGCTCCAGTACATTAGGTGGCGTTAATGCACAATAACGTTGGATGCCAGCCGCTGATAAACCCCACAGAAGAAGCGGTAGCTTGCTAGCCGTACACCGGTAAACAGTGTCCTTCACCCCCGCCAGACGGTCACTGTTTTCCCACAGTTCTGTTGACGACGGCGAGGGCAGGTGTTTGGCAGGCAGGAGTGAAGGACGCTGTGTGCTAGCTTAGTCAGCTAGTCCTAAGGAGGACTGCAGTACACGGCAGGTGGGAGACAAGCAAGCTAGGTAGTACACAGTGTCGCTAACTATCAAGCTAGCTAGTACACAGTGTAATCGTGACCGGTAGACAGTGTCCTTCTGGCACTGGAACCAATGCGTGCTCGGGGGGGGGGGGTGGGGCTGCAGTTGCACACTATTGACACCCCGAATTGCGGGCTGCATTTGCACACTATTGCTTCCAAATGTGAAATTACAAGACAAAAAAAACACTTACCGTACCTAAAGGTGTGCCACGATGATGTCTTGTTGTGAAGGTAGCTAGCCAGTCCCAGTGGGCTAGCTAGCTAACGTTAGGCAGGAACGTTAGCCAATAGTGCCTCTTCATAGCCAGCTAGCTACGAGCTATCTATCTAACCTACCAGTAGCTAGCTACATATAATAGCTAATTAGCTGGCTACTAGTAACTCCCCATATCCCCTCCACTGAAATGTATAGTCCCCTCCCACAAACTCCTAGCACACACTGGGTGTTTTCTTCTTCTGTGGGGTTTCGTACTGGCTGGTGTTGCCCGGGCATCCTAAAAACATGTCACATCGATAGAGCTATGACCGAAAGTGACTGTTGCCAGCAAGCACAGGCAACCTCTCTTCCATCTCACGTTATTGAAATCACGCCCACAGTGTTTGATTTATAATCAACACAGGTCGAAAATTATAACTGAAATGAGGAACGAAATTGCAAAATGAAGCACAGCAATTGATCATTTGAATTTTGACAGTATGGAAAAGCATTGTCAATTGCCAATTATTTATATTTTTGTCACAATTCATGGCATCACAACAAGGAAATTAAATGGCAAACATGATAAATGATTTGTCATTTTAAGCATTTACATTTGATTTTTAAATGTGTCACACTTTGCTACTTCTTTTTCAAATAGGCAGACATTATGCATACTCAATCATGAAAATGATAATGCAATATCTTTTCTTGCATTTCATTTTGAATTTTGTCACCGAAAATGCAAAATGGCAAATATGATATTGATTTATAATTTCACCATTTGCATTTCCAATTGAGTTTAGGCTGCTAAATGCTTCCATAGATACTAGCCATATGACCACAACTACACTGAACAAAAATATTAACGCAACATGTAAAGTGTTGGTCCCATGTTTCCTGAGCTGAAATAAAAGACCCCAGAAATATTTCTCAAATGTTGTGCACACATTTCTTTACATCACTGTTAGTGAGCATTTCTCATTTGCCAAGATAATCCATCCACCTGACAGATGTGACATATCAAGAAGCTGATTAAACAGCATGATCATTACACAGGTGCACCTGGGGACAATAATAGGCCACACTAAAAGGTGCAGTTTTGTCACACAACGCCACAGTTTGCTCACATTTTGAGGGAGCATGCAATTAGCATGCTGACTGCAATAATATCCACCAGAGCCGTTGCCAGAGAATTTAATGTTAATTTCTCTACTATAAGCTGCATCCAATGTCGTTTTAGAGAACGCCGCAGCCCGTCTGGTGTTCAACCTTCCCAAGTTCTCTCACGTCACCCCGCTCCTCCGCTCTCTCCACTGGCTTCCAGTTGAAGCTCGCATCCGCTACAAGACCATGGTGCTTGCCTACGGAGCTGTGAGGGGAACGGCACCTCCGTACCTTCAGGCTCTGATCAGGCCCTACACCCAAACAAGGGCACTGCGTTCATCCACCTCTGGCCTACTCGCCTCCCTACCTCTGAGGAAGTACAGCTCCCGCTCAGCCCAGTCAAAACTGTTCGCTGCTCTGGCACCCCAATGGTGGAACAAACTCCCCCACGACGCCAGGTCAGCGGAATCAATCACCACCTTCCGGAGACACCTAAAACCCCACCTCTTTAAGGAATACCTAGGATAGGATAAAGTAATCCTTCTAACCCCCCCCCCCCCCCCCCCCTTAGAGTTAGATGCACTATTGTAAAGTGGTTGTTCCACTGGACATCATAAGGTGAATGCACCAACTTGTAAGTCGCTCTGGATAAGAGCGTCTGCTAAATGACTTAAATGTAAATGTAAATGTAGAGAATTTGTCAGTAAGTCCAACCGGTCTCACAACCGCAGACCACGTGTAACCATGCCAGCCTAGGTCTTCTACATCCGGCTTATTCACCTGCGGGATCGTCTGAGACCAGCCACCCAGTAAACTGATAAAACTGTGGATTTGCACAACCGAGGAATTTCTGCAGAAACTGTCAGAAACTGTCCGAGGGAAGCTCATCTGCATGCTCGCCACCCTCACCAGGGTCTTGACCTGACTGCAGTTCGGCGTAGTAACCGACTTCAGTGGGAAAATGCTCAACTCCGATGGCCACTGGCACGCTGGAGAAGTGTGCTCTTAACAGATGAATCCCGGTTTCAACTGTACCAGGCAGATGGCAGATCCTGGAGTCATGTGGGCAAGCGGCTTGCTGATATCAACATTGTGAACAGAGGGCCCCATGGTGGCGGTGGAGTTATGCTATGGGCAGGCATACGCAACAGATAACAAACACAATGGAAATTTGAATGCACAGATACACTGTAACAAGATCCTGAGGCCCATTGCCGTGCCATTCATCTGCCACCATCACCTCATGTTTCAGCATGATAATGCACAGCCCCATGTCGCAAGGATCTGTACACAATTCCTGCAAGCTGAATATGTCCCAGTTCTGCCATGGCCTGTTTACTCACCAGACATGTCACCCATTGAGCATGTTTGTGATGCTCTTGATCGACGTGTATAACAGCGTTTTCCAGTTTCCGGCAATATATGGTGGTCACACCAGATACTGACTGGTTTTCTGACCCACGGCCATACCTTTTTTTTTTTAAGGTATCTGTGACCAACGGATGCATATCTGTATTCCCAGTCATGTGAAATCTATAGATTAGGGCCTAAGGAATTTATTTAAATTGACTGATTTCCTTATATAAACTGTAACTCAGTGAAACCTTTTAAATTGTTGCGTTTATATTTTTGTTCAGTGTAGATAACTAGCATCGCTAGCAATACCATAATTAAATCACAATGGATTTGTTTTTGAATAAAGCAGCTGCCTGTTAGCTGCCGAGAGTCAGTGGAGTAGATAGCTAGTTATGTTGTGCTACCTGGAAAATGCCGTTAATTGTTTAGCTACCGTTAGCTAGCAAGTGAACTGGCACTGGCAGTATATGATAATGTAGTGAATTACATTATTTCTTCATCATCTTGCTCGATAGCTAGCTTCGTAAAGCATTTAGTGTTGTGTGCACTGTGCTGCACTTACCACCCCATTCGTTTCATTTGAAGTGTGTGTGAATGCCTGGCTCATGTCACTGATGTGAAATTGCTAGCTAGTTAGCGGTGCGCTCTAGTAGCGTTTCAATCGGTGACGTGACTCGTTCTGAGACCTTGAAGGAGTTATTTCCCTTGCTTTGCAAGGACCACAGCTTTTGTCGAGCGATGGGTAACGATGCTTTGTGGGAAGCAGTTGTTTACAGTTCATTCATAAAGTATTCAGACCCGTTGACTTTTTCCACATTTCGTTACGTTAAAACCTTATTTTGAAATGGATTAAATAGCTTTTTCCCCATAATGACGAAGCAAAAACAGAATTTTTGACATTTTTGCAAATCTATAAAAAATGTATAACTGAAATATCACATTTACATAAGTATTAAGACACTTTACTCAGTAATTTGTTGAAGCACCTTTGGCAGCGATTGCAGCCTCAAGTCTTCTTGGGTATGACGCTACAAGCTTGATACACCTGTATTTGGGGAGTTTCTTAATTTTTTTTCTGCAGATCCTCTCAAGCTCTGTCAGGTTGGATGGGGAGTGTTGCTGCACAGCTAATTTCAGGTCTCTCCAGAGATGTTTGATCGGGTTCAAGTCCGGGCTCTGGCTGGGCCACTCAAGGACATTCAAAGATTTGTCCCGAAGCCACACCTGCATTGTCTTGGCTGTGTGCTTAGGGTCGTTGTCCTGTTGGAAGGTGAACCTTCGCCCCAGTCTGAGGTCCTGAGCGCCCTGGAGCAAGGATCTCTCTGTACTTTGCTTCGCTCATCTTTCCCTCAATCAAATCAAATCAAATTGTATTTGTCAAATACGCTGAATACAACAGGTGTAGACTTTACAGTGAAATACTTACAAGCCCTTAACCAACAATGGAGTTTTAAGAAAACGTGTTAAGTATTTACTAAATAAACTGAAGTAAACAATAAATAAATAAAAATACAAATGAAAAACATAAGAAAATCCTGACCAGTCTTCCAGTCCCTGCAGCTGAAAAACATCCCCACAGCAGGATGCTGCCACCACCATACTTCACCGCATGGCATTCAGGCGAAATAGTTAAATCTTGGTTTCATCAGACCAGACAATCTTGTTTCTCATGGTCTGAGTCCTTTAGTTGCCTTTTGGCAAACACCAAGCGGGCTGTCATGTGCCTTTTACTGAGGAGTGGCTTCCATCTGGCCACTCTACTATAAAGGCCTGATTGGTGCTATAGAGATGGTTGTCCTTCTGGAAGGTTCTCCTATCTCCACAGAGGAACTCTGGAGCTCTGTAAGAGTGGCCATCGGGTTCTTGGTCAACTCCCTGACCAAGGCCCTTCTCCCCCAATTGCTCAGTTTGGCTAGGTGCACAGCTCTAGGAAGAGTCTTGGTGGTTCCAAACTTCTTCCATTTAAGAATGATGGAGCCCACTGGGTTCTTGGGGATTTTCAATGCTGCAGAAATGTTTTGGTACCCTTCCTGTCTAGAAGCTCTATGGACAATTCCTTCGACCTCATTGCTTGGTCTTTGCTCTGACATGCACTGTCAACTGTGGGACCTTATATACACAGGCGTGTGCCTTTCCAAATAATATTTACAACAGGTGGACTCCAATCAAGTTGTAGAAACATCTCAAGGATGATCAATTTAAACAGGATGCGGCTGACTTAAATTCCGAGTCCCATAGCAAATGGTCTGAATACTTATGTAAATAAGGTATCTGTTATTTACGCTTCATTATTATGGGTTATTGTGTGTAGATTGATGAGGCTGTAATGTAACAAAATGTGGAAAAAGTCAAGGGGTCTGAATACTTTCCGAATGCACTGTATATGTTCAGCGGGTCCCTGCTTTGAGCCCAGGTTGGGGCAAGGAGAAGGACGGAAGCAAGACTGTTAAGGTAAATTCACACACTAAGCGTAGCGTAGTGTTGCAATGTCATTTTTCGTCAAAAGTCAAATTTTATTAGTCACGTGCGCCGAATATAACAGGTGTAGGCCTTACAGTGAAAAGCTTACTTACGAGCCCCTAACCAACAATGCAGTTTAAAAAAAACTATGAGTAAGAATAAGAATAAAAGTAACAAGTAATTAAAGAGCAGCAGTAAAATAACAATATACACAGGGGGGTACTGGTACAGTGTCAATGTGCGGGGGCACCGGTTAGTTGAGGTAATATGTACATGTAGGTAGAGTTATTAAAATGAATGACTATGCATTGATGATAACAACAGAGAGTAGCAGTGGTGTAAAAAGGAGGGGGGGGGGCAATGCAAATAGTCTGGGTAGCCATTTGATTGGATGTTCAGGAGTCTTATGGCTTGGGGGTAGAAGCTGTTTAGAAGCCTCTTGGACATGGACTTGGCGCTTGCCGTGCGGTAGCAGAGAGTACAGTCTATGTCTACGGTGGCTGGAGTCTTTGACAATTTTTAGGGCCTTCCTCTGACACCCCCTGGTATAGAGGTCCTGGATGGCAGGAAGCTTGGCCTTCCTGGATGGCAGGAAGCTTGATGTACTGGGCCGTACGCACTACCCTCTGTAGTGCCTTACGGTCGGAGGCCGAGCAGTTGCCATACCAGACAGTGATGCAACCAGTTAGGATGCTCTCGATGGTGCACATCTTTTGAGGATCTGAGGACCCATGACAAATCTTTTCAGTCTTGTGAGGGGGAATAGGTTTTGTCGTGCCCTCTTCACGACTGTCTTGGTGTGCTTGGACCATGTTAGTTTGTTGGTGATGTGGACACCAAGGAACTTGAATCTCTCAACCTGCTCCACTACAGCCCCGTCGATGAGAATGGGGTCGTGCTCGGTCCTCTTTTTCCTGTAGTCCACAATCACCTCCTTTGTCTTGATCACGTTGAGGGAGAGGTTGTTGTCCTGGCACCACACGGCCAGGTCTCTGACCTCCTCCCTATAGGCTGTCTCGTCGTTGTCGGTGATCAGGCCTACCACTGTTGTGTCATCGGCAAACTTAATGATGGTGTTGGAGTCATGCCTGGCCATGCAGTCATGAGTGAGGGAGTACAGGGGGGGACTGAGCACGCACCCCTGAGGATCAGCGTGGCGGATGTGTTGTTACCTACCCTTACCACCTAGGGCGGCCCGTCAGGAAGTCCAGGATTCAGTTGCAGAGGGAGGTGTTTAGTCCCAGGGTCCTTAGCTTATTGATGAGCATTGAGGGCACTATGGTGTTGAACACTGAGCTCTAGTCAATGAATAGCATTCTCACATACAGTAGGCGTTTATTTTGTCCAGGTGGGAATGGGCAGTGTGGAGTCCAATAGAGATTGCATCATCTGTGGATCTGTTAGGGCGGTATGCAAATTGGAGTGGGTCTAGGGTTTCTGGGATAATGGTGTTGATGTGAGCCAAGAAGGGCGGCTCCTTGTAATACACTCCGACAATAACCGTTCTTATTACACCTCAGTGCATTTAACATACTTTGTACTACCTGAAAATTGAGACGCGCCGGATCATTCCTTCTGTAGCCGTGGGGGCAGTGTTGTTGCTTCGGTCCTTGATCTGATCTTTAGGCTATATAGGCTATTTATCAAAGTAGCCCATTTTGCATTGATAATCAACTATAATCTCAGCGTCTGTTCAAACAGTAAACAGTAAAAACAAACAAGTATTTTGTTTGGAAGTAATAACTATTGATTCAAGGCTATTGTGAAATGGTAGAACCTAATGTAGCCAACTATATATACTACATGACCAAAAGTATGTGGACCCCTGCACGTCAAACATCTCATTCCAAAATCATGGGCATTAATATGGAGTTAGTCCCCCTTTTGCTGCTATAACAGCCTCCAATCTTCTGGGAAGGCTTTACACCAGATGTTGGAACATTGCTGCGGGGACAAGAGCATTAGTGAGGTCGGGCACTGATGTTGGGTGTTTAGGCCTGGCTCGCAGTCAGTATTCCAATTCATCCTAAAGGTATTCAATGGGGTCGAAGTCAGGGCTCTGTGCAGGCCAGTCAAGTTCTTCCACACCGATCTCGACAAACCATTTCTGTATGGACCTCGCTTCGTGCACGGGGGCATTGTCATCCTGAAACAGGAAAGGGCCTTCTCCAAACTGTTGCCACAAAGTTGGAAGTACAGAATCGTCTAGAATGTCGTTGTATGCTGTAGCATTAAGATATCCCTTTACTGGAACTAAGAGGCCTAGCCCGAACCATGAAAACAGCTCCAGACCATTATTCCTCCTGCTCCAAACTTTACAGTTGGCATGATGCATTCGGGCAGGTAGTGTTCTCCTGGCATCCGCCTAACCCAGATTTGTCCGTCGGACTGCCATATGGTGAAGCCTGAGTCATCACTCCAGAGAACGCGTTTCCACTGCTCCAGAGTCCAATGGTGGTGAGCTTTACACCACTCCAGCCGACGTTTGGAATTGCACATGGTGTGCATCTGCTCGGCCATGGAAACCCATTTCATGAACCTCCTGACGAACAACTCTTGTGCTGACGTTGCTTCCAGAGGCAGTTTGGAACGCGTAGTGAGTGTTGCAATTTTTACGCGCTTCAGCATCTCATCGGTCTCGTTCTGTGAGCTTGTGTGGCCTACCACTTCACGGCTGAGCTGTTGTTGCTCCTAGACCTTTTCACTTCACAATAACAGCATTTACAGTTGACCGGCTGTGTGCTCAATTTTATACACCTGTCAGAAACGGGTGTGGCTGAACTAGCCCAATCCACTAATTTGAAGGGGTGTCCACCTACTTTTGGCCATGTAGTGTCACTAGCCATGTGATTTTTAACTCCATGACCAAAACATGTTTTATTTTTAGCTGATATCGGAATGCATACACAAGCAGCATATCAAACTGGGATAATGTTTTAGGTTACACCGGCAAGTATATTTGCCAGGGCATATTATTTGGTTATTAATCGGATTATTTCACATGGAGATGTGGGAAGCAAAGAAAAAAAGTGCACATTATCAAACGTAACAAAAAAAATCCTTCTTCAAACACAAAGATCCTTAGCTAGAAATAAAATATGTAAATACTTGCTCTAGTAAAAAAAGATGTATTATGCAGCTTTATTGTTTTAGAAAAGGGGATGGATTACACAGGGAAAAGTGCCTTCCTTTTTTCTGTTTACTTGTCACTCCTATTGGCTCCTCCACTTGAAGGTTTGTGTTCTCTGATTGGCTCAAAGTCAACTTGTTGGCTACTGAGGAGCAGGGCGATTCTACAAGTAGAAACGTCATGTTTGTCTGTACCAGGTTGGTACTCAGCAGGTTACATATTTTGTTCTAGCAAGAGATGGAACGGCCTCCTACTGTGCTAAGTACCTATCGGCCCTCAGTTTTCTTGGTGTGTCTGACTTCTAAGTGCTTAATTTAATTAGATGTAACAATTATTTGTGCCTAGTGAACAAATGCTGTCATTATATATTTTTTCTTTCTTCTAGAGACAAAACGTCCTTGAGTGCCTCATATCCTGTCACAGCATATTTTCCACGTCTACACATATCTGACAACAATTAGCATGCTTTTAGGACAGGGACTTTGTAACTAAGGGGTGAAGAGAGTGGGAAAAAACAATAGTTAGCAACTCTGAATGTCTTTCATTCAACAGCGTATAATCACAAATAATTACAGGACTTGTATTAAAACCATTTACAGCTTTTAATAGGCTGCATTTGCATTGTGTGTTGACTCAATTTTGCAATTGAGTGCAAATCAACTGATACACATCTTTGTGTGTATCAGTAGTCTGAGATCAAATAAATGTGTCGGGTTTCAATAGAACCATGGGTCGTTCCCAGATCAACGGCAACAGGCAGCTCCTCTAATAATTGCGCTGATTTCATTAGTGGGGGATGGAACTGAGACAAGAAGGTGAATGACACCGAGTGAAATCCTGTCATATCACGACACACATCATTTCCTCATTTACTTTCATGTTCTGCGTGATATTTTGCATATCGTAAATCAAACGTCTTCCTTTTTGCCACATCAGCTGCTAATAAGTTCAGTAATTAAAGAATATAAATATCATACATCTTGAATTACATCATTAATTGGATAGTTGATTGATACAGGGACCATGCTCTGGGAGACATTAGGGAGACGGCGGGCGGTTGCAGGGATGGGGTGGATTAATATGTGTAGGTATATTGGCATTTCATCACACCCCTCTGCAAACAAGCCCCTCTGAAACTGTGGGTGTGGCTGGCACGATGAGGAATCACTTCCTCTAATTCTGGATACTTGGTATAGTGTGTAAAGTTAAAGGATGGCTAAGTTTATGAAGCTAACAAAAGGTAACTGTAGGAATGCGCAGGTTAGCGTTTCTCATAATGATTCTTCTTCTGGAGGCAGCTTTGCAGAGTTGTCACTAGCTGGAACAGCCACAAAGTCACTTTTTTTTATTTAAACCTAACCACACTGTTAACCCCAAACTTAAATTAAGACCGAAAAAAATTCATGAATTTTTACAATATAGACAATTTTGAGTTTGCAGCTGGCCCATCTAGCGGAAATCGCTCAGTTCTGCTCAAGGACAAGACTCACCCCAATATACGTGAAACTGCAACTAATGCGGAATGATAAGAGAGAGTAGTTTGAGGTAACAGAATATTACAGCAAATAGGAGTGCTGTGATAGGACAATATTGACCCCCCAAAAAAGTTACTGTAGTACGTTTGCAAAATTGTCAATATATTAAAAATTGTCAATATATCAATATATTCCTTTAGAGAGAGCGGTAAAAGTTATCCATCCCAGTGGTCCTTACTAAGGGCTACTTTAGAGCCCAATGTGAGTTGTGAATGCCTTGTGTTCTAGCATAAGGTACAGCTTACGGTAATGTATAACAGCATGAGAGAGAGAGTGAGAGAGAGAGAGAAGTGTCATAGGGAGGAGGTCTCCATCAGTAGTTACCTGCAGTAGGAGCCTCTCGTCCCCGATGACAGCTGCTTTGCTCCAGTCGATGATCTCGGAAAAAGGCAGCTCCCAGCCGTTGCTCAGTAGGACAGGGATACAGGCAGCCTGGGGGAGGAGGACAGTAGCCCAGGGGGAAGCACAGAGAGGGTCAGTGGTAATAGAATATGCACATACACCTCTATTATGGATACCAGTCTCTACCCTTCTACTGGACTGTTAAGAAATAGTCACAGTTATAAGAGCTAGTCCAGATATTTCTTTACAGTAAAGTATCAGATTTTTTGGTGTCATGTCTACAAACAGGTTCATCTGAATGCCCTGTCATACAAAGTAGAAGGTGGAATGTTAGTCACACAATGGTAGGGCGTATTGTATAACGCTATTTAGTTGAACCTATTGGGTCTTATCATTAGTGCAGATAATTAGTTACTAGCATCAAACAAATACTTGGGTAATTAGATACATTTTTAGTTAGTATGTATGCTGGTTTTAATATTCAGAAAGACTCGTGGTTTACCTCAAAGCTGCACCTTTATAATGGAAATTAGAAATTGTTTCACTCCTTAACAGTCGTGTAGTGCAAAACATTTTTTAGGTGAGGGAGCGCTAAATAAAAAATGCAAATGACGTCATAATTTCCTGAATCAAAGTTTGTACCGACAGATGTAGCCTATTGAATATATACATCTATATAATATAATTATATATTTTTTATAAAATATGCATAAAATTCATCCTCTTTTTGCAACGTCAGCCTATACTAGAGGTCGACTGATTAATCGGCTTAGCCGATTAATCGGCATAGCTGATTTCAAGTTTTCATAACAATCGGTAATCGGCCTTTTTGTACACCGATTATGGCCGATTACATTGCATTCCACGAGGAAACTGCATGGCAGGCTGACCACCTGTTACGCAAGTGCAGCGTCAAAAGGACCTTGTGGCTGCAAGGAGCCAAGGTAAGTTGCTAGCTACATTAAACTTATCTTATAAAAAACAATCAATCTTCACATAATCACTAGTTAACTACACATGGTTGATGATATTACAAGGTTAACTAGCTTGTCCTGCGTCGCATATAATCAATGTGGTGCCTGTTAATTTATCATCAAATCACAGCCTACTTCAACTTCGCCAAACGGGTGATGATATAACAAAAGTGCATTCGCGAAAAAAGCACAATCGTTGCACAAATGTACCTAACCATAAACATCAATGCCTTTCTTAAACTCAATACACAGAAGTATTTCTTTTTAAAACTGCATATTTAGTTAAAAGAAATTCATGTTAGCAGGCAATATTAACTAGGGAAATTGTGTCACTTCTCTTGCGTTCAGTGCAAGCAGAGTCAGGGTATATGCAACAGTTTGGGCCGCCTGAATTGTTCTTCCTAACAAAGACCGTAATTCATTTGCCAGAATTTTACATAATTATGACATAACATTGAAGGTTGTGCAATCTAACAGCAATATTTAGACTTAAAGTTGCCACCCGTTCGATAAAATACGGAACGGTTCCGTATTTCACTGAAAGAATAAACGTTTTATTTTCGAAATGATAGTTTCCGGATTTGACCATATTAATGTCCAAAGGGTCGTATTTCGGTGTTTATTATATTATAATTAAGTCTATGATTTGATATTTGATAGAGCAGTCTGATTGAGCGGTGATAGGCAGCAGCAGGCTCATAAGCATTCATTCAAACAGCACTTTACTGCGTTTGCCAGCAGCTCTTAGCAATGCTTGAAGCCCAGCGCTGTTTATGACTTCAAGCCTATCAACTCCTGAGATTAGGCTGGCAATACTAAAGTGCCTATAAGAACATCCAATAGTCAAAGGTATATGAAATACAAATAGTATAGAGAGAAATAGTTGACGCATCATAATTCCTATAATAACTACAACCTAAAACTTCTTAACTGGGAATATTGAAGAACTGGGAATATTGAATCACCAGCTTTCATATGTTCTCATATTCTGAGCAAGGAACTTAAACGTTAGCTTTTTTACATGGCAAATATTGCACTTTTACTTTCTTCTCAAACACTGTGTTTTTGCATTATTTAAACCAAATTGAACATGTTTCATTATTTACTTGATGTCACGTCCTGACCATAGAGAGCCTTTATTTTCTATGGTGGAGTAGGTCAGGGCGTGACTGGGGGTTCGTCTAGTTTGTTATTTCTATGTGGGGTTCTAGTTTTATTTTTCTATTTTGGTGATTTTGTATGATTCCCAGGCATCGTTGCCTCTAATTGGGAATCATATTTAGGTAGCCTTTTTTCCACCTGTGGATTGTGGGATATTATATTATATTTATATTTATATTTTTATTTATTTATACATATATTTGTTTGCCTTCACCTCCCTTATCTCACCTCACTTGCTCACATTGTATATAGACTTATTTTTTTTCCACTGTATTATTGACTATATGTTTGTTTTACTCCATGTGTAACTATGTGTTGTTGTATGTGTCGAACTGCTTTGCTTTATCTTGGCCAGGTCGCAATTGTAAATGAGAACGTGTTCTCAATTTGCCTACCTGGTTAAATAAAGGTTAAATAAATAAAATAAAAAAAATATTGTTTATGTGTAGTTGCATGTTAGCACTCCATTGTCGTCACGGTAAGTTTATTTGTTTATTGTTTTGTTTTGTGTGTTTCTCTATTAAATATGTGGAAACCATATCGCACTGCACCTTGGTCCGAGTATTATTCCAGCGAACGTGACACTTGAGACTAAATAGATTTTATTTATGTTCTATATTAAGTTAAAATAAAAGTGTTCAATGTTCATTCTGTATTGTTGTAATTGTCATTATTACAAATATATATATAATACCGATTATACCGATTATTGGTCCTCCAATAATATATAATACCGATTATACCGATTATTGGTCCTCCAGTGTCCTCCAGTGTTGAAAAATCATAATCGGTCGACCTCTAGCCTATACCACACATATTGTCTCAATATTTATTTTTAATACCCTCAATTACCAAGTTAGGCATACCTAATTTCAAAATAGGCCATCACTGTCAATCGTGAATGATAAGTATTCACGTTTTACCGGTGAAACGTACAAATCTGCATGCCAATCATTTGATTGACCTCAATCAGTTTTATGGAAATATGCATTTATAGTGAGAATATGCCTTTATTTATGGGAATATGCATCTTGAGTGTTATTTTAAGCGATTGGAGGGCCCTTCGTGCTGCTGAAAGGACAGCGCCAGGATCGTGCTATAATGTTAAAAAAGTTTAACCAACTTGTGGTGCTGAAGGATAGCTCTGCGATTCGGCCAGTTCAGGAACAACTAATATTAATTTATAGTATAGCCTAATAGGCTACAACTACGTGGTATAGCTATTTGTAGGCTATAGCCTAATGTAAATACAAATACATATAGCTTAATATCCCTGTACTGTTTGCAGGGAGAGCTTTAGTTGTGAATAGGCATTACATTGTATTGTGTAGCTTACGCCACACTGTACCATAAATACACTTTGATTAGCTTGAACACATGGTTACAATATACCCTATTACAGAACAAAAAGAAAACTGAGGTGAAATATCAATTCATATAATTTATTTGCAGAGATTGAACATTCTATCAAATCAATTGACAAAGTAGTGAACATAAATCATTACTATGTAGAATTGCAGAACATTTGTTTTAAAACATAAAATAAAATCAAGCTTTTGATGAACATACCTACACGTACGCTACGGTCACAAGACGCAGGCCTCCTAATTGTCCCTAGAATTTCTAAGCAAACAGCTGGAGGCAGGGCTTTTTCCTATAGAGCTCCATTTTTATGGAATGGTCTGCCTACCCACGTGAGAGAAACTCTGTCTCAACCTTTAAGTCTTTACTGAAGACTCATCTCTTCAGTGGGTCATATGATTGAGTGTAGTCTGGCCCAGGAGTGTGAAGGTGAACGGAAAGGCTCTGGAGCAACGAACCGCCCTTGCTGTCTCTGCCTGGCCGGTTCCCCTCTCTCCACTGGGATTCTCTGCCTCTAACCCTATTACAGGGGCTGAGTTACTGGCTTACTGGTGCTCTTTCATGCCGTCCCTAGGAGGGGTGCGTCACTTGAGTGGGTTGAGTCACTGACGTGATCTTCCTGTCTGGGTTGGCGCCCCCCCTTGGGTTGTGCCGTGGCGGAGATCTTTGTGGGCAATACTCGGTCTCAGGATGGTAAGTTGGTGGTTGAAGAGATCCCTCTAGTGGTGTGGGGGCAGTGCTTTGGCAAAGTGGGTGGGGTTATATCCTTCCTGTTTGGGCCTGTCCGGGGGTATCATCGGATGGGGCCACAGTGTCTCCTGACCCCTCCTGTCTCATCCTCCAGTATTTATGCTGCAGTAGTTTATGTGTCGGGGGGCTAGGGTCAGTTTGTTATATCTGGAGTACTTCTCCTGTCTTATCCGGTGTCCTGTGTGAATTTAAGTATGCTCTCACTAATTCTCTCTTTCTCTCTTTCTTTCTCTCTCTCGGAGGACCTGAGCCCTAGGACCATGCCTCAGGACTACCTGGCATGATGACTCCTTGCTGTCCCCAGTCCACCTGGCCGTGCTGCTGCTCCAGTTTCAACTGTTCTGCCTGCGGCTATGGAACCCTGACCTGTTCACCGGACGTGCTACCTGTCCCAGACCTGCTGTTTTCAACTCTCTGATTGGTTGGCAGTTAACTGTGTTAGCCTGGGGATCTGGTTCCTCTTCCTAACATCATCTGATGACATCATCAGAACAACATTCTATTTATCATCAGAGATACTCTTAATGATCGGCTATGAAAAGCCAACTGACATTTACTCCTGAGGTGCTGACTTGCTGCACCCTCGACAACTACTGTGATTATTATTATTTGACCATGCTGGTCATTTATGAACATTTGAACATCTTGGCCATGTTCTGTTATAATCTCCACCCGGCACAGCCAGAAGAGGACTGGCCACCCCTCATAGCCTGGTTCCTCTCTAGGTTTCTTCCTAGATTTTGGCCTTTCTAGGGAGTTTTTCCAAGCCACCGTGCTTCTACACCTGCATTGCTTGCTGTTTGGGGTTTTTAGGCTGGGTTTCTGTACAGCACTTTGAGATATCAGCTGATGTAAGAAGAGCTATATCAATAAATTTAATTTGATTTGATTTGATGTGTAACCATGCATCTCAATAAACTAATATAATCTTAATGCATTATTACCTTCAACTTGGCCTAATTCATATTTCCAATTGCCCCCCCTGACATCCCAAGCTAGAACAGGCTTTGCGTCTCAACCAATAGCCAATTGTCGAAATATCCCGAGGGCTACAACAACTTCCAGAGGGTCAGGCTCCTTGGGCTTTGCGGTGGCTACTATGGTTTGGATTTCCTCCGCAGAACGGTGTCGCCGTAACAAAGTGGTCACATTTAGTTCTGAATTCCACTCCGCAAGAGGGGGTTGGTGGAGTTTTATGAACATCAAGGCAGACACAGTGTGAATTTGGATCCTAGATCTCGTTGGTGTGATGATAAGGTTCATGTGGCTGAACCCCCTCTAACACGCCGCCAAGGTACAGTGCTTGACTTGGACTAAAATAGGTTCCAGTTCTCATTTTGGGTGCCGGTACTGTTTATATATAGGTGCAGGAGCTTGTGGCGGATGAATCAGAATTAGTTGGGTAACATAGATAAATAAGATGTTTTATTTATATAATATGCTTATGTGAGATACTTGTCATTAGAATGTATCATTTTGGACTATAGTGTTGGCAGTTGCACATTTTTCTAAGCTGGGGCTCAGTCATTTGGGACCCAGAGAGGGGAGAGGTCAGGCTTGTCTTTTACATGTCTCTGGTGCTATGCAGAATATCAGAGGGGGAAGAGGACAGGATGGAACATTGTCTTCATATGTGAATGTATCTGTTAAACCATGTGAAGGTATGGCGTGATTAAGGGGGAACCAATTACTTGGCTCCACAATGTCTGTGCGCAAGTCACTCCCCTCAGTGAGCTTGTCCAGGAGTGGGGTCAAGAGAGGGTTTACTTGAGATGGGAGTATCTAGAGTTGACAATTGAGTTATGCCTTGGATGAGGTAATGTTTTTGTACTATAAAGTACCAGGAACGAGATTAGAACCTCGTCTTAGAGACCAAACTGAATGATAATTTATAGCGAATGCTATCTGGCTATGGGATACTCCTCTCTCAAGTAAAAGTCTTTCTTTGTGAACTGTTCCTAAGATCTGTGGTTCGTCAGGTAAGTTGAGAGGGGTGGATCTTTGCTATAAAAGATCTCAGTTGCCATTATGTTGGGACTCTCAGAATTCATTATAGACACTGAATTGATCTGAGAGTCAAAGGGCTATTGTAAAGCTCACATTATTAAAGATGAAGTTTAAGTATAACTCTGACTGGTGTGTGGTTTGTAACTCTCCTCATTTGGTAATACAGGAAAATTGCCAAAACAAGCTCCACAACAATTTTGAGCAGGAGCTCAAGTAGAAGAGAACTGGAAGTGCCGGTACTCAGCTCCGGTGAGCTTCGCCCAAGTAAAGCACTGGAGACTATGTACAGTTAAGCAGTGGTCTCAGCTCGCGTGGCACGTGTCTCCTACTGTGAACAAAGTCCCTAAAGCCGTTGATGGTGTCATGTTTTGTCATTGATTATCATGTCTTGTCCCTGTGCTTCCCTTCTATTCGTTTCCCTCTGCTGGTCTTATTAGGTTCTTTCCCTTTTTCTATCCCTCTCTCTCCCCCTCCCTCTCTCCCTCTCTCGCTCTCTCTCTCTCTATCGTTCCGTTCCTGCTCCCAGCTGTTCCTCATTCTCCTAACTACCTCATTTACTCTTTCACACCTGTCCCCTATTTTGCCCTCTGATTAGAGTCCCTATTTCTCCCTCTGTTTTCCGCTTCTGTCCTTGTCGGATCCTTATTTGATGTTTGCTGTTCTGTGTCCTTGTTCCGCCCTGTCGTGTTTTTGCCTTCTTCAGATGCTGCGTGTGAGCAGGTGTCTATGTCAGCTACGGCCTGTGCCTTCCCGAAGCGACCTGCAGTCTGTGGTCGCGTCTCCAGTCGTTCCTCTCTACTGACGAGAGGATTTCAGTTTTCCTGTTTTGGATTTACCTAAGATAATATCCAGGAGTATCGTTTTTTGTTTAAGACTGGAATAAAGACTCTGTTTCTATTAAGTCGCTTTTGGGTCCTCATTCACCAGCATAACAGATGGTGGAGGCACACAGGAGGGAGAAGCGTTGGCACAGGATGCAAATGTCTTCTTGCCCGAATCCCGGAGGGAGAGGCTCTGGCCAGCTCTCTCTCCAGGATGTTTGCCTGACGTATCAGGTGTGTGCCCTGCAGCCTGGTTCGCTGCGGACGAGCCTTTAAAGCTTGTGGTTGTGAACATGCGGCTTCTCATTTTGTTTATGAGGATGGATAGAAACAGCTGGTGAATCTTTATAAATGTTTGCCAAAGTGGTCAAGCCTCTGATGGACCTTCGCAGTGCACACGTAGCCTACAGTTAATCATTATCGCCACCGCCAGAAATATATATATTGTTATTTAACCTTTATTTAACTAGGCAAGTCAGTTAATAACAAATAATTTTTACAATGACGGCCTACACCTGCCAAATCCAGACGACGCTGGGCAAATTGTGCGCTGCCCTATTGGACTCCCAATCACCACCGGTTGGGATTTCTTATATATATTTTTTTGTGATACAGCCTGGATTTGAAGTGACACCTCTAGCACTGAGATGTAGTGCCTTAGACCGCCACTCGGGAGCCCCCCAAGAAGACAGGGAAGAAATTAAATATTATTTATTTACAATTTATCAGAATACATTTTCCAGAAGGAGTTTTACCAGCTTTGTGTATTATCAAACTGAAAAAGTGAGGGAGCGCCTCTCCCCCTCACTCTTGCAGCACTACAACCCTGCTCCTTAAACCTGTTTACAGAATTCCATTAAAAGAAACACCATAGCAACACAAACCTGTTCATCACAAACTTAAAGCCAGGCTTTTCCGGGGATCAAATTCTCTATCAAGGTAAGTTTGCAAAGGATTTACTTTTAATGGATGCTCAGAGGTGAGAACCAAAGTGGCAACCATTTTTAGGGAGAATAACATTTGTTTAACTATGTGCATTAGCACTTACGGATAAATGGACATTTCCAACTAATCCTTTTTAATTTCCTATACAGTGGCACTGCATTTAGAGGGATCTAATTTGATGTGTTTTGTAGTCATCAATCATACATGCAGACTAAAATAATAAAAACCAAGGCAGCATACTGAACTGTACAGCACCATGACTCCATGTTTACATTTCAAGGGAGACTTGGATCTCCATCATTAAAAGTTGACACTCATTTGGGGCTTATGGGGGCTTTGTGAGAAATGCCAAGTCCAGGATTGGTGGTGGCCTGTCTGTCTGTTTAAATCCCCCCTGCTCTTTAGTGATTTGCATGGCCTGGCTCAGTGTCGTGGCATCATCACTCTCCTCGCCTTTCCCTCTCATCTCATCTCCCTCTCCTCTCCCTCTTCTTTCCTCTCCTCCCCCCTCATCTCCTCCCCTTCTTTCCTCTCCCCTCTTCTCCTTTCCTTCTCCTCCCTCCCCTCTGCTGTTGTAGGGAAACAAATCATTGTCTGTTGCCACACCAGCCCTTGTTCTCCTTCCATCCATCTGCATAACAGCCCTTGTTTGAGCCTCACTGATGGATAAAGAGGACAAATGGGAGAGGGCTGCCTCACAATATCAAAGCTCAATCTGTGTCATGTCTAAAAGCTTTTTGATGTTCCTTTTTCAAAGTGTCCACTCTGAAATCTGGGTGCGGAATGGAACTGCCTCACACTTAAAAGGCAGCAAAGAACGCTCCATTTGGGGACCGTAATTCCAGCTAGCTTTCAGTCGGTACTCTGTGAGATGATTATTCACACATTTGAATTGTTAGCTACAGTGTCTGCCTAACTGCTGCACTGACCCCCTGTAAGATTGTAAGATGGCGCCGAAGAGGATGGATGACGTTTTACATGCTCCTGACCAATTGTGCTATTTTGTTAGTTTTTTGCGTTGTTTGTTACTTATTGTTTTACTTATTTTGTACATAATGTTGCTGCTACCGTCTCTTATGACCGAAAAATTACTTCTGGATATCAGAACAGCGATTACTCACCACGAACTGGAAGAAGCTTGTATGTGTCTTTTTGTCAATAACAGCTGGTGCGCAATGTCTAATATTAAAGAAGTCTTGAGGTATTGCTCGCCTGAGGTAGAGTACCATATGATAAGCTGTAGACCACACTATCTACCAAGAGAGTTATCATCTATATTATTCGTAGCCGTCTATTTACCACCACAGACCGATGCTGGCACTAAGACCGCACTCAACCAACTCTATAAGGCCATAAGCAAACAAGAAATGCTCATCCAGAAGCAGCGCCCCTAGTGGCCGGGGACTTTAATGCAGGCAAACTTAAATCAGTTTTACCAAATTTTTAACAGCATGTCACGTGCAACCAGAGGAAAAAAAGCTCTAAACCACCTGTACTCCACACACAGAGATGCATACAAAGCTTGCAAGTCTGACCATAATTATATCCTCCTGATTCCTGCTTACAAGCAAAAACTAAAGCAGGAAGTACCAGTGACTCGCTCAATACAGAAGTGGTCAGATGATGCGGATGCTACGCTACTGGACTGTTTTGCTAGTTCCGGGATTCATCCAATGGCATTGAGGAGTATACCACCTCAGTCATCGGCTTCATCAATAAGTGTATCGACAACATTGTCCCCACAGTGACCGTACGTACATATCCCAACCAGAAGCCATGGATTACAGGCAACACCTGCATCGAGCTAAAGGAAGAGCTGCCGCTTTCAAGGAGCGGGACACTAATCCTTACGCTTATAAGAAATATTGCTTTGCCCTCAGACGAACCATCAAACAAACAAAGCATCAATACTGTGTCGTGACGTTGTATTAGTTAATGTGACGACTGTTGCTCATCGAATGATTAAAGGTTCCTACTTGCGTGATTAACTGAATCAAGCAATTATTAACTCATTAACCTGGGGCACCATGGGAAAATTAGTTTTAATGAGTTTCTATTTCCCAAATTAACTCAAAGAATATCAAAATATCGATTTTACAACAGTCGCTAATTAATCAGTTTCCTCTACAGTCTCATTCTGAACGTCGCATAATCCGGGAATCTGCACGGACCCGGGTCTCACCAATGAGTTCGTACCACACCAATCTTAGTTGAGTATTTATTTACTAGAAAGCTAAAATGATGATAAAAGATACACATACACAAAAACACATTCTAGGCTATTGATTAGAACTTAGTATAACAGGCCAACACACTATGGCGCGTGTTACTCAAAATGGGGATTTAAATGAGAGAGAAAAAGAGAAAGTACACGAGAGAAATATACATCTGAGTGCATTTGTCAGTTAGGCTTATTTTAACCCTAGCCTTGCCCAAAGTGCCGCTCTTATGGGTCAGAATATAATGATGTAATTACGTGTGGGAGGTCTCAGATGGGAAGGTCCGCGTGGACCGTTTAGGCTGCTCAATGACGCACTTCTCCGGCGCAACTCTCTGGTTGTCCTCACGATGTCAGTGTCCTTTTTGGCTTAGTGGTCTGTTTCCTAGCCCTTGCTCTGGAAGGGGTCTTCTGAGGACAGACAGCTCTGTAGCTCAGAGCTCACAGCGTAGGAATGAAACAGTGTAGATACCACGATTCGATGGAGAGTGGAGGCTAGGTGGTCCGGCTTGAATTCACCCGCTTAGACACAGCTACTCATCCGTAGCTTGGGTAGAAAAAAGATTTCTTTGTCTTCAAACTTGTGTTGCGTTTTGGGTTCGTTTAATTTTTAGACCTTGGCTGCAGCTTGGGTCACTTAGTCTGATATGTTAATTCTTCACTCACAGGTTTTATACCCTCGGGTCAGAAGTGGGCGTAACCGCCTTTAGGGCAATTCTCTGGGCGTACCAAGTTAAGAGGGAAGGTCTAGATTTTACTCAAATCCAATTGTAGACAACTAACTTCACATTTCATCTTTACCAAAACATTCGCTTTGATTTGGACATTTTCCACACAACGTACAATGTATAAACATCAAACACATACTAGGAAAACTCTTAACGTTACAATGTTTTCGTAATAACGTCATCTATTAATTAACCTTTAATAACAAAACAAAAATGACATACATTTTCATATTCCATCTATCGTCATGGCCACCATTGTGGCTGACGGAAACCATTGTTCCAAAGTCCCTTTATTTCATGTTTAATGTTCTGAAGCTGGTTCTCCATAGTGAGAGGACAAAGGAATTTTGTCTGTGGCCTAAGATTTACAATGGGCGTGAGGGGTCATAAAACCCCACATCTTCCTATCCCTTGAGATCTCTTCTCCTCTGGTGGGGATGAAATCTCTCTGCAGGATTGTGGTCATTGGTAACCTGAGCAGGACAGTCATGACAACTGGATTAAGATTGAATCCTACTACACCGGCTCTGACGCTCGTCGGATGTGGCAGGGCTTGAAAACTATTACGGACTACAAAGGGAAACCCAGAAGTAAGCTAACCAGTGATGCGAGAGTACCAGATGAACTAAATGCCTTTCATGCTCGCTTCGAGGCAAGCAACACTGAAGCATGCATAAGAGCACCAGCTGTTCTGGATGACTGTTGGATAATGCTCTCGGTAGCAAATGTGAGCAAGACCTTTAAACAGGTCAACATTCACAAAGCCGCGGCGCCAGATGGATTACCAGGACGTGTACTCAAAGAACGCGTGGACCAACTGGCAAGTGTCTTCACTGACATTTTCATCCTCTCTCTGACTGAGTCTGTAATACCTACAAGCAGACCACCATAGTCCCTGTGCCCAAGGAAGCGAAGGTAACCTGCCTAAATGATTACCGCCCCATAGCACTCACGTCGGTAGCCATGAAGTGCTTTGAAAGGCTGGTCATGGCTAACATCAACAGCATCCTCCCGGACACCCTAGACCCACTCCAATTCGCATTCCGCCCAAACAGATGTCTGCCACGCTGATCCTCAACACTGAGACCCCTCAGGGGTGTGTACTTAGTACCCTCCTGTACTCCCTGTTCACTCACAACTGCGTGGCCAAACACAATTCAAACACTATCATTAAGTTTGCTGATGGCACAACAGTGGCAGCCCTGATCACTGACAATGATGAGACAGCCTATAGGGAGGTGGCAGTGTGAACTGGCAGTGTGGTGCCAAGACAACCTCTCCCTCAATGTGAGCAAGACTAAGGAGCTGATCGTGGACTACAGGAAAAGGCAGGCCCGGGGCTGTAGTAGAGCGGGTCGAGAGTTTCAAGTTCCTTGGTGTCCACATCACCAATAATCTATCATGGTCCAAACACACCAAGACAGTCGTGAAGAGGGCACGACAAAACCTTTTCCTCTCAGGAGGAACTGAAGAGATTTGGCATGGGTCCCCAGATCCTCAAAAAGTTCTACAACTGCACCATTGAGAGCACCCTGACCAGTTGCATCACCACCTGGTATGGCAACTCCTCGGCATCTGACCGTAAGGTGCTGGGGCCAAGCTTCCTGCCATCCAGGACCTATATAATAGGCGGTGTCAGAGGAAAGCCCATAAAATTGTCAGAAACTCCAGTCACCCAAGTCATATACTGTTTTCTCTATTACCGCACGGCAATCGGTACCAGAGCGCTAAGTCTAGGATTAAAAGGCTCCTTAACAGCTTCTACCCCAAAGCCATAAGACTGCTGAACAATGAATCAAATGGCCACCGGACTATAACATTGACACCCCCCCATTTGTTTTGTACACTGCTGCTACTCGCTGTTTATTATCTATGCATAGTCACTTCACCCCTACCTACATGTACAAATTACCTCAACTAACCTGTACCCTCAGACACTGACTCGGTACCGGTACCCCCTGTATATAGCCTCGTTATCGTGTTACTTTTTATTATTATTATTATATATTATATATTTTTTATATATTTTTTTACTTTAGTTTATTTGGTAAATATTTTCTTAACCAACAGTGCAGTTCAAGAAGAGTTAAGGGTTTGTAATTAAGCATTTCACAGTAAGGTCTACACTTGCGCATGTGACAAATAAAGTTTGATTTGACACAACTTGTAGGCTTGTTTACTTGCTGCTGTGCGTTTTGTTGCTAACCTTACTTTGCTACCTGCCAACTTTACTGTTTTTACTTTTTAATTACCGTTTATAATTTTAGTTGTTCCCTCGCTCTACTTTTTTCATTCAACTTTTTCACTCCGGACGCTTTATCTGGACGTGGTTCGTCAGGACCTCCACCAGCCGAAGCTAAGTAGTAACATTAACATGATGGCTTCTAATTGCAATCGCAGTACTCATAATATACAGGAGAATGATCGCCTTACGGTAATGATAGTTGTGCTGCAAGCCCAGCTTCAGACGCAATCGTTAGGCAAGGGTAATTTAAGTGTAGGAAAGGATGAAACAGCGTCTGTGCCACCAATAAGTGCAGATAGTAGTAAAATCCCCTCGCACAGTCCCCGCAGCCGGACAACCTTCTCATGGCTTCTGGAAGGAAATGCTGTAGGAATGCTCAACCGGTGTCGCTCATTCAGCCGACAGAAACTTTCAACCGGTTCTCCCCATTAAGCAGTGAGTCGGAGTCAGAGGCCGAGCCTTTTATGGTCTCTACTCCTCCCGTTACGGGGTCTGAGACGCCGAAGCCTCCCACCATTAGCTCTGACAAATTGAAAACCCTAGTCATTGGCGACTCCATTACCCCGCAGTATTAGACTTAAAACGAATCATCCAGCGATCATACAATGTTTACCAGGGGGCAGGGCTACCGATGTTAAGGCTAATCTGAAGATGGTGCTGGCTAAAGCTAAAACTGGCGAGTGTAGAGAGTATAGAGATATTGTTATCCACGTCAGCACCAACGATGTTAGGATGAAACAGTCAGAGGTCACCAAGAGGAACATAGCTTCAGCGTGTAAATCCGCTAGAAATATGAGTCGGCATCAAGTAATTGTCTCTTGCCCCCTCCCAGTTAGGGGGAGTAATGAGCTCTACAGCAGAGTCTCACAACTCAATCGCTGGTTGAAAACTGTTTTCTGCCCCTCCCAAAAGATAGAGCCCTCTTTCTGGGACTCACCCACAAACAGGACCAAGCCTGGCCTGTTGAGGAGTGACGGACTCCATCCTAGCTGGAGGGGTGCTCTCATCTTATCTACGAACATAGACAGGGCTCTAACTCCCCTAGCTCCACATTGAGAAAGGGTGCAGGCCAGGCAGCAGGCTGTTAGCCAGCCTGCCAGCTTAGTGGAGTCTGCCACTAGCACAGTCATTGTAGTCAGCTCAGCTATCCCCATTGAGATCGTGTCTGTGCCTCAACCTAGGTTGGGCAAAACTAAACATGGCGGTGTTCGCCTTAGCAATCTCACACTAATAAAGACGTCCTCCATTGCTGACATTATTGAAAGAGATTGTGATACCTCACATCTCAAAATAGGGCTACTTAATGTTAGATCCCTCACTTCCAAGGCAGTTATAGTCGATGATCTAATCACTGAACATAATCTTGATGTGATTGGCCTGACTGAAACATGGCTTAAGCCTGATGAATTTACTGTGTTAAATGAGGCCTCACCTCCTGGTTACACTAGTGACCATATCCCCCGCGCATCCCGCAAAGGCGGAGGTGTTGCTAACATTTACGATAGCAAATTTCAATTTACCAAAAAAAAAAAAGTTTTTGTCTTTTGAGCTTCTAGTCATGAAATCTATGCAGCCTACTCAATCACTTTTTATAGCTACTGTTTACAGGCCTCCTGGGCCACATACAGTATTCCTCACTGAGTTCCCTGCATTCCTATCGGACCTTGTAGTCATGGCAGATAATATTCAAATTTTTGGTGACTTTAATATTCACATGGAGAAGTTCACAGACCCACTCCAAAAGGCTTTCAGAGCCATCATCAACTCAGTGGGTTTTGTCCAAAATGTCTCCGGACCTACTCACTGCCACAGTCATACTCTGGACCTACTTTTGTCCCGTGGAAGAAATGTTGTGGATCTTAAAGTTTTTCCTCATAATCCTGGACTATCGTACCACCAATTTATTACATTTGCAATCGCAACAAATAATCTGCTCAGACCCCAACCAAGGAGCATCAAAAGCCGTGCTATAAATTCTCGGACAACCCAAAGATTCCTAGATGCCCTTCCAGACTCCCTCCACCTACCCAAGGACGTCAGAGAACAAAAATCAGTTAACCACCTAACTGAGGAACTCAATTTAACCTTGCGTAATACCCTAGATGCAGTCGCACCCCAAAAACAAAAAACATTTGTCATAAGAAACTTGCTCCCTGGTATACAGAAAATACCCGAGCTCTGAAGCAAGCTTCCAGAAAATTGGAACGGAAATGGCATTCCACCAAACTGGAAGTTTTCCGACTAGCTTGGAGAGACAGTACCGTGCAGTATCAAAGAGCCCTCACTGCTGCTCGATCATCCTATTTTTCCAACTTAATTGAGGAAAATAAGAACAATCCAAAATGTATTTTCGATACTGTTGCAAAGCTAACTAAAAAGCAGCATTCCCCAAGAGAGAATGGCTTTCACTTCAGCAGTGATAAATTCATGAACTTCTTTGAGGAAAAGATCATGATCATTAGAAAGCAAATTATGGACTCCTCTTTAAATCTGCGTATTCCTCCAAACCTCAGTTGTCCTGAGTCTGCACAACTGTGCCAGGATCTAGGATAAAGGGAGACACTAAAGTTATTTAGTACTATATCTCTTGACACATTGATGAAAATAATCATGGCCTCTAAACCTTCAAGCTGCATACTGGACCCTATTCCAACTATACTACTGAAAGAGCTGCTTCCTGTGCTTGGCCCTCCTAGGTTGAACATAATAAACGGCTCTCTATCCACCGGATGTGTACCAAACTCACTAAAAGTGGCAGTAATAAAGCCTCTCTTGAGAAAGCCAAACCATGACCCATGACCATCTCCCATTCCTCTCAATAAAAAAAAAAAAGCTGTTGCACAGCAACTCACTGCCTTCCTGAAGACAAACAATGTATACGAAACGCTTCAGTCTGGTTTTAGACCCCATCATAGCACTGAGACTGCACTTGTGAAGGTGGTAAATGACAGTTTAATGGCGTCAGATCGAGGCTCTGCATCTGTCCTCGTGCTCCTAGACCTGCTGCTTTTGATACCATTGATCACCACATTCTTTTGGAGAGATTGTTGGTCCACACGGACAGGTTCTGGCCTGGTTTAGATCTTATCTGTTGGAAAGATATCAGTTTGTCTCTGTGGATGTTTGTCCTCTGGCCTGCTCGCCTCCGAGGAGGAAGTACAGTTCCCGCTCAGCCCAGTCAAAACTGTTCGCTGCTCTGGCACCCCAATGGTGGAACAAACTCCCTCACGACGCCAGGTCAGCGGAGTCAATCACCACCTTCCGGAGACACCTGAAACCCCACCTCTTTAAGGAATACCTAGGATAGGAGAAAGTAATCCTTCTAACCCCCCCCCCCCCCTCCTTAAAAGAGTTAGATGCACTATTGTAAAGTGGTTGTTCCACTGGATATCATAAGGTGAATGCACCAATTTGTAAGTCGCTCTGGATAAGAGCGTCTGCTAAATGACTTAAATGTAATGTAAATGTACATTTCGGTGTTCCTCAAGGCTCCGTTTTAGGACCCGTTTTTTTTCACTATATATTTTACCTCTTGGTGATGTCATTTGGAAACATAATGTTAACTTTCACTGCTATGCGGATGACACACAGTTGTTCATTTCGATGAAACATGGTGAAGCCCCAAAATTGCCCTCCCTGGAAGCCTGTGTTTCAGACATAAGGAAGTGGATGGCTGCAAATGTTCTACTTTTAAACTTGGACAAAACAGAGATGCTTGTTCTAGGTCCCAAGAAACAAAGAGGTCTTCTGTTGAATCTGACAATTAATCTTGATGGTTGTACAGTCGTCTCAATTAAAACTGTGAAGGACCTCGGCGTTACTCTGGACCCTGATCTCTCTTTTGACAAACATATCAAGACTGTTTCAAGGACAGCTTTTTCCATCTACGTAACATTGCAAAAATCAGAAACTTTCTGTCCAAAAATGATGCAGAAAATTAATCCATGCTTTTGTCACTTCTAGGTTAGACTACTGCAATGCTCTACTTTATGTCTACGCGGATAAAGCACTAAATAAACTTCAGTTAGTGCTAAACACAGCTGCTAGAATCTTGACTAGAACCCCAAAATGTGATCATATTACTCCAGTAAGGGCTGATTTTAAGGTTTTACTGCTAACCTACAAAGCATTACATGGGCTTGCTCCGACCTATCTTTACGATTTGGTCCTGCCGTACATACCTACACGTACGCTACAGTCACAAGATGCAGGCCTCCTTACCGTCCCTAGTATTTCTAAGCAAACAGCTGCTACCCATGTGAGAGACGCAGACTCTGTCTCGACCTTTAAGTCTTGATTGAAGACTCATCTCTTCAGTAGGTCCTATGATTGAGTGTAGTCTGGCCAAGGAGTGTGAAGGTGAACGGAAAGGCACTGGAGCAACGAACCGCCCTTGCTGTCTCTGCCTGGCCGGTTCCCCTCTCTCCACTGGGATTCTCTGCCTCTAACCCTATTACAGGGGCTAAGTCACTGGCTTACTGGTGCTCTTCCATGCCGTCCCTAGGAGGGGTGCGTCACTTGAGTGGGTTGAGTCACTGACGGGATCTTCCTGTCCGGGTTGGCGCCCCCCCTTGGGTTGTGCCGTGGCGGAGATCTTTGTAGGCTATACTCGGCCTTGTCTCATGGTAAGTTGGTGGTTGAAGATATCCCTCTAGTGGTGTGGGGGCTGTGCTTTGGCAAAGTGGTTGGGTTATATCCTGCTGTTTGGCCCTTTCCGGGGTTATCGTCGGACAGGGCCACACTGTCTCCCGACCCCTCCTGTCTCAGCCTCCAGTATTTATGCTGCAGTAGTTCATGTGTCGGGGGCTAGGTTCAGTCTGTTATATCTGGAGTATTTCTCCTGTCTTATCCGGTGTCCTGTGTGAATTTAAGTATGCTCTCTCTAATGCTCTCTTTCTGTCTCTCTCTTTCTTTCTTTCTCTCTCTCGTAGGACCTGAGCCCTAGGACCATGCCTCAGGACTACCTGGCCTGATGACTCCTTGCGGTCCCCAGTCCACCTGGCCGTGCTGCTGCTCCAGTTTCAACTGTTCTGCCTGCGGCTATGGAACACTGACCTGTTCACCAGACGTGCTACCTGTCCCAGACCTGCTGTTTTCAACTCTCTAGAGACAGCAGGAGCGGTAGAGATACTCTGAATGATCAGCTATGAAAAGCCAACTGACATTTACTCCTGATGTGCTGACCTGTTGCACCCTCGACAACCACTGTGATTAGTATTATTTGACCCTGCTGGTCATTTATGAACATTTGAACATCTTGGCCATGTTCTGTTATAATCTCCACCTGTCACAGCCAGAAGAGGACTGGCCACCCCTCATAGCCTGGTTCCTCTCTAGGTTTCTTCCTAGGTTCTGGCCTTTCTAGGGAATGTTTCCTAGCTACTGTGCTTCTACTCCTGCATTGGTTGCTGTTTGGGGTTTTAGACTGGGTTTCTGTACAGCACTTTGTGACATCAGCTGATGTAAGAAAAGCTTTATAAATACATTTGATTGATTGGTTTGATTTGTACAGAGTGGGGTAGAAATGACTAGGCTACTTCCTTCATTCTTTACTTTCAGCCATGCAGGCCTCAGTGTATCTGGATGTCCATCATAACTTCCTCTGTCGATATAGAGACACATGTACATCTACAATGGGATAGTTCCAAGTAATAAACAATTCTAAGATACTTCTATAGAGGCTCAGTGGGACGCTACTGTCAGTCCAAATAAACATGCCTGAGAGGAGGCGATCAGGTGTTAATGAAAGTGGGAGGTGTTGAGATAAAAATAGGTCTCTTCTGTATCTATAGTACAAAACTCTTCTGCAGCTGTTTCTGAAAAGATGACAGGTTGTCAATACAAATAACCCAAGCATCAGGCCTGGCAGACTGCAGGGCCTGCACAACTCACAGGCTCCAACCCCGGCTGCCATGCCAACGACTAGCCCCCGTTTCCAAGGGAACCACTTGGAGACGCAAGGAGCCTCTGAGGGACAGGTTTTTTGTTGGGGAAACTTCAAACCACGTACCTGGAGGGCCTCGAGAAAGCGAAAGGAGCCCAGCCTACGACCGCGGGGCACCAGGCAGAAGCTGGAGTTATGAAGCAGCTCCTGGTAGTCGAACCTGAAGACAGACAGAAACCGACTTTGTCAGACTCATGGAGACATCACGCAGCGTAAAATGTCAAGATGGACTCCTTTGAGGTCCAATTGACAAAAATGAGAGAGCAGAGAGGAAAAGAATAGAAGAAAGAGGGTAGTTTAAAGTAAATGTGTCCTTAGATAAACACATGCAAACAACAATTACAGCATTAAAACTTGTGTCAATTGTCTCACTCAATCACAAACAAAGACATTAGCTCAAACAAATACATATTTAAGTAGGTGAAATAGATGTGGGAACACGAGAAACACATTCTCCAACTCCTTCTCATTCTTCAGAGAAATTAGACAAACTTCAAAGCACTTGTCATGTTTCAAGAATGTCATTATACACAAAGAAAGCTTTTAGACTAGAATAAGGTCCTCCACTCCACTCTGGCCTAGAGTATGATCAATGTTACACAACGAGTGTATTACAAAGGGAGACTTTTTGAGATTGATCTCCAAAAGCACCTCTGTCTTTCCCAGTGATACAAGCCCGGGATTCCTCATCCCATCCCTATAGCAGGCAGCACATCCCTTCTACTCTCCCCTCACTGCAGGCCAATAGAGAGAGGGGTAATTTATGGCCCTGTTCCAAACCGGCGTCTCATCCCAAGGCCCATCCAATAAGGATGAGGAGCAGCTGTTTTATCTGACAGTAAATCAGAAGAAATAACAGGAGAGCTTTTAAGCTACATAAATCAATCACAAAACACACCAGCCTGTCGCTGCCTATGAAGCCCCGCGATCTATAACCAATGCTGTCTATGATCCTCATAACCCATATCGTATGAAAAATATCAGGCAGCGAATTCTTAAGAGAGGCTAAGGATGATTCATGACATTTGAATGGAAACATACATGACACTTTATTTGTTATTAAACAAGACAGGGGCATTTTCAAGATGGACAACTCTCAGAGACCAAGCTGTCTCCCAAATGTGTGATCAACTGGCTGACCTGGAATCATGGCTGTGGTTGATTCTTTTGGTAATGAGACTATAAATGAACATGTTCCATCCAGTGTGACGGTATACAATTGTCATATATAAACATAGCAGTATTTCACAGAACTGTATGTACAGTTGAAGTCGGAAGTTTACATACACTTAGGTTGGAATCATTAAAACTCGTTTTTCAACCACTCCACAAATTTCTTGTTAACAAACTATAGTTTTGGCAAGTCGTTTAGGACATCTACTTTGTGCATGACACAAGTAATTTTTCAAACAATTGTTTACAGACAGATTATTTCACTTATTACTCACTGTGTCACAATTCCAGTGGGTTTACATACAATAAGACGTTTACATACAATAAGTTTACTGTGCCTTTAAACAGCTTGGAAAATTCCAGATAATGATGTCGTGGCTTTAGAAGCTTCTGATAGGCTAATTGGCATCATTTGAGTCAATTGAAGGTGTACCTGTGGATGTATTTCAAGGCCATACCTTCAAACTCAGTGCCTCTTTGCTTGACATCATGGGAAAATCAAAAGAAATCGGCCAAGACCTCAGAAAAAAAACTGTAGACCTCCACAAGTCTGGTCATCCTTGGGAGCAATTTCCAAACATCTGAAGGTATCAGTTCATCTGTACAAACAAATGTACGCAAGTATAAACACCACGGGACCACGCAGCCGTCATACCGCTCAGGAAGGAGATGTGTTCTGTCTCCTAGAGATGAACGTACTTTGGTGAGAAAAGTGCAAATAAATCCCAGAACAACAGCAAAGGACCTTGTGAAGATGCTGGAGGAAACAGGTACAAAAGTATCTATATCCACAGGAAAACAAGTCCTAAATTGACATAACCTGAAAGGCCGCTCAGCAAGGAAGAAGTCACTGCTCCAACACCGCAATAAAAAAGCCATACTACGGTTTGCCACTGCACATGGAGACAAAGATCGTACTTTTTGGAGAAATTTCCTCTGGTCTGATGAAACAAAAATAGAACTGTTTGGCCAAAATGACCGTCGTTATGTTTCTTATTTAATTTTTTATTTTATTTTTACCCCCAATTTCATGGTATCCAATTGTTAGTAGTTACTGTCTTGTCGCTACAACTCCCGTACGGGCTCGGGAGAGATGAAGATCGAGAGCCATGCGTCCTCCGAAACACAACCCAACCAAGCTGCACTACTTCTTGACACAACACACATCCAACCCGGAAGCCAGCCGCACCAATGTGTCGGAGGAAACACTGTACACCTAGCGACCTGGTCAGCGTGCAATGCGCCCGGCCCGCCACAGGAGTCGCTAGTGCGCGATGAGACAAGGATATCCCTACCGGCCAAACCCTCCCTAACCCGGACTACGCTAGGCCAATTGTGCGTCGCCCTATGGATCTCCCAGTTGCAGCCGGCTGCGACAGAGCCTGGGCTCGAACACAGAGTCTCTGGTGGCACAGCTAGCACTGCAATAAAGTGCCTTAGACCACTGCGCCACCCGGGAGGCTGACCGTCGTTATGTTTGGAGGAAAAAGGGGGAGGCTTGCAAGCCGAAGAACACAATCCCAACCGTGAAGCACGGGGGTGGCAGCATCATGTTGTGGGGGTGCTTTGCTGCAGGAGGGACTGGTGCACTTCACAAAATAGATGGCATCATGAGGGAGGAAAATTATGTGGATATATTGAAGCAACATCTCAAGACATCAGTCAGGAAGCTAACGCTTGGTCGCAAATGGATCTTCCAAATGGACAATGACCCCAAGCATACTTCCAAAGTTAAGAAAAATGGCTTAAGGACAACAAAGTCAAGGTATTGGAGTGGCCATCACAAAGCCCTGACCTCAAACCTATAGAAAAGTTGTGGGCATAACGGAAAAAGCGTGTGCGAGCAAGGAGGCCTACAAACCTGACTCAGTTACATCAGCTCTGTCAGGAGGAATGGGCCAAAATTCACCCAACTTATTGTGGGAAGCTTGTGGAAGGCTACCCGAAATGTTTGACCCAAGTTAAACAATTTAAAGGCAATGCTACCAAATACTAATTGAGTGTATGTAAACTTCTGACCCACTGGGAATGTGATGAAAGAAATAAAAGCTGCAATAAATCATTCTCTCTACTATTATTCTGACATTTCACATTCTTAAAAAAAAGTGGCGTTCCTAACTGACCTAAAACAGGTAATTTTTACTAGGATTAAATGTCAGGAATTGAGTTTAAATGTATTTGGCTAAGGTGTATGTAAACTTCCGACTTCCAACTGTATATGACATCAATGACTGTTGTTCTCCCTCTTACAGTGATGTTTTGTTAGAAACCCTGTCTCTGTCTCCAGCCATCCTTCAAACACCCCGAGGAGAGGAGAGCCCAGATGTGCTGCTTGAGCCCTGGCCCACAGAGACTTCTGATTACAGCCTAATCTGTCTGGGGATCAACTGCCTCCACAGCCTCGGGGCCAACCACCAGTGTGTGTACTGAAAAGGTACCATTTTATGACGCCTCACACTGGAGCACAAGGTCAACCACAGCAGCCTATATAGAGAATGGATACAGTAATGTGGCAAGAATGTTGAGGTTCAATCATAAAGAACATGCAGTGTGTTATCCTGCCGTATTATGCTTCAGCTCAGACAATTACAAAACAACAGTCTGTCTCAAAAGGTGGACTCCAGTCGATCATGGCATGTGCTCAGCACTGTGATGTTTGAATGGCATGCCAGCAAGGTTATCATACACTCAGTGGCTAGTTTATTAGATACACCACCCCGTTCACGAAAATAGTTTGCTCCTACAGACAGTGAGTCACGTGGCCTTGGCTTGCTATATAAAGCAGGCAGACAGGTTATATAAGCGACTTTAAACATGGTATGATCGTCTACGGATTACCGAGAATGGTGTGACCAACCAAAATCATCCAGTCAGCGGCAGTCCTATGGGCAAAACAACTCGTTGACAAGAGGTCGAAGGAGAATGGCAAGAATCAGGCAGGCCACAAACAGGCAAATAATGGCACAGTACAACAGTGGTGTGCAGAACGGCACCTTTAAATGCACAACTCGTCAGTCCTTGTCACAGATGGGTTATTGCAGCAGACGTTCCACTACTATCAGCTGAAAACAAGAAGAAGCGGTTCCAGTGGGCACGCGATCGACAACACTGAACAATTGAAGAGTGGAAAAACGTTGCCTGGTCCGATGTATCCCGGTTCCTGGAGCATCATGCTGATGGCAGTGTCAGGATTTGGCGTAAGTCCATGGCCTCATCCTGCCTGGTGTCAACAGTACAGGCTGGTGGCTGTGATGTACTGGTGTGGGGAATGTTTTCCTGGCACATGTTAGGTCACTTGATTACAAATTGAGCAACGTTTCCATGCCCCAGATAATTCAGGCTGTTCTGGATGCAAAGGGGGGTCCGACCCGGTACTAGATGGGTGTACCTAATAAACTGACCACTGAGCTAAAACCCTTATGTTCAAGAATCCAATGCATACTCTTTACTAAATACAAAATATGATTAGTCATGGTAACATGATTCAACATACCATAAATCTGTGCACACACAGCCACTCATTCAGTCAGACCATTGTTGCCAATAGGGGGACTCATGCTATAGTTCAATAATCAGACAGCTTTCAACTCAACTGACAGCTACAGCCACAGGTTGAGAGATAGACGATTTGAATAGTGACAATCTGAAATGTCCCGACATTTCAAAACAATGACTAAAAACACCGCTGTCAAACAAATGTTGTAGTGTTTAGTCTTCAGGATATGCATTAGAAATAAGAATCAAAGGCTGTAGCGATCGAGGCAGACAAGATGGAGAGGGGCTTGAACCCTGCTGGCCTGTACTGACCCTTTAATTACCTGGCTAGTCCACACCTGTTTGCCATAAAGGTTTAAACCTGTTGCCAGAGGCCATATGCTCACACAACACAGTAAGGCTAGCCTACAGTTATTTTAGTGTGGGGGCCTGGTTGATTGTGACACCTAGCTGTGGCCTGAGCCAGTGCCTGTAACTGCCTCATCAGATATTGAGCTTCAGGCCAAGCCTCTCCTCCTGTGACTGACTAGCCTGTGTCCAGAGTGGAACTGTCTGTCCAACAGCCCAGCTTGAGCCCTGGGAGGCCTGGAGCTACCTACTGCTCAAGATTACAGACATTACTGAGAGATTGAGCCAAAGGTCAGGGTTATAGGAATACTGAAGGCCTATGCACTATGGATTGTATAGGACAGGAGCAACAATATAGAAGCTAATAACTGCCTTGTTAATCTCTACACACTGGTTGTACTGTTCAGTACAAGCGTACAAATTGTATTAATAATAATTTATTAAACTTCTAAAGCACTTTCCATAATAGACATCTCAAAACGCTTAATAAGCCAAAAAACAAACAAGCAAGTGTACAAAACATTAGGAAGGATTTTTAAGCCTTGAGACAATTGAGACATAGATTGTGTATGTGTGCCATTCAGAGGGTGTTAGAGGTAGTTTTGCGAGCCAATGCTAGCAGATACCCATAGACTTCCAGTCATTGCGCCAACGCTAGTTAGCAATTGCGCTAACGCTAGTTAGCAACTTATTTTACTCTACTTCCTGGTGGCCTTCTTCTTCATTGCACAAATGAATAACCTCAACCTATTTCCCAAGACTGGTGACATCCAGTGGAAGCAGTAGGAACTGAGAATAGAGTGATTATAAATCTGGCCTGCCCATAAAAACTAATTGAACAGACAGTGACTTAAAAAAAAAATGGTTAGTCCTCAGGGTTTTGCCTGCTACATAAGTTCTGTTATACTTACAGATATGATTCAAACAGTTTTAGAAACTTCAGATTGTTTTCTATCCAAATCTACTAATAATATGCATATCTTATATTCTGGGGATGAGTAGAACGAAGTTGAAATTGGGCACGCTATTTTTCCCTAAGTGAAAACTCTGCCCCCTATCCTAGATTAAACAGCACGCAGAGACAAAGGATGCGTTCGTACATTCACTCTGGCTATCTACTCTGATTTCAGAGCACTCGTCTGAGTGTGCCAGAGCACAGAATAACTGATGAATTTACAAACGCGCAACATCCGTTGAATATGACCGCTGTCCCGTTACGAGAAAAAAAATCTGCAATTACTGCATCCAAAATACCACAGTCGACTGCAGTTACTGCACTTTTACTTCAGTTTCAAAACTGTAATCTTTTGTAAGGGTCAATAAACATTGGCAAAAATACATAATGAAATTGCTGCCAGCAGCACAGTTACAGTCACCAGCGCTCTGGATAACATGAAAACAGTCTAACCAGCTCTGCTAGTGCGAGTAAAATTATCAGAATGTGTCTCTCATGTGTCTGGAAGTATCAAACAAGCTAGCCATCTATAGTCAGTTAGCTTGGGTGCTTGACTGCCGTTGTGAGGTGAGCACGCTCTGATCAACTGTCCTCCTCGGGCCAGAGTGTCCAGTATGCGCGCTGAATACTCCGAGAGCGGAAAGCTCTGAATTGATGAATGGACAATCTGACAATTCTCTGAATTTACAAACACCCAGAGCGCACTCTGAGCGCACTCTGGCACTCAAGAGTGAATTTACGAACACACCCAAAAATGATATCCACAAGTTCATCTGACTTTGGGGAAGTAGATAAAGGGCCTCATTGCCAAAATCCTGAAGTATCCCTTTAAGGTTAGCGTAGGGATGTCCCAAGAATTCCGGATAGTACTGACCATGGCATAATGGGTGGACTGGTGGCCATTGCGAGTGTACACTTAGGAGCAAAGCAGGAAGTGTACGCATCAAGATGTGCTGTGATTTGTAGATTCAACATTCCATTGCATGAGCCACATCAGCTAACATAATTTGAACAAACATTCTACATTACCATGAAAATTAGTGCATCACAATACCAGGCAGCCATTGTGAGTGTACCCATGAGTTTACCAGTCAAATTGCCAGGGTTAGAGGTTCCAAGCCAGTTCTATAAATGTTATTTCTATGAGTGCTGCTGCTACACTTTGCTTGCACCTTTCTGTGTGTGCTGGTTTGCTACTAACACCTTGCTTATTCCAGCAACGACCAATAAAGTTTCATCACGTTGTTGAGTCCATGTTGCCGCAGAAACTGACTCAACAGCATGAATGCCCGGCCGTCCCGTCTTCAGTCAGCTGTTCATTCAACAGTTATTTTATTTTCATGACGGTCTTCATCCTTAACCGTCCAATACACGGTTATATGGTAATTGTGCCGGCCCAAATTATGGGATTATATGGTTTAAATAAATCAGGCTTCGACCTTTACTGTAGTTTGAGCTCTCACCTTGACATGTCAAATACAATCCAGTGGGGAATCAATAAGCACCGTCAAGTTGATAGTCCCCACAAATGGCTAAATCCAATTACACTGGGACAGCAGCAGTAAAGAAATAAATTAGTGGCAGACACTTCGAAGATACAAGCATCACACTTGTATTTAAACTGTACTGAATAATTACGAAATCTGACTTCAGCAGTGTCTGTGAAACCAAACGAACAATCTGTGCAGTGTGCATAGAGAACATATTAGCAGATCTCTCTCTCTCCCTCCCTCCTAGACACAATACTCCATAATGTCAAAGTGGATCTTTTAAAACAAATTAAATAAAAAGCTAACATTTCTTGGTCAAGTTCAGGAGTAAAAATGTGCTTAACAAATCACATAATAAATTGCTTGGACTCATTCAGTGTTCAATAATAGTGGTTAACATGATTTTTTAATGACTACGCCCTCTGTGTACCACACACACACACACAATTATTGAAATTAATTACTCGATTGAGGGACCTTACAGATAATTGTGTGTGTGTGTGTGGTACACAGAGGGCGTAGTCATTAAAAAATCATGTTAACCACTATTATTGAACACTGAATGAGTCCAAGCAATTTATTATCTGTAAGGTCCCTCAATCGAGTAATTAATTTCAAGCACAGATTTAACCACAAAGACCAGGGAGGTTTTCCAAGGCACAGATTAGTAGACGTAAAAAATAAAATTGACGAATAAACTTTTTGTCCTGAATACAAAGCGTTATGTTTGGGGCAAATCCAACACATCATCAAATCATCAAATCAAATGTATTTATATAGCCCTTCTTAGATCAGCTGATATCTCAAAGTGCTGTACAGAAACCCAGCCTAAAACCCCAAACAGCAAGCAATGCAGGTGTAGAAGCACATCACTGAGAACCACATTATTTTCAAGCATGGTGGTGGCGCCATCATGTTATGGGTACCAGCAAGGACTAGGGAGTTTTTTAGGATAAAAATAAGCACAAGCAAAATCCTATAGGAAAACTTGGTTCAGTCTGCTTTCCAACAGACACTGGGAGATGAATTCAGCTTTCAGCAGGACAATAACCTAAATCACAAGGCCACATCTACACTGGAGTTGCTAACAAAGATGACATTGAATGTTCCTGAGTGGCCTAATTACAGTTTTGACTTAAATCTGCTTGAAAATCTATGGCAAGACTTGAAAATGGCTATCTAGTACAAATCAACAACTAACTTGACAGAGCTTGAATAAAAAAATAATAGGCAAATATTGTACAATCCAGGTGTGCAAAGCCCTGTGGTAAAAAGCCCTGTGATAAAAAGCCCTGTGATAAAAAGCTCTGTGATAAAAACTGTTGTCATTTGACAAGGTATGTAGCTTGTGTATCCCATCACTTAGATTATTATATATTGTTTTACAGGCCTTTATTTCTGTGGGCCTAATGGGAGCTTGTATGCAGCGCACTGAGCATGCGTGTATAGAGGGAGTGGTCACAGCGCAATTGAGTGAGTAAGACACGGATGGGCAAATTAATTTAGGGAGAAGAACTGATGCTTGGCTTAGTTTCTTTTTAATTGTGCAAATGCACATGAACAAATGGACAACGTTTGACTTGCATGATCGGGCAGCCACAAAGCACATTCCACCAAATAGTTTTACAGTATAAAAAAAAGGGTATCTCTAGTCTGGTTAAAGATCGAGTTTTTACATCCATTCGAGTACTCAAGTACTCACTCTCATCCCTATTAATTCCACCAATGTCAACCAGAGAAACCAGCCATCCATCTTTATGAAGAGTCATTCATCCTCAAACATACTGGTGTCACTTTGGTAGTTCAGATCAGGAGAGAGGAGAATTCTGAAGACATTAATTCCACATGGATGATATTACAATATAAGTAATGTTACATTATTTAATTAACAAAATGCTGAGAACAAATATCTAGATAATAAGTACACTCAAACCTGTGTAGCTTCTGTAAACACAACGATAAGATCATTAAACATGTATTTTCACTTTCTGAACAGTGGAGGCTCCTCAGAGGAGGAAGGGGAGGACCATCCAACTCAGTAAATTTCAGTGGGGAAAAAATAGTGAATCATTAAAAAAGTGATACTTTTTGGCAAAATGTATACTAAATATATTCACGTCACCAAATAACTAATTAAAACACAATGTTTTGCAATGAAGGTCTACAGTTGCCTCAACAGCACTCTAGGGAAGCACCATGGAGTAGCCGCAGGACAGCTATTCTCCATCCTCCTCTGGGTATATTAATGTCAATTGAAAACCTAGGAGGCTCATGGTTCCCACCCCCTTTCCATAGACTTACACAGTAATTATGACAACTTCCGGAGGACGTCCTCCAACCTATCAGAGCTCTTGCAGCATGAACTGACTTGTTGTCAGAGGATCAGAGAATGAATCTAGTACTGAAAGCATAAGCTACTGCTAGCTAGCGCTAAAGTGCATAAAATGTGATGAGTATTTGACAAAGCGAGAAAGATAGTTTTGAACAAATTAATTCCTTCATAAATTAAGGAGAAGAGAGAGAGAGAGCTGTATTGCTTTCACTTAGCGAGCGAGAGAGAGATATATTTTGTTATATTTAGCCTACTCAACAACCTGACTCAAACAGAGAGGAATACTATTTATGTTAGCTAGCTGGCTAAGGCTATCCAACAAACCAACTCTTCCAAGTCAAGGTAAGCTTTTGGTTTTATAAATTTATTGCCACCAATGCCAGTGTAACTGCTAAACCGTGTACAGATGGATGGATTGGATTATGCGTTTACTAACACGCTAGTTCTAGTAGCTATGTTGAAAATGACGTTAGCTAATATGGTGACAACAATGTAGGCCGAGTGTAGCGGTTAGCGGTTATGGTACGAAGGTTTGACATGGAGAGGTTTTTTCGCCTGATCACAGACAGCTGTTGTGTTGTGCACTGAAGTCCAAAAGCAAAGGGAAAATGTGAGAGGAAGAGTGCGTGTAGATATGAGAATAAATGATAGAACAAGCAAAGTGATGCTGTTTGTATATGGCTGATATGAAAATGTATTGTGTTGATCAGGGGTGTATTCATTCCGCAGATTCATTTGTAAAACTTTTCTTAAAACAAAGCAATGGAACAAAACGGGGATGGACCTACTCGGTTTTATTGAGAGTATAAACAATACTCCATCACCTATTCTGCCTCCTTCTTGTGATGATTTAGTTGATAACTATAACTTTATTATCCCTGTTCGGGCGCCACTTCTGTAGCGGTATTAATTAGAGAATTTCACACCCTTCTTCTTAAGGTGGTTGAGGGGTTCGGCGACCTTTGAAAAGTCAGGCACAAACCTGTGGTACCATCCAGCCATACCCTCTGCACTCCTTCCCTGGAAGAGAATACAAACTCTTGCAAATCTTCTGTGTGATGACTGGGTTCATTCGTTATTGTATGAAGTTGCTGTTTATTTGCTCTGCCATTATTGTTATATGAGGTATGCTTGGTGGGGTTACCAAGAATTGTGGAAGGACTGTGATGTGATGTGGGATCTATAGGGTGTGTATTCTTTTTTCTATCCGCTGGCTATCTGACCAACAGGCTACACTCTAGGCAGTCTCTTCTGTTGATGTGTGTGGGTCTGGTAGTGGTACTCTCGCTGTTCTACTATTTTCCTTTCGGCAGGGTTAATACCTGCCTGGCGCCCGAACAAAATCTTCTTTACCTTTCTCTAATTAATACCGCTACAACTTTAATAGCAAATTAAGGACAACCATTGATGCCATAGCTCCAGTAAAGTTGAAAAAGGCTGCATCCAAACAGAGTGAGGATGAGTGAGGAAACTTGGATGAGTGAGGAAACTAATCAATTAAAGAGAAATTACAGAAAGGCAGAGCGGAAGTGGAGAAAGTCAAAGTTACAGGTCCATTATGATATTCTGAAAGAGCAACTTGGCATATATAACAAGGCAATTTCTAACTTGTTCACTAATAATCAGAATGATTAGAGTGTAGCTCCCTCCAGTAACCACGAGCACAACCGTTCCTTGATTTTAACTGGCGGCTTTATTCTGTAGATTTAGTCAGAATTATCACCTTCAGTGAGAACTATAAAGTAAATGAAAAATACAGTTAAGCACACTCTTACAACCTTATCTTACGAGTGACTTATTAGCTTGGTATAACTCTGAAGTGCTTACATACATAAACAGTTTAGCCGGCGCTATAACAGTATTAGATTAAACACATGAACAAAGGAAAAATACCTCATTGGCTGCTTATTACAGAAGGGAGGAAATCAAACTTCACACTTATTATTCCTGGCATGAATTCACGCTTCATCCTTAATTATTATAACGTTACCATCCTAACATACACGCTTCAAACTTTATGAACTACACCCGATGACATGAAAACTTAGCTAACACAGCGCGGGATTGCCTTCCCTCCAAAAGTGTGTTGCTACAATAAGGATCCCCGTTACAACAGTTATTAGCTACATAGTTCCGCTTGTCTTATATGTGCCCTAGCCTACCAGGCAAAGGCACTATGGATTGATTTACCCTGGTTAACACAGACATGCTCAGGAAAGTGATATCACAACTTAAGCCTTCTATCTGCCTTCTCGATCTTATCCCCATCACCTTCTTCAAAACAGTTTTTAATTGCATATCTGAAGAAGTGCAAGCTATTGTTAAATCACTCCCTGTTTGCTGGCACTTTCCCCACTGCACTAAAAAGTGCTATGGTGAAACCCCTTCAGCTCTTAGCAATTTTCTGAAAATCTTCAGCATTCCGTTATTAAGCAAAATTCTGGAGAAATTGGTTTTAAAACAGCTAAATTATTTTATATCTGCCAACTGTATTTTAGAAAAATTCCAATCTGGTTTTCGTGCCCACCACAGCACAGAGACACCCTTAGTTACAGTGGTAAATGATCTTAGAGCCAACACAGATGCCAAACAGCTCTCTGTCCTTGTACTCTTGGACTCGTGCTGTATTCGACACTATTGGCCATGATGTCCTTCTGGAGAGACTGGAGAGGAGGTTTGGCCTCTCTGGTCCAATTCTAAATTGGATTAGGACCTATTTAACCGGTCGAGAGTTTGTCACCCTTGGTGAACATAACTCAGAGAAAATACATATCATATGTGGCTTTCCAAAATGTTTGATTTTGGGTCCGGTACAGTTTATATACAGTGCATTCGGAAAGTATTCAGACCCTTTGACTTTTTCCACAGCCTTATTCTAAAATGTATTAAAAAAAAATCTACCCCATAATGCCAAAGCAAAAACAGGTTTTTAGACATTTTTGCTAAATAAATATCACATTTACATAAGTCCACGCAAGGACATTCAGAGATTTGTCCCGAAGCCACTCCTGAGTAGTCTTGACTGTGTGCCTATGGTCATTGCCCTGTTGGTGGACTTTCGCCCCAGTCTGAGGTCCTGAGCACTCTGGAGCAGGTTTTCATCAAGGATCTCTCTGTACTCTGCTCCGTTAATCTTTCCCTCTATCCTGACTAGTCTCCCAGTCTCTGCTGCTGAAAAACATCACCACAGCATTATGCCTCCACCACCATGCTTCACCGTAGGCATGGTGCCAGGTTTCCTCCAGAAGTGACGCTCGGCATTCAGGCCAAAGAGTTCAATCTTGGTTCATCAGACCAGAGAATCTTGTTTCCCATGGTCTGAATGTCTTTTAGCAAACTCCAAGTGGGCCGTCATGTGCCTTTTACTGAGGAGTGGCTTCCATCTGGCCACTCTACTATAAAGGCCTGATTGTTGGAGTGCTGCAGAGATAGTTGTCCTTCATGAAGATTCTCCCATCTCCACAGAGGAACTCTGGAGCGCTGTCAGAGTGACCATCGGGTTCTTGGTCACCTCCGTGATCAAGGCCCTTCTCCCTCGATTGCTCAGTTTGGCCAGGCTGCCAGAGTCTTGGTGGTTACAAACTTCTTCCATTTGAGAATGATGGATGCCTCTGTGTTCTTGGGGACCTTCAATGCTGCAGACATTTTTTGGTACTCTTCCCCAGATCTGTGCTTCGACACAATCCTGTCTCGGAGCTCTACGGACAATTCCTTGGCTCCTTGGTTTTTGCTCTGACAAGCACTGTCAACTGTGGGACCTTATATAGACAGGTGTGTGCCTTTCCAAATCATGTCTAATCAATTACATTTTCCACAGGTGGACTCCAATCAAGTTGTAGAAACATCTCAAGGATGATCAATGGAAACAGGATGCACCTGAGCTCAATTTCGAGTCTCATAGCAAAGGGTCATAGAAAGGTATCTGTTTTTTATTTTTAATACATTTGAAAAAAACATTTTTTTTTGCTTTGTCATTATGGGATATTGTGTGTAGATTGATGAGGAAAAATAATATTTTTTATCCATTTTAGAATAAGGCTGTAACGTAACAAAATGTGGAAAAAGTAAAGGAGTCAGAATACTTTCAGAATGCACTGTGGGGTAACATCCCTTGGCAGCATTATCAGAAAGCACAGCATTGATTTTCACTGCTACGCAGACGATCCACAGTATTTTAGCTTCACGGATAAATGATTATAATGTATTAGTGATTTAAATACTTGGATGGCTCACAACTTCCTCCAGCTAAATCATGTCAAGACCGAGGTACTTATTGTTGGAGCCAAAGCACAGAGAGAGAATCTGGCTGCACATTTAAATTCATGGGCAATAAAGATAAAATACCAGGTAAAAAACCTAGGTGTTATTTTAGATTCTGAACCCAATTTAGAATCACACATTAGCAAATAGCTTTTTACTACCTGAGGAACATTGCCAAGGTGCTGCTGTTTCTCTCTCAGGCTGATACAGAGAGACTCATCCATGCTTTTATTACAAGCAGCCCTGACACTGTAATGCTCTCCTGTCTTGTCTACCCAAGAAAGCCATTGGTCAACTGCAAAACATACAGAATGCTGCAGCACGGGTACTGACCAAGACCAGACAGAGCACATATTACACCAGTTTTAATGGCTGCCTGTGAGCTTTAAAATACATTTTAAGATTATTATATTTGTTTTTTAAATCAATCCACGATTGTACACCACAATAAATGTCAGATATGCTTTTAAGTTATATACCCAGTAGGTCCCTCAGGTCCTCTGGCACTGGCCTTTTAACTATCCCAAAGCCTAGGACCAAGAGGCATGAAGAGGCAGCCTTTAGTTATTATGCTCCCAGCCTCTGGAATACCCTACCAGAGAACCCGAGGGGGACCGAAACACATTTAAAAGAGATCTTAAAACACCCTTTTAGCTTTGCTTCTCCTCAGGGTGCTTTTTAGTTGTTCAGTTTGTCATTCTTGTTTATATCCTCTTATTTTTGTTGTGTAGTAACTATTTACATTTTTTTTAAATTTTCCTAGTTTTTTCCTAGTTTTTTTTCCCGTGAAGAACATTCCATGTCTGAAATGGAATATAAATAAAGCTTGATTTGATTTGAATTTGTCCAATAGAAACTAATTTTAGTTCCAAAATGTTCCGTTTGGACTAACGATTACACCCTAGATCAACTAGATGCAGCAAGAGTGTGCGAAGCAGCATTGAATGTGTCACTGTCTGACACCTTGATTACTCCAATTTGTCTCTCAACCTGTGCACATTATAAACTTTCATTTGTAGGCTAGGTTGTAGCAACCCCATGATGGTATTGTGCAAATTTTAGTATCATGTAGGAGCCTAAACCTATCAATGTTACATTGAGCTGGGTGAATGGAATATGAATGACAGTCATCCAATATGCTGTAATAGAATCTTAAACGGCACCGACCGCCACTGTTTCTGAAGTACTTTTATTGTGAGCTAGTCTTTACTCAGTACCCATTTTCCCATGTCAAATGACAAATCTGATATGGGCCTGAATTAGACGCTCAGAGACAGAGGAAGAAAAGGAAAAAAGAGCGAGGGATATCTTCCTTTATTTGCTTTGACCCTCTCATCTTGTCCTCATTGCTCTCGCTCTACTCTCTAATCCTGTTTAAAGCCCACATTTTTTAATCTAATTATTTAATCATTATTTGAGGCCAGCCTCCTTTCCTGTGCAGAGGAAACGGGGAGATGTCAGGTGAATAAATCCAAGAGATTACTGGGAGAGAAGACATGCAGAAGAAATGAATCAAATAATCGATGGGGAGCCACTGGAAATATTGATGATGGGCCATGATGGGGTGCTGTAACACAATGGAAACAATCAGCTGGCGTCAATATAATCCATCTGCTCCATACATTACAAGACGGACCCATAGGAGAGTTAGCAAGCCAACACAGGATCATATTCAGTACTGTAAGTGCATTTTCAAACGGCATATTTACATTGAGGTTGAACCTTAGGAGCTTAGCTACTGTATACGATAAACACACTCATACTAATACCAATATACCATTGTTAATCTTCAACAACACAAACCCCAAAGCAAATCAGGGGGAGGAAAATAGGAGGTAGATGGTCATTCTCCCCTGTCATCAGTGATGCTCTCTCAGTGATTCGCTCCTGTGGTTCTCTCCAGTGATTCTCTCTCCTCTGTCTCTGCGTTGTGTATTTATCTTCGACATATTCTTACACTATCATATCAATCTTTTTTTTTTTCACCTTTATTTAACCAGGTAGGCAAGTTGAGAACAAGTTCTCATTTACAATTGCGACCTGGCCGAGATAAAGCAAAACAGTTCGACACATACAACAACACAGTTACACATGGAGTAAAACAAACATACTGTCAATAATACAGTAGAAAAATAAGTCTATATACAATGTGAGTAAATGAGGTGAGATAAGGGAGGTAAAGGCAAAAAAAAGGCCATGGTGGCGAAGTAAATACAATATAGCAAGTAAAACACTGGAACGGTAGATTTGCAGTGGAAGAATGTGCAAAGTAGAAATAGAAATAACGGGGTGCAAAGCAGCAAAATAAATAAATAAATAAATACAGTAGGGAAAGAGGTAGTTGTTTGGGCTAAATTATAGATGGGCTATGTACAGGTGCAGTAATCTGTGAGCTGCTCTGACAGCTGGTGCTTAAAGCTAGTGAGGGAGATAAGTGTTTCAAGTTTCAGAGATTTTTGTAGTTCCTTCCAGTCATTGGCAGCAGAGAACTGTAAGGAGAGGCGGCCAAAGGAGGAATTGGCTTTGGGGGTGACCAGAGAGATATACCTGCTGGAGCGTGTGCTACAGGTGGGTGCTGCTATGGTGACTAGCGAGCTGAGATAAGGGGGGACTTTACCTAGCAGGGTCTTGTAGATGACCTGGAGCCAGTGGGTTTGGCGACGAGTATGAAGCGAGGGCCAGCCAACGAGAGCGTACAGGTTGCAGTGGTGGCTAGTATATGGTGCTATGGTGACAAAACAGATCTACAGCAGGGCTTTCCAACACTGCGCTTGGAGAGCTACCTCCAACCCTAATCTAGCACATCTGATTCTAACAATTAGCTGGTTGAAAGATGAATCAGGTTATTTACAACTGAGGTTGGAGGGAAAACCTACAGGAGGGTAACTCTCCAGGAACATTGGTTGAGAGCCCTGATCTACAGTAATGACCAAAAAAATGCAGCAACAAACAGCTAAATACAGTATAATCCACGTAAGGAATTATTCTACTCACTGAGTTATGTGTAAAACATAGATAGCAGAATTGAATAGATTGATGTTGAGATTGGAATTCTACAGGAAATGGTTGAGCCACTGAACAAGAAGGACATTGTACAACTCTTGTAAACAGAGATATGTAGATTTACACAGAGCCACACCTGACCTTGGCATCTGTGAGATCAAATATACCCAACAAACCTTCCCTTTAAGAAAAGGTCAAAAAGCCCCAGGCCAAAAAGCTGAAAGGCTTCAGCAGGGATGCTCTCCGGTGCTTATTGGAGAGGGAAGGCAGTTACATTAAATTACTAGAGAGCTGTCTGGCAGTCCAAGCACCAACACAATGTGCAAAACTAAAGCCCTGCAGGTGAGACACACTGCTCCATATTCAGATGACTATAAACCACACATTCAAGTGAACACTAAAATGTCACAATGAAGGTCTACACAGCATGGCAGGGGTACCAACTTTTGTGCTCGAGGCTCACGACTTTTCCCGATATACTTTCTCACAATCGTTCAAAACAATAGGAAAAAACCCTCCAACCTGCTCAATGCAGTCACTGGAAAACAGACATTCTGAGAGAAGAAAAATTACTATTCGCTCGGATTGTTCCTGCCAGCTAAGGTATTATACTACCAATTCACAGGACATTTACAAAGACTTCTGGAAAAGAGGTGACATCACAATTTGTATTGAGGTTGATGCCTCGCATTGTGCAACCGTTTCATACTTTGAATGTGACACAAAAGCTTTGAAAATGCGTTAGAAACAGATGTTGATTCACAAATGTATCCGTAGTAATAAACAATTATTGGCGTGTTGTTTAAGTGATAATGCCCGAGAAGCTGGTGTTTGGAGGATATATTGGCACAGGTGTTGTTAGGCCCGAGATGAAGTCGGGTCCCTGCGAAAAAATAATGATTGACATATTTTCATTAAAAACGTAATTTTATGAATTTATTCATACTATTTCATCCTTCCACAAGATATAGTCCCGACACAAATCTAGGGTTGCTAACAAAGGAGGTTCATCGTTCGTTCTATCGGTTCGGTTACTAGCAATGTGACCCAGTCGTTCAGTCTTTTTGTTCTGTATCTATGGACACGACCCAGTTGTTTGTTCTAAATGTTCCATTGCCATACTGGCTGGCAACGTTCTTATCCCTTGCTTGCTAATGTAACCGATGTGAAATGGCTAGCTAGTTAGCGGTGGTGCGCGCTAATAGCGTTTCAATCGGTGACGTCACTCGCGTTGAGACCTTGAAGTAGTGTTTCCCTTGCTCTGCAAGGGCCGCGGCTTTTGTGGAGCGATGGGTAACGATGCTTCGTGGGTGACTGTTGTTGATGTGTTCAGAGGGTCCCTGGTTCGCGCCCGGGTCGGGGCAAGGGACGGACGTAAAGTTATACTGTTACATTGATGCTGTTGACCCGGATCACTGGTTGCTGCGGAAAAGGAGGAGGTCGAAAGGGGGGTGAATGTAACCGACGTGAAATGGCTAGCTAGTTAGCGGTGGTGCGCGCTAATAGCCTTTCAATCGGTGACGTCACTCGCTTCGAGACCTTGAAGTAGTGGTTCCCCTTGCTCTGCAAGGGCCGCGGCTTTTGTGGAGCGATGGGTAATGATGCTTCGTGGGTGACTGTTGTTGATGTGTGCAGAGGGTCCCTGGTTCGCGCGAGGGACGGACGTAAAGTTATACTGTTACACTAGCTAACAATCTACAGCTAACTTACAGTCACGTCAAAAAAATGCAGCCAGAATAACAGCAAAGTATCCGCATTTGCATTTTTTAAAGCTGTTTTATAGTGACATTTATTTGGATACATCCATAACAATGAGCTAATGAGACTCTATCCATAAATATGATGCCAGCTGATTCATGATTTCGACTGGCTGAGAAACGCTGTCAGCCTGTCTGTCTCAACTCGAAACATTCATTACTATGGGACAGCTGGAGATCGAATTTGAATATTGAATCAATGTTGCAAATGTCAGCGAGACAGACATCAAGGTTTATACAAATCTCTGCTGTTGAAAACTAAATGTTAGTCTAAAAGAAATGTGAGATAATGTCCAGATGTTTTTTATAGTAGAGATCCCGTTTATAAATTGCTTGGCTGGGCTGATGAGACAGTGGATTGTGCAGTCAGATGGAACAGAGTAAATAGGCATTTCAACGTCATAGATTTAGCCGGTGGTAATTTGTGGAATAGACACCAGCTGGAATGTGGTTTTAATCAATCAGCATTCAGAATTAGACCCACCCTTTGTATAAATCCTTATAAACCCAGTTTGCTACAGCAGGAAAATAATCATGCATCAACAAGAAATGTGAATTGTTATGTGGATTATAATTAATATAAATTTCTGTAGGGGTTGATACATTTTTTTGTAGGGGAAAATCAACTCTGAAATGTCAGTGGAAATTACAAACTTCAGAAGCCTTTTTAAACCTCAAATACACAACTTTTACATTTCCTGCATTGCAGAAAAGTTATCCTGCAACAGGGTGATCAAATTACAATCCTACATCTGTATTGCCAAACATACCCACAATGTCCATAAACACACAACATAAATCACCACAATATCACATGTATTGTTATGAACAGTAATTATAACATAGATAATTACCCTATATACCATACTGAAAACAGAATAAATTAAATGCTTTGAAACGTACACAGACAAATAACCCTTTGTGTAATTGGTTTATGTACATAGCGTAGCTCACCTTGTACATAGCCATTAATTCATTACAGAGCACAAAAACATTCACAGATGCCCTTGTGTGAGAAATAACATTTGTTCTGAAGAATAAACACCAGAAAAATGAACCTTGAAATATTCAAATGAAATAGTAAAACAAAATAAAAACTTTGGAGTTCTCAAAGTCTGTTGATAAGACAAAAAGCAACTCAAACCTTTTGATTACTTATTATTGAGGTGCCTTTAGATTGTTTTGCTGAATCACAACAGCAACCTAATGAAAATGGAGTAATACCATGATAGAGAATGTGTGGATGTTTAGTACAGTGCCTTCAGAAAGTATTCGCACCCCTAGACTTTTTCCACATTTGTTGTGTTACAGCCTGAATTTAAAATTGATTAAATTGAGGTGTGTCACTAGCCCATAATACCCACAATACCCCATAATATCAAAGTAGAATTATGTTTTTAGAAGTTTACAAATTAATTAAAAATGAAAAGATGAAATGTCTTGAGTCAATAAGTATTCAACCCCTTTGTTATGGCAAGCCTATATAAGTTCAGGAGTATACATTTGCTTAACATAATACGTTGCATGGACTCTGTGTGCAATAAAACTGTTTAACATGATTTTTGAATGACTACCTCATCTCTGTGCCCCACACATACAATTTCTGTAAGGTCCCTCAGTTGAGCAGTGAATTTCAAACACAGATTCAACCACAAAGACCAGGAAGGTTTTCCAATGCCTTACAAAGAACAGCACCTATTGGTAGATGGGGAAAAATAAAAAGCAGACATTGAATATCCCTTTGATCATGGTGAAGTTATTAATTACACTTTGGATAGTGTATCAATACATCCAGTCACTACAAAGATGTATACCTTACCGTGAAATTCTTACTTACAAGCCCTTAACCAACAATGCAGTTCAAGAAATAGAGTTAATAAAATATTTACTAAATTAAACATTAAAAAAATTATAAAATGTACATAACAATAACAAGGCTATTCACAAGCGTCCTTCCTAAGTCAGTAGCCGGAGAGGAAGGAAACCGCTCAGTTATTTCGCCATGAGGCCAATGGTGACTTTAAAACAGTTACAGAGTTTAATGGCTGTGATAGGAAAAAAACTGAGGATGGATCAATTCACATTACAGCAGGACAATATTCTAAAACACGAAGCCAAATATACACTGGAGTTGGTTACCAAAACGACATTGAATGCTCCTGAGTGTCTTAGTTACAGTTTCAACTTAAACTTAAATCGCCTTGAAAATGGCTGTCCAACAATGATCAACAACCAACTTGACAGAGCTTGAAGAATTTTATCCAGGTGTGCAAAGCTCTTAAACACATACCCAGAAAAACTCACAGCTGTAATTGCTGCCAAAGGTGCTTCTACAAAGTCTTGACTCAGGGGTGTGAATACTTATGTAAATTAGATAGTTTTGTATTTCATTTTCAATACATTTTCATTAAAAAAAAAGTATTTTCACTGTCATTATGGGATATTCACCATTATCCCAGAAACCCTAGACCCACTCCAATTCGCATACCGCCCCAACAGATCCACCGATTATTACATCTCTATTGCACTCCACACTGCCCTATCCCACCTGGACAAAAGGAACACCTATGTGAGAACGCTATTCATTGACTACAGCTCAGCATTCAACACCATAGTGCCCTCAAAGCTCATCAATAAGCTAAAGGACCCTGGGACTAAACACCTCCCTCTGCAACTGGATCCTGGACTTCCTAACGGGCCGCCCCAGGTGGTAAGGGTAGGTAACAACACATCGACCACGCTGATCCTCAACACAGGGGCCCCTCAGGTGTGCGTGCTCAGTCCCCTCCTGTACTCCCTGTTCACTCATGACTGCACAGCCAGGCACGACTCCAACACCATCATTAAGTTTGCCGATGACACAACAGCGGTAGGCCTGATCACCGACAACGACGAGACAGCCTATAGGGAGGAGGTCAGAGACCTGGCCGTGTGGTGCCAGGACAACAACCTCTCCCTCAATGTGATCAAGACAAAGGAGATGATTGTGGACTACAGGAAAAAGAGGACAGAGCACACCCCGATTCTCATCAACAGGGCTGCAGTGGAGCAGGTTGAGAGCTTCAAGTTCCTTGGTGTCCACATCACCAACAAACTAACATGGTCCAAGCACACCAAGACAGTCGTGAAGAGGGCACGACAAAACCTATTCCCCCTCAGGAGACTGAAAATATTTGGCATGGGTCTTCAGATCCTCAAAAGGTTCTACAGCTGCACCATCGATAGCATCCTGACTGGTTGCATCACTGCCTGGTATGGCAACTGCTCAGCCTCCGACCGCAAGGCACTACAGAGGGTAGTGCGAACGTCCCAGTACATCACCGGGGCCAAGCTTCCTGCCATCCAGGACCTCTATACCGGGCCAAGCTTTCTGCCATCCAGGACCTCTATACCAGTGTCAGAGGAAGGCCCTAAAAATTGTCAAAGACTCCAGCCACCCTAGTCATAGACTGTTCTTTCTGTTACCACACGGCAAGCGGTACAGGAGCGCAAAGTCTAGGTCCAAGAGGCTTCTAAACAGCTTCTACCCCTTCTACCCAAGCCATAAGACTCCTGAACACCTAATCAAATGACTACCAACACTATTTGCATTGCCCCCGCCCCCCATTTTACACCGCTGCTACTCTCTGTTGTTATCATCTATGCATAAACACGTTAATAACTCTACCTACATGTACATATTACCTAACCGGTGCCCCCGAACATTGACCCTGTACCGGTACCCCCCTGTATATAGTCTCGCTATTGTTATTTTACTGCTGCTCTTTAATTATTTGTTTTATTTCTTATTCTTATCTGTATTTTTTAAAACTGCATTGTTGGTTAGTAAGTAAGCTTGTAAGTAAGCATTTCACGGTAATGTCTGCACCTGTTGTATTCGGCGCATGTGACTAATACAATTTGATTTGATTCAGTTTCAAGTTTTAATGTCACATGCAAAAGTACAGTGAAATGCCTTTCTTGCTAACTCAAAACCCAACAATGCAATAATCAATAACAATGTACAGTATTACTAGAAAAAAACACGCGAAATAAGAATCAGCAATATGAACTACACAATAAAGTAAGCAAGCATACTATATACAGGAAATATTTTTAAAAGTCAGTTCCAATACCATATTTACAATGTGCAGGGACACTGGATCGATAGATGTAGATACTGTATGTATAGGGGTAAGGTTACTAGGCAACAGACTATAAGATAAACAGAGTAGCAGCAGCGTGGATGTGAGTGTGTGTGCGTGTGTGTTGAGTCAGTATTAATGTATGTGCATATTATGTGTGAGTGAGCAGATGATGGAGTGAGTGTTTGTGTGTGTGTTGGATGGGTAAGAAAATAGGTGTGTAAATATGTGAGAAAGAAAATTGATTTAATCCATTTTGAATTCAGGCTGTAATGGAACAAAAAGTGGAATAAGTCAAGGGGTATGAATACTTTCTGAAGACACTGTTTAATATAGACCAGACTTTCTCACAGCAAGACACATTAAGACATATCCTCCAGTTTGCTCTTCTGACAGCCCACTGTGTTATGGCCCTAGAGTGGGATGCCCTGAGACACAATCATTGCCTCCGAGGCTGCCGTTTCAACAACACCTAAAAAAAATGTTCTGAACAGAGGAAAAGAGCAGGTGATTGGATGAAAATGAGACCATAGTTCCATTTCTCGCCCTCTTTGCGACACAAAGGGCAAATGTTATCAAAAAAAGCAGGGAGCGGCACAGATGCAACATCTGTGCAGACAACACTATGCATTTTCTATAAGATGTTCATCCATTCCTTGTATAACTCAATATAAATCACATTACTGGGCTACAATGCTGTCAGTTACTATAGTAATTAGATGAGGTTCTCTTTCCAGGGGCAGGGGGACCTATAGTCACAACATATTTACACCTGCATTTTCCTTACTGCCGTGAAGGACTTGCCTTATTTATTAGACTATCCATAGTTTCCCCTGGAAGAAACGGGTTTGATGAATTTGTTTCTAAATGGAAATCACTAGAAAAACATTTCCAAGGCTGCTCTGAAACATCTGTAATTTGTAATATCAGACAGTTCAGTTTCATGCTGGGGACATGGTATGCATGGTTCTCTCTATCACAAGGCTGTGGAAACCAGAGGAATGGTTTTAAAATCTGCATTTTCTCTAGGTACATAAATTCCAATCCACTTTATTCCTTTAGCTGTGCAATATGATCCTTTAGAAGAATGTGATCTTGACCAACGGGCTTATACCGCTGTCTGTATGTGGGGGTACATCTCTTTATCCATCCTGCACCATCAGGCAAGAGAGAAAATACACAAAATCTTGTGACTAACTCTTGTTAATTGGCTGTTACACAATAGAATTGTGTCTGAGGTTAAAGACAAGCAGAGACATTTCACCTTTCTATATCGACTATAATGAAAATAACAGCGATAAACTGTTTGTGATATAACCATTTGAAGTCCCAGTGTTGGTATTAATATTGAGAAAGAAAGCTGTTCAGTCAGTATCAAAGCACTAGGCATAACTGGCCTTCACAGGACTCTGTTCATGTGATAGCAATAGCATTGCCATTGTTATTCACACAACGGCAGTACTGTTCAAGTCGATAAAAGGTAGCCACTAGGAGGATAGCATGGAGTGGGGTGGAAGGAGGGAGGGGAGGGAGAGGTTCCAAAGTTGATCCTCTTCATAAAAGCTCCTGAGGAAAATATTGTCATTACCGGGTCATCGAGGTTCACAGTAGCTGTCAGCTCCCACAATGCCTGGTGCTAAGACTTCAGAGGACTGAGCGAAACAACGCCTCAGCCAAAACAAGCCTAGCGTCTGCTTTTCAGCTGAGTTGAAACAGAGGTCTCTTCTTATTAATTCTTAATGTGCAGACCCATGCACTGTATATTTATACCTGGGCTCAATCCCGCTCTAAGAACCATTGATTACCTATGGGTAGGTAGGCTCCACAACCGCTTTATTCTGACACATTGTTAAAATGGCTGGGATGAAAAGGAAATAAAACATTAATTCAAACGTTGTGGGAAGCATCTGGAAGAAAGAAGGTAAGTGGGAGTACCAGTATTGTTTTCCTTCCCGTCAGGCAGCTTCAGCGATGATTCATAGGGGAAAATGGATAATACATCCAAAATATAAGTAAACTATTCTCATTATTTCTACATGCATAATTCACCATATCAATTACTGGATTATGTAATAGTTGTAGTAACTACATACAGTGCCTAGTGAAATTCTACACACCCCTTGCAAAACCCTGGGATAGTGATGTATTTTTCAGGGTATCGACAATTACACACATTTGTATGCCAAAGACACACCAGAATGGCTATCCAAGAGGTGTTGAGTGTTCCTGAATGGTCCAGTCTCTGTCCTGACTTAAATGTGCTTGAAATATCACTGCTTCCAACACAATTGTACACAGATGTGGACAACAAAGCCAAACCTTTGTCTTCGAGTGTTTGTGATGCCTGTCCAATAATGACACCAGCTCAGATGAATTCCTTCCCTTGACCTAATCACTGCAGAATATGTTGTAATAAATCCCACACTAAACCTTGGTTCTAGGAAATCAAACAATACAACACACATCAGACAAAGAGCCAGACCAAGGCTGTCTTCACCCAGTCAACATAGCGTCACTGAGTCACAGCCCGAGATGAATATCCGGTGTCGCCTGAATGCACCTCATGAAGGAGTCTGGGAGATGCAGTCAGTCACACAGTAAACACATTATCAACATAACTTTTTACATTTCGGAGGAAACATACCCCATTCCACTGGCTAATCCATTACGGTTTATTTGGATCACAGTCACCAGGGAACAGTGGGAACAGAGCATGCTTCACACTCGTATTTAGATACCAACTTGCACAGAATTATTGTCAATGATTAATAGGACATGTAGCATCACGGTGTGAGATTGCCGGCCGCATTGAATCAAAGCGGAAAGGGGTGTGAGGGTTGTGTGACTGTGTATGTGTGTGTGTTAGGAGATGTGGGGAGATGGGTGGACAAGGCTTCCCACATTCTATTCACTAGACACCCAGACAGACAGAAATTAACAGGTCTTGTGAGGATACTTGCCCTGGTATGGCAAGTTGATAGATATAAAGAGATGGTGTAGTGGAGAAAAATGTTTGATCACCTTGCCACCATCCAATTTCAACCCCTTTCCCCTTTCAAAAAAAAAAAAAAATCAAGGCTTTCCCTTCTTAGGCCTGGGTGTTCAGAGTTCTGCCTGATCACTGGTGCATGTCTGATAATGAAACAGCGCCCTGGTTAGGCTCTGACTGGCAGAATTAAACTCTCAGAGCTGTTTAAGCCAGACTTAGCTGCCTTCAGGGTAATCCGTGTAGACATGATATATGGGATCTCTATATCCATGACAGCGCTGGCGGTTGAAGTGGAGTTAAGGGATGTGTTTCATTGAGAGGCTGCCACGCTGACTGCTTAGCTCTGCAATGCAGCACTGACATTACTGAGCACAGGATGGATCTACCATTTAGCTAATCACAATCATCCATTACACTTTACCTTCAGTCACCTTCAACACTGAAACCCTGTAGCGTACATATAATGAGGCTATAGAAGCCCATCAAATAGTCTCCTTTACATGGAATGTCAGATGTAACGCTGGCTTGCGCTGGTGTAATGCACACAACTCAACTAATCCAATATATTCATAAGGTTAGCAAATTACAAACTCAATTGTTCCCATTCTAATACTGACGGGAAAAGGCTCAAACACAAAACAACTCACAATAAAACACACAGGGACACTGGTGTGCTTAGAGAGAACCCTGTAGCTTGTATGACATGTAGTCAGCATGGAGCATTCCTCATCACCACCAGCTTTCACACAGGATGAGAGGCGTACACACACAGAGCTGCTGTGGAGTGTTGACACACCGTCTCTATGTATCGCATCGTATTCCAATGTTAAACAGGCATGAATAGACTGGGTCTGATCGAATGGTTTAGCCCTGTGTCTGTGCAACCGATGCAGTCATTACAGATATGGTCAGAAAGAATACATTTGGATCCCGTAACAAAATGTCCTAGATATGCATTGCTGCTTTGCTCCATCTAATCTGTTTCCACTGGAGCTGTTACCTTGCCCTCTCCTTTCCGCTCTCCCGCAGACTTCATCTTATAACACAGGAAGTGCATCTGAACAGAGACTGTGCCACGCATACATACAGATACTTTCTGATTTCTGTGTTAAGGTTAGATTCTTCAGAGAGCATTGGGTAGTTGAGGCATCTTATACCCACCAAAACAGGCCCACGTAGGTAAACTAGGCAGCAATTACCACGTATATGTTCTCCCTGAATGAGGTAAATGGTTTTCTGTTGCTAACAAAGCAACCGTGACCTTTAGGGTCTTCATCTTTACCAGCAAATTGTGATAAACGCAGGAAAACTCATCCAAACCACAGTGTGTGTACAATATCTGTGAACCAATCAGTAGGGAGACATTTGACATTTCCATTCAGAGCAGGTAAGCAATTATTGGCTGCGTTATCAGTACAATGGGGAACATTGCTGACATTATGTTTGAAACCTTCACATCAGCATTTTTGCTTTCAGAAATGGCATATTTAAAAAATGAACTACAGGGCCAAACGCAGAGGCAATATCAGGAAATGTAGGTTATTGAATATTGATGAAAGCATTAAAAAAAAAATCTCTCAAATGTATATATAAACATGCACACGTTTTCCTTTTTACCTTCAGTGCATCGATGTGATAAATTAGCCCATAAATACTGGAGTCTCACGAATAGAGGAAGAACTGAGCTCTTTAAAATATAAAACGGAGTGGATACAAGTACAAAGAAAAGACCATTAAAATAATAAACAACAGTTAGTTCTGAGACATTACGTAAGGTTCAATGCCCATACTAATATATACTGAACAAAAATATAAACGCAGCATGTAGTGTTGGTCCCATGTTTCATGAGCTAAATAAAAGATCCCAGAAATGTTCTATACACACAAAAAGCGTGTTCCTCTCAAATATTGTGCACAAATTTGTTTAAATCCCTGTTAGTGAGCATTTCTCCTTTTCTAAGATAATCCATCCACCTTAATGGTGTGTCATGTCAAGAGGATGATTAAACAGCATGATCACATTACACAGGTGCACCTTGTGCTGGGGACAATAAAAGGCCACTCTAAAATGTGCAGTTTTGTCACACAACACAATGTCAGATCTCTCAAGTTTTGAGGGAGTGTGCAACTGGCACGCAATACCACCAGAGCTGTTGCCAGAGAATTTAACGTTAATTTCTCTACCATAAGCCGCCTCAAACGTGGTTTTAGAGATTTTGTCAGCACGTCCAACCAGCCTCACAACCGCACACCACGTGTAACCACGCCAGCCCAGGACCTCCACATCCGGCTTCTTCACCTGCGGGATCGTCTGAGACCAGCCACCCGGAGAGCTGATGAAACTGTGGGTTTGCACAACCAAAGAATTTCTGCACAAACTGTCAGAAACCTTCTCAGGGAAGCTCAGGTCTTGACCTGACTGCATTTCGGCATCGTAACCGACTTTAATGGGCAAATGCTCACTGGCATGCTAGAGAAGTGTGCTCTTCACGGATGAATCCCGATTTCAACTGTACCGGGCAGATGGCAGATGTCAACATTGTGAACAGAGTGCCCCATGGTGGCGGTGGGGTTATGGTATGGGCAGGCATAAGCTACAGGCAACGAACACAATTTAATTTTATCTATGGCAATTTGAATGCACAGAGATACCGTGATGAGATCCTGAGCCCATTGTTGTGCCATTCATCCGCCACCATCACCTCATGTTTCAGCATGATAATGCACGGCCCCATGTCACAAGGATCTGTACACAAATCCTGGAAGCTGAAAATGTCCCAGTCCTTCCATGACCGCATACTCACCAGACATGTCACCCATTGAGCATGTTTGGGATGCTCTGGATCTACATGTACGACAGCGTGTTCCAGTTCCGGCCAATATCCAGCTACTTCAAACAGCCATTGTAGATGAATGGGGCAACATTCCACAGGCCACAACCAACAGCCTGATCAACTCTATGCGAAGGAGATCGCTGCATGTCACGCTGCATGAGGCAAGTGGTGGTCACAACAGATACTGACTGGTTTTCTAATCCACGCCACAACCAGTTTTTTTAAGACATCTGTGACCAACAGATGCATATCTGTATTCTTAGTCATGTGAAATCCATAGTTTAGTGCCTGATGAATTTATTTCAATTGACTTATTTCCTCATATGAACTGTAACTCAGTAAAAGCTTTGAAATTGTGGCATGTTGTGTTTATATTTTTTTTCAGTGTAATTATGAGTGTTTTCTGCCAGCTAAAAGCGTCATGGCACTTCAGTAGTTTGAATGAATAATTATTCTTGTTCTTACAAAATCCTTTCAATAGCAGCATATACCTCCACAGGACAGTTTATTAGGTACACCCATCTAGTACCGGGCGTGCCCCCCTTTGCCTCCTGAACAGCCTGAATCCTCTTGAGAGTCTACAAGTCGTAAACGTTTCACAGGGATGTTGGTCAATGTTGACGCGATGGCATCACGCAGTTGCTGCAGATTGGATGCCGGTACACCACCGCCACCAGCCTGTACCGTTGACACCAGGCAGGATGCCAAATCCTGACTCTGCAATCAGCATGATGCAACAGGTACTAGGATTTGCCAGCCCAGATTATGTTTTTCCACTCCTCAATTGTCTAGTGTTGGTGATCGTGTGCCCACTGGAGCCGCTTCTTGTATTTAGCTGATAGGAGTGGAACCTGGTGTGGTCATCAGCTGCAATAGCCCATCCATGACAAGGATCAATGAGATGTGCATTCCAAGATGCAGTTCTGCACACCACTGTTGTACTGCACTGTTATTTGTCTGTTTGTTAGCATGCCATTCTCCTTCGACCTCTCTCATCAACGATCTGTTTTCGCCCACAGGATTTTTGTTTGTCGCACCATTCTCAGGAAACCTTAGATATCTCCCCTGAAGAAACGCCTGGGAAACCTCTTGGCTCACATTGCCCTCAGCATTACCCCTCCAACACAAACCCACAACAACGTTGTTTGTCGCACCATTCTCAGGAAACCTTAGACACTGTCGTGCGTGAAAAGCCCAGAGAGCGGCCATTTAAGATACTGGATCTGGCGTGCCTGGCACCGAAGATCATATCACGCTCCAAGTCGCTTAGCTCACTCATTTTGCCCATTCAAACGTTCAATCAAACAGTAACTGAATTCCTTGATGCCTGTCTGCCTGCTTTATACAGCAAGCCACAGCCATGTGACTCACTGTCTGTAGGAGCCAGTGAATGTATACACACACAGTTTTCACAGCCCTGCACATGTACAGTAAATCCTCCTTGTGATCTCCTCTGAAGAAATGCCTGGGAAACCTTTTGGCTCACATAACCCTCAGCATTACCCCTCCATCACAAACCCACAACAACCAACACATCACATGCAGCTGGCTGCCAGTTTAAATAATGTACTGCCAGAAACAACAGACGACATCAAAGTTTCATCGGAAATCAAAGTGTTTGAGTTTTTCTTTTCATGATACATCTTCTGCCCCTTCACAGAACATGCACGCATGCCAGACACACGCACACACACATCCATGCTTCCTTATTAGGAAGTTAGGACTGCATGGCACAGACCCTGCATGGAACACTGGGCTATTAGGCCCTGCATGGCACAGACCCTGGATGGAACACGGGGCTATAAGGCCCTGCATGGCACAGACCTTGCATGGGATACCAGGCTATTTCTCATTGGCTGTAGTGTGCGAGTCACATTGGAAGGCCAGGGAATACCCAGCTCTCTCTTTGAGAGAAAAAAATGACTAATTTGTGCAAATCAATTAATAATAAACCACCAGACAGACATCATGTCTTACCTTTTATGTTTGACAGTGTGGACCCTCCCCCCAAAAAAATATAACAGTAACAGATATTCAGTCCTTTGATTTCAGGTCTGGCTGAAAGGCTTTTAGACTTTTGTGTTGAATAGCCTCAATTCATGCATCGTCATGGTTACCTGCCAATGCAATTATTATAGAATAACTATCTTCAAAGTAATGACTCGGGACGTCGGGTTTGATATGAAAGCTTCTTTTAGTAATAATTCTTGATCACGTTACATTTAACAACTTTAGATTCTACAAAGCAATGCCAGCAAGATGCTAGCGCAAAGGAGCCAAAATAATCACCTGTTAATTGCACTTAACTAGCGCGTTCACTCTCTACTTCCTGTCGCAAGGCATTCTGGAACTTGCAGTCAAAAGCGTAATTCAATACTAACCAATACAATTACATATGTAAATAACTGTAAAGAAATATCTTTAGATACAGCTCAATGAATTAACTTAAACATTAACTCTGTAACACATTAAAGTTACAACAATTATAAAGGCGAGAACATTTCCATAGATTATTTTAGCTCGATTTTAAATGATACTGCTCTGTATTTGTTTTATTAGCATGACATAATACTCAGAGTAATGTAAATCTCTGAAAGCATGAGCGATATAAACAGGTCAATTTTGTAGACCATTCAAATATTTTGTAGACCATAGATCATTCAAATCTAATATCTGAAATCCTCAAAATACTTCCGAAGCGTGAATGAAGGCCTGGATTAATTAAGACATTGTCAAGGAAACATTGCATCTTCTTGTTCTTTTGAAATGTCATTCTCAGATGTGTTGGCAGTAAGCCTAAATTACGTGAATGGAAACTAACTTCACAAACTAATCATGAGTGGCACAATAAAGAATCAAATAAGTTGTAAGAGAGAACTAAGACTGCAGTGCTTTTAGAAGTTGAGAGAGAAATATAGATAGTGGGAAAGAATGAGTGAGCCAGAGAGAGAGAGAACGCTAAATGAAGGGGCCTTGGGGAAGAGCTGTGAGGATAAAAAAATATGAGCCCCAGATCTGGGCAGCACACTACTGGCAGTAGCTGGTGTATCTCCTCTCCCTGTCCCACACTGACTTGCCTTTAGCAAGACAGCTGCTTATGGGGAGCGAGGGATCCCTAAGGCCTTGTTGGCTGTTGGCACCAATTTCCTCCCATTTATCCTACACTATGTATCCTCTAGGACTTCACACACTTTGCTACCTCTGACACAGCACTCTTGCAGCGCCCAGAGACCTCTGGGCCACCAGGAACACTGCCTGCCTGTTCCCTCCTCTCCGGGAGAAGATATTAGGCAGAGGCCCCCTCTGGGGAGCTTTAGGAGAAAGGACAAAGTTAGAATAAGCATGAACTTCTGACTGAGCCTTGAGAAAAAACAATTACAACAGAAGTGTTGGATTAGGAGGACCAGGTGACATCTCAGAGGAGTTGCCAGTATCCTCAGATCATTAGCTGCTGCTTATTGTCGTCATTCCTCTGGTGAGCCAACCACAATATCTCCCCTGGCCACATCACTTCCTCCCCTGCCTGCCCCCCCCCCCCCTCCTCCTTGCCTTCCCCCTCCCTCCTACCCCCCCCCCCCGCTTCCTTCTGCTCACGGGCACAGACAGAGCCTGAGCCCTGCTGAGACAGACCACCAGAGAATACCCTCACACACATGAGAAGGCAGATACACATCCCTGGCTCCTAGTGATTTGTCAATGCTGCTGGCTGGCCCACATCCCCCCCTCAGTAATGCACTGAACACTCAATCCAACAGATGACAAGACAGCCTGGTGTTTGCAACACGCCCATTCAAGCTGGTGTGACCTTTTCCAAATCTTTGGGAGACAACATGTAATCAAACACTGAATCCCTTGTCTTTTCTACAGTAATGACAAAGATTGCATGAGAAACAGATGGACGCTGCCCTTAGACACTTTACAAAATGCAATCCCCTGATTCTAGTCCGGTGAGTGATGCTTCCTACAAGAGGTATTACAATGCCCTCAGTATCTGATTCTCTATACCAGTGGTCACCAACCGGTCGATTGGTCGATCTCCAAGGCATTGGTAGTCGATCACCAAACATTTTATAAAAAAACCCTATGATAAGACTTACGCTCGTATTTTTTTTAATTAGTCTTGCGCTGTCGGTGGTAGGTGCACCCGATTCAGCTGCCCTGCGTGCCGTTCCCATTTTGAATAATTTCATTTGTCTGAAGGTACAAACTCTGCCTTCCCAGGGGGAGCAAATCAAGTGCACTATAGGCCTATTACTGGCCAATCGGATAGCTCAGATTACTCTGTCTGCAGTAACGTAGTAGGTATAAAACATAGCTATAGCAAAGTTGATACTGTGAGATTTCTAAACTTTTAAAACCATGACTAGAGAGAGACGAATTGTCAACGAATACAGCAAAGAGCTGCTGTTTTTATGAGTGAGTTCATGTTTACCTTTTTACTCAGCACTGTCAACACTTTTATACTCCATAAAATGTGCGTTCTCCCTACTTCCACTCGCGCTACAACCAGCACTGCCACTGCAATGAATGAGTGCAAAAGTGTATTGATAGGCTTGTGTTGTTATTATTAGCGGCTTGTAGTGCTGACCCCAATTAGTCGATTGGTCGATTGTTTGGTCGATAGACTGTTGGTCGACCAAGATCTTTTTTAGACGAGCAGTAGCAAATATACAGTATCCATAATTTTTTTTTATGGCACACGAGACACCTGTCTGATTCGAGCCCATCTCAGTGAACTAATCCATTACGGAGGCCGAGACTAATCCATTGCGGAGGCCACGGGGATGGCAAAGTCCAAGAAGGGGAGTGTGGCTAAGATGCACAATGCACGACTCTCTCTAGCTCTCTCCCACCAAGTTGTGCACATTCATTGTTTCATAACTTCATTGTGTGAATTGTTCGCGTTTGATTGTTAGTGTCCATCAATTCCCCATGACACCAGTAATACATTTACCGTTAATTCCTATAATTTCTAATCTACAATGTTTGTTTGGTCAAGGTAATTTCTGTTAATGAATTCAATATATTATTATTCATTTTTTTTTTTACAGTTCTCATTGTCAGGATGGACACGTTGTTTGCAGAGCCTATGCTACACTTGTAAGAAACAAGTTCTGGTTTATTTCATTCCATTTATGAGTTTTGTCAATTTAGTTATCGTCTTTTGTTCTGAAGCACTCCTATCGATGATGAGTAAGGACGTGCACCTGATTACACATAGAAGCAGGCCTAAAGACTACCAGATGTAGGCATATAAATGTGCCCATTTGTGGATCTGATAGTATTTCTGATTGGCTTAACGCACCACCACTAATGAGCTCTGGAGCTTCTCAAAGTAATGTTGTTTTCTTCCCCTTAAACAGCAAGCAAACAAAGTCTGTTTTTACATCCATTGAGAATGACAATAGTTACTCAATGTATTAGATTTCTTTCCTTAGCTTTCTCTCTTTCGATAACCACTCAGCGTGAAAGGGAAACATGTCATGCTCTGATCCAGAGAAAACGTAATAAAATAGGACTACCTGTCGACCTCTTATCCCTTGCCCAAATAGCCTACAGCTGTTAATGTCCCGACCTCACTGGCCCAGGAAACTGAGGGCCCAGAATATTTTATACAATGTTGCAAGTTTACTAGTGTGAACTTCTGGTAAACCCAAGTTGATAGTTCATACAATGTTTCAAGTTCGTTGCAGACAAGCCATGCGTAGCCAACGTGTTTCATACCTGCAGGATTTATGTAGGCTATTTTTTACATAGTTGGCAATGGAAGTTACTTTTTAGGTTTGTATCATTTTCATTTCGATAGAGTTTTGATTAACCACATGACAAAGATTTTTAGATGTGAATACGTTATTATAAATGAAATGAAACTGTTCCATGAACATGTGCATATGAAAACCATAACTGGCATGCATATTGGTAGAAATAGATAAATTGTCATTCCACATGAGAAAGGTTGCCAACTCCTTGTGTAGCCTATTACCGGCAACTTTAGGAGAGTAATGGCAGAATCTGCGAAAGCCAGCAGGAAGAGAATAGTAGGGTCAAGTTACGTTTTTTTTCTTCTGGTTATCTTGATCTCTTGCTCCCTCGAGTCATTTGTGTCTTATTTCATCAAACAGTGTGCTTAAAGCATCATCAGACAAGATCAATGCATAAAGTTGGGGTGGCAGGTAGCCTAGTGGTTAGCGCGTTGGACTAGTAACTGAAAGGTTGCGAGATCGAATCCCCAAGCTGAAAAGGTAAAAATCTGTCGTTCTGCCCCTGAACAAGGCAGTTAATCCACTGTTCCTAAGCTGTCATTGAAAATAAGAATTTGTTCTTAACTGACTTGCCTAGGTAAAATAGTTAATTTTATTATAACACATAGGGTGTGTCAATATATGGAAAAATACACATTTAAAAAGTTCGACCAATCGATTGGTAGAAACAAACAACTTTTGGTCGACCAATATATGTTTTTTTTGTCAGGGACAGCTCTAGCTGCTTGGGTCTTCTTTAATATCGAGTAATATTTCACTCTCTGGTCATCAATTCAATCAAATCAAATTGTATTTGTCACATGCGCTGAATACAACAGAGAAAATCTAACTTACAAGCCCTTAACCAACAATGCCATTTTAAGAAAAATAAGTGTTAAGAAAATATTTACTAAAATAAACTGAAGTAAAAAAATCTTCGAAATCTTCGAATAATAATATTAAAGAGCAAAAATAAAATAATAGTAGTGAGGCTATATACAGGGGGTACCGGTACAAAGTCAATGTACAGGGGCACAGGTTAGTCGAGGACAAGATAGTTAGTCATAGAGTAACAACATGAATTAGTGCATGAGGCAGAAATAATGCTATGCGACTCGAGTTTTGCCATCAGCTGGAAGACGGTGTCCTTTTTTGGTTGGTGTCAGCAGAGGAAAGGGAGAACAGAGGACCGTTGAGAGGCGGACCCTTCTGCTCTCTCCCTCTGCCGAGACTGACCATCAGATGCGGGCTCCATCAGCCCAGTAAAATAAAAAAAGCAAATTATTTAAACGAATGCTCTCAGCTGTGCCTCGCAAGTAATACAACAACTGGTCTATTACCGGTGCGATCATATAGCCTACCTAAAATGTTGAGAAGAACAATGCATTGGCAGGGCAATTCAAGCAAATCCAATATGGATAATGTTGCAGAAGCTTACATTTTTTAAGTCATGTAAAAACAAAATCTGAATGGTAGATCTCAGCTTGCATTTTGACTCAAAGTTATCTACACTTAAAAAAGGGTGACTACTGCTCTATACACATACAAAACATGCACCAAAGCACCCCAGGGACAGTTGAGGACAGCCTGGATGATATAAACCAGTTGTAATTGTTTCAGTGGAATGGGATTTTTTGTGGATGATAAGACAAACATATTGTCTACATCTGCAGCAGCTAGCTGCTGACCATACTACATAAGAATTTGTTCTTAACTGACTTGCCTAGGTAAAATAGTTAATTTTATTATAACACATAGGGTGTGTCAATATATGGAAAAATACACATTTAAAAAGTTCGACCAATCGATTGGTAGAAACAAACAACTTTTGGTCGACCAATATATGTTTTTTTTGTCAGGGACAGCCCTAGCTGCTTGGGTCTTCTTTAATATCGAGTAATATTTCACTCTCTGGTCATCAATTCAATCAAATCAAATTGTATTTGTCACATGCGCTGAATACAACAGAGAAAATCTAACTTACAAGCCCTTAACCAACAATGCCATTTTAAGAAAAATAAGTGTTAAGAAAATATTTACTAAAATAAACTGAAGTAAAAAAAAAATCTTAGAATAATAATATTAAAGAGCAAAAATAAAATAATAGTAGTGAGGCTATATACAGGGGGTACCGGTACAAAGTCAATGTACAGGGGCACAGGTTAGTCGAGGACAAGATAGTTAGTCATAGAGTAACAACATGAATTAGTGCATGAGGCAGAAATAATGCTATGCGACTCGAGTTTTGCCATCAGCTGGAAGACGGTGTCCTTTTTTGGTTGGTGTCAGCAGAGGAAAGGGAGAACAGAGGACCGTTGAGAGGCGGACCCTTCTGCTCTCTCCCTCTGCCGAGACTGACCATCAGATGCGGGCTCCATCAGCCCAGTAAAATAAAAAAAGCAAATTATTTAAACGAATGCTCTCAGCTGTGCCTCGCAAGTAATACAACAACTGGTCTATTACCGGTGCGATCATATAGCCTACCTAAAATGTTGAGAAGAACAATGCATTGGCAGGGCAATTCAAGCAAATCCAATATGGATAATGTTGCAGAAGCTTACATTTTTTAAGTCATGTAAAAACAAAATCTGAATGGTAGATCTCAGCTTGCATTTTGACTCAAAGTTATCTACACTTAAAAAAGGGTGACTACTGCTCTATACACATACAAAACATGCACCAAAGCACCCCAGGGACAGTCGAGGACAGCCTGGATGATATAAACCAGTTGTAATTGTTTCAGTGGAATGGGATTTTTTGTGGATGATAAGACAAACATATTGTCTACATCTGCAGCAGCTAGCTGCTGACCATACTACATACAACTACAGGGATAAGCAAATCCTGAATAAGAACATTACTGTATAAGTCGCTTTGTCAAGAATCTTTGTAAAAAGCCTTGACATTTAGCCAAGGACGAATCTGGGTTTGGCAGGTGCCAGGAGTACGCTGCCTGGTGGAGGAGGAATAATGGTCTGGGGCTGTTTTTCATAGTTCCAGAGAAGGGACATCTTAACACTAGAGCATACAATTACATTCTAGACGATTCTGAACAGAGCCCTGACCTCCACCCCATCAAACACCTTTGGGATGAATTGGAACGCCAACTGTGAGCCAGGCCTAATCGCCCAACATCAGTGTCCGGCCTCACTAATGCTCTTGTGGCTGAATGGAAGCAAGTGTTATCTAGTGGAAATGTCTCTGTAATTTCCCGGTTGCTAAAATTATAACCTGTTCGTTCAATTTCAGTTTATGTGAGAAAACAAGCACTGAAGTGTGGGGATCATTGTACCATCTAAATTGCTGTGAAATATTTTTTCAATAACAAAAAAATTAAATTTTTACAGCTGTTTGAAGCTGGTAGATGAAAAACCGAAAGTTACTTTTTGCTTCTAGACTTGGAAGCTCATGGGCACATAGGCTTCAGCAGTCAGCAGGTTAAATATGATTCCACCATGGACAACAAACACTGGCTATTACAGTAGTTCATTTTCAGCCAAATACAGTACATTCAACTCATAGCTAGTTTATTCAATCATCACCGCATTTAGAAGGATAGCAACTGACTGAAATGTAGCAATCTGGCTAGCTAGCATGCTGGCTCACACTGGCTATGCAGCAGCCAGCTAGCTAATCGTGGACGCTAAAAGACACAGCTAGCTAGACTCAGGATGTCAGGGGCACACAGACTACATTAGCCAACTGGTTAGACTTGATTACACCACAGGCAACAATAACTGGCGACTAGTTAGTTTTCCGGTCAAATAGGTTCAACTCATCGTTAATTTATGTTGTTTTCACATGCTAAATTGGAAACTCAGAATCGGAGTTAAAATGAACGTAAGTTATTTGCGTAGAGCTTCCTATTTGTTGATTCTGATCATTTCCAAGTGGGAAACTCGGGTATCATCTTTCTAAAGTCAAACATTTCTGAGTTTCCTAGTTCCTGTGTGACGTTACACACTCCAGAAGGCTCAACCAATCATCCGATTGATTCTATGTCGAGACTGATGAATATTCATGACATTGCCCCCATGTCCCAGAGAGAGACAGTATGATGTCCCAGGAAGGGCCATTAGCACCCTGCCTCCAGCTGTCCCAAAACCTGTGGGTCCACGGAGGAGGAAGGGTAATCAGCCGGGGCTGTGACGTGTGAAGGGACCACTGAGGGGCTTCACACAGCCACACCAAACCCCCCTGATAACCCCCTCCAGGCCCTCATACTGTATGGCTGGGCCCGGTAGGTGGCGGTGGGTGGTAGGTGATGGGATACCTCTCTTAGCTTCCTTCCACACCAAGTGAAAGGGCAATGAAAATAAAAAGCTTTTAGATAAAAAAATGCTCTGCTTTCAGTTATAGAAATTAAAAACATAAAAATGTTCGAACCTAGCGTCACGGAAACAAGAGCACACAATGGGAGCTCACGGCTGGCTTGTTTGTTTACACAATGAGCAACAAGGCAGCTTCGCCTAAAAAAAACGAAATTTCTGCATGACAAACACATGCAGTATAAAGGGACACTGACTGAGTTAAAACAATAAAAGTGAGAAAAAGAAAAGCAGCAGCAGAAAAAAGGATGTAGAGGTGAGATGAAGTTCTGCAAGAGAGGAGGCAGCGATGTGCAGTCAACAGTCACCTCACTATCTTAGCACATTAGTTTCTATGCTGGACCTGAACCTACCACAGACACACAGACACACACAGCGACACAGAGACAGACAGACAGACAGACAGAGAAACAGAATGCTCTGTCAGAACTGTATGAAGAGAACACTCCATGATTCAACTCCTCAAAAGTTGAAACCAACCACCGTTTCTATAGGCAATTACCCTATATAGAAATAATAAAATGATTAAATACTATATGTAGAATTAAAAAGGTGCATAAAAGCTAAATGGATATCATTATTTTGTCACCAGACACAGTCAATGCTAAATCCTAATATCACAGACATTAATAAAATGTGCCCTTTCCTATTAGTTTAAGTGCTTTCAAAGAATGCATTTCCCTGACATTAAATAAGTTTGCAAAGGGATATCAAAGTTGGTATTAAACTTCAAAGTTGGCTTCAAATCACCTGTCAATACACGCAACACGAGCCAGATCCCCTTGCTTTCTGAGATTATAATGTACGACTGGCATGCAACCAAACTTTTAATGGCATTCCCTGAAGTTTCTAATATTCCAGCCACTTTCTTTCACTTCACCAATTACTAATCACTGAAACACAGTCCCCCATGTTGATAGGCTGGCTAAGAGCAGGCTAAGCGCAGGCTAAGAACATTTTCATGGCAAACCCGGCCTTGTTTGACTGGGCAGTCACCTTTGACGGATCGTGATCCAGTTACAGTGACGATACATGTTAGTGGGGAGTGGGACAGAGCACTTAGTAATACAGTAGTGAGAAGGAGATGGGCTTGTGATGCAAGCAGCCAGGGTTCACTCTCCAGTCAATGTCTACTCAGCCAGACCCCCTGGTGCATTAAATATGTCCCATTAAATGGTGCTGGTGGTTGTGAAAATTAATTCTTGGCATCTAGCAACTTTTTGGGACTGACAGATACAGTGCCTTCAGAAAGTATTCAGAGCCCTTGACTTTTTCCGCATTTTGTTAGGTTACAGACTTATTCTAAAAAGTAGTAAATTGTTGTTTTTCCTCATCAATCTACACTCAATACCCCTAATCATTTTTTGCTAAATAATTAACATTAAAAAAATGAATTCAGACCCTTTACTCAGTACTTTGTTGAAGCACCTTTGGCAGCGATTACAGCCTCAAGTCTTCTTGGGTATGACGCTACAAGCTTGTCACACCTTTATTTGGGGCGTTTCTCCCATTATTTTCTGCAGATCCTCTCAAGCTCTGTCAGGTTGGATGGGGAGCGTCGCTGCACAGCTATTTTCAGTTCTCTCAAGAGATGTTCAATCGGGTTCAAGTCCGGGCTCTGGCTAGACCACTCAAGAACATTCAGAGTCTTGTCCCGAAGCCACTCCTGCATTGTCTTGGCTGTGTGCTTAGGGTCAATGTCCTGTTGGAAGGTGAACTTTCACCCCAGTCTGAGGTCCTGAGCAGGTTTTCATCAATAATCTCTCTGTACTTTGCTCCGTTCATCTTTGCCTCGATCCTGACTAGTCTCTCAATCCCTGCCGCTGAAAATCATTCCCACAGCATGATGCTGCCACCACCATGTTTCACCGTAGGGAGGATGCTAGGTTTCCTCCAGACGTGACGCTTGGCATTCAGGCCAGAGAATCTTGTTACTCATGGTCTGAGAGTCTTTAGGTGCCTTTTGGCAAACTCCAAGCGGGTTGTCATGTGCCTTTTACTGAGAAGTGGCTTCCATCTGGCATAAAGGCCTAATTGGTGAAGTGCTGCAGAGATTGTTGCCCTTCTGAAAGGTTCTCCCATCTCCATAGAGGAACTCTGGAGCGCTGTCAGAGTGACCATCGGGTTCTTGATCACCTGCCCTTCTCCCCCGATTGCTGAGTTTGGCTGGGCGGCCAGCTCTAGGAAGAGTCTTGGTGGTTCCAAACTTCTTCCATATAAGAATGATGGAGGCCACTGTTTTCTTGGGGATCGTCAATGCTGCAGAAATGTTTTGGTACCCTTCCCTAGATCTGTGCCTTGACACAATCCTGTCTCTGAGCTCTACAAACAAATCCTTCGACCTCATGGCTTGGTTTTTGCTCTGACATGCACTGTCAATTGTAGGACATTATATAGACAGGTGTGTGCCTTTCTAAATCATGTCCAATCAATTTCATTTACCACAGGTGGACTTCAATCAAGTTGTAGAAACATCAAGGTTGATCAATGGAAACAGAATGCACCTGAGCTCAATTTCGAGTCTCATAGCAAAGGATCTGAATACTTATGTAAATAAGGTATCTGTTTTTTTTTAGGTTTTCTTTGCAAAAATGTTTAAAAACCTATTTTTGCTTTGTCATTATGGGGTGGTGTGTGTAAATTGCTGAGGAAATTGTTTTATTTAATCAATTTTAGAATAAAGCTGTAACGTAACAAAATGTGGAAAGGGGAGAAGGGTATGAATACTTTCTGAATGCACTGCATGTAGGGCGGCCCACACACACAAGGTTACTTTTAGTGCAGGCTGCTGAAAATCAATAGGGCTGTGAATACACACCACTTAACTCTCCCATAGTCGGTGACGCCATCCTATTTCTCCTAGCTCTTGGCATAGAAATCTCTCTCTCTCTTTCTTTCCTTCAGACTGAGGAGTCAACAAGAGAGCATGAGCATCTCTGGTGTTTATGAAAATGAGAGAGAAGAGAGAGAGACAGGGAGAGAAAGACTGTGTGGGAGGGTGTTGGAGGACATGCTGAACGATGCCATATTTAGAAGACATTCACACACACAACAGTGCTTGCATGGTGGTGTAACTGGCTCCCTACTTACAGGTGCGAGTGTAGAGATACAGGCATTGTTTTACTCTCGCTCACCACAACAAAACCCCAGCGACAGCAGGCGCAATGCAGGGAACCTGAGATCAGGCAGTACTGTTCCTGCTGATATATTATTGAATGCTACAATGATAGCGCTTTTCAATGGAAAATCACAATACTCCTGGTCTAGAAGCAGCCTGCCATATATGGAATTCTCCAGATGAGTCAGATAATAAATTTTCCTATTTCTCCCCGGTGATAGTCTCTAGTCTTTCTAATGTCAGCTGCTATCTGTGTGCTGAGCCCAAGCTAGGGCATACCGTGGCCTTGCATTCACTTTGCCTCAACCTCGAGTAATGATCAGTCTTTGTTTGGTCTGTATGTTGTTGGTGAATGTTTCATGCATTTCAATCAAATGACATCGAGGAGAAAAGGTACTCACCTGTTTAAAGTAGATCCAGGCGGAGAACAGCAACACAGCAGCAGGTCATGAGAAAGAGTGAGAGAAAGAGAGGCACTTTTATTAATACAGCACTCATCTGAAACATTTTCAATCTAACGATGTACAGTTTATGTTTCTTCGTTACAGTATCCTCTGAACCTGCTCAGTTATCTGAATCAAAAAGAAAAACCCAGTTTAACCCAGTGTCCTGACAGTGTCGGCCTCCCTCCCCCTGTCATCCTGCATCTGTAATAGCACCTCTAGACTATCAGGACACATTGCCATTCCCTTACCAATATACTGTATGGTTTCCTCACTGCTCGCTGGTGATTCTTGCAATCAGACCTGAATCTTTACTCATTATCGATGAATAAAGGCAGGACATGGAATCAAAGTTTCAGATCGAAGAGGTTGCCCTGGTAGGAAACTCTATTTACTTATCCAACTGCCCTTTGGAAAGATTATTTCAGTTGAGGTGAAAAACGGGGGTTTGGGCATCATCTGTTTAATATAGATTTATCTGTTCAAAAGGTTAATTGAAGTTCTTGGGGTATACATAATTAAAGATAGTGGTCAGACATTAAATATATAAACTTTTCTTCTTTCTAATGTCTTTATTTCGGTGTAACTTTAATGATAGTCCTTTGGGCATGTTTCACTGATGGGCTCTGATGGGACTGTAATAGCCTACTTTGTTTGAACAACTCAGAGGGCCAGAGTAACAGTCTAATCATCACCATTGTTATAGTAATAAGGCCCACCCAGAGGGCATACAGTACATGTAACAAACCCCATGCTCCTTCACTCCTCCTAGACACATGGCAGGATCCATTCTGATTAGAGGGTGAGGAGAGGACCACCACTTTGGCACAGTGTGCTCGGGTCAAGATGAATTGCTCGCCGTGTAATTTTGAGCTCACCCCCTGCACAGCATGTCTCCTTTGATTAAAATTAGCTTGATTTTGTACCGTTCTTTGTTCATTAAGATGGGGCTTGTTGGCTCGTCTTAGCGTCGTGCTGGATGTACATTGCCGGCCCAGCCACTCCTCGCATCTTTGGCTACTAAATCATGCTGTTTGCAAGCTGTCTCCCAGGGCACTTTAATGAGGGGAGGGCACCACACAGCAGCTCCTACCATTGGTCCTCTCCTCTCTCACTGCAACCATGTGTCTGACACCTGCCTGGCATCCCCCATCCATCCATAGTCACACAACCATATCTGCCTCTGCCACTGACTCTGACTCATGTCCTTTTGTGAGCATCTTTTTTATCTCACCCATTTTTATCTTTCATTGCTTTCTTTTCTTTTGAAATGCAATTCCATCTCAACATTTTATTACCAAAACATGTGACTGAGGCCAGAGTGTTTTCACGCTGCATTTTCCGTCATTGTGACATTTTGTAATATCTTTTTAGGGCCCGAGGTGGCAAATAAATAGGTACAATGCTTCACAATGGGTTTGCTGTTTGTTCCTTTCATTGTATTTATTCAGGCCCCAATCTATAAAGAAGTCACAGAGATGAAAACAAGCACAATGGACAAACTCCTAAAGACACCATATGGTTATTTTACCATGCCATTTCTAAATAGCAGGGATATATTGGAGGACATTCTATAGTAAAAATTTTTGTAATTTTTTATTTCACCTTTATTTAACCACTTAGGCCAGTTGAGAACAAGTTCTCATTCACAACTGCGACCTGGCCAAGATAAAGCAAAGCAGTGCGACAAAAACAACAACACAGAGTTACACATGGGATAAACAAACGTACAGTCAATAACACAAAACTGTGTATACAGTGTGTTCAAATTAAGTAAGGAGGTAAGGCAAGAAATAGGCCAATAGTGGCGAAGTAATTACAATTTAGCAATTTACACTGGAGTGATATATATGCAGATGAGGATGTGCAAGTAGTAATACTGGTGTGTAAAAGAGCAGAAAAACAAAAACAAATATGGGGATGAGGTAGGTAGTTGGTTGGATGGGCTATTTACAGATGGGCTGTGTACTGCTGCAGCGATCGGTAAGCTGCTCTGACAGCTGACGCCTAAAGTTAGTGAGGGAGAAATAAGTCTCCAACTTCAGTGATTTTTGCAATTCGTTCCAGTCATTGGCAGCAGAGAATTGGAAGGAAATGCGGCCAAAGGAGGTGTTGGCTTTGGGGATGACCTGTGAAATATACCTGCTGGAGCGCGTGCTATGGGTGGGTGTTGCTATGGTGACCAGTGAGCTGAGATAAGGCGGAGCTATATCTAGCAAAGACTTATAGATGACCTAGAGCCAGTGGGTTTGGCAACGAATATGTAGCGAAGACCAGCCAACAAGAGCATACAGGTCGCAGTGATGGGTAGTATATGGGGCTTTGGTGACAAAATGGATGGCACTGTGATAGACTACATACAGTTTTCTGAGTAGAGTGTTGGATGCTAATTTGTAAATGACATCGCCGAAGTCAAGGATCGGTAGGATAGTCAGTTTTACGAGGATAAGTTTGGCAGCATGAGTGAAGGAGGCTTTGTTGTGAAATAGGAAGCCGATTCTAGATTTAACTTTGGATTGGAGATGCTCATGTGAGTCTGGAAGGAGAGTTTACAGTCTAGCCAGACACCTAGGTATTTATAGTTGTCCACATATTCTAAGTCAGAACCGTCCAGAGTAGTGATGCTAGTCGGGCGGGCGGGTGCAGGCAGCCATCAGTTGAAGAGTATGCATTTCGTTTTACTAGCATTTGTCCAATAATACAACTGTAAAAAGGTATTAATGGTGGCAATTAAGATTGCAGTTGGACACATCAGTTGAAAAGTATTGCAGGATTATTTCATATGTAGATTTGGGTCTGCTAAGAAGCAGTTTCATCAGTCTGTTTAAAAGGGGAACTGAATCGAGAACACAAAAGCAGTAAGGCCGTGTTTACACAGCCAGCCCAATTCTGAATTTTAAAACAGATCTGACGTGAAAGATCTGATATGATTGGTCAAAAGACCAATTAATGGAATAAAATATTAGAATTGGGATGCCTGTGTAGATGCAGCCTAATTGCCTTTGTATGTGTCCCTCAGTAATGGTGTCACTGTTCACTTTACATTGTGCCATTAAAATGCATTTCCTGTGTTTCATGGTGTGACTGCTAAGATGACGCAGGCCTATTCAGGAGAATGGCCGGCTCACTGAGGACTGGACCCACTCTAGACCCCCAGGGGCTCCAGTTTCCTGCAGAGTGAAGACTAGACAGGTGTTGTTAGCTTGTCCTCATACTTCCTCCTTGGACTAGTAATCTGCTAGACCTCTAAACCAAAGAGCACCCTACAACTTTTGACACTATCGAGTATCCCACGTAGCACTCCTTATTCCTCTCTTTTTCTACATACACTAACTCCTTTCCCTGATCAATACCCAAATACACTCTCAGACCCATACAGGCATGGCCATATTGAATACACTCTCAAACCCATACAGGCATGGCCATATTGAATACACTCCCAGACCCATACAGGCATGGCCATATTGAATACACTCTCAGACCCATACAGGCATGGCCATATTGAATACACTCTCAGACCCATACAGGCTTGACCATATTGAATACACTCTCAGACCCATACAGGCATGGCCATATTGAATACACTCTCAGACCCATACAGGCTTGACCATATTGAATACACTCTCAAACCCATACAGGCATGGCCATATTGAATACACTTCCAGACCCATACAGGCATGGCCATATTGAATACACTCCCAGACCCATACAGGCATGGCCATATTGAATACACTCTCAGACCCATACAGGCATGGCCATATTGAATACACTCTCAGACCCATACAGGCATGGCCATATTGAATACACTCTCAAACCCATACAGGCATGGCCATATTGAATACACTCTCAAACCCATACAGGCATGGCCATATTGAATACACTCTCAAACCCATACAGGCATGGCCATATTGAATACACTCTCAGACCCATACAGGCATGGCCATATTGAATACACTCTCAAACCCATACAGGCATGGCCATATTGAATACACTCCCAGACCCATACAGGCATGGCCATATTGAATACACTCTCAAACCCATACAGGCATGGCCATATTGAATACACTCTCAAACCCATACAGGCATGGCCATATTGAATACACTCTCAAACCCATACAGGCATGGCCATATTGAATACACTCCCAGACCCATACAGGCATGGCCATATTGAATACACTCTCAAACCCATACAGGCATGGCCATATTGAATACACTCTCAAACCCATACAGGCATGGCCATATTGAATACACTCCCAGACCCATACAGGCATGGCCATATTGAATACACTCTCAGACCCATACAGGCATGGCCATATTGAATACACTCTCAAACCCATACAGGGATGGCCATATTGAATACACTCTCAGACCCATACAGGCTTGACCATATTGAATACACTCTCAAACCCATACAGGCATGGCCATATTGAATACACTCTCAAACCCATACAGGCATGGCCATATTGAATACACTCTCAAACCCATACAGGCATGGCCATATTGAATACACTTTCAAACCCATACAGGCATGGCCATATTGAATCAACACAGAAATCAGACCCACTCTCCTAATGCTCTCAACCTTTCCTATAGTCTGGTGGGTTTGTATAGTGTACTGTAGTGTACAGTAATACACAGCCCTTCTGAGGGCTAGCCTCTCTGCTGCCCGGTCACCTGTGTTACATCAGAGCCTACTGGTCTCCGGCACCATGAATAAGTAAAGCCTCTGGTTTAAATAATAGAGACAGGCCTGACAGTGTGTAGACATTGATTCACAATGAGTCCTGCCCTCCCACCCATCCCCTGCTAGATGTAGTATTCCTGATGGGTACACGGTGTACAGGTGGCTACATTAAAAGCTTATCGGCGTTCAGAATTAATAAGCTCACAGAGCGAAGGCAGTCATGTCGTGTGTCTATTTTTACTTCGGTTTCATTATGGATATTTATTTGAAACTTTCAGATTACTTCCCCTCTGAGTAGAAGAAGAGCTTTTTTAAAAACGGATTTAAGTAGACAAGTAGACAAATGCAGTGAACAAAACATTAGGAACACCTGCTCTTTCCATGACACAGACTGACCAGGTGAATCCAGATGAAAGCTATGATCCCATATTGACGTCACTTGTTAAATCCACTTCAACCAGTGTAGATGAAGGGGAGGAGACAGGTTAAATAAGGATTTTTAAGCCTTGAGATAATTGAGACAAGGATTGTGTATGTGTGCCATTCTGAGGGTGAATGGGCAAGACCAAATATTTAAGTGCTTTTGTGTATGGTAGCAGGTGCCAGGTGCACCGGTTTGAGTGTGTCAAGAACTGCAACGCTGCTTTGTTTTTTACGCTCAACATTTCCCGTGTATCAAGAATGATCCACCACCCAAATGACATTCAGCCAACACTGACACAACTGTGGGAAGCATTGGAGTCAACATGGGCCAGCATCCCTGTGGAGTCAACATGGGCCAGCATCCCTGTGGAGTCAACATGGGCCAGCATCCCTGTGGAACGCTTTCGACACCTTGTAGAGTTCATGCTCCCACGAATCGAGGCTGTTCTGAGGGCAAAAGGGGCGGTGCAACTTAATATTAAGAAAGTGTTCCTAATGTTTTGAACACTCAGTGTATGTGACTGATGAGTAACTGACAATAAGCATAGAAAATATTCAAGCATTTGACAATGTTCTTCAAATGGGGATCCTGTCACAACCACCACATGGTTACTACCTGGGGTCCAACCGTAGAACTGTCTCCAACACCATTTGTTTTTCCCAACTAAATTCAGAGATATCTAGTCAATTCCCACTGTGCTATCTCCCAGCCTAAGGCATTCTTCTCTGCTCCCCTCTCAATTGAACCACTGGATCCTACACAAAGAAACACAACCGCACAAGCCATTCACAGTTCTCACAGACACAGATTCATTCAGTCACAAGCAACATATGGGGATCATTTCAGTAACACCGGTGTACCTCTACTCCCGAGCACATTGCAGTAATCAAAACTTGGTGGGATAGCAGGGATTTCGTCAAGGAACTTTTAGCAGGATGATTAAATTAATCATTTTATCAAATCAAATTGAGCTGTCGCCCCGGTGCCCAATCTGCCAAATCTGCATTGTTGGCAATATCTCATGAGTGGTTTTCAATTTATGCAAATGTCAGCAGGATAAATCTGGCTGAGGTCCGCCAAGGCAGGATCAGATAGTCATAGATGTTTAGTGGCCTTTTCAGCGTTATAAAACACAGAGGCCTTCTCATTAGGATGCTGTCAGGGTAGCAGGCCCGTGCGGCGGGGAAGTGATCAGGGGAAGTTCGAGCCACAGCATTAAATCAGACATTCAGCAGCCCGCTACTCTGCAGACGTATGGGCTGAGGAGCCACACATCAACCAAGAATGAGGTGTCTTTGCTCCGCCGCGTTTAACAGAGCAATAAGCCATTGGGTGTGTTGTGAAGCTTGGCCCTGTGCAACACAGCACACCTCCCATTACTGAAGGCTACAATGGGTTGAGCACTGCAAATGTTTATTCTTTCTTTTAACATATTTTCAGTGCAACAAGGCACCTGCAAGGTGTATGAGCTTGTTATCTGGCTAGCTACTTGTTAGCATTCAGTAAGGCGGTCATGATAAGATGTCATTTGAGGAGACCGTATGTAACCGATGTGAAATGGCTAGCTAGTTAGCGGTGGTGCGCGCTAATAGCGTTTCAATCGGTGACGTCACTCGCTTTGAGACCTTGAAGTAGTGTTTCCCTTGCTCTGCAAGGGCCGTGGCTTTTGTGGAGCAATGGGTAACAATGCTTCGTGGGTGACTGTTGTTGATGTGTGCAGAGGGTGCCTGGTTCGCGCCCGGGTCGGGGCGAGGGGACGGACTAAAGTTATACTGTTACATTGATGCTTTTGACCCGGATCACTGGTTGCTGCGGAAAAGGAGGAGGTCGAAAGGGGGGTGAGTGTAACCGATGTGAAATGGCTAGCTAGTTAGTGATGACGTCACTCGCTTTGAGACCTTGAAGTAGTGGTTCCCCTTGCTCTGCAAGGGTCGTGGCTTTTGTGGAGCGATGGGTAACGATGCTTCGTGGGTGACTGTTGTTGATGTGTGCAGAGGGTCCCTGGTTCGCGCCCGGGTCGGGGCGAGGGGACGGACTAAAGTTATAATGTTACACGTACAGCACGGAGGGAGTGACAGACATGTGAGCCCTAGGTATGCTGCACTGCATGCTAATTTAACATGACATGTATTTTTACATACGAGGTTGTGGAATGGTATTTAAATTCAAGATATCTCTTAGAGAAAATAAGTTTAGCCTCAATCCAGGGTAAACTGTCCTATTCCACTTCACCCTCTACTCCCTTACTCTGTACCCCCCATATCCACTATCCACTCAATGTTAAGAGCTTCAACATTCAGAAATGTTGAACATTCATCATGTACAGAGTGCATATGGGTGTTGGGGATGGGGTGGAGTGGAGTAGGGCAGTAGCTAGCTAGCTTGGTATACCCTAAAGGGGTTAGAGAGGCTAGAGAGTGTAAATGCTAGGTAGTAGAGCCCTGGAGGTGCTGGGGATACATGCTTCAGGCTACAGGCCTTTGATTTCACTGCCATCCCACAGGGTGGCCTATTAAAATGCAACTACTCGCTCAGATAGAAAAGGACCCCTAGAGTGGAGACAAGGCTGGAATCAGAGCTCTGCTTGCCAACACGGCCTGGATGTCCTACCCTGCGCCTCATCCACTTTGTCAGTTGAACACTGCACCACACAAAACAAAGCAGAAGCAAATGACAAGCACAGACTAGTGTTAACAATTGGAGCCTCTGCTGTATGTTCTCCTTGTGTTGAGTGGCGGAGACCTCCAATATGTACAGTGGGGAGAACAAGTATTTGATACACTGCCGATTTTGCAGGTTTTCCTACTTACAAAGCATGTAGAGGTCTGTAATTTTTATCATAGGTACACTTCAACTGTGAGAGACGGAATCTAAAACAAAAATCCAGAAAATCACATTGTATGATTTTTAAATAATTAATTTGCATTTTATTGCATGACATAAGTATTTGATCACCTACCAACCAGTAAGAATTCCGGCTCTCACAGACCTGCTAGTTTTTCTTTAAGAAGCCCTCCTGTTCTCCACTCATTACCTGTATTAACTGCACCTGTTTGAACTCGTTACCTGTATAAAAGACACCTGTCCACACACAATCAAACAGATTCCAACCTCTCCACAATGGCCAAGACCAGAGAGCTGTGTAAGGACATCAGGGATAAAATTGTAGACCTGCACAAGGCTGGGATGGGCTACAGGACAATAGGCAAGCAGCTTGGTGAGAAGGAAACAACTGTTGGCGCAATTATTAGAAAATGGAAGAAGTTCAAGATGACGGTCAATCACCCTCGGTCTGGGGCTCCATGCAAGATTTCACCTCGTGGGGCATCAATGATCATGAGGAAGGTGAGGGATCAGCCCAGAACTACACGGCAGGACCTGGTCAATGACCTGAAGAGAGCTGGGACCACAGTCTCAAAGAAAACCATTAGTAACACACTACGCCGTCATGGATTAAAATCCTGCAGCGCACGCAAGGTCCCCCTGCTTAAGCCAGTGCATGTCCAGGCCTGTCTGAAGTTTGCCAATGACCATCTGGATGATCCAGAGGAGGAATGGGAGAAGGTCATGTGGTCTGATGAGACAAAAATAGAGCTTTTTGGTCTAACTCCACTCGCCGTGTTTGGAGGAAGAAGAAGTATGAGTACAACCCCAAGAACACCATCCCAACCGTGAAGCATGGAGGTGGAAACATCATTCTTTGGGGATGCTTTTCTGCAAAGGGGACAGGACGACTGCACCGTATTGAGGGGAGGATGGATGGGGCCATGTATCGCGAGATCTTGGCCAACAACCTCCTTCCCTCAGTAAGAGCATTGAAGATGGGTCGTGGCTGGGTCTTCCAGCATGACAACGACACGAAGCACACAGCCATGGCAACTAAGGAGTGGCTCCGTAAGAAGCATCTCAAGGTCCTGGAGTGGCCTAGCCAGTCTCCAGACCTGAACCCAATAGAAAATCTTTGGAGGGAGCTGAAAGTCCGTATTGCCCAGCGACAGCCCCGAAACCTGAAGGATCTGGAGAAGATCTGTAGGGAGGAGTGGGCCAAAATCCCTGCTGCAGTGTGTGCAAACCTAGTCAAGAACTACAGGAAACGTATGATCTCTGTAATTGCAAACAAAGGTTTCTGTACCAAATATTAAGTTCTGCTTTTCTGATGTATCAAATACTTATTTCATGCAATAAAATGCAAATTAATTACTTAAAAATCATACAATGTGATTTTCTGGATATTTGTTTTAGATTCTGTCTCTCACAGTTGAAGTGTACCTATGATAAAAATTACAGACCTCTACATGCTTTGTAAGTAGGAAAACCTGCAAAATCGGCAGTGTATCAAATACTTGTTCTCCCCACTGTAGCTGTTGTGCTGCATGCACTGATCAGAAATAAACATTTCAATATAGCAGGATGTGCTTAGAGAATGTTTATTAAAAATGTCTTGCTGTGGGGCTATGCACTTTAAAATAGTTTTTGTTTATTAATTCACTCAGTTATTTCAATGAGCTGTTGGTTGGGTTTTGTTTTCTCAGAGGCTTGCTGTGGAAAGCATCGCTCACATATACATACTTGGTTCCTGCACTTCATGGCCACATTGAGCAGTGACAGACACTCATATCTCTCAAAGCCACTGTGCTCCTGTCTCCTTGAACTAAAGGAACACACTTTTTCATAATTACTGTACTTGGCCATACTTCTTGTCATCATAGAACAGAAAACAGAATAATTTACGTGAACCCCCTTTCCCTTACATACAAAACGACTCTGTTTCGCCTGAAAAAAATCCAGTTAAATTGAATACTTCTCTCAGAATGAATTTAGGTTAAATATACGTTCATGTTTGGTATATTGGGCCCGTTGGGGGACTGGGTTATTTTCTTTTCATGGTGCTCTGAGAGAGGGATGAGAGAGAGAGGAAAAAGAAAGACTGGAATGAAGGCACCTAATGAGCAGAGTGTTCTGTGCTTCCAACCAGGTCGGATTAGATGTTCATAATTTATTTTAAACCGCTTTACTGGTAAAGATTACCCACTCATTGCGAGTTACGCTCTCACAACGGCTATCTCAATTACTGCAGGGCCCTATGACTGCCGAGGCCCAATGTAAGCAGTCTCAAACACACCATCCTGAGATATGTGTTGAGTGAAAATGTCAGAATGTGTTTATTTGAGAGAAAGCTCCTGTAGACAGTTCTGTGTGGTTTGTATGGCTGACTTTCTCTGCTAGGAGGCACAGAGCGTGGAGGATCCATCCGCAGGGCCCATGTTGCTGCTGGCCTGATACGGACTGATGACATGGCCAGTCGAGCTGAACCAACCAGACTAACACACAGGTGCTCACCAGATGAGACCCCACATGACATGACCAGCACCCATTGTGGTGAGGTGAGACTAGCGTTAGTACACAGTCCTGTCCAGAGCTCACAGAAACACTGTGGTTTTAGGCTGGGAAATGGAGGGAGGGTATAGCCAGTACTGTTGACCTACATGCCTTATTTGAGGTGAACATGTTTGTTTATAGGCCTATGGAGATGTCCTCAGGAAGTCTGATATTCGTTCTAAACGTCTATATTTGTATGTATGTACCGTACATTTCTGTCTACAAGCCAAAAGTTAGGCTTCTTCAATTTCTGGAGCTAGCTTGGGATGCAAACAGGCTATTTAAACTGCTGTGAATGAAAACAAAACCCAACCAATGGCTAATTGAAATAACTGAGTGAATTAATAAACAAAAACTATTTTAAAGTGCATACCCCCACAGCAAGACATATTGGAGGTCTCCGCCACTCAACACAAGGAGAACATACAGCAGAGGCCCCAATTGTTAACACTAGTCTGTGCTTCTCATTTGCTTCTGCTTTGTTTTGTGTGGTGCAGTGTTCAACTGACAAAGTGGATGAGGCTCAGGGTAGGACATCCAGGCCGTGTTGGCAAGCAGAGCTCTGATTCCAGCCTTGTCTCCACTCTAGGGGTCCTTTTCTATCTGAGCGAGTAGTTGCATTTTAATAGGCCACCCTGTGGGATGGCAGTGAAATCAAAGGCCTGTAGCCTGAAGCATGTATCCCCAGCACCTCCAGGGCTCTACTACCTAGCATTTACACTCTCTAGCCTCTCTAACCCCTTTAGGGTATACCAGGCTAGCTAGCTACTGCCCTACTCCACTCCACCCCATCCCCAACACCCATATGGACTCTGTACATGATGAATGTTCAACATTTCTGAATGTTGAAGCTCTTAACATTGAGTGGATAGTGGATATGGGGGGTACAGAGTAAGGGATATTTTTTTGGCACATCCGCAGATGGTAGTGCATTTGCAAACATCATGAGGAGCGTGATATTTTACATCAACCCTCACGAGGAGCGTGATATTTTACATCAACCCTCACGGGGAGCGTGATATTTTACATCAACCCTCACGGGGAGCTATCTCTGGTGCCAAAAATAATCCCTTGGAAGTTTGGGTCTGGTGTATTTTCTTCCCCCTCAAAATATTCGTCATTGTAATAATTTCCAGCTCTGGAGTTAAAGTGTTTTGTGGATATGGGTGCAGCTGTTACTCTGAGAAACTTGACATTCATTTGAGTGCTATTCTAAAGACAGCACTCCATAGAGCAGTGGCAAATATTAAACTTTTCCCATATGAGTTTCCTTGTTAAAATAACTCAAATACAAGAGGCTCTCCTCTGTAACCAGAAGTGAGGTTACAATACTATCTGCCTTTGTGAGAGACGCAAGAAAATACACAGCAAAGACAATTTCTGCTACTCAAAAAGCAAACAATTCTGTAAACAAAAGTGTAATGCATTCTGCAGTGGCTTAACACAGCCAGTTATACAGGACTATATGGCCCGGTGCCAGGGAAACGGTTCACTAAGCTGGAATAAACAAAACAGCTCACAATAAGCCAGGGACTTGTGGCACAGTCAACTGTCACTCTCAATTGTGGAGTCACTCAGATGTCTCCTTATCCTCTCAGAAAAAGCAGGCCTCTTATTTCACACAGAGTGTTTCCCCTAATTACCACTAATGTGAACAATGACAATTTACATAGCCAATCCTATCTGTAATAGCAGCCCCTCTAAAGGCATGCTGGCATTCTCCGAGCGGCGCTCTGCGGCAGGCGTGGGGCTTAGGCGGACCCCGTGGGCCCCATCTCCCCCTTCCTCCCTCTTCCTCACTGTAATGATGCAGATAATAGGCTGCTTCACGCTCCACTGTATCAAAACTCAAGTCAAAACACTATTTATTTAAAAATCAAAAGCATTATACTCATGGGTTTTCCTCCTCTCCTCTGATGTTGACGATGTGGCATGGATGTGCTGCTGCTGCCTGAAAAGGTGAGTGATTTGTCAGCAAAACAGATGCCGATGTGGAAATGCATAGCTTTTTCATCTGTAGATTTCTTTTTTTTCATATTTTTCGTTTGATTCGATTTTGGGGTCCGACTTTGATACAGTCCTTCAAGGCTGACTTAGGAGATAATTCTACCTGATCCAATAGAACACAGAGACTGGGGAATTATACAGCTTAACGTTGTTCTTTCTCTTCAGTCTATAAAAAGTGCAAAAGGATTCACTTCTTTGACTAATCCCCCAATTTCAGAAAGTAAAAAATAGTAAAGCGGTTTTAATAATATGCAGGTTGGCCTTCCTAGAACACGCTAGAAAATAAACTAGGGATTGCCAGGCGTGGCTAATGACTGTTGTCTATGGTTATTATACTTATACATATGGATGAGGCTGACTAACGATGCATTTTGATTCTGATGGCCGGTCACAAGACATCCTCTCACTCCACCTCTGTACTGAATATCAGAACCAAGTGTGACTTATGACTATAGATCGTGGTTGGTCAGAAGCAAGTGCTTCAAGTCTCAGGAAGGCAACATCACTGCACGATGCTCAGAGAGGTACGAATAGCTACCATGCTCTTTATCAACATATGTCTTCACCTTCAGACCTTTATACTACATGTTCCGCTTTGTAGAGGGGAATGACTGTCTGCTAGAAGTGAAGTCAGTATCAGATGATGGAGCATCTCTGGACCTAGCTCTTCTCTTTATGGTCGGTCAGTGAGGTGACGCGGCGTCAGCGAGAAAGCTCCAACCCCTCTTGACCACTCAGTGATCTGATCAAGCCAAACACCGACTCAGAACAGTGATGTGGCATTAGCCTGTCTGCTCTCCAAGGCCCATAGAATTACACCTTCCATGTCATCATAACACACTCAGAATATGCTGCACTTCCAGTTCCAACCCAGCTAGGAGAGCAGTGGCATCACAGTGACTGTAATTCAAATGAACAATTGCCCATCATCATCACACAATCTCCCACCATAGCCTGGCTGTTGCTCACTCTTCGATAGTAGGATGAGACAATATGACTCATTCTGCTGCTCATGCAATTTCACATGTCTGTTGTTCACATAGAACTGTCTTAGTTATACAGCAAGAACCACAGTCCTATTTTTTACTGCCAAATAAATAAGTGTTGCTACATAATTACAACAGAACACTGTAAAACATCAAGAGAAAATTCATGAAAAACAAAACAAATCCACACCAATTTTGGATTCTGATGCTGGCACTAATGATAATCAAGTTGACTCCAAGTATGATGAAAATATGTGTCGGGACTCGGGAAATAATATAATTTCATTTCTGTTTTAAAAAACAGCTAATGAGCATATACATTTATAACAGCAAAATATGTACCATTTCAATTAGTTCACTAATGAAAACCTGAAGGCAGCACCTTGCAAAATAGATCTCAGTAGGCTGTAGTTTAATGAAGAAAGCATCGCATATTATACGACACGTCTAATTCACACACAGCATCTGTTGACGTGCTTTGGAGGAGAGTCCAATAATCAGTGTGTGTATGGTGAGATGTCTCACATCACTGACTTTGTCTGTCGGTTGCTATTACAGACATCACTGCCACCTTCCACAAATCCCATCTCATCTGATGGCACATTTGTTGTTTCTGCCTTCTCTCCTTTATCCGGTCAATGGGTTTTTCATCCCTATAAAAGCAACTCCATTATTGCAATACATTATCCTCCTACATGTTTTAGGTCTATTTGGCTTTGTCACTGATGATGGTCGCATCAAGGGTTATACACATGATAAAAAAAAGGAGGAATATGGTATATTAGCAAACAGATCAGATGGCTGATTTGGGATCAGGTTAACGGAAATGTTACCCAATAGTATTGTATTATGCTGCAATAATTATGTACATATAGACATTTACTTGACTGACAAACTGGAAATGGGGGTCAAAGCAACTTTTTGTCCTCTATCTCAACTTGTAGTTTCAGAGGCAAATGTGCAGAAAAGCTGGGTGATGCAATACCTGACAAGCTGCTGTGAAGTGTGTAGGCCAACAGACAGTATACTGTGGATGTTATGTAGCCACATATCAAAGGGGTCGGAGAAGAAGAGATATTCAGGGACTATGGAGAATATCTGGTATCCCGCTCACTCCATGTAATTTACATTCAATGGGGAAAAAACTTCAGATTTCAAGCAATAAAGCTAAAGTCGTCCTTGAAAGTTCTGGCTACATCACTAGCCAGCAGCTAGAACCAACAGAAGTCATTTTTAAAGCCTGTATATGAAGAAAATACATTTCCTCCTGAACATCAGATATGTGGTCTACACTATCATCCATGGATACTGCTGCACATTATCCTCAAAGATGACCCCAAACTTGACATCATAAGGCCACAATTAGCCAACAACTACACAATGGGAACACTGTAATTATATTCTGTGCCATAGTGTCCCAATGTACAACCACTTACCTCAGGTACATCAATCCCCTGGTACTACTCCTACTTCACCAGGGATTAAGCTTTAGCAGGAGAATCAGGGGAACAATTGCTTTCAAGGGGGGATAAGAATAGAGTTGAGTTTCAATGATTCATTATTCAATGACTGCCGTGCTTCAGGAAACATGCTGAAAAACCACAGCACAGGCAAGGTGACTGCTACATTAATAATGGACTATAATGTTATTAACTTTAAACACTTGGATGCCAGGAAGAGAGAGGTGCTCCATTCTTGTGTGAGATAAGCGACTACTTAAAAACACATTTTTGCTGAGAAAAAAAGTCCTTTAGCAAAAGGCATAGGGGTGTTAAGTGTTCATTCATGCTGCTGTATTCCTTCAACTATTTCCACTTTAACTTGTAAGATAGCTTTGACACGACACCACTTGCTGTTTTAGAGTGTAATTGTATGATTTGTATTCACACATACAACAGCAGAGCTAATTCTGTACCATTATCATCAGTGAATTCCCTGATCAGTGGTAAAGTTGGATAAATCTGTAATTTGCATACAGGATAAAGACTACAGTATGTGTAACGAGAGCGAGAGAGAAAGAATCACATACTGTAGAATATATTTCAACAAAGGCATTCTTATAATTGTTAATCTCTCTCTCAGTGGTGATGAAGGCAGACCACAATATGGACAGTGGGGTATTAAAGCCCAGTTAAAAGCCTGGTTGCCAGGTTGGGCCCGAATTGTACCAGAGAGCTTTACTGAGTGTCTGCTGGGGGATTAATTAGAGCAGTCTTGGTGTTGAACTTCTCCATGCTGGCTCTTCTCCACACTGGCCACCTGTGAAGGACCAGTCCTGACACTGCCTGACCGCCTGCTGCCTATTAATATGCATGAAGCATGAATAATACAGACTTACTCCAGCATGGTGTAAAAGGAGATCTAGTGCAAACAGCCTGGTACTGTAGCTGTTTGAGATGCAGTTATCAGGGAGTCCAGTGTTTCCCCTATATTAATTTAGCAGCGGTGGGCTACCACTGCTAAATCGTTGCCGCCACTCCAGAAAATATTGTTTTAAAATTTTCGGGAAGGTAAAACTTTTTCAGTATAAACTTAAACGACTAAAACCAGATATAAAGTCTGCAGAAAAGATAATGGAGCTATATAGTTTTAAGTAAGATCATCTTTGAGAACTAACAATCACCAAAATAAAAACTAGACAGTCAGGGAGAATATTTTTTTAAGTCACTCTAATAGCATAAGAACACAGCATAAACCATTGCAAAATTGCAGGAAACTAGCTTTTAACCTGAAATAAACGATAAATCCGCCCCATGGCAAAATGTCTAGAATTGCAAAACATTTTCTTAGAAACAGCAAAAGGTTGTCTCCACGGTCAAGAGGAGGGTTTTTAAACAAACGCCCCGCCCCCCTCTTCTCTAACTTTCCCACCACTGAGAAAACAAATCTTCATGTTATCACTGTGAAATTATCACACAACAGCCAAAAACCAGACAAGGCTCTCAAAGATGGAGACTGTGCTGGGAAAAACAGAGGGATAAGGAAAAGTCCCTGTCACAAATGTTAACCCATTTCTTATTGTCACGACTTCTGCCGAAGTCAGCCCCACTCCTTGTTCGGGAGGCGTTCGGCGATCGACGTCACCGGCTTTCTAGCCATCGCCGCTCCATTTTTCGTATATCCATTTGTCTTGTCTTGTTTCCATACACACCTGGTTTTCATTTCCCCAATTAAGCTACTTTTATGTTCCTTTTTTTGAGCGCGTTTGATTCATGTAGTGCTCTCGTTTTTTTTGGAACTATAATAAAAGTGTGCCTGTTCATTAATATCTGCTCTCCTGCACTTGACTTTGCCTCCAATACACCATCCTGACATTTATAATGTAATACCTTTGGCCAGAACCGTGTAGTGCACTACTAGGCTAGGTTATGGGCTATGTACTGTAGGTAGTAGGGTGTCCTTTAAGATTTGCCCAAAGAGTCAAACGCACAGTTGCGTTGCTCTCTCATGTGGTGTCACGGCCATTGAAAGAGGAGGACCAAGGTGCAGCGTGGTGAGCGTACATTTTCTTTATTTAATTGAAAAGACGCCGAACAAAACAATAAACACTACAAAAACTAACCGTGAAGCTACAGGCTATGTGCCCTAAACAAAAGTCAACTTCCCACAAACACAGGTGGAAAAAAGAGCTACCTAAGTATGGTTCCCAATCAGAGACAGCGATAGACAGCTGTCCCTGATTGAGAACCATACCCGGCCAAAACATAGAATGCCCACCCCAACTCACGCCCTGACCAAACCAAAATAGAGACATAAAAAGGATCTCTAAGGTCAGGGCGTGACATGTGGCTATGCTTTCTCCTGAGGTGGATGTTCTGCAGCGTTTCCTGAGCAAGCAGGTATGGGTTTACACCAGGATCCTTCTCAAGCATATAAACTAGAGGTCGACCGATTAATCGGAATGGACGATTAATTAGGGCCGATTTCAAGTTTTCATAACAATCGGTAATCAGCATTTTTGAACACCGATTATGGCCGATTACATTGCACTCCACGAGGAGACTGCATGGCAGGCTGACTACCTGTTATAGGAGTGCAGCAAGGAGCCAAGGTAAGGTACTAGCTAGCATTAAACTTATCTTATAAAAAACAATCAATCAATCTTAACATAATCAGTAGTTAACTACACATGGTTGATCATATTACTAGTTAATCTAGCTTGTCCTGCGTTGCATATAATCAATGCGGTGCCTGTTAATTTGTCATTGAATCACAGCCTACTTCGCCAAACGGGTGATTAAACAAGCGCATTCACAAAAAAAAACACTGTCGTTGCACCAATGTGTACCTAACCATAAACATCAATGCCTTTCTTAAACTCAATACACAGAAGTATTTATTTTTAAACCTGCATATTTAGTTAATATTGCCTGCTAACATGAATTTCTTTTAACTAGGGAAATTGTGTCACTTTTCTTGCGTTCTGTGCAAGCAGAGTCAGTGTATATGCAGCAGTTTGGGCCGCCTGGCTCGTTGCGAACTGTGTGCAATGAGCCCGGCAGATGCGGCAGATTTCTTCCTATCAAAGACTGTAATTCATTTGCCAGAATTTTACATAATTATGACATAACATTGAAGGTTGTGCAATGTAACAGCAACATTTAGACTTATGGATGCCACCCGTTGGATAAAATTACGTATTTCACTGAAAGAATAAACGTTTTGTTTTCGAATTCATAGTTTCCGGATTTTACCATACTAATGACCTAAGGCTCGTATTTCTGTGTGTTATTATATTATAATTAAGTCTATGATTTGAAAGAGCTGTCTGACTGAGTGGTGGTAGGCAGCAGCAGGCTCGTAAGCATTCATTCAAACAGCACTTTCCTGCATTTGCCAGCAGCTCTTCGCTGTGCTTAAAGCATTGCGCTGTTTATGACTTCAAGCCTATCAACTCCCGAGATTAGGCTGGCAATACTAAAGTACCTATTAGAACATCCAATAGTCAAAGGTATATGAAATACAAATGGTATAGAGAGAAATAGTCCTATAATAACTACAACCTAAAACTTCTTAACTGCGAAAATTGAAGACTCATGTTAAAAGGAACCACCAGCTTTCATATGTTCTCATGTTCTGAGCAAGGAACTTAAACGTTAGCTTTTTTACATGGCACATATTGCACTTTTACTTTCTTCTCCAACACTTTGTTTTTGCATTATTTAAACCAAATTGAACATGTCTCATTATTTATTGGAGACTAAATTGATTGTATTGATGTATTATATTAAGTTAAAATAAGTGTTCATTCAGTATTGTTGTAATTTTCATTATTACAAATATACATATAAAAAATCTGCCGATTAATCGGTATCGGCTTTTTTTTGGTCCTCCAATAATCGGTATCGGTGTCGAAAAATCATAATCGGTCGACCTCTAATATAAACCTCCAGCTCTGCCACTTGTTGGAGTTGTATGCCTGATGCAAGCAGAAGGGACAAAGCACAAAGCCTGAAAACCAAACTCAAGTCACTGAGGTCAGCACATTTGTCACATACATCAGCATCTCTCCTGGAAGAGAACTGACTTCAATAACTGACAGGGTCATCTATTTCTCTCAAATAAAAAACAATGTAATAATTTATACTATAAATAAAATATGTCTGTACTGAGAGAGAAAAGCTGGTTCTTTGCCAGGATCCAAATGCAATCACAGGTGGGAGACCTGTAGGTTGAAGACCAGTGGACATTTCTATAACTGATAGAGCATTTTATTTATGTATCTATATTAAACAAAAATATAACAACATATAGTGTTGGTACCATGTTTTATGAGAATAAATAAAAGAATCCAGAAATGTTCCATCTGCATGCTCGTCGTCTTCACCAGGTTCTTAACGTAGGCGATGTATGGCGATGTGTGGGCGAGCGGTTTGCTGATGTCACTTGTCCACTCAAGCTTAACATTATTGTCCTTTATCGCCCACCAGGTGCCCTTGGAGAGTTCCTCAATGATCTTGACACCTTGATAAGCTAATTTCCTGACGATGGCTCACCGCTCTTCGTACTTGGCGACTTCAACCTCCAGACGTCTGCCTTCGATTCATTTCTTTCCAACTCTCTCTTTCTCTTCCTTCCCTACTTTGACCTCACCCTTTCCCAACCCCCTCCAATTCACAAGGCAGGCAATACACTTGACCTCATCGTTACTAGAGGCTGCTCGCCTACTAATCTCACTGCAACCCCCCTCCAGGTCTCTGATGACTACTTTGTTTCCTTTTCTGTCTCCCTTTCCTCCAACCCTAACCACTCAGCCCCTACCCAGATGGTCTAGCGCAGTCGCAATCTTCCCTCTCTCTCTCCCACTATTCTCTCCTCTTCTATCCTATCGTCTCTCCCTTCTGCTAAATCCTTCTCCCTCCTGTCTCCTGATTCTGCCTCTTCGACCCTACTCTCCTCCCTTTCCGGATGCTATGACTTGCTCTGCCCCTTTTCCTCCCGGGTGGGTCGCCCCCCCCCCCCCTGCTCCGTGGCTGAGTGACTCATTGCTCGCTTACTGAACAGGACTGCGGGCAGCTGAGCAAAAATGTAGGAAAACTTCCGGAAGACCTATTCCTTTCACTCCCTCCTCTCTACCTTCTCTTCCTCTGTATCTGCTGCTAAAGACACCTTCTAATCCTCCACCCCCTCCCTCCTCCGTGGACAACTTTGTCAACCACTTTGAAAAAAAGGTTGATGACATCCGCTACTCATTCACTCAGCCTATTGAGTCCGCTGGTCTCACTCACACATAACTACAGTATCCTACACCTTGACCTCTTTCTCCCCTCTCTCTCCAGATGACATCCTGCGATTAGTGAGCTCTGGCCGCCCGACAACCTGCCCGCACGGCCCCATCCCCTCCAGACCATCTCTGGAGACCATTCCTCACCCTCCCTACCTTACACGAAGCGGTGCAGGACCTAATCCAGGCCCCTCCCTACCTTCAGGCTATGCTCAAAACATACACCCCAACCCGAACACTCCGTTCTGCCACCTCAGGTCTTTTGGCCCTCCCACCCCTACTGGAGGGCAGCTCAGACCAAAGGACAGATTTCCACCGGTCTAATGTCCATTGCTCTGGTTTCTTGGCCCAAGCAAGTCTCTTCTTCTTATTGGTGTCCTTCAGTAGTGGTTTATTTGCAGCAATTCGACCATGAAGGCCTGATTCACTCAGTCTCCTCTGAACAGTTGATATTGAGATGTCTGTTACTTGAACCATGTGAAGCATTTATTTGGGCTGCAATTTCTGAGGCTGGAAACTCTAATTAACTTATCCTCTGCAGCAGAGGTAACTCTGGGTCTAACTCTGGGTCTTCCTTTCCTGTGGTGGTCCTCATGAGAGCCAGTTTCATCATAGCACTTGATGGTTTTTGCGACTGCACTTGAAGAAATTTTCAAAGTTCTTGAAATTTTCCGGATTGACTGACCTTCATGTCTTAAAGTAATGATGGACTGCCGTTTCCCTTTGCTTATTTGAGCTGTTCTTGGCATAATATGGACTTGGTCTTTTACCAAATAGGTTATCTTCTGTATACCAACCCTACTTTGTCACAACACAAGTGATTGGCTCAAATGCATTAAGGAAAGAAATTCCACAAATTAACTTCTAACAAGGCACACCTGTTAATTGAAATGCATTCCAGCTGACTACCTCATGAAGCTGGTTGAGAGAATGCCAAGAGTGTGCAAAGCTGTCATCAAGGCAAAGGATGACTACTTTGAAGAATCTCAAATATAAAATATATTTTGATTTGTTTAACAGTTTTTTTGATTACTATATGTGTTATCTTACAGTTTTGATGTCTTCACAACACAGAAAATCGTAAAAATAAAGAAAACCCTGGAATGATTAGGTGTGTCCAAACTTTTGACTCGTACTGTACGCTATTGAGAAACAATGTACTTTCTATGCCTGTGATATGTGGTTGTCCACCTAGCTATCTTAAGATGAATGCACTAACTAAGTCACTCTGGATAAGAGTGTCTGCTAAACGACTGAAATGTAGAATGGTAAATGCATAAGCTATGAAGACAACCAACACAATTGCATTTTATCGATGGCAATTTGAATACACAGAGATACCGTGACAAGATCCTGAGGCCCATTGTCATGCCATTCATCAGCCACCATCACCTCATGTTTCAGCATGATAATGCACGGCCCCATGTCGCAATGATCTGTACACAAATCCTGGAAGCTGAAAATGTTCCAGTTCATCCATTGCCTGTATACTCAGACATGTCACCCATTGAGCATGTTTGGGAAGCTCTGGATCGACGTGTACGACCGCGTGTTCCAGTTCCGGCCAATATCCAGCAACTTCGCTAAGCCATTGAAGAGGAGTGGGACAACATTCCACAGGCCACAATCAACAGCCTGATCAACTCTATGCGAAGGAGATCACTGCATGTCGCACTGCATGAGGCAAGTGGTGGTCACAACAGATACTGACTGGTTTTCTAATCCACGCCCCAACCAGTTTTTTTAAGATATCTGTGACCAACAGATGCATATCTGTATTCTTAGTCATGTGAAATCCATAGATTAGGGCCTGATGAATTTATTTCAATTGACTGATTTCCTTATATGAACTGTAACTCAGTAAAAGCTTTGAAATTGTTGCATGTTGGGTTTATATTTTGTTCAGTGTAAGTAAAACAATTTGATTCACAGAAAGGATAAATTACTATACAGGTCTATACAGGTATATGCATCCCTTTACAGGTCTATACAGGTCTATACATCCTATACAGGTCCAATGCTTTTTACACTGCTGCTACTCGTTGTTTATTATCTACGCATAGTCACTTTACAAATGACCTTGGCTAACCTGTACCCGCGCACATTGACTCGGTACCGGTACCCCCTGTAAATAGCCTCATTATTGTTACGTACATTTCTTGTGTGACTTTTAGATTTTTTTATTTTGTTTATTTAGTAAATATTTTATTAACTCTATTTCTTGAACTGCATTGTTGGTTAAGAGCTTGTAATAAGCATTTCACGGTAAGGTTGTATTCGGCGCATGTGACAAATACAATTTGATTTGATTTGTTTTCCTCGGGTACTGTATGTGCTGAGATGTGAAACCTGTCAGAGGAAAACCGCTGTACTCTCACTGCTCCACCATAGTGCAGTGAGACCTATAAAAGAGAGAGAGAGAGCAGCGAGGGCACTTGTCCTTGACAGCCTAGGCAGACATGACATGAGGGGGAGTCTGGTGCTTAAGGTCCTCACCCAACATCCATCCCTCAGCACCTCTATCTGCACTGGGACACTCATGGCCCCGGGGCCGTTATGAGAGTATGAAGGACAGAGGAGGCTAGATAAGTGGAGGAATACAGAGCACAGTGCAGTGGGATGCAGTTAGACCAGCCACAGCCAGCCACTACATGACACACTGCCCACACTCATTTAGTCACAGCCGTCACTGGAACAGGGGGTCTGCCACTGACAGGAGATAAGATCATGTGTAATCTTAGACATTGTCATGGATTTGTCCATCTTCCTTAGGATGCTGACTGAAATGTTCAGTAATTTTGACTTTAATCCACATCCTATCCCAGATTCACCAGGATGAGTGTTGAAGGATGAGCCTGTAATACCTACATGTTTCAAGCAGACCACCATAGACCCTGTGCACAAGGAAGCGAAGGTCACCTGCCTAAATGATTACTGCCCCGTAGCACTCACATTGGTAGCCATGAAGTGCTTTGAAAGGCTGGTCATGGCTCACATCAACAGCATCCTCCCGGATACCCTAGACCCACTCCAAATTGCATTACCGCCCCAACAGATCCACAGATGACGCAATTTCAATCGCATTCCATACGCATTCCATACAAAAGGAACACCTATGTGAGAATGCTGTTAATTGACTACAGCTCAGCGTTTAACACCATAGTGCCCACGAAGCTCATCACTAAGCTAAGGACCCTGGGACTAAACACTCCCTCTGCAACTGGATCCTGGACTACCTAACGAGCCGCCCCCAGGTGGTAAGGTTAGGCAAAAACACGTCTGTCACGCTGATCCTCATAACTGGGGCCCATCAGGGGTGTGTACTTAGTTCCCCTCCTGTACTCCCTGTTCACCCACGACTGCGTGGCCAAACACGACTCCAACACCATCATTAAGTTTGCTGATGACACAACAGTGGTAGGCCTGATCACCGACAACGATGAGACAACCTATAGGAAGGAGGTCAGAGAACTAGCAGTGTGGTGCCAGGACAACCTATCCCTCAATGTGAGCAAGACAAAGGAGCTGATTGTGGACTACAGGAAAAGGTGGGCCGAACAGGCCCGCATTAACATCAACGGGGCTGTAGTGGAGCGGGTCGAGAGTTTCAAGTTCCTTGGTGTCCACATCACCAATGATCTATCATGGTCCAAACACACCAAGACAGTCGTGAAGAGGGCACGACAAAACCTTCCCCCTCAGGAGACTGAAAAGATTTGGCATGGGTCTCCAGATCCTCAAAAATTCTACAGCTGCACCATCGAGAGCATCCTGACCGGTTGCATCACCACCTGGTATGGCAACTGCTCGGCATCTGTCTGTAAGGCGCTACAGAGGGTAGTGCGAACGGGCCAGTACATCACTGGGGCCAATCTTCCTGCAATCCAGGACCTATATAATAGGCAGTGTCAGAGGAAAGCCCATAAAATTGTCAGAGACTCCAGTCACCCAAGTTATAGACTGTTTACTCTGCTACCGCATGGCAAGCGGTACTGGAGCGTCAAGTCTAGGACCAAAAGACTCCTTAACAGCTTCTACCCCCAAGCCATAAGACTGCTGAACAATTAATCAAATGGGCACCGGACTTTTACATTGACCCCCCCCCCATTTGTTTTCTACACTGCTTCTACTCTCTGTTTATTATCTATGCATAGTCACTTCACCCCTACCTACATGTACAAATGACCTCTAACCTGTACCCCCGCACACTGACTCGGTACCGGTACCCCCTCGTTATTGTTATTGTAAGTAAGCATTTCACGGTAAGGTCTACACTTGTTGTATTCTGCGCATGTGACAAAGTTTGATTTGATTTGAATCACTCAAATAGCTTAATTCGATTTTTTGTTTGTTCTCTGATTGATTCAATGAGCCAAACTCTATATTTGATTCCATAGATACGGTAGTGCAGTGGTTCCTAACCTTTTTCGGTTACTACACCAAAAACTGAATATGGGTCTGCCCGGAGTACCCCTGAAGTACCCCCTCATGTACCCCCTCATGTGCATTTTACCAGTAACCCAATGGACTCATGAGTCAAGTACCCCTGGTTGGGAACCACTACTGTAGTGTATAAGGCCATGTGTTTCTCCAGAACTGACAATGAAACAAGAGCACATACTCCAAACAACCCTTAAAGTACTCCACACCTAAGAGCCCTACCGCTTCTGATTTCCATGGAACAGAATTCATTTTCAATAGCTGACATTCACAGAGAGGGCTGGGCAGGGGGGGGGGGGGCACTACAAGCAGCCTCGCATGGCAGTGGATCATTCCACACCCACAATGGCGAGAGCTGGAGGTGAAATGATTTTATCATTCAAAGTGACAGGCTCTAATGAAACGAGATCCACTAATAAATCATTAGAAAATGCAGCGTCCTGTCTGAACAGTCCTGCGTTTGCCTGCCTGCCTGCCTGTCTGGGCCTCCTGATCACAAATAGCATGCTCCCCCCTTCTGTCGCGACCACTAGAAAAAAACATGAGCCCCTTTATATTATGTTTCCAAGGGTTCTACTCAGCGGCCCCCAACTACAGGAAGTATGAGAGTCTTTTCAGGGTCAGATTTGATGAGTACATCTGCTAGGAAAAGCAGACATTCATTACAAAGTTGAAGGTTATATTCTCTGAACCTCATCTCAGGTACTGTCTTTTGCCAGGAGAAGTGTTACAGGTCCCAGTTTAGGGACTGGTGCAGCAGATGATAGGTCCTGTAACATAGGATAAATGACGAAACAGGAGAACATGGCTTCTCTTTCAAAGGTTCTCTCAATATTTGTTTTCAACATTCTCTCAAGTGCAAATCGTCTTTTTCTGTCTTTTCAATGTACTCAATGTTTATACATTTTTTTGAGCGATTTTCTAATTTGTTTCATAAATCCCTGACATATTATTTCAATCAAAAATACATACATTTACACATCAAAAATAATAAATTACAATCTAATTCACATCCTAAATGTATTTACATTTATACCCCAAACATATTTACTCTTAACTTTAATTCACTTGTTTAGGTTATAATTATGTAGTCGACTGTTGCCCACTATAGCCCCATAGGAGACTGTAAACCATGAAAGGCTTTAAAGACTGGTATAACTCATTAGAAGTTACTTTATACCCATGCTCAAAATACACTGGGTGAATGTAAGAAGGGCTAATAGAAAGACATGACTATTGCAAATGACATTAATGCTAATTATTGGAAAATGAGTGAGCAAGCAAGCATAGCGCTAACAGAATTTAGCAACCAACTGACCAGAGCTAGCAAACCTTTAACAGCTAAGCTAGCGGCTTTTCTAACATTTACAGAACAACAATTCCAAAGTTCTTAAACATCACATTATATCTCTAAACCCCTAGGATAGTGTCTGGAGTGTCTTTTTCAAAAATAGAAATGTTCAGGAGTTAACAATTCGTTTTTTTTCTAGAACAAAGGAATGTACCGCCATCATTTCATTTTACATTCAACATGCATTTTCTGTCTTGTACGAAGTTAAACAACTACTATGTTGTTCAAAACCATTACATTCACGTCAACAGGCAAGTTACAAAACTATATTGTGGTATTCAGTGTATTTTTGCACTTTACTGACCTGAAGAGAATGTGGCTTCTCTTTCAAATTTTCTCTCAATTATGAGAACACATACAGTAGGCGCAGGGTCGCATATAGTCCCAGTGTGAAGCAAACAAGTCTCACTGCCCCCTACTGGCCAACAGTAGTATAAATGCATTGCAATGGCGAAACCTTGGAGGACGGACATTTCAGTAAAAGGATTCTTCCCCAATACAAAGAAACAATACATAAACACAAATGTGACCATACATTTTGTGTGGGTCACAAAAACATACTCCAATGTTCAGCAAAACACAGCAGACAAACAAAGGACAACAACACACACTGTAGTACCTATTTGTGATACAATCCCCTTGTTTCTTACAGGTGGACAAAAACAGACTAATAGCTCCAACGACAGCTGCTCCCCGTTGTCATCTCTGAATACTGATTTGTAATTAATCCTGCTGTAGGGGATGTAAAAGGAAAACCCCTCACATCTGCAATGGATACGTCAGGTGCTGGTGCCACATGGAGCCTTGATAGGCTGATTGATATTCAGTGTAATTAAGCTGTTTCTGCTGGCAGAAGACATGTTTAATAAAAAGGCAGTGATTTGTAGTCGCTAGCCCCTCACCCAGGCACTGAACTTCTGCTGCCAAACAATGGGCTCTATGGACAACAGCTGGGTGTCAGCAGCTGGACTGGATTACTATATTTACATACTCAATTGGCCCACAAGCCTCTTCTGTTCTGGGGCAACTGAATATAGTATGTGGATAGGGATGGGAAGGCTATAATGGAAGCGTGTTTGTACATTTCCAAGAGAAAGAGATAGCATATGCTCTGGCATTGGGGCACTATTCTCTCCCATGGGCACAGACAAAATTATGCCAAAAGAATGGTAACAATGCAAACAGTGCCACACAATTTGGTGTCTGAAATTCTCTCCCATCATAACGATGAGCAATGTAATTATGTAAACAATATAGAAGCATAAAAATGTAGGCTATACACCAAAACATTTCATTGGGTTACCACAAATTAATTTTGTGGGTGCTTATTTTTGTCTTATTTCACACATATGCACACTTGTATGTGTTTTTTTTTGCATATCCCAACTCCCCCTGTGACACCTCAGAGAGGGGACTCACAGACAGCCCGGGTCAACTTTGTCCGGCGTCCCTGGCTAGGCTACCTGCAGCTCATTAACTTATGTGATCTTTCTTATATCCAATACAGAAGTCTAATTATGTGAGTTGTGAAAAAACAAACAGCTCTTCTATTAGGTAAATTGGGATATTTATAAACCTAAGTGCACTAATTATAAATATATATATATATATGTAACGATGTGTCACATGGACATTTCCCTCCATTTCCCCCCGCATAAACAGACTGATTGTTTGGTACACATGACTTGCTAAATTAACTATTACTTGTTAAATGAACTTAAAGACAAAGTAACAAGTCTAACTCGTTCCCAGAGTCGTTGTGGAGGTGAGTAATGTCAGACAGGTGGCTTGCCCTGTGGACGTTTTGTTCGGCTTGTGATGGAAGGTTGCATTTTCTCTTCATAACTGGACTACAGGAGCAAGCACTGAAGTTGGATCACTGTTTCCCTCCACCTTTGTTACTACTAGAAGCCTCCATGTATTTTACAACAACTATGTATTTGAAATATGTCTCAGTGCAGTGCCCCCATAACAACTTTAGCATGGAACACTGGCATGTAATGAAATGTTACATCTCCATCCATTTATTACAACTGCAACCAATACCTCTCTCCTTCATCCTATGAGGTTCAGGCATAGAATTGCCCTAAATACCTAATACAATTTCCATTGTATTTGCCTCCGATAAAAATATAATACCAGAGCAAGTACAATATCCAAAGGTCTTTTCTCTGGTGTGTATTCAGATGATTTGGAATGTTAGAGAGGCATCTGGTTTTATTGCGAGGCCTTCTCTATTTAGATGCAATGCTAATAGGCGAAATTCTAGACACGGCTGGAAGTGGAACCTAGTCGCTCTTGAAATCAATGAAGCTGCGTAGCTCGTAAAAAATAGTTATAAAACAGTAATTAAATGAATCACTACTAATCACAACCCTTAAAATACGTTTTTAATATGTATTGAATAAAACTAGTGTTTCTATTTTCCTGATGTAACGAAGCAGTTCTACATCATTAAGTACTATGATGACAAAATCACAATTTATTCCTGTCCTGTGTTTATCAATACAGTATGCCTAAAACAACATACTGGTGCCACTAGATTCAAGTCTAACCATAGACCAATATGGGAATCCAATACAAACAATTATTTTTTCTGTTTCTGTGCTATTTGGTACACTGAGATGGAAGCCAGGTTTGGATGCCAGTGGCTGGAATGTCAAGTCACATTTTTTACCCGGTGTGGAGTGTAGGGAAGGTAGGGGTAGGAGAGGGAAGAGAGAGAGAGGGCCACAGGGCCTTGCCTCCCAGAACCCACAATCCTTTGGTAAACAAAACGCAGCCAGTGGAGGAAAGCAAGCCCCCTGAGAGATAAAGCAAATACGGCAGAAAAATGACACTGTATTTAACGGGCCCGGATTTTAGTAATTCAAACCTAAGAATTTATGGATTCAAGGGAAGATGAGCGCTGCACAGAAATAAAAATGTATACCAAAAATGAACAAGAATACAAAAGGAAAAAAATAGAGGGGGAAATAAAAACAGAAGCTTACTGGAAATGTTGGTGGTGATAAGGTACTTGACATGATATTAGCATTCATTAGGTGTGTGTCGATAGACAACATTATATGTGTCGATACACGCCTGGTACCAGAATGGCTGTCGAGAAGAGTTGTGAGCGAGACAGCACAGAGGTAATGACCTAATGAGTGGAACTATCGGCTCCAGTGAAGAGAGTTAGTTATTAACCACAATCTGTTATCAACAGACATTACATTCCACTCAGCTGTAGTGTTTATCTCTTCTCACATTGTTTCATAACATCTCCCTGTAACCCACTCAGTCTCCATCGGTAGAGGAGCAGGAGATTTATAGCCACAGGGGGCGTTCTGTTTAATCAATCCTTCACCCACCACGTCTGGAGATCAGGCGATACACTTCTGATGCTGCTGTGTTGATGCTTTTGAAAAAGGAGCCTGAACCCACACTGGGAGTCTAATACTCATCACCCGGAATCCCCAGCCCATGACAAATAGATTGAGGCATATAATCAAAGAGCCCTCTTCTTTCCCAGTAACTTTAAAACTCAAATATTGACACAGTAATTACATAATGAACCAATTTTCCAGGGCAGCTTGCAAGACAAGTGAAGCTTGAAGGACAGACGAAAGGTTTGTAAAATGTTGATAAGAAATGATCTGTAAATGTCACTGGTAATTGGCCTAATGACGGAATGCCTTTTCTGGTTAAACTGGTCAACAATTGCCACTTAGAGAGAGACGGCAGGGAAAAACATTTTATCACTACGTCAACTAGTACGTCTAGAATATTGATTTCCTGAAGGAGAAATGTTGCTGGGATTTAGAGTACGCAATCAAAGCTAATCAATGACCTCATTTAGAGATAAACCATGGCTTACTGTCATTAACTTTGTTCATGAAAAATGAAATTAAAGCACAGCATTGACGAAAGGAAAAATGATCTGAATTCATACTAAAACCTACAGTAAATATCCACCTTTATTCATAAAAAAAATATGGAATTGGTTTAATTTCAAAGGTGGACTCATTTCATGGGATCCATTTGTCCCAAGCCTTTTCTTTCCTCATGCAGTCATGTTGAAATGTGTTACACTTGGGAGGCAGAGAGCAGAGCAGAGTAGCAGTGAGCAGTAGGCGAGGCATGTGTTTCCCTTAAAAGCTTTCTCAGGTGGCTTCTGCATGACTTCAGCTGGTTGGAGGAGGTGGAGGGAGGGAGGGACGCTCCTCTCTCTCAACCCCCCCCCACCCCCCCCCCCCCACCCCCCCTCACTCAGCCACGGGGCGTGAGTAAGAGGATCTTCTCTGGCTGGATGATGTGATGTGTGTGAGTAAATATATTTTTTAAATGTCAACCCAAAAACCTGATTTACATTATATTTAGTAGCTGTGAAGTCTTACCATCCCTCATAATCCCTAGTCGAATACAAACACAGCCTCCTACTGTGTATATTTCTGCTTCTTGTATCTACAAAACACTATGAGGGGTACGTCTACATGAAAACCGTTTCGCTCTGATTCCGTGGACGTGATGGGTTACCTCACCAACCCCTGATAGAGTAATTAAACCCCTGGATGAGACGTGGTTATGCCCCTGTCGTCTTGGCCGTTTTTGGTAATGAATCATAAAATCTCCTGAGAGTTATTCCACCATTTTGTGCATCACTTTCCATTCAAGCCTAAACTCTCTTTGTTTGTTTTCTATCCCACTAACATCTGGCGCTCTCCACCACTCCCTCCCACTTGTCCTTCAGTTGGAGCCGCTGGAACAGGAGGAGAGAGAGAGGGGGGGAGGAGAGGCAGATGCCGGAGGCTCAGATGAAAACTTTGTCTTGGCGTTATGGAGTTGGACGGGAGCCAGACTCAGAGAAGCAGACACTGCGTCAGCAGCAGTGTGATAAAAATGGTTCAAGGCAGGATGGGAAATATCAAACCCCTCATTAGGTGAAGTAAAAGCACACACTTCCTTAAGGATTAGAAAACTGGTTTCCATACCGATAAGCATCGGAATGTTAATTGAATTCCTCAGTTTCCTGTCATTTGCTCACTTTTGGTGCTAGCCAGGTAATGAAGTAAGGTGTCTTACATGACAAAAAACAACAGCATAAATTCACGACTAGATCAGTAGAAGTATAGTAAGGAAAGGGCGGAGATACTTAGGGCATTCTTGATACACAGGGGAAACTGTTGAGCATGGAAGACCTAGCAGTTTTGCTGTTCTTGACACACCCAAACCGGTGCAACATAACTCGTTCAAAGGTACTTAACTATTTTGTCTTGCTCATTCACTCTCTGAATGGCACACATAGACAATCCATGTCTCATTAGTCTCAAGGCTTAAAAATCCTTCTTTAACCTGTCTCCTCCCCTTCACCTACACTGATTGAAGTGGATTTAACAAGTGACATCAATAAGGGATGATAGCTTTCACCTGGATTCACCTGGTCAGTCTGTGTCATGGAAAGAACAGGTGTTCCTACCGTCGGTGTAGAATACAACAATCTGAATCTGGGGTATAAGATTCATTCAACAGGGACTACAGAACCTTATCGCCCTTTGAACTCTGGACTACATCTCGCAAAAAAAATAGAATACAGTATATCATACAATTAGTAGTTAAACGCACATTGACAATAAACATGCTTGTAACATCTAAAACGGTGTCTTGGTGTCACAATCATCCTCTGAAGCTGAATATAAAACCATGAGTTTAATTTAAATGCTGTTTAATGCAAATACTGTTAGAGCGACACCCTGCCTCTTGTAAATAAAATAGTGAGACGAAAGTGATTTGGCATTTAGTACTCATCTTTTTCATGCTTGAGAGGTTTCATCTTATCACAAAAAAGGTCAAATGCAGGCAGAACCAGAGCAGTTAGATTTGCTCATTTGGCAGGTCTTACTGAAACGACATGAAAAGTGCCACAAGCTAAATGTGTGTTCATGGAAAATGTTGATGTAGGCCTACAGTACAGCATTGTACCTCTTCACAAATCGAGACACTCATACATACAATTTCCCTCTCAGGTATGGAAGTGTATGACAGTGACTTTGATTCCTGGAACATATGAGCAAACAGCAGCCTATTGAAATAGCTGAACATACAGTCTGTACTGAAGACATTCTACTGCAAGGATCTATAAGATTTAACAATAGTACTTTTGACAGAAAAAGGGAGATTTAGACTGACTGATTTGGATTGGACTTTTGTTGAAAAAATATATACTGTATAATCCAAGTTTTTAACCCATGTTGGCTCCAATGGTTCCCACAGTTGTGCCAAGTAGGCTAAATGTCCTTTAGGTGGTGGACCATTCTTGATACACACGGGAAAGGGAAAGGGTTATACCTAGTCAGTTGTACAACTGAATACATTCAACTGAAATGTGTCTTCCGCAAACCCTCTGAATCTGTTGTGCGTGAAAAACCCAGCAGCGTTGCAGTTCTTGACACACTCAAACCGGTGTGCCTGGCACCCACTAGCATACCCAGTTCAAAGGCACATATATATTTTGTCTTGCCCATTCACCCTCTGAATGGCACACATACACAATTCAAGTCTCAGTTGTCTCAATTGGCTTCTTTAACCTGTCTCGTCCCCTTCATCTACACTACTTGGAGTTGATTTAACAAGTGACATCAATAAGGGATCATAGCTTCACCTGGATTCCCCTGGTCAGTTTGTCATAGAAAGAGCAGGTGTTCCTAATGCTTTGTCCACTCAGTTACATTAAACACATTACCTCCAGAAGTTGGGAATCAGTCTGTATCCACTACATCCTCTACACATCTCCCCTGCTATTTACTTACAACTCTGAATAACTCAATGAGGGCACTTGTGGATGTTTTGCATCCTGTGCATGTTTTATCTGCAGAACATGAAGTGGTATTTAAAGTTAATAAAAGGCTCTTTCCCCTGGAACAGCCCCCAGCACCGGTTCCATGCAGCATATGTTTGATTGCATTAAGTCAGAGAAGGGAAATTATCTCTCAAACCTGATCATTATCTCATAAACATTCATAACTCAATTACCCAGCACTCTCTCTGCTCTGAGCTGAGGGCGGGAGGGGGGCGGGAGGGGAGCGGAGCGGATATGGGGTGCCATCTCAACCCCCCCTGCCAGGATGCGCCTGCGTCGGTCTCTCAAACGCCTGACGTTCTCTATCAATCACTACATTCATTCCCCTGGTGTTTTAGGAAATGTCGTACAATTTTATATAAAAAAAGTGTCTGTGTACCGTTCTATAACATTATACATTTTTGGACATTTTAGTCATTTAGCTGCGGCTTAAAGTAGTGAGTGCATACATTTTTCATACTTTTTCGTACTGGTCCCCTGTGAGTTCCCTTTGATAAGTGCCAGTAGATATATCATACTACACTATGCATGGCACAGTCCAAGTAAGTGTGGCATTGCAGAGTGGCTGAGCCATGCAAAATTAATTGAAAATACAAGTACACCAAATCATTGTGGCACAATTCCACCACACTATTCGGTAGGCCCCGTTTCAGGACTGCTATGAGACCTCCAGATTTTGTTGTGATGATGTGCTTGCAGAGTGTGGAATGTTCCAGACCGACTGACTGTTTTCCTGTGGACCAGTCAGCTTGGTGAACCTGTACATTCCACATACAGCTACAGTACATGATGGCATGTTTCACTGTGTCTCGCCAAAGTCAATAACACTGTAAGTGATGTGAAAACTCAAAGGTCTGTAATCAGTGAATGGCCTCCAAACAGACAGCTATACTGACACTCAGCTGTGTTCTGCTGTGAAGTGGCAGCAGTGAGACAAAGCAGCACATCCACATCGACAGTGAGGCAGAAGAAACATGCTTCACGACCAGTAAAGTGGCAAAGATGGAATAGGGAATCTATCACCAGAAGGTGTTTGCTTTCTGACTTCTCAACACGTCTACACAATGCTGTTTTAAAACTGGTCATATCCCATGTTAATGACACCAACTACAAGCTCATGATCAGTGAGAGATGCAAAGAAGCGAGCATGAGAGATGTTGGGTCTCTCTGAATGAATTGGATTTGGGGCAAAATAGCAGAAGCCCCACACACCAACACAGCTCTATAACTGTCAGACACCACCTCAGCTAACAACACTGAACAAAAATATAAAAGGCAACGTCTAAAGTGTTGGTCCCATGTTTCATGAGCTGAAATACAAGATCCGAGACATTTTTCATACGCACAAAAAGCTTATTTCTCTCAAGTTTTGTGCACAAATGTGTTTACATCCATGCTAGTGAACTTTTCTCCTTTGCCAAGATAATCCATCCACCTGACAGGTGTGGCATATTAAGAAGCTGACTAAACAGCATGATCATTACAATGGTGCACCTTGTGCTGGGGACAATAAAAGGCCACTCTAAAATGTTCAGTTTTGTCACACAACACATGGCCACACATGTCTCAAGTTTTGAGGGAGCGTGCAATTGGCATGCTGACTGCAAGAATGTCCACCAGAGCTGTTGCCAGAGGAATTCAATATACATTTTTCTACTATAAGTCGTTTTAGAGAATTTGTCAGTATGTCCAACCGGCCTCACAAACGCAGACCACATGTATGGTGTCGTGTGGGCGAGCAGTTTGCTGATGTCAACATTGTTAACAGAGTGCCCCATGGTGGTGGTGGGGTTATAATATGGGCAGGCATAAGCTACGGACAACGAACACAATTGCATTTTATCGATGGAAATTTGAATGAGATACTGTGACGGGATCCTGAGGCCCATTGTTGTGCTATTCATCCGCCGCCATCATCTCATGTTTCAGCATGATAGTGCACGGCCCCATTTTGCAAGGATCTGGTACACAATTCCTTGAAGCTGAAAATGTCCCAGGTCTTCCATGGCCTGCATACTCACCAGACATGTCACCCATTGAGCATGTTTGGGATGCTCTGGATCGACGAGTATGACAGCGTTCTCCAGTTCACAATCAACAGCCTTATTAACTCTATGCGAACGAGATGTGTCGCGCTGCATGGGGCAAATGGTGGTCACACCAGATACCGACTGGTTTTCTGATCCACGCCCCTACTTTTTTTTTAGGTATCGGTGACCAACAGATACATATCTGTATTCCCAGTCATTTGAAATTCATAGATTAGGGCCTAATGAATTTATTTAAATTAACTTATTTCCTTTTATAAACTCAATACATTTTTGAAATTGTTGCATGTTGCGTTTATACTGTATTTTTGTTCATAATAAAAGAAATAAACAGATGTGTTTTGGCAGATGTTGTGTACCTTAAATGTATTGATATCTATAAATGATGAAGGGCGTCACAGGTCAGCAGTGTCATTTGTGCCGGTTGTTTACCGGGGGCTATTGACGGCCGTACACACATCTTCCCCAGGCAATGTCTGTTGAATAATGGAGAAGGCATGACACTGGATCAAACAGGAGCTCTGTTCTGCTCTGCTAGCCCAGGGGCTCTATCCCACACCGCCAGCCCAGTTAGAGATCCCCAAGGTTAAACATGGGTAGAGTACGAAACAGGATTCCCGTCGATATGTTATCGATACGGGACCGGGGTCACCATCCCACAACCCATGTTTTAGATGAGAGAAACTGTTAGAAGTCCTTTTCCTCGTCACTGGGAACGGGCCATCAAAATGATTTGATGAGTTTGATCAATATTGGTCCTGTCACGGCCGATGCTGGAAGAAGACCAAAGCGCAGCGTGGTAAGCGTACATTTTCCTTTTTTATTTAAAATGTCGCCAACAAAACAACAAACGAAAGAAACAACCGTGAAGCTTACAGGGCAATAGTGCCACAAACAAAGTTAACTACCCACAATCACAGGTGGGAAAAATGGCTGCCTAAGTATGATTCCCAATCAGAGACAACGTCAGATGACAAATGACTAAATACCAAGTAAATATAGATCAATATTCATGTTTATTTGAGGTCTGATGGTTTGTTTGCTAAATCTGGAGACTTCTTTTTGACACTCAAGCCTCTTGTCTGTTGTGTCCCTGTTCTTCTATTATTCATGGATTCACACAATTAGAAAGGGAACGCTGTAACAGCGGACCTCAGTGTTGGTTACACTGGAAGTTTCACTTCCAACACGTCCAGGGAGTTGTAGTGATCATCTACTTTTCCTAGAGATGGATAATCCATATAATACACTATTAACAACAGTGAAATCTATCTGTAGTAGTCTACAGCTAATCATAAAAGTCAGGAAATGTAGTTGAATAGGAAGGAAGGAAAGAGGAAGGGTGATTTGAGAGTGTGTTGCTGCCCAAGTGTTTGAACTCTGTGGCAGCCGTGACAAATAGCTGTAGAGTGTAGACGCTGACCGAGGGAGCAAATGCATTTTTAAATGACTCTCTGGGTGACTTCACTTCTTTAAAGGATTGCTAGAGCTCTACCTGCAAACATATGACTAAATCCCACATAGAGATTTATTCAATTTGGTTATTGCAGAGTTTGTAATGTGTCCGGGGAAGTCATTCTGTTGCATTATGTACAAACTGGCCCTGATCTCGGTCTTTTAACGTACAATAACAGTTTTAAATGAATAGGAAAATTCTTTTGAAATTTATCATGGCCTTCATGTGTGAATTTCTCTATACTGTATTTCCCTTTGTTCAGTTTCCTTGCCCTTGATGATTGTATATCACAAGAACATGCATGTTGAGTAAGAGAGAGAGAGCGAGAGAGCGAGAGAGCGAGAGAGCGAGAGAGAGAGAGCGAGAGAGAGAGAGAGAGAGAGAGAGAGAGAGAGACAGAGAGAGAGAGAGAGAGAGACAGACAGACAGACAGACAGACAGACAGACAGACAGACAGACAGACAGACAGACAGACAGAAGACAGACAGACAGACAGACAGACAGACAGACAGACAGACAGACAGACAGACAGACAGACAGACAGACAGACAGACAGACAGACAGACAGACAGACAGACAGACAGACAGACAGACAGACAGACAGACAGACAGACAGACAGAGAGAGAGAGAGAGAGAGAGAGAGAAACAGGAAAAGAGAGAATAATGCATGTATAGGAAGATGGGAGGAGAGCTGAGATGGAGGCAGCATCAAATCATTACTCTCGACACGGGTTACCATTCCAGCTGGGTGAGAATGGTGCTCTGTGCTGCTGACTCCCGTGTGGGGCTCCTGGTCAAATAGGCAGTGTTAAATGTACTGATCAATAACCTGGATGTCACACAAATCCCCCCTGAAGATGGCTGATGGCGGAAACCATCCCAGAAGCAATTACTGTACCTCTGCAGGAATCTTCAGACGATGCCTCGAAGGGCAGAGACATTCAGAGAAAAACAAAAAATTGAAGCCTTGCCAGGTCACTATCCTGGCCCTGCTCTCATAAATGTGGACCGCAGAGTCGTGACAACCATTTTTCTCCTCCCTTATTCTCAATAGAGCAGCCTGTTAATTGTCCAGAGACCAGGCTATATTTGTGGACAGAGGGACTTGGGCTAGGCTAAAAATAACACAATCAATTTGTCAGTAAGTGCTGTAAACCAGGACATGTCTCTCCACTCAGCGGGGGCCATCATTACTGTGGACATGTCAGTCCAGACAGACAGGTGGGTCTGGCCCCTCCATTCATTAGTTGCCGAAGGCTAACAGATTGCTAATGAAAGATCCAAATGGGCGAGAGGGCAGGGAGCGCTGAAGAAAGCAGGCAACCAGTAAGAAACATGCTGTGTTAGGAGATGAACGTTACTGGTACACCACCCATGTTTAACTATTACACCATATACTGTTACACCATATACACCATAGCATTGTACTTGCACAGCAAAGGTATGTTTGAGATGATTAAAGCTCATTTGATCTATGTTTTACAGTGTAAACATTCTTTTGTGAAAAACCCTGTAGTATCGACACGTATTCTAACTGTGCAAGAAGCTGTGCAAGACAGACGTTTTGGACTCCCAGTGTTTTCGTCATCCAATTGAGTTCGTAAAGTGTCAAATTGTCACTTTTTATTTTCTCTCCCACAGCCAACAGCAGGGAGGAGAGTAATACAAACAGAGGCTGCTACTCATTGACTTTTCTCTTTTGCTTCTTTCTCCCAACTCTTCACACTGGCCTTGTTTCGTTCTGTCCATTTCCTCCCCGGGAAGCAAAGGCAGCGTCTCTAATTAGCACATATGATGGGGCTTTCTCCAAATACAAGCTCACACAAATACAACCCCCGCTGAGCAAATCCATCAAAGAATTAGTTCAAAGGGGGTTTGATTTTCCTACCTAGCATGACTGTGCTTCATAATACCTCAGCATGGGCCCAATTTGGTGCTGTGTAGCTGGGCCAAGGCCCCTCTCTGGGCCACATGCTGCCCATGGGGCCCACAAAGAGGGACTTGAAAGGGTCTGCACAACCTCCTGGTGGAAATATCATTGTATGTTCACATAATGATTCTCATTCTATCCCAATAGCCCTCACGGTTAAAACCAATAACCACGCATTTAGAGGGTATTTTTAGTCAACATCAGAACCCGCATAGACAACATGAGGTCCTCAATGCTCCAGTCTTCAGGTAAATTGTAGTGTGATGGAACGTTTTACATACATGCTAGCAACCACACAACCAGATTTGCCACTGGCAAACTATTTAAAAGGAAGAACGAATATTCAATAGCAATGCTATACAATTCTGAATAATATTTTTGGTCCTTGACCAAAATGGTTTGAAGAAGCAATATTCAATTTCATTGCTATCCAATTCTGAATAATATTATTGGTCTGTGACCAAAATGGTTTGAAGATGACAGCTATTCTGTAAATAGAACCATAGGTTTACAAGCCAGTACATCCTTGGTGGTTGTTGACTTATCATCTGACCTTTACCTGACCTTAGAAGCAGCAGCAGGAGCTCAGATGTGCTCTCACATTAAATGACATCTTACACTGTTACTCCAGAGTATGTCAATAGAGAACAAATAATCAGTATCTTCTGACAACCATGAAAGGTTCCAGACTCAATAACAGTACCAACATCAAAAGAACAATAATGGTGGTTGGATTTTCAACATGTTCGAGAATTAAATGAAGTAGGACCTAATCCGACCTTTAGAGCACTGGAGAAAATGAAGTTGGAAGACAAGTGAGAAAAAAATAGATGAACATCTTTGTTCACCTGTCCTTCTGAGGACAAAGAGGAAATGAAAGACAGTGCCGTCTGAGAGACATGAATCTCAGTAGCATCGTGTCAGCTAACCACAGAAACACCAAATACAGCTCCCGGCCCTGTGTGAGAGTCGGGCCTGTGTGAGAGTCGGGCCTGTGTGAGAGTCCAGCCTGTATGAGAGTCGGGCCTGTCGGAATCCATTTCAGACTCCTCAGCAGTTGGTGAGCTGATCACTTTACATGCCTCTTCACTGGATAGGCCCAACGATTTCTGCCCATCATAAAGTTATTGACTTCCTTTCTTGTCCATCAGGATGTCTTGTCAACAGAGCATGCCGTATATCAGAAATTGAATAATTCATGAGCGGAGCCTGCAAAGTTTTGTAAATAAATACTTAAGTAATATCGGCCCCTTAAATCCCAGCTGTTAGGGTTGGTACTGTAGGGCTCTGTGTGTAAATGAGGGCAAGGGAGAAAGAAGTGAAGAGAGACGGATGTTTGTGTCTCTTGCTCTGTAGAGGGCAGCACTAACCTCACAGATCCTCTGCTGAAGCTGGCCACAATCCCGCTCGTGTTATCTTAATTCAGCCGAAGATATTAGCTCCAAGACACAAAACCAAATCTTTCTATTCCACTTCTCTCTCCTCGGATGATATAGACGCCCCTTAGACAGGGGCTGCTGCAGAACATTCATAATTAACGCATGCACACGCACGCACACACACCAAAAAGAGTTAAGATATTTATCCCAGAACTACCCGCCCTTGAATAAACACATTTGTCTCATTAGCTGGGTGTAATCTTCTTGTTTGAGTAAAATTACACTAGGATAGTTGGCTCTGCCTGTCTTGGTAATTGTTGATATTGTACCAGCCCCCTATTAGGCAGTGCATCTCAAAAGGTTAATTGCTGTGGCTGGTGCTCGTGATCTCTTTTTCAGTCTGTAGGTCTATCCCTCAACTCTGCAACACCACAACCCCATTTTAACACTGGAGACCAATCAGGGAGAATGAAGACAAATTGAGACCAAAGTAACATAGGTGCTCGAGGAACAGCATCTTCTACACATTGAGCTACGCCTCTACACATTGAGCTACGCCTCTACACATTGAGCTACGCCTCTACACATTGAGCTAGACCTCTACACATTGAGCTACGCCTCTACACATTGAGCTAGGCCTCTACACATTGAGCTACGCCTCTACACATTGAGCTAGACCTCTACACATTGAGCTAGACCTCTACACATTGAGCTGGACCTGTTTCAACTGTTCTGCCTGCGGCTATGGAACCCTGACCTGTTCACCGGACGTGCTACCTGTCCCAGACCTGCTGTTTTCAACTCTCTAGAGACAGCAGGAGCGGTAGAGATACTCTTAATGATCGGCTATGAAAAGTCAACTGACATTTACTCCTGAGGTGCTGACTTGCTGCACCCTCGACAACTACTGTGATTATTATTATTTGACCATGCTGGTCATTTATGAACATTTGAACATCTTGGCCATGTTCTGTTATAATCTCCACCCGGCACAGCCAGAAGAGGACTGGCCACCCCTCATAGCCTGGTTCCTCTCTAGGTTTCTTCCTAGGTTTTGGCCTTTCTAGGGAGTTTTTCCTAGCCACCGTGCTTCTACACCTGCATTGCTTGCTGTTTGGGGTTTTAGGCTGGGTTTCTGTACAGCACTTTGAGATATCAGCTGATGTAAGAAGGGCTATATAAATAAATTTGATTTGATTTGACCTCTACACATTGAGCTAGACCTCTACACATTGAGCTGGACCTCTACACATTGAGCTAGACCTCTACACATTGAGCTAGACCTCTACACATTGAGCTAGACCTCTACACATTGAGCTGGACCTCTACACATTGAGCTAGACCTCTACACATTGAGCTGGACCTCTACACATTGAGCTAGACCTCTACACATTGAGCTAGACCTCTACACATTGAGGCAATACTATGTTCTACATTTACCTCAGGCTCATGCTGCAAAACGCACTTGCCTGTCATATTGTATCGATCAGATATCGACGGATACATCTCATGATTTATGACACATCTTCTCATATCTCCAGTGCATTCTTCACAATCACATAGTAAACATCAATGCAACGACACACAGCAAAGTTACCCGGACTCTGCATGGGGTGGTTTGAATTAGGCTGCATTCCAATCTCAGAGCAGACTAATAGAGCAGCTAATTGCAGTGTGCCACTGACCAGTGCTTAACCCTGGACAGGTATGTAGCTGCAGAGCCTACCACTCCTCTCCTCTGGCATCATCTACACAGATTAATTACACTCCTGATTCATTATACATGAGGCCCTTCCAGACGGTCCGGGCTCGACCTCAGTGGTTGACATGGCAGAAGGCACGGCACTCATTAGGAATTTACAATGCAAAGGAACTACAATATTGATGAAGGGCAGAGAACACTGAAATCTGAATGAAGTTTAATCATCCAGGAGAACGAGGGGGAGAGGGAGGAGAGAGTGGGAGAGGAGAGAGCGAGGGAGGAGAGAGAGAGAGAGAGAGAGAGAGAGAGAGAGAGAGAGAGAGAGAGAGAGAGAGAGAGAGAGAGAGAGGGAGAGGAGAGAGAGAGCAGGAGAGGAGAAAGAGAGAGAGCGGGAGAGGATAGAGAGAGAGTGGGAGAAGAGAGAGAGAGAGCGGGAGAGGAGAGAGCGAGAGCGGGAGAGGAGAGAGAGAGCGGGAGAGGAGAGAGACAGAGCGGGAGAGAGCGCAACACATAACTGCAAGGAAGAGAGAAACAGGGGGTATCCATCAGTATTGTGATATTCTTCATTAGAAGACCACAAGAAGGTAAAAATGTAGGAAGGATGGTAGGTAAGCCCACTCTGTGTGCTTGGCAGGAGTTGCTGGGAAGACAGTATGTGTAGCAGATGACAGCCATTAATGGTGTGCTGACTAGGGTTGAATAGCGGGAACCCGGTTACTGAGATTTACCACCTAAAACCACTCACTTTTCCCGGGATAAATAACTGTGAGAAACTGGTAAATTATAATAAATTATTTATATGAACTGCATGGGGTGAAATGGAACTGTTAAATTATATGCAATGTCTAAATCTGGCTTCTCTATGGCCTCTGCATGATGAATCATCAACACTCAGGGTGGGGAGAGACAGCCCATCTCAGTATGGAGCGCAGTTCACAATGCATGTAAACCTATCATCTCATCATGGTAACCTTTTTTCTTGTGACAGGTAGGCCTACATTTGCTGCAGCATAACCTATGCTACAGTAATATAAAGACTGACTGCCTGTCTAATGTACCCATCACCATCTGGCTTTCGGGGGTCATCATTTTTATTGTAAAGATTTTTATTTTTTATTGCAGCTGCAGAGTTTTAAAAACAGCCTATCACTCGAATATCACTGCTTTAAATCATCAGTGCACGTGCGAACACTCTTGCAGTCTCTCCCCATCAACTCCATTCAAATTGCATCCAAAATAGATCATTTTTTTGATTTGTAATACAGTAGATTGATATTTAGCACTATATATAGATGTTCTAGACTACCTCTTCCAGGTAATACATTCAATGCAGTATTAGCCTTATATTTAGCTAATTAATGATGGGTTATGCATAATAAGCGTCTAACTCATAGCCTCTGTCTATTGTGCTCCGCTGGCCTCTCCTTAAAAAACACTCCTTAGCTCTTAGAGTCCCATGCAGGAAAAGCTAGACAAGAATAGCTTGCTGGATATAACTTTTTTTTTACATTTCTTATACCAATAGACTATTTGAAGAGTGACGCAAGCTCTTTTTTTGATGAATGTTAAATACAGCAGCCAAAGGAACTCAGGGGTAGTGTGATAGAAAAGCGAACGCGCGATGGCAGTAAGCTATAACCATTCAATCTTCGTGAAGAGAAGTGAAAGCCTTCGTCATCTAATTATAGTCCTATATTATTCAAGGATGTCATTAGAATGATGAAGATAAGGACAACAAAACGTATTTAAGTGTTGAAAGCGAGGAAGGAATGAAGCAACAATAGAGAAAGAGGTAGTGTCACGCCCTGGCCATAGAGCTTTTATTCTCTATTTTGGTTAGGCCAGGGTGTGACTAGGGTGGGCATTCTAGTTTCTTTATTTCTATGTTATCTATTTCTTTGTTTTTGGCCGAGTGTGGTTCCCAATCAGAGGCAGATGTCTATCGTTGTCTCTGATTGGGAGTCATACTTAGGCAGTCCTTTTTCCCTCTTTCATTTGTGGGTTCTTATTTTTGCATTGGTTGTTATTTTGCCCTGCAGAACGTCACGTTCGTATTTTGTTTTGTTGTTTGTCGTTGTTCATTAAATAAATAAATAAATAGAATGAACACGTACCACGCTGCGCTTTGGTCCACTTCTTCCCATGACGATCGTGACAGGTAGGCTAATAACATCAGGGGAAATATTATGGAAAGTGTACATGCATCAGCCTACTAATTATACAAATAGGCCCTATTATATCAAAATTAAAATCAAATTGGCTAGCCTATACTTGCAACTTTGTAGGTCGCATGTTCTGCACCAGAATTGCATGTTAGCTCCCTGCTTTATCATGGTTTGAACGATGCTCGTATTTCCATACCATATAATACAGTACAGTACAGTAATACATTTCATGCTAAAAGATATTAGCCTACTGGAGCTAGTTTCATTTATTTACCCAAGAGAGCAAATATTAAAAATATACATTTTTTAATTTAACTTTTGTTTAACTAGGCAAGTCAGTTAAGAACAAATTCTTATTTACAATGACGGCCTAACAAAAGGCAAAAGGCCTCCTGCGGGTACGGGGGCTGGGATTAAAAAATAAAATGTTAAATATAGGACAAAACACACATCACGACAAGAGAGACACCACAACACTACATAAAGAGAGACCTAAGACGACAACATAGCATGACAGCAACACATGAAAACACAGCATTGTAGCAACACAACATGACAACAGCATGGTAGCAACACAACACGACAACAGCATGGTAGCAACACAACACGACAACAGCATGGTAGCAACACAACATGACAACAGCATGGTAGCAACACAACATGACAACAGCATGGTAGCAACACAACATGACAACAGCATGGTAGCAACACAACATGACAACAGCATGGTAGCAACACAACATGACAACAGCATGGTAGCAACACAACATGACAACAGCATGGTAGCAACACAACATGACAACAGCATGGTAGCAACACAAAATGACAACAGCATGGTAGCAACACAACATGACAACAGCATGGTAGAAACACAACATGACAACAGCATGGTAGCAACACAACATGACAACAGCATGGTAGCAACACAAAATGACAACAGCATGGTAGCAACACAACATGACAACAGCATGGTAGCAACACAACATGACAACAGCATGGTAGCAACACAAAATGACAACAGCATGGTAGCAACACAAAATGACAACAGCATGGTAGCAACACAACATGACAACAGCATGGTAGCAACACAACATGACAACAGCATGGTAGCAACACAACATGACAACAGCATGGTAGCAACACAACATGACAACAGCATGGTAGCAACACAAAATGACAACAGCATGGTAGCAACACAACATGACAACAGCATGGTAGCAACACAACATGACAACAGCATGGTAGCAACACAAAATGACAACAGCATGGTAGCAACACAAAATGACAACAGCATGGTAGCAACACAACATGACAACAGCATGGTAGCAACACAACATGACAACAGCATGGTAGCAACACAAAATGACAACAGCATGGTAGCAACACAACATGACAACAGCATGGTAGCAACACAACATGACAACAGCATGGTAGCAACACAAAATGACAACAGCATGGTAGCAACACAAAATGACAACAGCATGGTAGCAACACAACATGACAACAGCATGGTAGCAACACAACATGACAACAGCATGGTAGCAACACAACATGACAACAGCATGGTAGCAACACAACATGACAACAGCATGGTAGCAACACAACATGACAACAGCATGGTAGCAACACAAAATGACAACAGCATGGTAGCAACACAACATGACAACAGCATGGTAGCAACACAACATGACAACAGCATGGTAGCAACACAACATGACAACAGCATGGTAGCAACACAACATGACAACAGCATGGTAGCAACACAACATGACAACCGCATGGTAGCAACAAGAAAGTAGAGGAAATACATCAAACAAAGCAGCCACAACTGTCAACAAGTGTCCATGACTGAGTCTTTGAATGAAGACATGGAGATAAAATGATCCAGTTTGAGGGGTTTTTGCAGCACGTTCCAGTCGCTAGCTGCATCGAACTGAAAAGAGATGTGTGTGCTTTGGGGACCTTTAACAGAATGTGACTGTAGCTAGCTACATTTATGGGCTTTTATGTTTTTCTGTCATGTGTAATGTGCAGTACCCTATACCATATATTTATTGGATAATGGCACAATCATTTTGGCTTTTTTGGGCTTGGGCTCATTAAATGTCTAATGTAGGGCTCATAAAATTTATTTAATGTAGGGCTCATCAGGCTCAGGTAGCATCAGGCTTGAATTTCCAATCAAAGCTCCAAACATACGCCTGTTTATAGCTTTATATTGCTTTTGAATGACACTTCCGGTTTTGAAGGAAAATACCGGGTTACCTGGGAGAAAAGTGATTTATTCTCAGGATGGAACATTTGTAAAATACTGGGAAAATATTCAACCCTAGTGCTGACCACTGCTTGGAAAGGAAGTGTTGTGGTCAGTCCTGTCAGAACAACGGAGCACATTAAGTGAGCCTGCAGAGTTAGAACAATAATACATTTATCAAGTTCAGCTGCAACTTTTGTAATAAATATATACCTCCATATATATTATGTATTTCTACTGAATACATTTTGGGCAACACTTAGAGTATAAACACACACATAAAATCATACAGCCAACCTACCCCACACACACTTTCAAACCCCAATCCCTAAACACACATGGTCACCAGCACAGTTGAGCAAGGTGAATACACCTTATCAGAGTTATGGCAATCCATCTTGTTGGGGATTAGCCTGCTCTTACGTACAGGCAGGCAGGTTGCACTCCAGCTTCCCAAATAACAGCAGAGGCTCCTGATCCCTCCATTCTAAAAAGAATTGGCTCCCTGCTCTGGGACTTAGTGCCAGATTGCTTTCTCCCTTTACTCCTGCATCTGTCAGGAAACCAAAAACAAGCCTATCTCCATCCAACTGCCCTCCAATGAGAGACTCCTTGTTCAGGGGCTGATTGTATCTTAACTCTCATCTGTGTAAGAGAAACCTTTATGGACTCTGACTTTGATACAATCAGAGGATAGGTCTATATTGTTGTCAATAGGCATCATAGCTGAATGGTACTGATATCAATCCTCCTTTTCCTGACACACTTATACTTTGTCACAGGACATCCAGCGGGGTGCTATAAACATATCAACAGTAGCGCCACAGAAGCCACCACTCCACACATGGAAACACACACGCAAACACACACACAACCACACATACAGTTTGGCTTCAGCGGTACGGCTGACGTGTCACAAAATCACACATGTACCCTGCTGCACCACAGGCCATTATATACAGTTGAAGTCGGAAGTTTACATACACTTAGTTTGGGAGTCATTAAAACTCGTTTTTCAACCACTCCACAAATTTCTTGTTAACAAACTATAGTTTTGGCAAGTTGGTTAGGACATCTACTTTATGCATGAGACAAGTCATTTTTTCAACAATTGTTTAGAGACAGATTATTTCACTTATAATTCACTGTATCACAATTCCAGTGGGTCAGAAGTTTACATACACTAAGTTGACTGTACCTTTAAACAGCTTGGAAAATTCCAGAAAATGATGGCTTTAGAAGCATGGCTTTAGAAGCTTCTGATAGGCTAATTGACATCATTTGAGTCAAATGGAGGTGTACCTGTAGATGTATTTCAAGGCCTACCTTCAAACTCAGTGCCTCTTTGCTTGACATCATGAGGAAATCAAAAGAAATCAGCCAAGACCTCCACAAAAAATTGTAGACCTCCACAAGTCTGGTTCATCCTTGGGAGCAATTTCCAAATGCTTGAAGGTACCACGTTCATCTGTACAAACAATAGTACACAAGTATAAACACCATGGGACCACGCAGCCGTCATACCGCTCAGGAAGGAGACGCATTCTGTCTCCTAGAGATGAATGTACTTTGGTGCAAAAAGTGCAAATAAATCCCAGAACAACAGCAAAGGACCTTGTGAAGATGCTGGAGGAAACAGGTACAAAAGTATATATATTCACAGTAAAACGAGTCCTATATCGACATAACCTGAAAGGCCACTCAGCAAGGAAGAAGCCACTGCTCCAAAACCACAATAAAAAAAGCCAGACTACGGTTTGCAACTGCACATGGGGACAAATATCGTACTTTTTGGAGAAATGTCCTCTGATCTGATGAAATAAAAATAGAACTGTTTGGCCATAATGACCATCGTTATGTTTGGAGGAAAAAGGGGGTGGCTTGCAAGCCGAAGAACACCATCCCAACCGTGAGGCACGGGGGTGACAGCATCATGTTGTGGGGGTGCTTTGCTGCAGGAGGGACTGGTGCATTTCACAAAATAGATGGCATCATGAGGGAGGAAAATTATGTGGATATCTTGAAGCAACATCTCAAGACATCAGTCAGGAAGTTAAAGCTTGGTCGCAAATAGGTCTTCCAAATGGACAATGACCCCAAGCAGACTTCCAAAGTTGTGGAAAAATGGCTTAAGAACAACAAAGTCAAGGTATTAGACTGGCCATCACAAAGCCCTGACCTCTATACTATAGAATATTTGTGGGCAGAACTGAAAAAGAGTGTGCGAGCAAGGAGGCCTTGAAACCTGACTCAGTTACACCAGCTCTGTCAGGAGGAATGGGCCAAAATTCCCCCAACTTATTGTGGGAAGCTTGCGGAAGACTACCCAAAATGTTTGACCCAAGTTAAACAATTTAAAGGCAATGCTACCAAATACTAGTTGAGTGTATGTAAACTTCTGACCCACTGGGAATGTGATGAAAGAAATAAAAACTGAAATAAATCATTCTCTCTCCTATTATGTCACATTCTTAAAATAAAGTGGTGATCCTAACTGACCTAAGACAGGGAAATTTTATTCGGATTAAATGTCAGTAATTGTGGAAACCTGAGTTTAAATGTATTTGGCTAAGGTGTATGTAAACTTCCGAATTCAACTGTACATGCCATCATCGTGTGCCAAAATTAAAGCTGATTTTCAGATGATAGCGATGTTGGTGCAGCCCATCTTACACAACAGTCTACCTCATTACCTACCTGCAGTACGTTTAGAACAGCCTGCTACACTAGGCATCAATATTGTTCCTGTTGGACTAAACTGTAAGGAGGTGCTGCCACCACCAATTAGCCACTGATTTGATTACTCATCCATCATTCCAGCAGTTTAGCAGCCCAGAGCCAGGGAAGGAGGCTGGCTAAACGCAAACGTGACCAGATTAAAAGAACACACATTTGTCTCATTTCAGAGGTGGCTGCTGAGGTGCTCTCCACAGTGGGTGGTCTCCACAGTGGGAGCTCTTCTGCCATTCAGTTAAAACCCAACAAAAAAAAGAGAATAAAAAGAGAAAATAATGGTAGCCTGGGCCATGTGGTGAGATCAATCTTTTCTGTGCGACCAAGAAATAGAGGGAGAAGAAAGGGAAAGAAGAGAGTGGGAGAAAAAGAGTGGGGGAGAGAACGATTTATTGTTTTACCAAGCCCTTATAGAAAATGGTACAAATGCATCCCAATAGGAATCAAAGATGGCCGAGCCATGGATGTACTAGGGAATTCAAACCATTCACTAGGAGCTAGCATCTGTCTCCTGCAACCATACGAGAACCAGGTGACCAGCTGGACGCGCTCCAACTCTGCCTGGATTTGGCTTGAGAAGTTATTGCAGTTCTGTGGAATAATTCCTTACAGACATAGTTTATAAGATTTTGATTGAATTATGATATGTTCCACTTTTTCCCAGTGTGGCCTGAGTAGTATAAGGGCAGGATAAGTTACTCCGAGATAATACATTATTCATCTCAACCATTATTTCCATCTCAAACAAGCACATAAATCCCACTTTTCTACTTAATCCGTACCTGAACTTTTTTTGAGACAGTCTACATCTGTTTCTGTCCTACCAAAAATAATATGCCTCACTCCTTTTTAAGACAGAACAGGCTGGATTTGTCCTTGATCTCTATTTCTGAATCCTGCTTTTGAGAGACACTCAAATGTTAAGCAAGCCATATATCATAACCAAGGTTCTCCTGAGCATGGGCATATGCATGGAGAACCTCTCTTGTGTTTAGCCATGCTTATGTGAGGGCAAAGTTCATCCTCTGTCCTTTAGTTTTAGCACGTTCATCTTCACATGTTCATCTTCACACGTTCTCACTCATCGTCAAAATGTCAGAGAACACTTTGATCCGACAGGCTAATGTACATGATGTGAACGGTTCTAATTCTATTCGAATCAATTATTCACAGGTTCCTCATCGTGACTTGACTTTAACATTAAACTGATGACTGTTATTTATCTAATCAACTGACTATGTTTAATTGTTACCTGATTAAATTAATCAGGTAACAATTAACTAATTAGGATCTGGGGCACCACGAGATCGGTTCTTTAAAGAGTTACCATCTCCCGAATTAAACTCTGAAAGGTCTTTACCTATCACATCTATAAACAGTCAACTTAATAATCATAATCTTGTATCATATCATCATTCTGAACACTCGTAACCTCCTTGCATCTGCAAAAAACGGAGCCTTACCTTATGACACAAATTGATTTCTTTATTTACTAGCTAATTAAATGGTAACAGGATAAACATACACGTAATACCTTAAAAACAGGTCCTTAGTGGATTAACAACAATATGGCTGTTTGCTACAAAATACATGGAGAAGGGGAGATAGAGAGGGACAGAGACACTTAACTTTGGAACATTTAGAAACTACTCTCACTTACATTAATCCTATACTTCGCACACGAACCACCGCCCGCTTGGAGTAAGAAATCATTAATGTATTTACGTGAAATGCCTTGGTTTGCCGTGTATCTCTCTTGGAACTCGATCAACTTGGAAAGGGGGTTGGGCCTTTTCGCGGCACACTTGTAAGGCTCTGATTCTTCAACAGGGTTCCAATAAGTCTTCTACTGTTGTTCTCCTCTGCAGACGTCTGGTACCCGGTGACTTGTCTTGTAGTCCTGAACAGAACTACAAAGTTTATTCTCTTTCCATTCGCTCTGGAAGATGCTTCTTTGAAGATAGGCTAGCCAGCCGTGTCGATGGTTCCCAGTGGGGTGATGAGAGTAGCGTAATATGATGGTTTGAACAGAGTAGTAGAATGGTCCCACTTAAATTCACCTTCGAAGATACTTTACGACAGCTAATCAGTCGTACCAGTGACTGTCCGGGAGGTAAGTTTATCGTCTCTACCTCATGTTGAGATTCAGAGTTCAAACCACTTTAAACGTATAGCTGCAGCTCTACATCTCTCTGGTCTTGTATGTTAATTCTTAACCCATAATTTTATACAGTTTGTTTGAAACGGCGGTTCCGTCAGGCTGACACGCTCTCTGACCTCACTCAGAGGCGTGACTTGTCACTGTGTAAAGTTTATGTAAAACAATTATCTCTTATGGCTCCTAAAATCACATCCCTCTCATAACAAAAACGCTTTAATCGTTTTTCATATTAAATGCACAACACATAGGATGGACACTTCATACATGTAGTGGGTATACTTTCCAAGTTACAGTCTTTCCTTTGTAACATTTTTAATGACATCACAAAATAACAAAGAAAATTACATTAGTGTTATATAAATCACCTCTGACCATTCCCCATGTTCTATGTTAGAAATATTGTTCCAAAATTCGCTATAGAACATGAAAGAGGTTCAACAGAAAAAGTCTGTTGAAGTAAAGGACATTCCTCTGGTGAACATTGGAGGGAGAGACCTGAATCTTATCTTGATTTATGACAGGACGTGAGTTGTTAATCACCACTAGTTCTTTCCTCCCCCCTCTGCGGGTGAGAGGGGGTCTGGTTGAAGTTATTCATTGCAAACCTGATCTGACCTACTTGGATTCTCGTGGACAGTCATGACACTTTTGTAATGGTATCTGTATGAAGTCCTCTCATGCATACAGCGGCTGGGATAAGTGGAGGCCTGAGTTCCTCCCTCTGTGCTCTGTGGAGTGTACTGGAGTCCTGCTTAATAAGAAACAACATTTTACTTTTATCTCCAGCCACCCCTTACCTTTCACTGTGACTGGCCCTGTCATAGCAGCCTACCTCCCCAGAGAAACCAGCCAGCACTGAACATGCAGGAAACATGGACAATTCATGAGCCATCAATGTCAAACTCCCCTTTTATGAACTTTATTAGTCTTGACAATAATGCTTTTAAAGGGATTGTAAGAGACTTGATCACTACCCCTGTGCGTTGCTGTATGTGGCTCTCTCTCCTCAGGTCTTGGGCATTCAGAATAAGAAATGATAGTTGGTGGTAATAGTGTCATATGAATCATTCAGGTGGAGGAGGAATATTTCTCTTGCCTTCACTTTGTCACCAAGGAGATGCATGTTTAGCCCTGGAAACAAACGCTGGTTGAGTGAAATGGAGCCTCAAATAGGCCTGCCGGATTTTGCCCGGGACAGAAAAAAAGGTGTTTGCGTCTGAGCCATAATGCATCAGGTTCTGATAAGAGCACAACTTTCCATTACAAGCCGGTGTCATCTTGTATTGATCAGCTAGCGCAGCCTGGCCGAGATTAGTCATCCCAAAACGATGGGCACTATTATCATGGGAACCTAGGATCCTTGAGTGTTTCCAAGAGAAACAAAAAGCAAACAGAGGGAAAGGCAAATCAAATAGATGCTAACTGAGCCTCTAGGCCAGGGGCCCAATGCCGCCTGCAGCTCCCAGAGTGATTTGTGAGGTTACAGAAGGGAGCAGGAGACATCAGGAGGACAAACAACACAAACTCTCAACAGAGTAAAAAATGAAGAGTTGTTCCACTGACCCAATCTGCCTGGAGAGAGGACACATGAAGAAAACAATTATTCCCTCGTTATGTCGAGATCACAACTTATTTATCTCATTATCAGCACCTAAAAGTTGTTTTGTCGAGATAAACTCTATAAATAGGAGTGGACGTATTGATGACAAAAGACCTTTGATTAGAACACATCTGTTATAAGTAGCCATGTGCTAGTGTACAGTATATGCCTGGGCCTTCTTATCAAAGCTCCAGCAATAACAGACAAACAACGGAAAACTGAGGAATTACAAATTCCAAACAAACTGCACGTTCCAGTATGTGTCTAGTCAGTGAGATGATTTTTTTTATAACTGGATAAATGGCAAAGCTGTCCTTCAACACCACAACATGTTGCCCACCATTGTGGCTGAAATTTAAAAAAGACTGTAGCCTTCATAAAATGTTGGAATATTTAGAAACCTCGACATGTGATTCACTTCATCTGTTTAACTTTTTTTTACTTGTTAATTGTTGTTTGTGACTGTTTTTGCTGCTATTGACAGGCCAACCTCCTTGTTAAAACTATTAAAGAGATTAAAATAAACTTTTATTGGTAGTCTGGTAAACTTTCATTGGTAGTCTGCAACCACAGACCTCAATGGTAACTTTTCTTGCACTGAACATTCCACATTCAATCCATTTAAAATAGTAGTGCAACCGCACTTTGTAAAATGGGATTGTATTGGAGTCAAAACTGGAAGCCATCTATAACTGACAGACATAATACAATTTCTGCCTGGGTTAATCCCAAATCAGAATAAAAACGGATGCGCTGATCCACCGTGGGCTTCGCCTCAGCCATACTGTCAACCTATCATCAATATGTCCTCTCCTATAGAGTTTCTCGTGATCTCGACAAAACAACTTTTGTTATGTCGTGATCACAAGAAAATTATTTAGTGATCAACGAGGGAATTATTTTTTATTCATAAGTCCTCTCTGGACTTCCGTACGGAAGTGTTTAAGGAACAAAAGCAAGTGTATGCGTGTGGGCCCTTTCCCTACGTGGCATACTGGAGAATTGAGCCACTTCTTCAAAGAGACAGTCTTATCAGAATGAGTCAGATGGACTCGTGGCAAAATAAGCACCTGATTTACAATGACACAGAGGCCTTCCACTGACAATCCCCAGGAAGAGTGGGAGAGAGAGAAAGAGAGCGGGGCAGAGAGAGAAATAGAAAGAGAGACTGGTGGTGTTTTGTTCATGTGGCCGTCAGAGCAGCTGAATTGTAGTGAACCTAGACGTGCAGGGAACGTAGGTAAACAACACCCGCTAATGGGTGCATCACCCTCACTTCCTCCCCCTCACTTCCTCCCTCTCGCTCGCTCCCTCTCTTCTCCGCTACATCGTCATTTACTTCCTCTATATACTGGCACGTTCAGAAGAGTTTTATTTCTCCCCTCTGCAGAGTAGAGCGGACGCAGGATTTTAAAACTTCTCAAGGATAGGGGGCAGCATTTTCACGTTTGGATGAAAAGCATACCCAAATTAAAATGCCAGCTACTCATCCCCAGAAGACAAGATATGCATATTGTTAGTAGATTTGGATAGAAAACACTCTGAGGTTTCTAAAACTGTTTGAATCATGTCTGTGAGTATAACATAACTTATTTAGCAGGCGAAACCCCGAGGACAAACCATTCAGATCTTTTTTTTGAGGTCACTCTCTTTTCAATGGATTTTCATTGGGAATACAGATTTCTAATTTACCTTCTTGCAGTTCCTACCGCTTCCACTAGATGTCAACAGTCTTTAGAAATTGGTTGAGGGTTTTTCCTTTGTGTAATGAAGAAGTAAGGCCATTTTGAATCAGGGTCACTTGTTGTGTACTGTTAGATAGAGGCGCGTGACCAGAAAGCATGCTACAGATTGTTTTAATCCTGTATTGAACACAGATCATCTCGTCTTCAATTTGATCGATTATTTACGTAGAAAAATACCTAAAGTTGTATTAGAAAAGTAGTTTGAAATGTTTTGGCAAAGTTTACAGGTAACTTTTGAGATATTTTGTAGTCATGTTTCACGAGTTGGAACCGGTGTTTTTCTGGATCAAACGCGCCAAATAAATGGACATTATGGATATATATCGACGGAATTAATCGAACAAAAGGACCATTTGTGATGTTTATGGGACATATTGGAGTGCCAACAACAGAAGCTCGTCAAAGGTAAGGCATGAATTATATTTTTATTTCTGCGTTTTGTGTCGCGCCTGCAGGGTTGAAATATGCTTATCTCTCTTTGTTTACAATGGTGCTAACTCAGATAATAGCATCGTTTGCTTTCGCCGAAAAGCCTATTTGAATTCTGACATGTTGGCTGGATTCACAACCAGTGTAGCTTTAATTTGGTATCTTTCATGTGTGATTTAATGAAAGTTAGATTTTTATAGTAATTTATTTGAATATGGCGCTCTGCATTTTCTCTGGCTGTTGGCCAAGTGAGACAGTAGCGTCCCGCTTAATCTCTGATTTTTGGATATAAATATGAACCTTCCCGAACAAAACATACATGTATTGTGTAACATGAAGTCCTATGAGTGTCATCTGATGAAGATCATCAAAGGTTAGTGATTAATTCTATCTCTATTTCTGCTTTTTGTTACTCCTCTCTTTGGCTGGAAAAATGGCTGTTTTTCTGTGGCTATGTACTGACCTAACATAATCGTTTGGTGTGCTTTCGCCGTAAATCCGTTTTGAAATCAGACGTGTTGGCTGGATTCACAACAAGTGTAGCTTTAATTTGGTGTCTTTCCTGTGTGATTTCATGAAAGTTGGAATTTTATAGTAATTTATTTGAATTTGGCGCTCGGCATTTTTACTGGCTTTTGGCCAAGTGGGACGTTAGCGTCCCACATATCCCAGAGAAGTTAACAAATAATTACCCTGTGTTTCCTGACAATGGAGGACGTAACCTTTACAGCAGCATGCAAATCAGCTCCTAATTCTCAGAGTGATAGTTGCGGCAAGATTTGGAAATAACATACTTATTAATCTATGTAATTGTGCTCTCAATCACTATGACCTCCACATCTTGAATGTGCTGTTTAGGACAATTCTGCCATAATGACATTATGGTGTATTCGTTATTGAAGTTTACCAACATCCAGGCAACTTTGGCCATTAAGTTTTGTCTTAGCTGACCCTGAGGAAGTCACAGTGATGCCGAAATGTTGATAAATACCCATTAAATTGCTGGGAGTTTATATATGGAGTGTGCGACTTTCTATATTTTGATAGTTTATAGTTTATTCGCCGTTAGTCAGCACCTCCACACAAACAAATCTTTCTGGGTGTGCGCCAGCTTATGTATTTGAGCTGTACGGCAGCACATCAGAAAGGCTAGAGGGGAATACATTAATATTCAAAGCGCATGAAGAATCAATCAACTACTTGGACTTAGTCGTTGTCATCCAGCCTCAATGCCAAAAGATGTTATCCCTAAGAGTGTCATGGGAAACACAAGATATCTATGAGCTATGATGGGAACATGTAAGAGGTGTCTAACTAGGGGCTTGCATGGGAAACAACTAAAGCCACATGTAACATTATGCTTGAATGTGCATGAAGGACATCTATCTGTGTTTAGAAACATAGGAGACAGGCTGTAAATGATTTGTCACAACAAAAGTAGAAAAGACTCAGGACCTCAAATCCCCATGTAGTAGTGTCTGTAGAGGAGAGGCCAGGCCAGTACAATCCTCAGCTGAGGTCAACAAAATAAATACTCATCAACTTCAGACACAAAGAGAGGAGCAGCTGGTAGAAACAACAGCCTGTGTATGCACATCTGGTTCAGATTTCTCTCTCGCACTCTGTTTCTCTCTCCCTCTGTGTGTGTGTGTGTGTGTGTCTGTCGGTGTCTGTCTGTGTTTGTGTGTCTGTGTGTGTGTGTGTGCACGTCTGTGTGCGTCTGTGTGTGTTTGTGTGTCTGTCTGTGTGTGTCTGTGTCTGTGTGTGTGTGTGTGTGTGTGTGTGTGTGTGTGTGTGTGTGTGTGTCTGTCTGTCTGTCTGTCTGTCTGTCTGTCTGTCTGTCTGTCTGTCTGTCTGTCTGTCTGTCTGTCTGTCTGTCTGTCTGTCTGTCTGTCTGTCTGCCTGTGTGTCTGACTGTCTGTCTGACTGTCTGTGTCTGCCAGTCTGTGTCTGTATGTGTCTGTATGTCTGTCTGTCTGTCTGTCTGTGGGTCTGTCTGTGTGTCTGTTTGTGTGTCTGCCTGCGTGTGTGTCTGCGTGTGTGTCTGTGTTTGTGTATGTGTGTCTGTGTGTGTGTGTCTGTGTGTGTGTGTCTGTGTGTGTGTGTCTGTGTGTGTGTGTGGTCGAGAGAAAGAGAGAACAAAAGACTGAGAGTACATGTTTGTATGTGTGTCTATGTATAAGTGTGTGCGAGCCTGTGAGTAGGAATACATTTAGTACATTAAACCCAGGAGCCTTAAATAAATAGGAAAAACATACAGCACTAGAAATCTGGAGAAAAATCTATCTGCCTTACAGTAACATGGAACATTACCTTATGTAATTCATCAGTACGGGAATGTCTATAGGAGCTCAGTATGTTCTCATCTCAAGTGCAGTACGTACATTCATTGCTAGGAGAATGACACAATGAAAGAATGAAAAAGGTTAAGGAAACCATCTCCTCTGAAAGAGAACTGTCGGAGAGAAAAACATGCTGTGTAGCAAAATGTTCCTGGAAACATCTGAGTGTGTCATTAAGACTTAGCCCACAGTGATATCAATGTGATGTCATATAGATTATCATCAGAACATTACAAGTTAACAGTCACAGCAAATTTATGAAGCAAAAGCAGAGGAATCCGATACAAAATCATACTGTATTATTCACACGTTCTACCTTATGGTGAAAATTAATGTGGATATATATTGAAAGTCCTTTTAATCTAAATGGGTTTGAGTGAGACACCAATGCACTGTAACAAGTCAGTGCCCTGTGGCCCCAGTGGTTGCCATCAGTACTGAGAAGCGCTGTGAAAGTGGGTGCACAGTATAGAGGAAGAAGGAAGAGAACAGATAGGAAAAAATAAAACAAAACCGAAGCCGTTTGACCTTCAGAAATTGAATGCATAAAAATGCACCAGCTTCTGACATTTACCACAGTGATCTGCAAACCTTCGTCCTACAAACATGGTCGCCATTCAGCTCAGCTGATGTTATTTCTCTGGATGCCACACGCAGGCCTCTGCTATGGATAAGGAGGTGAATGTAATGCCAGTGGCGTAGCGCATCGTTAGTAGTGTGGGACTCACCTCTGCACAGTGGCGTATGGCACGACAAAACATGCGGCATAGACCGTTTACTGCTTATGCTAACCTAAGATTCAACCAGTGGAGGCCATCCTCCTCTGTGAATTTCATAAAAATACAAATTGTAAAACATTGAAAACGTTATCCTTTTTAGATAAAACTATGCTAAATATATTAACGTCACCAAATGATTGATTAAAACTCACTGATTTGCAATGAAGGTCTACAGTAGCCTAAACAGGACTCTGTAAGGTAGCACCATGGTGTAGCTGGAGGACAGAAATGCTATAGCCTTAGGTAAACACCCCTACTGTATACACTAGGTCTTAGAATGATCATTCACCATCAGGCTTTACTGTATGTCAATTAATACCATGGTAGAGTAACATCAAACACAACCAGTGAAAGAGTATTATGCCCATATTCATGGGTGCTCAGGAGACACCATGTTACCTGCCAGGCTTCTGCATGGCCGAGTCTCCAACAGTAATAAGGCAGTGTTGTTTACAGTGCCACCGGGCAGCTCAGCCACCACAGCACCATGGGAGCTCTCAGGTGTTTCCTGTCAGCCCTAACCGTGTAGTACCTCTGGGACGCACGGCGAACAGATGTTGTTTTCTTCAAATATTTGTTCTCATCTAGGGGGAAAAACTGTTTTTAAAAACACAGTTCATCAATTAGTACATGTTAGGGCAGGTTATTTGTTTTAATCCATCTCAATTTAACTGCTCTGTTTAATCTATAGACATGTACTTGGCTTGTATGGACTTTGTAAGCCTCTTAAGACCACTGGTAATTACTGATATGTTTAAACAGCTTTATTAATTTTTCTAGCGTAACTTTATTAATTTCTCACCTCAGAGGCTTCTCTGTCAAATAAACATGTATCTGGCTCTTTCCAGTGGTCGGCTGCATCATTACAATCTATCTCTTTCCACGTCACGTCAAACCAAAGAGGCGGTCCTTACATGCTGACCACACCGCTTGCATCGCTTGTGCAAGCGTTGCAAAATAAATGTAGACATACATGTTATTCAATCTGGCAATGCCAGGCGCTAAAACAGAACTTGGATCTATTTGTGACGCTTGGGGCTCTGCAAGTCCCGCCTCTCCCATCTCCTCATTGGTTTTTAGGAGCATATACCCACATGGGTGATTAAAAGAAGAACTGAGGTCCACACTCCAGTCCAGTTGGTAGTGGTAATGCACCAAAGATTGGGTGCCAACTGCCATATAAAGTCAAAAGAAAAAGAAGAAGCCTGAAGGAGGAGAGATTACTAGAAACAAATGCGGTTTACCCTTTAAAATGGCGCCGGAGAAGAAGGCAGACATTTTATGTGCCCCTGACCGATTGTGTTTTTTCCCCCGTTTATTTGCGTTGTTTGTAACTTATTTTTTAAACTTATTTTGTACTTAATGTTGCCGGTACCGTCTCTTGTGACGTGAAAAGAACTTCTGGACATCAGGACTGCGATTACTCACCACGGACAGGCAGAATCCTTTTTTTCCTTGATATACTGCTTTCTCGGGAACAGGCCCAGATCCCCGTGATTTGTGTGAAGAGGAGGCAGAGAAAAAGGGTGGGCCGCCTTCTGAGAATTCGTAGGCGATCGAATAAAACCCCACTTCCTTCCATTCTGCTAGCAAACGTGCAATCTTTGGAGAATGAAATAGATGACCTACGCGGAAAAATAAACTACCAACGGGACATTCAAAACCGTAATATCTTTTGCTTCACGGAAACGTGGCTGAACGACAACACTATCAACATACTGCTGGCTGGTTATACGCTGCACTGGCAGGATAGAACAGCGGTGTCTGGTAAGACAAGGGGCGGTGGACTATGTATTTTTGTAAATAACAGCTGGTGCATGATATCTAAGGAAGTCTCGAGCTACAATCCAACAATTGTTTACAGACAGATTATTTCACTTATAACTCACTGTATCACAATTCTAGTGGGTCAGAAGTTAACATACACTAAGTTGACTGTGCTTTTAAACAGCTTGGAAAATTCCAGAAAATTATGTCATGGCTTTAGAAGCTTCAGAGACATCATTTGAGTCAATTGAGGGTGTACCTGTGGATGTATTTCAAGGCCTACCTTCAAACTCAGTGCCTCTTTACCTGACATCATGGGAAAATCAAAATAAATCAGCCAAGACATCCACAAGTCTGGATCATCCTTGGGAGGAATTTCCAAACACCTGAAGGTACCACGTTCATCTGTACAAACAATAGGAAGCAAGTATAAACACCATGGGACCACGCAGCCATAATACCGCTCAGAAAGGAGACACGTTCTGTCTCCTAGAGATGAATGTACTTTAATGCGAAAAGTGCAAATCAATCCCAGAACAACAGCAAAGGACCTTGTGAAGATGCTAGAGGAAACAGGTACAAAAGTATCTATATCCACAGTAAAACGAGTCCTATAGCGACATAACCTGAAAGGCCACTCAGCAAGGAAGAAGCCACTGCTCCCAAACCACCATAAAAAAAGCCAGACTACGGTTCGCAACTGCACATGGGGACAAAGATCATACTTTTTGGAGAAATTTCTCCAAAAAGTACGATCTTTGTCCCCATGTGCAGTTGCAAACCATAGTCTGGCTTTTGAAACAAAAATAGAACTCTTTGGCCATAACGACCATTGTTATGTCTGGACGAAAAAGGGGTAGCTTGCAAGCTTAAGAACACCATCCCAACAGTGAAGCACACCATCCCAACCGTGAAGCACGGGGGTGGCAGCATCATGTTGTGGGGGTGCTTTGCTGCAGGAGGGACTGGAGCACTTCACAAAATAGACGGGATCATGAGGGAGGAAAAATATGTGGATATATTGAAGCAACATCGCAAGACATCAGTCAGGAAGTTAAAGCTTGGTCGCAAATGGGTCTTCCAAATGGACAATGACCCCAAGCACACTTCCAAAGTTGTGGCAAAATGGCTTAAGGACAACAAAGTCAAGGTATTGGAGTGGCCATCACAAAGCCCTGACCTCAATCCTACAGAATATTTGTGGGCAGAACTGAAAAAGAGTGTGCGAGCAAGGAGGCCTTGAAACCTGACTCAGTTACACCAGCTCTGTCAGGAGGAATGGGCCAAAATTCACCCAACTTATTGTGGGAAGCTTGTGGAAGACTACCTGAAATGTTAGACCCAAGTTAAACAATTTAAAGGCAATGCTACCAAATACTAGTTGAGTGTATGTAAACTTCTGACCCACTGGGAATGTGATGAAAAAAAGTAAAAGCTGAAATAAATTATTCTCTCTACTATTATTCAGACATTTCACAGTCTTAAAATAAAGTGGTGATCCTAACTGACCTAAGACAGGGAATTTTTACGAGGATTAAATGTCAGGAATTGTGAAAGACTGAGTTTAAATGTATTTGGCTAAGGTGTACGTAAACTTCCGACTTCAACTGTAGCTAACTAAGTTAGCAAGTATTTAATCTTCTTTTGACTGTGCACAGAAGGTTTCGCAAGCAATGATTCTGATGTTGCTGTTTTACCTGGGCGTATCGTGTGCGGCACCTGCACCCCCTGACTACTTTTAACCTGTGGACGGCGACTTCAGATTTTCTGGGAACACACTGAAAAGTAACTTGACCCGGTGTCGATCAGTCAGCACAAATTTGGATTATAATAATGACGAGAAGGCAGGAGTGTGAGCGTAAGCCGGAGATGGAATTTATTCTACATGACATGACAAACTTGCGGTCAGCTGTCAACTGAGTCTGGTAAATTGTCTGATGTTAGCATGCATTTGCACACTCGCAGTGCACAACTGAACTGAGGCTCTGTTTACATGTGCGTTTGGGGTTCAACCATAGACTATATACGGTTTAACATTGCATACTGTTTCTGAAAAAAGCAATTCAGTTCTTGTGCTTCCAGAGGAAGCTTGGAACTCAGCAGTGAGCGTTGCACCCGAGGACAGACAATTTTTTACACGCTATGCACTTTGGTACTCGCCGGTCCCGTTCTCTGAGCTTGTGTGGCCTACCACTTGGACTGAATTAAGCTTCACCATTTGGCAGACTGACGGACAAATCTGAGTTCGGCAGATGCCAGGAGAACGCTACCTCCTCCAAAGCATTGTGCCAAGTGGTAGGCCACACAAGCTCACAGAATGGGAACACCAACTGAGTAGCGCGTAAAAATAAACTGTCCTCGATCGCAACACTCACTACCGAGTTCTAAACTGCCTCTGGAAGCAACGTCAGCACAAGAACTGTTTGTGAGAGCTTCATGAAATGGGTTTCCATGGTCGAGCAGCCGCACACAAGCCTAAGATCACCATACGCACTGGAGTGGTGTGAAGCTCGAATGGAAGTAAGTCTCCGCATCTAGTGGAAAGTCTTCCCAGAAGAGTGGAGGCTGTTATAGCAGCAAAGGGGGGACCAATTCTATATTAATGCCCATGCTTTTGGAATGAAATGTTCCACGAGCAGATTCAAACATAGTACATATTTTTGTTGTTTTTGAACCCTTTCGGAAGCTCAATAGATGCTGCATGTAGAAGTCAGTGGTGACGTATTGGACCCCAAAACGTCCACCTAATCCAAACGCACCCAGACACACTCCATCACTCTGCAGTACTTATCACAGAAGCCTCTTCAGCCACCCAGAGAAGAGAGAAGTTGTCAGCTTTATGAGTATCTCTTTAATAGTCCATTCATATGTTGCCACACATTTTTAAGACAATTATTTTAACAGCTGTTTAATAATCTCACCTCTTAAGCCCATTTAACAGTGAGTGTGTGATGGCTGCAATCATCATGCCGTGATGTAACCACTGGTTTCCTTTCAGACAGAGGGACGTAAGACATGGTAACACCCCCATTCTATTACTGCTGGCTGTTGAAATCCCCCTACAAAGGCTCAAGGCTCAATATAATCATTAGTTCTATAACGGAGAAGGATTATGGAGTCGATTGATTGAAGCTTACTTTGCAGCACTGTCTGACTTGTCATCTGCTTTCCCATAGAGAATGATGGATGGAAAAGAGTCCAAATCCAAGTTCTTACTCTTCACAGAGCTGCCAGCTGTCCATGTTCTGCAGAAACACAACCCAAGATACCAATCAGAGGCCAATAACAGCCATTCATCCCTGAGGTCTTAATATTTTCCCATGGCCTTTACTTGGACCTCAAATATCCACTAATAAAAGGAGGAATTCAGACTACAATGTTGATACAGAAATATGTCTGAGTTTTGTAGCAACAGATTATTCAATTAGCCCAGAGGAATTTTAAAGAATTGACCCTACATATTTCATTTCAAAATGAGAAAACTTCACTAATGTTTAAATCGATATACCATCAGTACAAGATATTATTCCTCTAGCCAACTGCTTTGTTTAATAGGAACAATTGTTGTTATTCCCATTAGAATGTTATACATCAGCAAGACTAATGTTTAAGAGTAAAAAAAATCTAAGTCCTCTCTGAGGAGGGTCACATTAACCTTCCAGTGATCTTTAAATGCCATTTGTGTATATACTGTAAGTATACCGGATATAACTCAATACAGTGGGGCCTGTTCCAACTGAACATTAATTCATAAAATTATGCAGTCAAAGATGACTGATTGCCTGGCTAACATTTTCATTAATTATACTCAATTAACCAATTAAGAAACATATTGGGGATATTTTCCCAAAGAGAATAGGCTAGGGACAAGTTTTTTCACAATGCAAAAAAAATGATGTATCTGACTTTCCTCACGGTAGGAATGGGAGGGCTTGTACATGTGAAGCTCAAATACAAAAGGTGATCTCTACAGAGTACCACCTGGCAGTTCAATCACTCATTAGCTCTCTCTGGTGACACTGTTCTGGGACAATGGAGCCGTTTCTGGCACCGTCAGCAGAGCAGCCAACTGGCCCACCAGATGGACACCGGACCTGGGGACATGTCCTGTCCTGTCCAAAGTCCACACTACCTCTGCATATTCAGGTGTAAAGACCTGGACCCTCCTCTGACCCAACCAAGGACCACAAGCCAAGACCTGGGCCAAGCCAACAACACATGGGATCTAATAGGAGGTAAGTATCCAACTTTAAACTGATATCCAGGTTTGTAAAGATATAATTATCTTATCCAGGTTTGTAAAGATTTAATTTGCTTACACAAGGTAACCTGTAATGAGTAACATAACATGAATTATTCCTGTCCATGGTAAAAGACTAGGAACAACCCATACCTACAAATATATCAGGGCAGCAGATATTAGGGGGAAAACAGAGTACATGGTGGTTCAGGCTCTGCAGTATCATCACTGCTCTGGAGATGCTGCCTTATCAGCAGGTAGAATCTGATCTGAAACAATACAAAGCAATTCTCAGAGTTCCAACTAAAAGGTCAGTGAGTTAGACAGTGAGTTAGACAGCACCCCTCAGCATCTCTTCAGTGATCATACAGTAAATATGAAAATAGTGTACTGAACAGGCCTCTGTACTACCAGCTACAACAGATACTGCAGTTCTATGGAAACATCCTCATCACGTTCACTGTGGTGGCTTCATGTCAATGCTGCATCCTGGTAATTTCAGAACTGTAGCGAACAAGCTGTCGATACACACAGTACCACTGATCCCACTCGCCCCAACAAACACATGTAGGGAAGGGTTGAAACCAGGAGAAACCAGATCCTGGTTTCAGGATCAGTCCTCAGCAGAATCAATAGGCCCTCAATTAGGATGGTGGAGGTGATGGTGGTGGGGCCAAGGTGGGGGTCTTGAGAGAGCAGTGTGGGGGAAAACATTTCCTTATCTAGAGGGCGACATCTCTGTTTTTCCTCCTGTCCTGTCTTTAGTGGGCTGTGCTGTGCGTGTTTACTGGGCTGGAGCGGAGTGTTGTGGTGGCGCTGAGCCAACATCAGCAGGTCCACCATTCGCAGGAGAAACACTCTGGGAGCCATCACCACAGAGCAGACGGATAGATAACAGCCTCACTCCTCTAACTCGCTCTATGTATGGGAAATTCCACGGTAACGGAATTACGCAGAGAATAATTATTTTTATAAAAAAATAAAAAAATGTATACCAAACGAAAAACTTCGTTTGACAAACCATTGAACTCTATGCACAAGGACTTTAAACAATTTCCACTGACAATTTTACAAAAACACATTTACAGGAAGAACTGTGCAGATACAAAGTTTGGTAACAGAATAAAGTAGAGGAAGATTATACAATAATTCTGCTAATTTCGAATTTGCAGTTTTTCCAGTAATGAAAAAAAAATAGGTATTTATTGAGTAAATTGTTCAAAGCAGGCATTGTGCATAGAGTTGTATGGTTCGTTAAACTTTTAAATCAATGTTTTTTGTTTGGCAGACATTTTAAAGTGGATAATCGGCGTCTCATCGTAATCCCGTTACCGTGGAATTGCCCATATTGCTCCATCTCTCTTTCTGTGTCTCTCTCTCTCTCTTTCTCTCTCCTTTCTCTTCCTGTCTCTAATCTCCTCTGCCCTATACTCACCATATGTTCCAAACAATGAACTGTGCAGCACACAAAAAATAGTTTTCCTATGCTTGACTAAAGGCAGAGAGGGTCGGAAAATCGAGTCCATACACGTGCTCTGTTTTTTGATGACTGATAGACCTCTGACTGGAAACCGATGTGCCATGGCAATAATGATTGTTGATTTTCTTGACATTGTGCCTCAATCTAACTGATAACTAACATGCCTAATGCAACCCTGTCCAGACGATAGGAAAACAGCATCTGTGCCAGCTAGTTTCACAAATGCTTACAAAACGCATCATCGCCTCATAAATCATTCATTAAATACAGACGGCATGAGACAATGCAAAGCAACATTTTCCATTGCTAAAAAACAACACTGGCACTTATTCCAGGGAAATGATTCCAACAGAATTTACATTTCAAGTGGTTCGTCAAGCCACACATGACGGCAGCACATCGTATGCCTTTTTTTTGCATGATCCCTGGGGGTTAGTGCTTGTCATAGTGTGTGATGTGCCAGAAAAAAGAGGAAGGACAACACAGTAACACGTACAGTATCTACCCTCCATGCCACAGCTATCACAGCCATTACAGCGTCATGCTGAGGTGACATGTGAATGGAGCGTTGGTGCTGCAGAGTCCATTCCCATCTTCACCTCTGTTTCACAGCTTGAATACAGTACTGTCTTTATCCTTCGTTTTGAAAAACGGACACATTTCATTGACTTGTTAAAAATGACTAGAGTGCAGTTACAGTAAATCGTACCAAAGAAGATACAGTAGCACTAAATAAGATGTATCTATGTTTTTACAGACCTGAAACAGTGTAACAGTGTGTAGTTAAAAAACAACTGCATGTTCACTCACTGTTGTAACAGGTAAATACGCACAGACATCTTTTCATATTATCTCACAGACATAACACCCACCAGCTGCTAATGACAATGATCTGAAACAAACTACAGCGATATTAATTAGTCAAACAAAGCCAGATGTTAACATCTCCTCTTTCTCCACAGAACCGGTTGGAGCTGGCATCTGTTAGGTTACACTGAGACCCACCATGCTGTGTGAACATACATATGATTGGCCTCCCGGGTGGCGCAGTAGTCTAGGGCACTGCATCGCAGTGCTAACTGCGCCACCAGAGTCTCTGGGTTCGCGCCCAGGCTCTGTTGCAGCCGGCCGCGACCGGGAGGTCCGTGGGGCGACGCACAATTGGCCTAGCTTCGTCCGGGTTAGGGAGGGTTTGGCCGGTAGGGATATCCTTGTCTCATCGCGCTCCAGCGACTCCTGTGGTGGGCCGGGCGCAGTGCGTGCTAACCAAGGGGGCCAGGTACACGGTGTTTCCTCTGACACATTGGTGCGGCTGGCTTCCGGGTTGGAGGCGCGCTGTGTTAAGAAGCAGTGCGGCTTGGTCAGCTTGTGCTTCGGAGGACGCATGGCTTTCGACCTTCGTCTCTCCCGAGCCCGTACGGGAGTTGTAGCGATGAGACAAGATAGTAATTACTAGCGATTGGATACCACGAAAATTGGGGAGAAAATGGGATAAAAATTATTTTTATTTTTATTTTTTTAAGAACATGCATACACACATACAAATGACAGATTTTTGTTTACATATGAACCAGTGAATGGACAACTGTAGCTTTGATATTGACATTATTGTGTGGTTACTGTATGTCTTCGGTGCGTCTGGTAGATTTTTATTCAGTGGAGCTCAAGAGTTATCTATGACTACCTCACCCCAGTCTCATCCTGTCGCCCCTTGCTTCACATGGTTACCCCCTGCCTCACCCGGTTGCCCTCCGCCTCACCCGGTTGCCCCCCGCCTCATCCGGTTGCCCCCTGACTCACCCTGTCTCACCCTGTCTCGCCCAGTCAACCCATGTCTCATCCTGTCACCCTCAGCCTTCCTGTAGCTTGCCCTATAGGACCATGACCTCTGGAGCTATGTAGTACAGTACCTCCCTCTGAGGGCCTTTGCTACTGGGATGTAGCAATACCCAAAAAGAAATGTCACGCCTCAGGCATTTAAAGAGATTCTCCGGTACTTTTGTATACTTTGTAGCCAGTAGTTCTGAAAGTAGCAATCACGAGGCAAAAATGGTCCCCAAAAATTGCATACTACTTCACATATGTGCAGATATGTGCACCACGTCATTGCTCTCTCTCGCTCTGCTGTGCGTGCATCCTGCTAACGGTCCCTTGAATGGCAAGGGGCTGAAGCTCATTGGCTAGAACTCACATTGCTAGATAGGGATTTGTAATTGTGGTTTTATTTAATTCTCTGTACTGGCCAATGACTATAACAACGATTGTGATCCAACCATACATTCATACATTGTGCCCATGTTCTGAGAGGATGGAAGTTCAACATGTAGGTAGATGTAGTAGGCTAATGTTAACTAGCTGGCCTGGCAAATCGTTGTCCTAGAAAGTAGGTTAGGCCATTTTAGCCAGGTAGTCTAGGATAACAAAAACTAAAATCGTGTGCTGTATGACAGAGTGATAGACAGTTTAGACAACATGAAAGAGGATGGCATTGGCGTTTCTCTACAAGTAAGGTGAGTCAACATGTTTTTTTCTACTTGCAAGCGCAGGCACACACACACACACACACACACACACACAGAGAGAAATCAGTACCATGGACAGCAACATATTTAGCTTACTTACATTGATTGGACTAAATCGTTTGGCATCTTTTAGTTGTCACTGTATTAGACTAAGCATATGTGATTAGATCATGTTGAAATGTTGAAGTTGAAATGGTGCTGGAATAGTGTTTTCTTTGTGACTTGTGGTAACTCTCCGTGGTTCTAAATCAATAGTTGTTTAGTAGTCCGAAAATGTCAAAAACATGAACTTGTTTGACCATGCTGTAGTCATGTGACTGTTTGTTACATACAATATGTTTTGTGGACAGATGTTGCTCTCCAGTTTTGTGATGAAACAAATATGTAGTTGAATTTATTCTGCCACTGTCTTATTCTGCCACAGCCTTCAGGCCTATATATCACAGTGGCAAAGGCATATGAACTAACAAGTTACAGAGCAAACAACGCAATTATCACAACACATAGTTTGTAATATGGTATTTTCTTTCTGGCTTGTCTTCTCCGGTAATTTTACCCATGCACTGCTACTGGAGGAATATTATGTGCCGTGAATGTCATTTGAAAATGAAAGCCAAAATACCATTTATATATATATATATTTCAAGGACAGACTAAATCTTAGTTAAAAATACCTCACAATTTTAAGGCCTTTCCCAAGCTTGGAATAAACAAAACTCTCACATAAATACACTCCTCTACAAGACTGATGGTCACAATAAATGCCTGTTAATTTCTAGCAAATGCTAAGCAGAGCAGAGCATCTGAAACAAATCACCATTCTAGCTCCTTTTTCAAAGCACCTAAAGGCCTGATTTTTTCCCCAGCTCGGGTTTCATATTATATATACATTTTTCTTCCCTGTGTGTTCCCCCGAGAGGCCGCATGAAAGTCTAGGACCAATCAAACCCTAAAATGTACTAAAACTCCCATCACACGCCCCTGACATCCAGATGTCTGCGAGCTACAGTGACAGCAATTTGAAAGTGCAGCAGGAGGAAAATGTTGTCTCAGCAAGTTGTCGTGGTCTCCTGGCGCCCCAGGGGCTAATAAATAGGATCTGGCACACTTGTGTTACTTATTAAGAGCATTTGCATGGGACCAAGAGAGCTCACCTTAAGCAGACTACTGTCAGCAGTTCCCTGGTAACAAAGCTGCCCCTAGCGCCACGAGCTGTGCCCCACTTTTCTGGGGTCGGGGAAAGGGTAACATTTCCCTAATACCTGGGGAGCTGCACATCAACGCATGTAATTTAGTTTTTCTCCATTTGCTGATCAGTGTAAAATACAGCTCCAGGACATTGCCAGAGGTAAAGGGATTATTTAGTGTTTGTATGAATGTTAATCTGCCCTGGTCTCAGTCTGCCTGCAGGGCACTACCCTAGCCTAGGCTCTTCTCTGAGAGGGTTTGGTTCCGGCATGGATCAGGATGTTTTGTAAACCTTGTCACTCGTGACCCCCCCCAAAAAAGATTCTGGCGAGAGCCCATCGCCGCTGACATGCACTTTAAAGGGTTTGATTCGCTGAGGAAATAAGAGGAATTAAATAATCAGTGGAAGCACAGAGGCAAAATAGATTAATAGAGCAACATTAGTTAAATGGTGTATGAAATGTGTTTCTTAGCCTGCAGTCTAAAACCTTTAAATATCGGGTAATGTGCTTAATGAACTTTACTCTGTACTCAATTACCAGTGGCCATTGTGACCTCATAGCTTTTTAAGGTGAAAAAGACTGGGGCTAAGGGACTGAGGATTTCTATTTAGATTCATAATGGAAGTTCAGAGCCACCAACCACAACCACTTTGTCAGCATTAACCGGATGCCTGAATGTGCTGCCATTTACAATCTGGATGGATGGATGAATGAATTAATGAATGTCAAACTAGAATGGGGTATCATTCATAAGGACCAGTTGTTATTCCCATAGAGCTAGAAGTAATTGCAAGTCAATAAAGCACTAAATCAGTGAATTTGAATAAAATACTTGTTTCCTGATTGAGACACCTGTGAAATGTTTTTATAAAAAGGCACACTTGTGAGTAGACCAGAAATAACACAGAAGCATCAGGGGACTGCCAGTTGCCTGTGAGACACATCGTCACTTCAGGTGCTTCTATTTGGCATCCCTCTGAGATGTTCCCAACTTTGACAGATTATTTTAAAGGCAGACTGACTGTCGCAGAGAGGTGGCCATGGATATACACCTATAGATAACCTATTTTACAGAAGACAGGGTTGTTCAGATCAGAGATTTAACTGGGGAATTGCAGTATTTAGAATGCTGATATCAACAGTTGCATAAAACGGAAAGTATGTGCTTATTGCCAAACAAAAAATATCATACAAACTACTAATGTCCTTATTGCTTGAGAAGAAACAGTCTACTTCTGCTGGCAGTTTGGTTTTGAAGAGTGGTTATGTCCATCGTTGGACCTTGAACGATTTCAATATCCGCAGAGAACACCTGTTTCCCCCTAACCCCCTGCACAGCTTCACACAATTTCTCCCCAGAAGAATTTCGTCTACACGCAGCAACAAAGGGATATCACCACGGATCTGGCTTGGTGCAGTATTGAAACCTCTGTAAGCCAAAGAAACGCAACAAAGACCAGAGATGGCAATTTCCCATTTTGACTGTTCCAAGTACTCGCATTACTGTACTTTCTTTCTGAGTACTGAAATGGGAAAAAATATATATTTTTAGAACACAAGTGCTAAATTTGAAAAAAAAGTGCATTTATTTATATGCCAATAGATCACAACAATGCCTAATTTATCATAGCCATTACATATGCTAAATAGTCCCATATATATTCAGTCAATAAAAAACAAGTGCCCATTTAAGATACATTTATTGAAACCGTAATATCATCTGGTTATATTATATAGTGGAACACAATCTTCAAAAAGGCAGTAACCTCAGCAGTAGCTTGTAGAAGCCTATGGCTGTGCAATAGCATAGCCTTGTTTTGTTAATTTAGCAGACAAGACGCTCTCATTTCCCAAGCTATTATCACAGTCAAGACACACCTATTTTATAGGCGATATATTGAATGAATTCGATAAATTCGAATGTATGTTTTTGCACGATATTCCAAATGCCTGTATCGCAAGAATCGAGGTTATGTTATTTTTCGTTTTTATGAGCGTTTACAGTATGTACTCCTTCGCTCCTCTGTGCTGTGTCCACCTTCCCATTTACACCAGAGATCTGTATATAATGACGAGATGCACGTCTCCACCCTAACAATGGGAGTCGTTGTCCAAAAGGCGGGAAGGCAGGCAATAAGCTTAGGTCCTAAATAAGCCCATAGAAATGCATTGACCTCATTTTGGAAAGATTTTAGTGAAAGTGAAAACTCTCACTTCGCCTCTTCCTCTATGGTTTACACATACCATGTCCTCACACCATGCCCAAACAGGATGTGCGCGTGTGTCATCGTGCGCAAATTGATTTTGTCCCCCCACACCAAACATGATCACGACACACAGGTTGAAATATCAAAACAAACTCTGAACCAATTATATTAATTTGCAGTTCCTAGCTAATTTGTCCTATTTAGATAGCTAGCTTGCTGTTGCTAGCAAATTTGTCTTGGGATATACACATTGAGTTATTTTACCTGAAATGCACAAGGTCCTCTAATCCACACATAAAACGGTCAACCGAATAGTTCCTAGTCATCTCTCCTCCTTCCAGGCTTTTTCTTCTTTGGACTTTAAATGGCGATTGGCAACTAACTTTCATAAGGTGTATTATCACAACCGACCTCCGTTCATCTTTCAATCACCCACGTGGGTATAACCAATGAGGAGATGGCATGTGGGCATATGCTTCTAAAAGCCAATGAGGAGATGGGAGAGGCAAGACAGCGCGAAGCAACTTCTCTTCTACATGCTGACCACACCGCTCAATTATTGCGCCAACGAGCGTCTGCGTTGCCAAGGGCAAAATGAAAGTCAGTTCTATTTGTGACGCTGATCGCGGTGCAAGTCCTGCCTCTCCCATCTCCTCTTTGGTTTACAGAAGCAGATACCCACGTGCCATCTCCTCATTGGTTATACCCATGTGGGTGATTGAAAGATGAACTGAGTTTGGTCGGTTGTCGTGGTAACTATGAGATGCCAATCGCCATATAAAGTCCAAAGGAGAAAAAGCCTGGAAGGAGGAGAGATGACTAGAAACAATTCGATTGACCGTTTTATGTGTGGATAAATTGTCGGAGTAGAGGACCTTCAGGTAAAATAACAACTCAACGTTTATATCCCAGGACAAATTAGCTAGCAACAGCAAGCTAGCTAGCTAAATTGCCATAAATGTTTAATTATTTTCTGTTCCCAAATTAATATAATTGGTTCAGAGTTTGTGTGGGGGGACAAAATCAATTTGCGCATTATGACGCATGATAGCGCACGCGCGCAGCCATTTTTGGTATGGTGTTAGCGCCTGGCAACGCAGACGCTCGTTGGCGCACGCAAGCCGTGTGGGTGCAATGATTGAATAACATGTATGTGCACATTTATTTTGCACGCGACGCGAGTAGTGTGGTCAGCATGTTACGCCAACAAACGTGAGAGATCACATCTTCCTCTGACAAGCGGTTTCAAATCGCTATTTGCATTTGAGGTTTGGTTCAACAGAATCTGTCATATGGGACACCAAAACACATTGAGACATTATTTTACTGCAATATAGAAGTTAACTTTTCGAACGATACCCTTTTTATGTCAAAACTACTCAAATTGCACAGAGTAGACACTAAAAGGAGACTATCAATTAACATTGATTATGGAAAATTAATCCTCAACGTCACAATTCATTTGATTATTGCTGACTGTTTGAAATGGAGTGTATTTTACCTTTAATTGTACAACAATGCTTATTTAGAGAAAAAATATATATTGTGAATCGCCCATAAGTTTGAAACAAATTGAGATATGATTTTTAGGCCATATCGCCCAGCCCTAGATGTAATATAATAGAATAAAATGACAGAATATTGAATGATTGAATGAAAAATAGCTGCCACTGCGAAGGGATGCCAATCTCGTGCCTGTAACAGTCATTCTCAAAGAGCGATCATTTGAAAGGGGGCTTAATTTGGCGAGTTGAAATTATTTCAGGGCTATAAAACCAAAATCTGTCTTCTTTTCGATATACAGGTGTTCGATTTAGTTTATTCTGCATGTTCTTTCATTTTCTAAATGGATGAACAATTCCACATTGAACACTGCATGGTGATGAATTATAGCCACGGCATAGGTTTGGCGATTAGGCATATGCTTAATGATTCTGATGAAAATACAGTCTTTAACAAACTAATGTTTTGCAAATTTTCAGTGTGGAACCTGTCTATCTTTAGGGGAGGGGGGTTATAACCTAGGTTATCCAATTCTAAATGGCACTAGCAGTTCGCAAAGTATCCCCAATGAGACCGTGTCTGTGCCTCGACCTAGGTTAGGCAAAACTAAACATGGCGGTGTTCGCCTTAGCAATCTCACTGGAATAAAGACTTCCTTCATTCCTGCCATTATTGAAAGAGATTGTGATACCTCACATCTCAAAATAGGGCTACTTAATGTTAGATCCCTCACTTCCAAGGCAGTTATAGTCAATGAACTAATCACTGATCATAATCTTGATGTGATTGGCCTAACTGAAACATGGCTTAAGCCTGATTAATTTACTGTGTTAAATGAGGCCTCACCTCCTGGTTACACTAGTGACCATATCCGCATCCCGCAAAGGGAGAAGTGTTGCTAACATTTACGATAGCAGATTTCAATTTACAAAAAATAAATGACTGCATTTTCATCTTTTGAGCTTCTAGTCATGAAATCTATGCAGCCTACTCAATCACTTTTTATAGCTACTGTTTACAGGCCTCCTGGGCCATATACAGCGTTCCTCACTGAGTTCCCTGAATTCCTATCGGACCTTGTAGTCATGGCAGATAATATTCAAATTTGTAATACTTTAAAATTCACCTGGAAAAGTCCACAGAGCCACTCCAAAAGGATTTCGGAGCCATCATTGACTCAGTGGGTTTTGTCCAACATGTCTCCGGACCTACTCACTGCCACAGTCATACTCGGGACCTAGTTTTGTCCCGTGGAATTAATATTGTGGATCTTAATGTTTTTCCTCATAATCCTGGACTATCGGACCACCATTTTATTATGTTTGCAATCGCAACAAATAATCTGCTCAGACCCCAACCAAGGATCATCAAAAGCCATGCTATACATTCTGACAACCCAAAGATTCCTAGATGCCCTTCCAGACTCCTTCTACCTACCCAAGGATGTCAGAGTACAAAAAAACACCTAACTGAGGAACTACATTTAACCTTGCGTAATACCCTAGATGCAGTCGCACCCCTAAAAACAAAAAACATTTGTCATAAGAAACTAGCTCCCTGGTATACAGAAAATACCAGAGCCCTGAAGCAAGCTTCCAGAAAATTGGAACGGAAATGGTGCTACACCAAACTGGAAGTCTTCCGACTAGCTTGGAAAGACAGTACCGTGCAGTATCGAAGAGCCCTCACTGCTGCTCGATCATCCTATTTTTCCCAACTTAATTGAGGAGAATAAGAACAATCCCAAATTATTTTTTTAACTAAAAAGCAGCATTCCCCAAGAGAGGATGGCTTTCACTTCAGCAGTGATAAATTCATGAACTTTTTTGACGAAAAGATCATGATCATTAGAAAGCAAATTACAGACAACTCTTTAAATCTGCGTATTTCTCCAAAGCTCAGTTGTCCTGAGTCTGCACAACTCTGCCAGGACCTAGGATCAAGGGAGACACTCAAGTTTTCTAATACTATATCTCTTGACACATTGATGAAAAAAGTATTGGCCTCTAAACCTTCAAGCTGCATACTGGACCCTATATTCCAACTAAACTACTGAAAGAGCTGCTTCCTGTGCTTGGCCCTCCTATGTTGAACATAATAAATTGCTCCCTATGTGTACCAAACTCACTAAAAGTGGCAGTAATAAAGCCTCTCTTGAAAAAGCCTAAACTTGACCCAGAAAATATAAAAAACTATTGGCCTATATCGAATCTCCCATTCCTCTCAAAAAAATGTAAAATGATGTTGCGCAGCAACTCACTGCCTTCCTGAAGAAAAACAATGTATACGAAAAGCTTCAGTCTGGATTTAGACCATATCATAGCACTGAGACTGCACTCGTGAAGGTGGTAAATGACCTTTTAATGGCGTCACAGCAAGGCTCTGCATCTGTCCTCGTGCTCTTAGACCTTAGTGCTGCTTTTGATACCATCGATCACCACATACTTTTGTAGAGATTGGAAACCCAAATTGGTCTACACGGACAAATTCTGGCCTGGTTTAGATCTTATCTGTCGGAAAGATATCAGTTTGTCTCTGTGGATGGTTTGTCTTCTGACAAATCAATTGTAAATGCCGGTGTTCCTCAAGGTTCTGTTTTAGGACCACTATTGTTTTCACTATATATTTTACCTCTTGGTGATGTCATTTGGAAACATAATGTTAACTTTCACTACTATGCGGATGACACACAGCTGTACAATTCGATGAAACATGGTGAAGCCCCAAAATTGCCCTCCCTGGAAGCCTGTGTTTCAGACATAAGGAAGTTTTACTTTTAAACTTGGACAAAACAGAGATGCTAGTTCTAGGTCCCAAGAAACAAAGAAATCTTCTGTTGGATCTGACAATTAATCTTGATGGTTGTACAGTCATCTCAAATAAAACTGAATGACCTCTGCGTTACTCTGGACCCTGATCTCTCTTTTGACAAACATATCAAGACTGTTTCAAGGACAACATTGCAAAAATCATAAACTTTCTGTCCAAAAAGTATCCAGAAAAATGTACCCATGCTTTTGTCACTTCTAGATTAGACTACTGCAATGCTCTACTTTCCAGCTACCCGGATTAAGCACTAAATAAACTTCAGTTAGTGCTAAACACGGCTGCTAGAATCTTGACTAGAACCAAAAAATGTGATCATATTACTCCAGTGCTAGACTCTCTACACTGGCTTCCTGATAAGGCTAGGGCTGATTTCAAAGTTTTATTGCTAACCTACAAAGCATTACATGGGCATGCTCCTACCCATCTTTCCGATTTGGTCCTGCCATACATACCTATACGTACGCTACGGTCACAAGACGCAGGCCTCCTTACTGTCCCTAGATTTTCTAAGCAAACAGCTGGAGGCAGGACTTTCTCCTATAGAGCTCAATTTTTATGGAATGGTCTGCCTATCCATGTGAGAGACGCAGACTCTGTCTCGACCTTTAAGTCTTTATTGAAGACTAATTTCTTCAGTATGTCCTATGATTGAGTGTAGTCTGGCCCAGGGGTGTGAGGGTGAACGGAAAGGCACTGTAGCAACGAACCGCCCTTGCTGTCTCTGCCTGGTCGGTTCCCCTCTCTCCACTGGGATTCTCTGCCTCTAACCCTATTACGGGGGCTGGGTCACTGGCTTACTGGTGCTCTTCCATGCCGTCCCTAGGAAGGGTGCGTCACTTGAGTGGGTTGAGTCACTGACGTGATCTTCCTGTCTGGGTTGGCGCCCCCCCTTGGGTTGTGCCATGGGGGAGATCTTTGTGGGCTATACTCGTCCTTGTCTCAGGATGGTAAGTTGGTGGTTGAAGATATCCCTCTAGTGGTGTGGGGTCTGTGTTTTGGAAAAGTGGGTGGGGTTATATCCTGCCTGTTTGGCCCTGTCCGGGGGTATCGTCGGACAGGGCTATACTGTCTCCCGACCCCTCCTATCTCAGCCTCCAGTATTTATGCTGCAATAGTTGATGTGTCGGGGGGCTAGGGTCAGTCTGTTATATCTGGAGTGTTTTTCCTGTCTTATCCGGTGTCATGTGTGAATGTAAGTATGCTCCCTCTAATTCTCTCTCTCTCTCTCTTTATCTCTCTCCTTCTCTCTCTCTCTCTCTTCTCTCGGAGGACCTGAGCCCTAGGACCATGCCTCAGGATTACCTGGCATGATGACTCCTTGCTGTCCCCAGTCCACCTGGTCATGCTGCTGCTCCAGTTTCAACTGTTCTGCCTGCGGCTATGGAACCCTGATCTGTTCACTGGATGTTCTACCTTGTCCCGGACCTGCTGTTTTGGACTCTTGCTCTACCGCACCTGCTGTCTCTAACTCTGAATGATCGGTTATGAAAAGCCAACTGACATTTACTCCTGAGGTGCTGACCTGTTGCACCTCCTACAACCACTGAGATTATTATTATCTGACCCTGCTGGTCATCTATTAATGTTTGAACATCTTGGCCATGTTCTGTTATAATGTCCACCCGGCACAGCGAGAAGAGGACTGGCCACCCCTCAGAGCCTGGTTCTTCCTAGGTTCCGGCCTTTCTAGGGAGTTTTTCCTGGCCACCGTGCTTCTACATCTGCATTGCTTGCTGTTTGGGGTTTTAGGCTGGGTTTCTGTACAGCACTTTGTGACATTGGCTGCTGTAAAAAGGGCTTTATAAATACATTTGATTGATTGATAAGTGGAAAATAGACATAACGCAACTATTCAAAAACGTCAGCTCGTTGTTCAAACACATTTTCCTACTTCAATCAATTTGTGATAAAAAGCTGTCGTCATTTGGCAAGGAATGTAGCTTGTGTATCCCATCAATTAGATACACTTTTATAGGCCTTTATTTCTGGATGCCTAACGGGAGCTTGTGTGCGCAGTCAGCACGCATGTGTAAAGGGAGCAGTTGGAACGCAATTGAGCGAATGAGACACGGAGGGGAAAGGGGATTTAGGGAGAGGAACTGTGTGATGCTTGGCTTGGTTTCTTTTCTGTTGTGCCCTGCAAATGCACACATGCAAATGGAACACTAGAGTCAAAGCAAATGAATGTTGTTTTCAATAAAAAAATGTCACTTTCCCTTTCGGGCAGCCACAAAGCACATTCCACCAAATAGTTATACAGTAATTGAAAAAAAATGTGATCTCTGGTTAAAGATGGAGCTTTGACGTCCGTTTGTGTACTCGAATACTCATGCCCATCCTTAACAAAGACCATCACAAAGGTGAGACAAACACAGGAAAATTACAGCTTTTGTTTTCTTAAAGCATGTTTGCAATCAGATACAGTATGATGACAGAATGAGGTAAAACAAATGGAACGCAGCTGAAAGTGCACTGGGATTTCCCATCTGACAGAAATGTGAAATTGATTTGACGGCAGGTATTTAACACTGTGACAGGATTCTTTGGGCACATTGGTTGCACACCACTGAATAAGAACACATTCCTGTTCTTGTGTACCTACAAGGCAGCTAAAAGGTCAGATTCTGTGTTTCATTACCATGTCAAACATGTCATTTCCAAGTGCACTTCACATCGTGTACAGCAGATCTACTCTATTCTACTACAACATGCCCATGTATGATTGATCTACCGACACCAAAGAACACCTGATTCCAGTCAAAACTGAAGGAGAGGTCTTCAGAGAGAACAGTGATTCAAACGTCTAACAGAGCGGCTAGCAGGCAGCAACCTCTCTCCACTGCCTCTCTGACAGTGATGAAAACAGAAAAGCCCCTGCTTGGGAGGGCTTTCCGGTTGAAGGCCTTTTTAATAAAGTGATATAACTTAAGCTTGGCCGCTTTTCAGCTTATTTCCATTCCATCACCTTCAATGCCCACGAAAATGTTTTTGAAGTGAAAAGCATATTACCGTATCATTTGTCTTTTGATGCATGACGCCAAGGTACTTTGGATCAAATGTGGGCAAACAGTAGTGTTTGATCTCCCAATCCCAGGCATTGGAAAGAGGAAGTAATAAAATGCCCATTAAATAAAACTGTCTGACCCTTCCGATATCCAGCAAGGCTGGCGATTCCGGAGCAAAGCCGGATATCTTGGAAAACAAGCTGTGAAATTCGGATAGAATCGGCTGTTCAAATTACAATAATTACTCATAAAACTGCAGTTGTGATTTACCTACGGTATGGTGTGGAAATATAATCCTTCAAATTATCTCAAAATATCCTGCTGGACGTCTTGAACACCTGAAGAAGCAATCAAAAGTTGAGAATGACTAGACAAGAGGAATGACTAATTAAATGTACTGATGACGGTCTTGAAGTTTTACAGCACTCGATTTTTCATTTGATTGGGTGTTCTTGCCAATACAACAGGGAACGATAGCATCCAGATGAATTTGAACATAAGATGATGTGCCACATGAATGTTTTTACTGAGAACACCACCAAATAGCAAGCATGTGACTTGCATCCCTGATGCCAATGTAAAGGGGACTGGTTGTAACAGTGCCTGTGTGCTTTCTCAGGAAAACCTGGCACTTCCAGGTATAGCATATCCCTAGCATATCCCTCTATACAGAGACACATAGCCCTCCTCACACATTCAGAGGAGCACATGTGAGAACTAGAGGGTGCTCAGTTTGATTGAGATCCAGTTTGAGCTGAAACATTAAGCAGTTCCATTTGCACTGAATGGATGAGAAAGAAATCATAATATTCTCCATATGTATGCTCAGGTGCTGCTGTCTTTGAGTTGGTGAGGAGGAACCACCACCATTAGACCTGCAAATTCAGACTGACACTCAGTTCAGGTTTGTGATTCTCTAACTTCCACTTGCGTTATATGCAAGACAGATAGAACAAGATTACTAAAATCAAACAAAACTATGCTCTATTGAACCATATCCTTAAGTCGGTCAGGGGGGATATTTCCCCTCTAAATGTGAGTGTATTTAATACTATACAGCAGGGTTCCCCAACTGGTGGCCCGCTGGCCAAAGTTGTTTAACTTGTCCCCCCCAAGTTTTCTGATATTTTTTTTTGTCGGACAAAATACTGTAAAACCCCCAGGAAATAATTTCCAAGTGATGTTAATTTAGGAAATCTGTTCCCAACTATTCCCATGCGTAATAGAGAGACACGTGATTGTATTCAAATGTAAGCATGGTTTGAAATTATTAGGTTTTAGTCAAATATTGTATCTGTTTGGGTTTCCAGTTTGATCTGAAACAGTAAGCAGAACCATTTGCACTGAACGGATGAGAAAGAAATCAAAATATTCTCCATACGTGCACACTAATTATTTGAAATTATGTTCCACCCCCCCGACCATCCTCTCAAGAAGAAAATGGTCCAGTGGCTAAACGTAGTTGATGTTCCCTGCTATACAGAGACAACACACAAGTACTGTACCACACCAAGTACTTACTCCATTGACTCTTCTTTATGGTGATGTTAACAATCTTCCTTTATGTTTCGGCGACATTGACATACTAGCCTGTAACCCTCACACTCTGTATACCAGGGATCATTAACTAGATTCAGACGCGGGCCGATTTTTTATTGAGCGGATGGTCAGGGGGCCAGAACATCATAAAAAATAATTTGTAGACTGCAAATTGACGTCAATAAGCCGAAACAGATATAACATTTGACTAAAACAATCATTTCAAACCTTGCTTACATTTGTATATGATCGCGAACACTGAGTGTACAAAACATTAGGAACACCTGCTCTTTCCATAACAGACTGACCAGGTGAATCCAGGTAAAAGCTATGATCCATTATTAATGTTAATGTCACCTGTTGAATCCACTTCAAATCAGCGTAGATGAAGACAAGGATTTTTAAGCCTCGAGACAATTGAGACATAGTATGTGCCATTTAGAGGACAAAATATCGAAGTGCCTTTGAATGGCGCTGTAGTAGGTATGCTAGTAGGTGCCAGGTGCATCAGTTTCAGTGTGTCAAGAACTGCAACGCTGTTGGGTGTTTCCATGCTCAACAGTTTCCCGTGTGTATCAAGAATGGTCCACCACCCAAAGGACATCCAGACAACTTTACAACTGTGGGAAGCAATGGAGTCAACACGGGCCAGCATCCCTGTGGAAAGCTTTCGACACCTTGTAGAGTCCATGCCCAGATGAATTTAGGCTGTTATGAGGGCAAAAGGGGGTGCAACTCAATATAAGGAAGGTGTTTCTAATGTTTGTATAGTCAGTGCATCTCTACTATGCGTGGGAATACTTTGGAACAGATATAGATTTTTTTTGAATGATGTGGAGATGATTTGCAGGTGTTTTTACAGTCTTTAATGTCCAACAAAATAAAATCACCACTGCCAGTTGGGGAACGCTGCCGTATAACTGTATATAGACAGCTTCCTCAGGTTGCCTCCTTAAAAACATACACACCTTCAGGGAGAAGAGGAGTTACCCACTTATCCCTCAAAGCCACCCCCACCTGGTATGTGATCCTGCATGTCCTCAGTCCCCCACCCCTGGACACTCTGGCAGGGGGACAACCACTTCGCTCAAATGCATTCACTGAGGTTAACAGCTTGCGCAAACCATTTAGAGAGGGCTCTTTCCCTACACAAATGTTAGCGAGGTAATTTACTGCTTGGTGGAACACAGTCAGATTCCATCTGTACATGCAGTCCAAGCCAGCAGCTCTGGGCCTCTGGGACACTGCCAGACACTGTTATGGATGTAGATAGCAGGCAGACAATAAGAGCAGTGATTTACAGAGCTCTACACCTGTACTGTGACCTCTCCCTTTATTTATTTATAACTATGCCAGGCGATGCAAGGTGTGGCGAGGCTCACTGGGGTGACAAAGCAATACTACTCTGCCAGGGTAACAGGGTCAACCAGGTTCTTCCAGGGAGCTAGTCACCAGAGGTCTATTTGTGGAAAAATTTTATGAGGCTTATCTTAAGTGAAACCTATTTAAATCATCATTGACATTCAGAGAGAGAGCTAAAAGCCAGTCTGTGCTGCAGCCATCCAAAACCACACAAATATCTCTACAGTGGTTTACATTGGCTGAGAGTGCTAGTTTGCTAGCAAGTAAATTTAGCAGTTTCATCATCAGTGATTATAAAACAAATATCTTATGATGTAAATATCTGAAATTATTTCAGTTTCAGTCAATGTTTCTAGAGAACGGATGTAAAGTGATAGTCATATGTGTTCAAGCAAAACCAGCATGATCTCGATGTGGAATATAATTCATTGTTTTATCATCAGCTATTATCAAAGAAAAATAGATCTCATTAAAGAAAATGACTAATTTGTTAGCGCCTGCCCTGCGATGAAAATTAACTAAGTCTTTGGGCTAGGCCTACACTGCATCTTGGAATACAACATTATGAATCAAGTCCCTGAGACACACAGTTAAATGATCTGCAGTGTTTCATCTACACATGCCTAATGAAGATGCCACAATATTTAAATCAGCTGGTAGTTCATGTGTTTTGATGTGGTTTTTCTCAAGGGCAATTAGCAACCGAAGGTCTAATTATCCAGAAAAAAGTTGCAAATGATCTGAGTGAGTACTAGCATTTTGATACTGTACCCTAAGCCTCCCTGTAGGTATACTCTGTGTGTGTGTGTACACACACATGTATTCTCCATGAAAATGTACACACAGCCACTCTAATAGCCTGCTTAGACCCAGTATCTCAAATCAAAGCCTTCCCATCTCCAATGAGCGGAGGACCCAGAAGGGGTTGCCCTGTTGGAGGTAACTGTTTGGTGGTACAGTGCTGTAAGTGTCCTCACACTGAGGTGAAGAAGAGTAGCTAATGGAGACGTGCTTAGCCAACCAAACAAACCATGAGCCCACCCGGCACTGCTGGGCTGACTGCTGGCGATGGGTGTCCCAATGCTGCTGACTTCCAGGGCAAATGTGTTTGTTTTCGAAACACAAAGAGGAAAACAGTCATTTGGCGGCCATATTCACAGTAATCCTATCATCTGGCCAGCACAAACCCAAAATGACAGATGAGAGAGCTTCTTGAGGCTTATCCTTTTTTTTCTCCCTCTCTCTCTCACCAAATCCCTCATCCCTCGGCGCCCACTGTGCCTGGGCTCAACACTCCAATGTCAATCCAAGCCAGGTCTTTTCATAAATAGAAGTGAGACGCAAAGTTTGACAATTTCTGCTCCAATGGTAATGAAATGAAATCAAACCGACAGCAAATACACTGCATCCCTTTAAGATATCATCAAAGATATCTAAAGCGTTTTGATGGTGTTGAAGTCCGCAGAGGCAGGTAATGGTGAATGAGATAGTAACCATAGTGTTTTTGATGCTCCTGTGAAAAATGACCAAGTGGCCAAACAAGATAACATGGTGTAAGTATAGGAGGTGTTGAATCAGAAAGAGCCACCGTGTTGAATCAGAAAGAGCCACCGTGTTGAATCAGAAATTGCCACCGTGTTGAATCAGAAAGAGCCACCGTGTTGAATCAGAAAGAGCCACCGTGTTGAATCAGAAACAGACACCGTGTTGAAAGCAGAAAGAACCACCATGTCGAATCAGAAAGAGCCACCGTGTTGAATCAGAAAGAGCCACCGTGTTGAATCAGAAACAGCCACAGTGTTGAAAGCAGAACCAGCCATAGTGTTGAATCAGAAACAGCCACAGAGTTGAATCAGAAATAGCCATTGTGTTGAATCAGAAACAGCCACAACATTGAATCAGAAACAGCCATAGTGTTGAATCAGAAAGAGCCACCGTGTTGAATCAGAAACAGACACCGTGTTGAAAGCAGAAAGAACCACCATGTCGAATCAGAAAGAGCCACCGTGTTGAATCAGAAAGAGCCACCGTGTTGAATCAGAAACAGCCACAGTGTTGAAAGCAGAAACAGCCATAGTGTTGAATCAGAAACAGCCACAGAGTTGAATCAGAAATAGCCATTGTGTTGAATCAGAAACAGCCACAACATTGAATCAGAAACAGCCATAGTGTTGAATCAGAAACAGCCACAGTGTTGAATCAGAAACAGCCATAGTGTTGAATCAGAAACAGCCACAGTGTTGAATCAGAAACAGCCATAGTGTTGAATCAGAAACAGACACAGCGTTGAATCAGAAACAGACACAGCGTTGAATCAGAAACAGACACCGTGTGGATAGCAGAAACAGCCATAGTGTTGAATCAGAAACAGCCATAGTGTTGAAAGCAGAAACAGCAATAGTGTTGAATCAGAAACAGCCACAGTGTTGAATCAGAAACAGCCATAGTGTTGAATCAGAAACAGACACAGCGTTGAATCAGAAACAGACACCGTGTTGAAAGCAGAAACAGCCATAGTGTTGAATCAGAAACAGCCATAGTGTTGAATCAGAAACAGCCACAGTGTTGAATCAGGAACAGCCACAGTGTTGAATCAGAAACAGCCAGTGTTGAATCAGAAACAGCCACAGTGTTGAATCAGAAACAGCCACAGTGTTGAATCAGAAACAGCCACAGTGTTGAATCAGAAACAGCCACAGTGTTGAATCAGAAACAGCCATAGTGTTGAATCAGAAACAGCCACAGTGTTGAATCAGAAACAGCCATAGTGTTGAATCAGAAACAGCCACAGTGTTGAATCAGAAACAGCCATAGTGTTGAATCAGAAACAGCCACAGTGTTGAATCAGAAACAGCCACAGTGTTGAATCAGAAACAGCCATAGTGTTGAATCAGAAACAGCCACAACATTGAATCAGAAACAGCCACAACATTGAATCAGAAACAGCCACAGTGTTGAATCAGAAACAGCCACAACATTGAATCAGAAACAGCCACAACATTGAATCAGAAACAGCCATAGTGTTGAATCAGAAACAGCCACAGTGTTGAATCAGAAACAGCCATAGTGTTGAATCAGAAACAGCCACAGTGTTGAATCAGAAACAGCCACAGCGTTGAATCAGAAACAGCCATAGCGTTGAATCAGAAACAGCCATAGCGTTGAATCAGAAACAGCCACAGTGTTGAATCAGAAACAGCCATAGTGTTGAATCAGAAACAGCCATAGTGTTGAATCAGAAACAGCCACAGTGTTGAATCAGAAACAGCCATAGTGTTGAATCAGAAACAGCCATAGTGTTGAATCAGAAACAGCCATAGTGTTGAATCAGAAACAGCCATAGTGTTGAATCAGAAACAGCCATAGTGTTGAATCAGAAACAGCCATAGTGTTGAATCAGAAACAGCCACAGTGTTGAATCAGAAACAGCCATAGTATTGAATCAGAAACAGCCATAGTGTTGAATCAGAAACAGCCACAGTGTTGAATCAGAAACAGCCATAGTGTTGAATCAGAAACAGCCATAGTGTTGAATCAGAAACAGCCATAGTGTTGAATCAGAAACAGCCACAGTGTTGAATCAGAAACAGCCATAGTGTTGAATCAGAAACAGCCACAGTGTTGAATCAGAAACAGCCATAGTGTTGAATCAGAAACAGCCATAGTGTTGACTCAGAAACAGCCATAGTGTTGAATCAGAAACAGCCATAGTGTTGAATCAGAAACAGCCATAGTGTTGAATCAGAAACAGCCATAGTGTTGAATCAGAAACAGCCATAGTGTTGAATCAGAAACAGCCATAGTGTTGAATCAGAAACAGCCACAGTGTAGAATCAGAAACAGCCATAGTGTTGAATCAGAAACAGCCATAGTGTTGAATCAGAAACAGCCATAGTGTTGAATCAGAAACAGCCATAGTGTTGAATCAGAAACAGCCACAGTGTTGAATCAGAAACAGCCATAGTGTTGAATCAGAAACAGCCACAGTGTTGAATCAGAAACAGCCACAGTGTTGAATCAGAAACAGCCATAGTGTTGAATCAGAAACAGCCATAGTGTTGACTCAGAAACAGCCATAGTGTTGAATCAGAAACAGCCATAGTGTTGAATCAGAAACAGCCACAGTGTTGAATCAGAAACAGCCATAGTGTTGAATCAGAAACAGCCATAGTGTTGAATCAGAAACAGCCATAGTGTTGAATCAGAAACAGTGACAGTGTTGAATCAGAAACAGCCATAGTGTTGAATCAGAAACAGCCATAGTGTTGAATCAGAAACAGCCACAGTGTTGAATCAGAAACAGCCATAGTGTTGAATCAGAAACAGCCATAGTGTTGAATCAGAAACAGCCATAGTGTTGAATCAGAAACAGCCACAGTGTTGAATCAGAAACAGCCATAGTGTTGACTCAGAAACAGCCATAGTGTTGAATCAGAAACAGCCATAGTGTTGAATCAGAAACAGCCATAGTGTTGAATCAGAAACAGCCATAGTGTTGAATCAGAAACAGCCATAGTGTTGAATCAGAAACAGCCATAGTGTTGAATCAGAAACAGCCACAGTGTAGAATCAGAAACAGCCATAGTGTTGAATCAGAAACAGCCATAGTGTTGAATCAGAAACAGCCATAGTGTTGAATCAGAAACAGCCACAGTGTTGAATCAGAAACAGCCATAGTGTTGAATCAGAAACAGCCATAGTGTTGAATCAGAAACAGCCACAGTGTTGAATCAGAAACAGCCACAGTGTTGAATCAGAAACAGCCATAGTGTTGAATCAGAAACAGCCATAGTGTTGACTCAGAAACAGCCATAGTGTTGAATCAGAAACAGCCATAGTGTTGAATCAGAAACAGCCACAGTGTTGAATCAGAAACAGCCATAGTGTTGAATCAGAAACAGCCATAGTGTTGAATCAGAAACAGCCATAGTGTTGAATCAGAAACAGTGACAGTGTTGAATCAGAAACAGCCATAGTGTTGAATCAGAAACAGCCATAGTGTTGAATCAGAAACAGCCATAGTGTTGAATCAAAAACAGCCACAGTGTTGAATCAGAAAGTGACACCGTGTTGAAAGCAGCCATACAGTTGAATCAGAAACACAAAAACAGTCTGGGGTTCGTGTGGCTTTGTGTGATTGCATCCGATTCTGTGCTGTACTATAATGAGGCTCCCTGCTGTCACCTAGTTTCTTTCTAGGCTCCCAAGGACTCTTGGAGCTTTTCCTCAGTATGTCGAGGTGCGTGTAGAGGTTAGCAAGCCACGAGTTCTGTTATGCTGTTGTGCATTACCACCTGCTGTATCTTTTGAGCCTGCTCTCCCCTGTGTGTGTGTCTTTGTGTGTGTGTCTTTGTGTGTGTGTGTGTGTGTGTGTGTGTGTGTGTGTGTGTGTGTGTGTGTGTGTGTGTGTGTGTGTGTGTGTGTGTGTGTGTGTGTGTGTGTGTGTGTGTGTGTGTGTGTGTGTGTGTGTGTGTGTGTGTGTGTGTGTGTGTGCTCGCGTGTGTGAGCACGGCACGTGACAACGGTATAGTGTGTTCCTGCTGCCATTTTCTCCATGTGCCTTTCACATGCTCTTTTCTGTTTAATAAAGCCCTGATATCACTTGGGAATTGCACAAATTACAGGTTCACCAAAAGAGCCATCTAGTATTACGAGTCCATGAAAGCCCACATTAAAAGCATTGGTTAGTGTGAAGCACTAATGTGAGTCGGTGCGATGCACTAAAACAATACAGTACAGCATTGAAACAAAACACTGATGACACAGGCGTTGCAGTGGAGATCCTAAAACTAAACGTAGTTTAGTTCATGTGGGGGAGTTCATTTTATAAGAGGGTATTATCATTTAACATGAGACTCATAGGAGTTGAGTCATAAACACATTTAAGCTGTATGAGTTGGTTCCTCATAGCTGTTAAATGTGCAATAAGGTAATTAGTGGTCTCTGGTCACTTATCTCACAACCAGAGAGACTGTGATGAGAATGTGTCAGTGGAGACCTGGCTGTCTCTCCAACCCAGACCATACTGTATGTCAGGGTTGGATTGAATGGCGGGAACCCGGTTACCGAGATTTACCACCCAAAACCACTCCCTTTTCCCGGAATAAATAACTGTGAGAAACCGGTCAATTATAATAAATTATTTAGATGAACAGCATGGCATGAAATAAATTATGGCTTCTCTACTCCCTCTGCATGATGAATCAAATGCTCAGGGTGGGGTCAGACAGCCCATCTCAGTATGGAGTGCAGTTCACAATGCATGTAGACTTACAGTACGTATCATTTCATCATGGCAACTTTTTTTTATTGTGTGAGGTTGGCCTACATTTGCTGCAGCATAGCCTATGCTACAGTAATATAAAGACAGAATGCACGTCTAATTTACCCATCTCCAGCTTTCGGGGTTCACCTTGTTTTATAATTGTAAAAAGTGTAGTTTTTTTATTGCAGCTTCAGAGTTTTCAAAACAACCTATCACTCAAATATCGTTGCTTTAAATCAGTGCACCCGCGACCACTCTTTCGCAGCCTCTCTCCCTCTCTCCACCAACTCCATTGAAATTGTATCCAAAATTGAGAATCCTTTTCTAGATTAATATATAGCCCTATATAGTGCATTCGGGAAAGTATTTAGACCCCTTCCCTTTTTCCATTTTGTTACCTTACAGCCTTGTTCTAAAACGGATGAAATATTTTTTTTTCACTCATCAATCTACACACAATATCCCATAATTACAAAGCGAAAAACAGGTTTAGATTTTTTTGCAAATTTCAAAAATATATAAATAAAAAATAGTCCACCTGTGGTAAATTCAATTGATTGGACATGATTTGGAGAGGCACACAACAAAAACCAAGCCATGAGGTTGAAGGAATTGTCTGTAGAGCTCCGAGACAGGATTGAGTTGAGGCATAGATCTGGGGAAGTGTACCAAAACATTTCTGCAGCATTGAAGGTCCCCATGAACACTGGGGCCTCATCATTCTTAAATGGAAGAAGTTTGGAACCACCAAGACTCTTCCTAGAGCTGGCCACCCAGCCAAACAGCAATCGTGGGAGAAAGGCCTTGGTCAAGGAGGTGACCAAGAGCCCGATGGTCATTCTGACAGAGCTCCAGAGTTCTTCTGTGGAGATGAGAGAACCTTCCAGAAGGACAACCATCTCTGCAGCACTCCACCAATCAGGCCTTTATGGTAGAGTGGCAAGACGGAAGCCACTCCTCAGTAAAAAGGCACATGACAGGCAGCTTGGAGTTTGCCAAAAGGCATCTAAAAGAACTCTCAGACCATAAGAAACAAGATTCTCTGGTCTGATGAAGCCAAGATTGAACTCTTTGGCCTGAATGCCAAGCGTCACGTCTGGAGGAAACCTGGCACCATCCCTACGGTGAAGCAAGGTGGTGACAGCATCATGCTGTGGGGTTGTTTTTCAGCGGCAGGGACTAAGAAACTAGTCAAAATCAAGGGAAAGATGAACGGAGCAAAGTACAGAGAGATCCTTGAAGAAAACCTGCTCCAGAGCGCTCAGGACCTTAGACTGTGGCAAAGGTTCAACTTCCAACAGGACAATGACACAGCCAAGACAATGCAGGATTGGCTTCAGGACAAGTCTCTGAATATCCTTGAGTGGCCCAAACAGAGCCCGGACTTGAACCCCACACAAGTGGCGACGTTCTCATTGTGTGTCCTACAATGGTATTTAGTGCAGGATTTTCTGAAAATAGCTGTGCAGTGACGCTCCCCCTCCACTCTGACAGAGCTTGAGAGGATCTGCAGAGAAGAATGAGAGAAACTCCCCAAATACAGGTGTGCCAAGCTTGTTACGTCATACCCAAGAAATCGAGGCTGTACTGCCAAAGGTGCTTCAACAATCTACTGAGTAAAGGTTCTGAATACTTATGTAAATACTGTATGATATTTCTTTTTATACATTTACAAACATTTCTAAAAACCAGTTTTTGCCTTGTCATTCTGGGGTATTGTGTGTAGATTGATGTGGTAAAACAACAATTTAATACATTTTAGAATAAGGCTGTAACGTAACAAAATGCAGAAAAAGTCAAGGGGTCTGAATACTTTCCGAAGGCACATAGATGTTCTAGCATACCGCTTTAAGGTAATAAATTCAGCCTCATTTTTAGCTAATTAATGATGGGTTACGCATAATAAGCCTATAACTCATAGCCTCTGTCTATTGTGCTCCTCTGGCTTCTCTGCAGGAAAAGTTAGACTAGACCATTTTTTTTTTTGCATTTCATGCTTCACGGTGGGAACCACACATGCGGAAATCACCCGTTCACCTATTCTGCATCTCACAAAGACACGGCGGTTGGAACCAAAAATCTCAAATTTGGACTCATCAGACCAAAGGACAAATTTCCACCGGTCAAATGTCCATTGGTCGTGTTTCTTGGCCCAAGCAAGCCTCATTTCCTTATTGGTGTCCTTTAGTAGTGGTTTATTTGCAGCAATTCGAACATGAAGGCCTGGTTCATGCAGTCTCCAAGGAACAGTTGATGTTGAGATGTGTCTGTTAATTGAAATCTGTGAAGCATTTATTTGGGCTGCAATCTGAGGTGCAGTTAACTCTAATAAACATATCCTCTGCAGCAGAGGTAACTCTGGGTCTTCCTTTCCTGTGGCGGTCCTCATGAAAGCCAGTATCATCATAGCGCTTTATGATTTTTGTGGCTGTGTAATGCTCGTCTGAAGAAGTAGACCAAGGTGCAGCGTGGTAAGTGTTCATGATCTTTAATACTCAGAACACCAAACAAAAACAACAAAAGGAATAACTAACGTCACATTCTGCAGGCTCACATCCCTTACACCCTGACCTAACTAAACAGAGAAATAAAACGGCTCTCTAAGGTCAGGGCGTGACAGGCTGCACTTGAAGAAACTTTAAAAGTTCTTGAAATTCTAAGGGTTGACTGACCTTCATGTCAAAGGGTGGCTACTTTGAAGAATCTAAAATACACTTTTTTGGTTACTATATGATTCCATATGTGTTATTACATAGTTTTCATGTCTTCCCTATTATTCTACAATGTAGAAAATATAAAAAGAAAGAAAAACCCTTGAATGAGTAAGTGTGTCCAAACTTTTGACTGGTACTGTATATACTTTATAATGCTTTTGAATGACACTTCCGGTTTTGGCGGGAAATACCGGGTTACCCGGGAGAAAAGTGCCAAACACATAGAAAAGGACAACATAGAACAAAACATAGAATGCCCACCCCAACTCACGCCCTGACCAAACCAAAATAGAGACATAAGAAGGATCTCTACGGTCAGGGCCTGACACTGACTAGGTGAATCCAGATGAAATCTAAACTCAGCAAAAAAAGAAACGTCTCTTTTGCAGGACCCTGCCTTTCAAAGACAATTCGTAAAAATCCAAATAACTTCACAGATATTCATTGTAAAGGATTTAAACACTGTTTCCCATGCTTGTTCAATGAATCATAAACAATCAATGAACATGCACCTGTGGAACGGCCGTTAAGACACTAACAGCTTACAGACGGTAGGCAATTAAGGTCACAGTTATGAAAACTTAGGACACTAAAGAGGCATTTCTACTGACTCTGAAAAACACCAAAAGAAAGATGCCCAGGGTCCCTGCTCATCTGGGTGAACGTGCCTTAGGCATGCTGCAAAGGAGGCATAAGGACTGCAGATGTGGCCAGGGCAATAAATTGCAATGTCAGTACTGTGAGACGCCTAAGACAGAGCTACAGGTAGACTGGACGGACAGCTGATTATCCTCGCAGTGGCAGTCAACATGTAACAACACCTGCACAGGATCGGTACATCCGAACATCACACCTGCGGGACAGGTAAAGGATGGCAACAACAACTGCCCGAGTTACACCAGGAACGCACAATCCCTCCATCAGTGCTCAGACTGTCCGCAATAGGCTGAGAGAGGCTGGACTGAGGGCTTGTAGGGCTGTTGTAAGGCAGGTCCTCACCAGACATCACCGGCAACAACGTCGCCTATGGGCACAAACCCACCGTCGCTGGACCAGACAGGACTGGCAAAAAGTGCTCTTCACTGACGAGTCACAGTTTTGTCTCACCAGGGGTGATGGTTGGATTCGCGTTTATCATCGAAGAAATGAGCGTTACACCGAGGCCTGTACTCTGGAGCGGGATCAATTTGGATGTGGAGGGTCCGTCATGGTCTGGGGCGGTGTGTCACAGCATCATCGGACTGAGCTTGTTGTCATTGCAGGCAATCTCAAAGCTGTGCGTTACAGGGAAGACATCCTCCACCCTCATGTGGTATCCTTCCTCCAGGCTCATCCTGACATGACCCTCCAGTATGACAATGCCACCAGCCATACTGCTCGTTCTGTGCGTGATTTCCTGAAAGACAGGAATGTCAGCGTTCTGCCATGGCCAGTGAATAGCCCGGATCTCAATCCCATTGAACACATCTGGGACCTGTTGGATCGGAGGATGAGGGCTAGGGCCATTCCCCCCAGAAATGTCCGGAAACTTGCAGGTGCCTTGGTGGAAGAGTGGGGTAACATCTCACAGCAAGAACTGGCAAATCTGGTGCAGTCCATGAGGAGGGGATGCACTGCAGTACTTAATGCAGCTGGTGGCCACACCCGATACTGACTGTTACTTTTGATTTTGACCCCCCCTTTGTTCAGGGACACATTATTACGTTTCTGTTAGTCACATGTCTGTGGAACTTGTTCAGTTGTTGAATCTTGTTATGTTTATACAAATATTTACACATGTTAAGTTTGCTGAAAATAAACGCAGTTGACAGTGAGAGTTTTTTTGCTGAGTTTATGATCCTGTACGGATGTCACTTGTTAAATCCACTTAAATCAGTGTACTGTAGATGAAGGGGAGGAGACAGGATAAAGAAGGATTTTTAAGCCTCTAGACAATTGAGACATGGATTGTGTATATATGCCATTCTGAGGGTGAACGGGCAAGACAATTGCCTTTCAACAGGGTATGGTAGTAGGTGCCAGGCGCACCGGTTTGAGTGTCAACAACTGCAATGCTGCTGGGTTTTTCTTGCTCAACAGTTTCCTGTGTGTATCAAGAATGGTCCACCACCCAAAGGACATCCAGCCAACTTGACACAACCGTGGGAAGCATTGGAGTCAACATGGCCCAGCATCCCTGTGGAACGCTTCACACCTTGTAGAGTCCATGCCTCGATGAATTGAAGCTGTTCTGATGGCAAAAGGGTGTGCAACTCAATATTAGGAAGGTGTTCCAAATGTTTTGTACACTCAGTATGTGACCATATACAAATGTAAGCAAGGTTTGAAATTATTATGTTTTAGTCCAATATTAAATCTGTTTGGGCTTCTTGCGGTCAATTTGCAGTCTACAAATTATTTGTAATTATGTTCTGGCCTCCTGACCATCCGCTCAAGAAAATAAATCGATCCAAGGCTGAATCTTGTTGATGATCCCTGCTGTATATCAACACAGACAATGTGTAGTTTACTCAAAGTCTGGTTTACTGTCTGCCACTTTACTGGTTTACTGTCTGCCACTGTACTGGTTTACTGTCTGCCACTGTACTGGTTTACTGTCTGCCACTGTACACTGTACTGTTCATATGAAGTGATCAATTCAATGCTTTTTCATGACAGGTATGACAAAACGACAAATGCAAAATAGAAACTGAAGGTAAGCTGAAGCAATCATTTTTTTTGTCATTTACAACAGTGAAGGCAGATCGATAACGAGTGGTTGAAGAGAAAAGAAGGTGGAAACAGAATCATCTAATTTAGTGAGGAATTTCAAAGACACCTTTGGCCATGTTTGGAAACAACAAGCTATTGTGTAGTATTGTGTTGTACATAAGAGTGGTGTGCGATGTCTCTGTGGAGATGGAGCTGTTTTCATTTGGATAAAGAGAGACATACAGTCCATACAAATCTAGAGAAACAGATCCACTGCCAGACAGACATGTAAATGGATAGATGGCTAACTCCCTGGTGTCAGGTAAGGACACACAGCTATGCAACTCTCTCTTCACTTCAGCAGGCAGCAGTGTAGAGGCAGATTAAGACAAACACCATGGCAGCAGAGACAATTTGTCAGCAGACGACTGAACTGAACCTGCCTCAGAGAGACGTTATGGTACAGGTACACACACACACATACACACACACACGCCCACAGCAATTCCCTCAATTAAACTCAGATTGTCACCTACTCACTGCAGTGTTTTTCCTGACTATAGTCCATTCCCTCTCCTAACACGAGTGGGGACGTTCTCATTGTGTGTCCTACAATGGTATTTAGCACAGGCTTTTCTGCTCGCACAGAAGGCGAAGAAAGGCACAGGGTCTTAGCAGGGATTGCAGGCACTCTGTCTGTCACTCCTTTGTTAATGGGACATGGAGGATCGTGGCAGAGAATCACTAAAGCCTCTGTGCTCTTTCACAGATTGATTTCTGCTGGGGTATCATGGGTGGTTTGGGCCTGTTTTCCCTGCCAAACACACAGATACATAAACAGCTGAGCATTATTCACATATGCTTTGTATTGGGAGGTTTAGGTGTCTGAATGAAAGGCCCTTTTTCTGAATCATTTCATCTGCTTTCACCCCGGTCCCCGCGAGGCTCTGTGTGTGTGTGTTTAACAGGGCTGGCTGAGTCACAGGCTTCAGAGTATGTGTTGTACTGGGCTGAGCAGGTGTGGCTGATTCCTCTGTTAGACTGTGTCATCCTGCTCGGGGCCACAGGGATGCTTTGGTGTTTCTCTGCTGGATGGACATCTTGATCGAATGGTCTTACAATGGTTCAAATTCACCACTTTGGTGTAGCGTTTTGGTGCTTAACCCTTTGCAAATTGAAGTAGTGAAACGATGGGAATGCCATTTTTAGTGATACTTTATACAAGAATGAATTGCACAATTTTCACAGACGTAGGTCTTTTTGTTATCCTGGTGGAGACGAGCGTAGGAGTTCCACAACAGCACTGTATGTTAACAAAACTCTTTTAAACCAATGTGAGAAAACAACCTTCAGGAAAATCCCAGTGAATTGTTTGACTTTGAGAGTGTTTCCGCCTAAACAAGCCCTGTTCTCCGCAGTGAGCTGAGGGGTTAGAGTTGTGCTGAGCCTGCTGAGAGACGGGTCACTGCTCTGCTCCTCACTGCACACACACCTCACAGGAAACCATGAATAGGTACTGCAGAGAAACTCTCCTTGGTTTCCCCCAAAATTCTTGGGACCTGCCTTAGTGCTTATACAATGCCCTAGACCCCAGAGAGGTGCCTCCTCAAAACCCCTCGCCTGTAAATCCTATTAAGGGCCTCAGTGCTGTAATAATGTCTTTCATCCAGCACTTTCTCTCAGCATGCCCATAAAGAGAGCCTTGGCTGAGCCACAGAGACAGTATGAGGGTGGAGGTGGGGCCTCAATCTTTGTAACTGAGTCATAGAAGCCCTCCACCCCATCAACTTCCACTGTCATTTCTCCATGGACTAATACCTGCAGTACATGACTGCGCATTAGCCAGATGCCATCAACTTGAGGTCCGTGACACAGTAACGGTTCAAAGAGCTGACCTCGGACAGGAAAATGAGCCAGGAAGGCTGCCAGAAATGTCCGCACCACGACGCTGTGCTCTAGGTCTGTCAGAACTACACGTAATGGCGGGGGCCAATGCAGACAGACAAGCTGTCCAAATAAACAATGTCACAACAAAGGAACTCGTGTTTTTTTCACAATTTAATTCCCGAAATACAAAGTGAAACAGACTAAACGGCCACTGTGAACTTGCTGCCCATTCGTCTGTGGTGATTTGTCTTTTATGAGTGTTGTTCAGACTGTGCCTGCTCACAGTGGCCTGCTGGGAAGGATGGTTCTGGGGAGTGGAAAATCAACTATAAGAACTTCTGAAGGCCGAAAAAATGCTGAGTGGCTCTGAGTGGCCAAATACAGTGGAGTCATAAGCCAATGGAAAAATGACTTAATCGCTGTCAGCTACTATGGCTCTCACTCCAAGAAGAGAAATGTACTGTGGAGTCGCTGGTGGATTTAAGAGAGACTCATGCATCTTTCACTGCATTCATAATAATGAAGAGTGGGTTTTGTATTTCATCATCATCACTTAACATCAATGAACTTATGAAACTTTCACACTCCCGTTTTAGGCATGTGTCACGCCCTGACCTTAGAGATCCTTTTTATGTCTCTATTTTTGGTTTGGTCAGGGCGTGAGTTGGGGTGGGCATTCTATGTTGTGTGTTCTATGTTTTCTTTTTCTGTGTGTTTGGCCGGGTGTGGTTCTCAATCAGAGGCAGCTGTCTATCGTTGTCTCTGAGAACCATACTTAGGTAGCCTTTTCCCACCTGTGGTTTGTGGGTAGTTGTTTTCTGTCTTTGTGTCTGCACCAGACAGAACTGTTTCGTGTTGGTCTATCTTTGTTATTTTATTTCGTGTTCTGTTATAATAAATTAACATGGACACTTACCACGCTGCGTTTTGGTCCGATCTTGACTACTCTTCATCAGACGAAGAGGATCGTTACAGCATGTTTGTCTTTTCTCTGCGGCACCATCTGTTGAGATCCGTAAAACCTCAAATTGTGACGTTTACGAAGGTCACGCCAAAAAAACTAAAACAGTTTCTCAACAGATAACAATACTTGATGCTCTCTCCTATACTGACACTACGTAATGGTGTTTTCAGTGTGACTGACTGTGTGCTTGGGCTGGACACCACATTTAGCAGTTCAAACAGATCATGAAGTACAGTATATTGTTTATAGAAACATTTGAATCATTGAATAGTGGTGCAATACCTGTAGGAGTAGTCAAAACTGAACTTAAGAATTGAAAGAAAGAAGAGGTCAATCCTGACTGCAGGGAGTGTATTCAGTACCATATATGAAACGCTGTGTTAAGGAAATAAAATGGCTGCTTGCCTGCCTGCCTGTTGACTATTAAGCACGCTGACTCCCCTGTAGGCTTTGAGACTGGGTCTTCAAACAGCAGCATATGGGCGTGACCCACCCACCAGGGAGTAGTCAGCTCACTAGTAGAGCTCCAGCCTGACTGCAGTCAGTGGGAGATCAGTGTGGAGCAGGACTTTAACGAGCATATGAGATCTCATCCACCAGGGATCCCCAGATTCCATATAGCCCAGCAAGGGGCCTACTAACCCAGACCCAGCATGTGGTCTGTGAAACTCCATGGCCCACATCTGAGGACCCTGTTTCACAGGAGCACCAGGAAGCCCACTCCAACCCTGCACTCTCTCTCTCTGAGTGGCTTCATTCCTGCATTCTATGACAATACAATATCTAACAGCTAGGACTCTCTCTGGCCCAGTCCAGCCCAGCCAGGCACAGAGACATGCAGCCAGCCTGCCAGCCCAGGGATATGAAATGGAAAAGTAAGATCAGCCTTAAAATATTTTAACTGTACTAATGACTCCATTCCCAGTGGGCAGCAGGCCAGAGGTCTGTGGAGCCAATACAAGCAGACTGCCTCACAGGGGAAGGAACATTTCCTGGACTTCAGCTGTAGACTAAAGGGTTGTCACTAGTTAACACAGTAACAAAGTAAAAATTGGCTATAAATCCTAAAAAATCATTAGCTTTTTGGTCTTAATTTAAGGTTAGGCATAAGGTTAGCAGTGTGGTTAGGGTAAGGTTTAAAATCAGATTTTAAGAAGATAAATCGTTGATATAGGCAATGTAAGTATGACTTTGTGGCTGTGGTAACTAGTGATGATCAAACAAAGGGCCTCAAGTGCTTAAATAACATTCCATCTCGGTCTCTGCGAGTCACATAAAAAATGACACAGTCTATAGGTTTAAGGAGTGGGATTTGGTGGCACTCAGTGGCACTCACTCATTTGGTGGTGGCGTGGAATTTTCAGTTTCAGTCCATAACTTGTTTTTGCATGAGCGTGCAAGGCTTATAATGCTGTCCACTGATGGAAACAGATCCAACTCGATACACAAACTTCACCGACTGATCACTGACGCATTGTTGACTTCTTTCTTTTCATTCTGTTTATTAAAATGGGTCTGGAGCATGTTGGGAAATTACAATTATTACTTTAATGCACAACAGGGACCGGAACAGATCCGAAAACAGGCCAGGAAGGATTTCTTTATGGTTTCAAATGAATCATTTCTATTCATGCTGGCAGGAAGCGTGGATACTTTTTCAAAAGTACATATTTATTTTTATAAATGTATCTCCAGACTGCAGTGTGGAAAATTGGGAGATAAAAAAGGTGTTCTCAGAAGCACAGAGGTAGACTCCATTTTCAGCTTTCTCTGTGACACATTGGCCACATAACTGCAGGGCCGTATCGTTTCATGCCACTCCAATACGAGCAGCGATGTTGTAAGGAGAGGATTAGTGAGAGGGCCTGCTGATTCCATTCAGTCAGAAATCACTCTCACTTCAGCCCAACTCAAATGCCTTTTCTGTGAACCAGCTCCTTAATAAACGAGATCGGTGCTCCAGCGGCAGGTCTGATTGTATTCCAGTATGTGCTTCACAGCTGTAGACTAAGCCAGGCTGTTATTCATAAAGCCGGCATGGTAGAAATGAAAAAGGCACATTTGTCAAGCTCTCCTTGCTCTGAAATCCGAGACTGGTCAATGTTCTGCAATCAAGAGGAATAGAATGGGGAGCAAAATGCTCTGAAGCACCATGCAGCAGTCGGCTCGCTCTCCTCCCCATCTGTCAGAGGGGGGGGGGTTCTAGTTGGCATTTGTCATGGTGAGACATTCATTCACAATATATGCATCAATGTGCACCGAGCTTCACAGGAGCAGCCTTCCTATTCATTTTCCTTTCTTAACCCCAAGCGTCGCTGATTGAAGTGGTATATAACAGCAAACATTTAAGGCATTTTTCTCTGAGTGATTTTGAATTCTTACAAATTGGCAGGACTAATTCTAATTAACTGAGCATAAAGAATAACTGCAATACAAGATATCATAGCGGTCACAGATACCTTGGAGAGATATTTCTTTGTTAACAAGCTGAACAAAATACAAATCACTCTAAGAATGGAGTGGAGTGAAACATCTATCATAATTGCTTTGTCAATGGAGTTTATCAATACAAAGTATGAACACATCTCAGTAGTTTCTAAAATAATTCAAGAAAGGCAGTTAATAATCACCCTGAAAAAAGGGCTGCAAATGAGGCGGTTCTTTATGTCTGCGAACTGAATACAAAACCTTCCTCTGAGAGACCTCTGAGTACCTGGCAATCTATCCACTGATTTATTGTTGCATGTAGCTAAGCTGGTCTCCTCAAAGACAATCTACAGTGTGCTTTGGGAACCCAACATATACATCTAGCTAGAACACTACATATACAGTACATACTACTGTACAGTATAGAGGATTTAGTCCTTTTATCAGGTCGATATCATTTGAATGGGCGGTGGGAGGGTAGATCTTATTTTTTTCTGGTGTGAACTGGGTGAGATGTGCTTTAATGAGGGTTCTGTCTGCAGATGGCAGCGTGGAGCTGGGCCGGGCACACAATCACTGTAAAGGTTAATGAAGGAGAACTCTCTATGTCCTATATTCCAGCAGACTGGCTAATTGGGACAGGCCTCCCTTTAAATGTAATGATGTGAGACATCAGTCGCTGGTCACTGCTCCCCACCCTCCCAGCCTCTGTTACAACTATACCCTGTGCTGTACCTAACGGTAGGTAGATGGGGCAGGTACATACAGGCAGGGGGTGTGTGAGGCCAGAGGCTGGTCGTCTCGGAACAAAGTCTAAATACCCTAATGGAGTGGACGAGAAGGACACTGTCATTGGATCCATGACGACTCACTGAGAGGGAGGGTTATCATATCAAATCAAAGTTTATTTGTCACGTGCGCCGAATACAACAGGTGTAGACCTTACAGTGAAATGCTTACTTACAGGCTCTAACCAAAAGTGCGAAAAAGGTGTGTGTGTGTGTGTGTGTGTGTGTAGGTAAGTAAAGAAATAAAACAGTAAAAAGACATTTGAAAATAAGAGTAGCAAGGCTATATACAGACACTGGTTAGTCAGGCTTATTGAGGTAGTATGTACATGTAGGTATGGTTAAATTGACTATGCACATATGATGAACAGAGAGTAGCAGTAGCGTAAAAAGAGGGGTTGGCGGGTGGTGGGACACAATGCAGATAGTCCGATTAGCCAATGTGCGGGAGCACTGGTTGGTCGGGCCAATTGAGGTAGTATGTACATGAATGTATAGTTATAGTGACTATACATATAAGATAAACAGAGTAGCAGCAGCGTAAAATGGAGGTTGGGGGGGCACACAATGCAAATAGTCCGGGTAACCATTTGGTTACCTGTTCAGGAGTCCTATGGCTTTGGGGTAAAAACTTTTGAGAAGCCTTTTTGTCCTAGACTTGGCACTCCGGTACCGCTTGCCATGCGGTAGTAGAGAGAACAGTCTATGACTGGGGTGGCTGGGGTCTTTGACAATTTTTAGGGCCTTCCTCTGACACCGCCTGGTGTAGAGGTCCTGGAAGGCAGGCAGCTTTGCCCCAGTGATGTACTGGGCCGTACGCACTACCCTCTGAAGTGCCTTGCGGTCGGAGGCCGAGCAATTGCCGTACCAGGCAGTGATGCAACCGGTCAGGATGCTCTCGATGTTGCAGCTGTAGAACCTTTTGAGGATCTCAGGACCCATGCCAAATCTTTTTAGTTTCCTGAGGGGGAATAGGCTTTGTCGTGCCCTCTTCACGACTGTCTTGGTGTGTTTGGACCATTCCAGTTTGTTGTTGATGTGGACACCAAGGAATTTGAAGCTCTCAACCTGCTCCACTACAGCCCCGTCGATGAGAATGGGGGCGTGCTCGGTCCTCCTTTTCCTGTAGTCCACAATCACCTCCTTAGTCTTGGTTACGTGGAGGGATAGGTTGTTATCCTGGCACCACCCGGCCAGGTCTCTGACTTCCTCCCTATAGGCTGTCTCGTCGTTGTCGGTGATCAGGCCTACCACTGTTGTGTTGTCTGCAAACTTAATGATGGTGTTGGAGTCGTGCCTGGCCATGCAGTCGTGGGTGAACAGGAAGTACAGGAGGGGACTGAGCACGCACCCCTAGGGAGCTCCAGTGTTGAGGATCAGCGTGGCAGATGTGTTGCAATCCTACCTTCACCACCTGGGGGCGGCACGTCAGGAAGTCCAGGATCCAGTTGCAGAGGGAGGTGTTTAGTCCCAGGTTCCTTAGCTTAGTGATGAGCTTTGAGGGTACTATGGTGTTGAACGCTGAGCTGTAGTCAATTAATAGCATTCTCACATAGGTGTTCCTTTTGTCCAGGTGGGAAAGAGCAGTGTGGAGTGCAATGGAGCTTGCATCATCTGTGGATCTATTTGGGCGGTATGCAAATTGGAGTGGGTCTATGGTTTCAGGGATAGTGGTGTTAATGTGATCCATTACCACCCTTTCAAAGCACTTCATGGCTACGGACGTGAGTGCTATGGGTCTGTAGTCATTTAGGCAGGTTGCCTTTGTGTTCTTGGGCACAGGGACTATGGTGGTCTGCTTGAAGCATGTTGGTATTACAGACTCAATCAGGGACATGTTGAAAATGTCAGTGAGGACACCTGCCAGTTGGTCAGCACATGCCCGGAGGACACGTCCTGGTAATCCGTCTGGCCCCACAGCCTTGTGTATGTTGACCTGTTTAAAGGTCTTACTCACGTCGGCTACTGAGAGCGTGATCACACAGTCGTCCGGAACAGCTGATGCTCTCATGCATGCCTCAGTGTTGCTTGCCTCGAGGCGAGCGTAGAAGTGATTTAGCTCGTCTGGTAGGCTCGTGTCACTGGGCAGCTCGCGGCTGTGCTTCCCTTTGTAGTCTGTAATAGTTAGCAAGCCCTGCCATATCCGACGAGCGTCGGAGCCGGTGTAGTATGATTCAATCTTAGCCCTGTATTGACGCTTTGCCTGTTTGATGGTTCGTTGAAGGGCATAGCGGGATTTCTTGTAAGCTTCCAGGTTTAGAGTCCCACACCTTGAAAGCGGCAGCTCTACCCTTTAGCTCGGTGCGAATGTTGCCTGTAATCCATGGCTTCTGGTTGGGGTATGTACGTACAGTCACTGTGGGGACGACGTCCTCAATGCACTTATTTATAAAGCCAGTGACTGATGTGATGTATTCCTCAATGTCATCGGATGAATCCCGGAACATGTTCCAGTCTGTGATAGCAAAACAGTCCTGTAGTTTAGCATCTGCTTCATCTGACCATTTTTTTATACACCGAATCACTGTTGCATCCTGCTTTAATTTTTACTTGTAAGCAGGAATCAGGAGGATAGAGTTGTGGTCGGATTTACCAAAGGGTGGGCGAGGGAGAGCTTTGTACGCGTCTCTGTGTGTGGAGTACAGGTGATCTATATTTTTTTCCCCTCTGGTTGCACATTTAACATGTTGATAGAGATTTGGTAGAACTGATTCAAGTTTCCCAGCATTAAAGTCTCCGGCCACTAGGAGCGCCGCCTCTGGGTGAGTGGTTTCCTGTTTGCTTATTTCCTTATACAGCTGACTGAGTGCGGTCTTAGTGCCAGCATCTGTTTGTGGTGGTAAATAAACAGCCACGAAAAGTATAGCTGAGAGCTCTCTAGGCAAGTAGTGTGGCCTGCAATTTATCACAATATACTCTACTTCAGGCGAGCAAAATCTAGAGACTTCCTTAGATTTCGTGCACCAGCTGTTGTTTACAAATATGCACAGACCCCCCCCCCCCCCCATCTTACCGGAGTGTGCTGTTCTATCCTGCCGGTGCAGCATATATCCCGCTAGCTGAATATCCATGTCGTCATTCAGCCACGATTCCGTGAAACATAAGATATTACAGTTTCGATGTCCCGTTGGTAGGATATTCGTGATCGTACCTCGTCTAGTTTTTTGTCCAATGATTGCACGTTGGCGAGTAACATTCAAATCAAATCAAATTTTATTTGTCACATACACATGGTTAGCAGATGTTAATGCGAGTGTAGTGAAATGCTTGTGCTTCTAGTTCCGACAATGCAGTAATAACCAACGAGTAATCTAACCTAACAATTCCACAACTACTACCTTATACACACAAGTGTAAAGGGATAAAGAATATGTACATAAAGATATATGAATGAGTGATGGTACAGAACGGCATAGGCAAGATGCAGTAGATGGTATAGAGTACAGTATATACATATGAGATGAGTAATGTAGGGTATATAAACATAAAGTGGCATTGTTTAAAGTGGCTAGTGATACATTTTTACATAAATTTCCATCAATTCCCATTATTAAAGTGGCTGCAGTTGAGTCAGTATGTTGGCGGCAGCCACTAAATGTTAGTGGTGGCTGTTTAACAGTCTGATGGCCTTGAGATAGAAGCTGTTTTTCAGTCTCTCGGTCCCTGCTTTGATGCACCTGTACTGACCTCGCCTTCTGGATGATAGCGGGGTGAACAGGCAGTGGCTCGGGTGGTTGTTGTCCTTGATGATCTTTATGGCCCCTGTGACATCGGGTGGTGTAGGTGTCCTGGAGGGCAGGTAGCTTGCCCCCGGTGATGCGTTGTGCAGACCTCACTACCGTCTGGAGAGCCTTACGGTTGTGGGCGGAGCAGTTGCTGTACCAGGCGGTGATACAGCCTGACAGGATGCTCTCGATTGTGCATCTGTAGAAGTTTGTGAGTGCTTTTGGTGACAAGCCAAATTTCTTCAGCCTCCTGAGGTTGAAGAGTCGCTGCTGCGCCTTCTTCACCACGCTGTCTGTGTGGGTGGACCAATTCAGTTTGTCCGTGATGTGTACGCCGAGGAACTTAAAACTTACTACCCTCTCCACTACTGTCCCGTCGATGTGGATAGGGGGGTGCTCCCTCTGCTGTTTCCTGAAGTCCACAATCATCTCCTTTGTTTTGTTGATGTTGAGTGTGAGGTTATTTCCCTGACACCCTACTCCGAGGGCCTTCTTGTTGGTTGGTAATCAATCGTCTCGTCGTTGTTGGTAATCAAGCCTACCACTGTAGTGTCGTCCGCAAACTTGATGATTGAGTTGGAGGCGTGCATGGCCACGCAGTCGTGGGTGAACATGGAGTACAGGAGAGGGCTCAGAACGCACCCTTGTGGGGCCCCAGTGTTGAGGATCAGCGGGGTGGAGATGTTGTTACCTACCCTCACCACCTGTGGGGCGGCCCGTCAGGAAGTCCAGTACCCAGTTGCACAGGGCAGGGTCGAGACCCAGGGTCTCGAGCTTGATGACAAGTTTGGATGGTACTGTGGTGTTAAATGCTGAGCTGTAGTCGATGAACAGCATTCTCACATAGGTATTCCTCTTGTCCAGATGGGTTAGGGCAGTGTGCAGTGTGGTTGCGATTGCGTCGTCTGTGGACCTATTGGGTCGGTAAGCAAATTGGAGTGGGTCTAGGGTGTCAGGTAGGGTGGAGGTGATATGGTCCTTGACTAGTCTCTCAAAGCACTTCATGATGACGGAAGTGAGTGCTACGGGGCGGTAGTCGTTTAGCTCAGTTACCTTAGCTTTCTTGGGAACAGGAACAATGGTGGCCCTCTTGAAGCATGTGGGAACAGCAGACTGGGATAAGGATTGATTGAATATGTCCGTAAACACACCAGCCAGCTGGTCTGCGCATGCTCTGAGGACGCGGCTGGGAATGCCGTCTGGGCCTGCAGCCTTGCGAGGGTTAACACGTTTAAATGTTTTACTCACCTCGGCTGCAGTGAAGGAGAGCCCGCAGGTTTTGGTAGCGGGCCGTGTCAGTGGCACTGTATTGTCCTCAAAGCGAGCAAAAAAGTTATTTAGTCTGTCTGGGAGCAAGACATCCTGGTCTGCGACGGGGCTGGTTTTCTTTTTGTAATCCGTGATTGACTGTAGACCCTGCCACATACCTCTTGTGTCTGAGCTGTTGAATTGCGACTCTACTTTGTCTCTATACTGGCACTTAGCTTGTTTGATTGCCTTGCGGAGGGGATAGCTACACTGTTTGTATTCGGTCATGTTTCCGGTCACCTTGCCCTGGTTAAAAGCAGTGGTTCGCGCTTTCAGTTTCACGCGACTGCTGCCATCAATCCACGGTTTCTGGTTTGGGAACGTTTTAATCGTTGCTGTTGGTATAACGTCTCCGATGCACTTTCTAATGAACTCGCTCACCGAATCAGCGTATTTGTCAATGTTGTTGTTGGACGCAATGCGGAACATACCCCAATCCACGTGATCGAAGCAGTCTTGAAGCGTGGAATCAGTTTGGTCGGACCAGCGTTGAACAGACCTGAGCGCGGGAGCTTCTTGTTTTAGTTTCTGTTTGTTGGCTGGAAGCAACAAAATGGAGTCGTGGTCAGCTTTTCCGAAAGGAGGGCGGGGGAGGGCCTTATATGCGTCGCGGAAGTTAGGATAACAATGATCCAGGGTTTTACCAGCCCTGGTAGCACAATCGATATGCTGATAGAATTTAGGGAGTTTTGTTTTCAGATTAGCCTTGTTAAAATCCCCAGCTACAATGAATTCAGCATCAGGATGTGTGCTTTCCAGTTTACATAGAGTCAGATAAAGTTCGTTCAGGGCCATCGATGTGTCTGCTTGGGGGGGAATATATACGGCTGTGATTATAATCGAAGAGAAATCCCTTGGTAGATAATGCGGTCGATATTTGATTGTGAGGAATTCTAAGTCAGGTGAACAGAATGACTTGAGTTCCTGTATGTTGTTATGATCACACCACGTCTCGTTAATCATAAGGCATACCCCCCTGCCCCTCTTCTTACCAGAAAGATGCTTGTTTCTGTCGGCGCGATGCGTGAAGAAACCAGCTGGCTGCACCGACTCCGTTAGCGTCTCTCGAGTGAGCCATGTTTCCGTGAAGCAAAGAACGTTACAGTCTCTGATGTCTCTCTGGAATGCTACCCTTGCTCGGATTTCATCAACCTTGTTGTCAAGAGACTGGACATTGGCGAGTAGTATGCTATTGTTATTGACGGTAATGGCAGCTTTCCGGCAGCTTTCCTACTCGCCTTCTGCGGGTCCGGACGAGGCATCCGACTCTTCATCCTCTGCGTCGCTTCCTTTTGCGAATAATTGGGATGTCTGCCCTGAGGGGTGTTTGGAGAATATCTTGTGAGTCCTGCTTGTTGTTGTTGAAAAAAATCTTTGTCTAATCCTAGGTGAGTGATCACTGTCCTGATATCCAGAAGCTCTTTTCTGCCGTAAGATACGGTTGCAAAAATATTGTTGTGTCTTTGGCATCATTAAACTGAAGACTTATTTATCGAATAACTCTCTGTAATTATTATTACGCGATTAAACTGATTAATCATGTAACTGTAATTAACTAGGAAGTCGGGGCACCAAGGAAAATATTCAGATTACAAAGTTAGAATTTTCCTAATACAACTTTTCAGATATTTTATATCTGATCAATTAGTCTTCGAATTAATGAATTATTTACTTTACCTCACGTTAGTCTCATTCCAAACGTCGTAAATTGTTGGTTATTTGCATGAACCCAGTCTTCACTATGAGTCATCCATACATCAATTGTCTTAAATAATTTATTTACTAACTAAGTAATTCACAGAAATGCATAAACAAACAAACAAAGTAAATATGGTTACAAGAAATGATAGGGGAATGTGCCCTAGTGGGCTAAACCGGCATGGCGGCTTGTTAGACAAAAGGGGAGTGGGGGTCAGATGAGAAGTCACTACAGAGTTGATAATTATAACAATTGAAATGCTAAGCCTTTGCACATGAACGCTCACTCATTCGGGAACAATTGCAATCAAAATATGTATATACGCTCAGTGTGTCGTCGGGATCTCTGCTGAAAAGTTAGTTTCTGTTGGAGAGTTTCCGTCCTCTCTCTCTCTCTCTCTCTCTGTCTTGGTTAGAGTGGATTGTTCAGAGTGACATTCATTCATGTCGTTATGGATAGGTGTTTCGGCGGTTGTCCTTCTTTGCGTTCAATGATACCGAATTCCTATCTGCAGACTAGTAATTAATATCAAAGACTTGTTCTTATTCTGTCGGTATCGATAGTCTAAGAGTTTAACCACGTGGGATGGTTAAAAGATTCAGCAGTCTGGTCTCAAACCTTGGCCCTCTCGTTATCGAGGTAAGCTGGTCTGCAACCTTTGTCCTCTCGTGATTGAGAGAAACATGGTCTGGTGATAGAAACCCGAGTGGGGGTTTTATTCGGAAGGGCAGAAAAGGGCCTGTCCCAGGATGCCCGACCATAACTGTGCTCATGGGCGGTCCTCTGATTTAGTTAAACTCAAAAGGGAATTGGAGTTTCCTTCATTAAACAGTGCAAAATCACATTACACAATTTTACAAACAGTATCATCCTCACTCATTCATCTTATACAACAATTAGATGTAAACCTCATATCTGAGGCTATTATATAAACAGCGTTATGGTAATGTGGCCGCACCGTCTCCCATGAGCTTCACCAAGATTACCAAAAGGACCAGTTGGTAGCTGGATTCTTCACCGATCTTTTATACCGTCTCCGGAACATAAATGTTGTTCGGACCTCAAGTTCTGTGAGGTGGAAGAAATTCTTTGTTCTCTATGAAACTTCACTCTGTCTCTATACTGTGTGGCCATGAGGCAGGATCTTCCCTAGGAATTTACGACCTCTCTGACCACAGCAGCCTGGTTGTAGGAGGCAGAGAGAGGGGGATGGTGCTCGCTGTACCCAAAGAGGGCAACGTCATGACAACACTATGTACAAAATTATTTACAAATATCGCGAAAAAAAACACATAATAGCACAATTGGTTAGGAGACCGTAAAACGGCGGCCATCTCCTCCGGCGCCATTTTATACGGTGAGGAAGAGGATCACCGTATTTATCTATTGTATCTACTAGGGCTGCACGATACCAGTATTGCAATATTTTGGTCCTTTAAAAACCTGCTGTGTGTAAAATATTGTGCGCTACAACTTGGAAAATAAATACATGTGACTGGATGACAACATAAATGTGGTTTGTTTCCAACATTAGGGCTGTTTTCCTACAGAAGTTAATTGCGCTTCGTGTTTTGTTTCCTTGTAACGATACTAACGAGTATCGCTATACTGAGATCGCCCCGGCCCTAGTATCTATTGTATATAAATTACAACAAGGTATGACTTCTCTTGCTGGAAAATAACTATCCTGATTCAACGAGTTCCAAATAAATGTTCAGTTATTGATTCTAAGAAGCATTTTATGAATGCTAACAAGGGAGAGAGAAAACCAAAGTCGGAGCAGTTTTATGCCTGGCTGAGTATTTCCTGCCTCTGGTCTGTGAGTACAGCCAGGTAAAGATATTAGAGCAGTAAAACTGCCACGGCATTAAATCCTTTTAAAATTCTAATCCCTAATCCCCTGCGGTGTGATCACTGTTAATACAGTAGAGAAAATGAGCTGCTGGGACCGTATCTATAGGTGGCTCAAACGCCTGAGTAAAATACCAGGCCACTTTTCACCAAGGACAGTCCAAGTAGACAATCTACTTCATCAAGTTTATTTTTACTCCCTGCTTATGCTTTTTATTCAAGGGTCTTTATGAGTACAGTGCACAAAAAATATACAAAATGCAATGAATGGTAACTATTCCTTACTTTACATTAAATACATTGAACCACTGAATCGTTCAAGCCTATTTTGCACATGTAACAGAAATACATTTGTAAAGAAGCTAGAGGAGAATTGAATAGCTTTCAACAAAATCAACAAACTGTAGCTAAACAACTGACAGAGTACAGGAATCGTTACAGTTCATTATCTATAAGTGGGTGTGAAGGATGAGTATCGGGCTGCCAGGCAGTGAGAGGGTTAATATGCCAGACTTAGGCTAAATTTACATAGGCCTTTACGGTAAAGCACCATGAAGAACATTAGTAAATGACACAGAGCCTCTGGAAGATTGATTATAGCCAGATAGAGGAACACAGGAAGACGACAGCAGCAGAAGCTAGTGTCGCTTTTGTATAGATGGGCTGTAACTGGACCCACAATTAAATGGGCCATTTTGGGGAAAGCATATCCCATTAAATATGCATATTTCGAAGCAAGGTGAAGTATAATCTGCCCTTAAATCACTTGTTGTAGCAATCCCATGTATCATGCAGTGGCTGGGGTGAATGAAAGGCTAGTAAATATCTTAATGGGGAATTAAAAAAGCAAGGGCTCAATGTTGGATCTCGAATCCAGTAAAGAAGTAAGATTTTATCTGAGATACTTTTGTCATAAGTTTATTTATTTCCCTTACCTATTGCACACAGAATGATGCATTCTAAGAAGAAAATAGCTACGATCTTGATGGCAAAACTATGCCTGTGCACCACAAAAAAATCCTACAGACAACCTCACCACCAAAAAAGATTGTTTGCGTACACCAACCCCACAATACTAATTATACTGTACTTCATCTCCAAACGGCAATCTGCACAGCAGAAAGTTAATTCACCTTCTCGTAGCATTTAATTATGTCTGACCAAATATATTTTTCTAAACATCAGACATCATCACATTGGGAGAAATCCCTATTATTTCACTCTCTGCACACCATATACTTTTTAAAAGTCTTTATAAAGCACATAAACTCTAAAAACTAGTGTCAGCATTTCACAAACCTCTTGCTTTGTTTCCTGGTACAGAGTTGTTGTGAGTGTTAATAGTCTCCATGTACAAACAGAGCATAAGGCACAAAGCTGGAGGTTTGCGTGACAAGAGTGTGGCAGCTTGCTTATTTTTCCAGACTTCTGGGAGTGGATTGCGTATGAGGGAGGGCTTTTTCAGGAATGTCCTCTGGGAATGGTGCTTTTAACTCGGTGCCATTTGGGACCAGGCAGCAACAGCGTAGGAGTGTCGTCTCAGTCAACATGAACCGCAATCTCTAGTCTCTCTTCCATTGGGATGATCGCAGCTAAAATGCTCACTGCCCTCATTTGAAAAACAGGATGTGTTCTGTATCACCTGCTGCTCACACAATCCATTGAACGTTATTCCCACATATATTGTCCAAATGACATCAGCTACTTGGAGACAATCTTATTTAAATTTGTTCCCATTTACAGTACCTCCGGAAAGTATTCACACCCCTTGACTTTTTCCACATTTTGTTATAGCCTTATACTAAAATGTATTAAATAGTTTTTTCCCCCTCAATCTACACACAATATCCCATAATGACAAAGCAAAAACAGGTTATCATTTTTTGCTAAATTATTACAAATAAAAAACTGAATATCCTTTACTCAGTACTTTGTTGAAGCACATTTGGAAGCGATTACAGCATCGAGTCTTCTTGGGTATGATGCTACAAGCTTGGCACACATGTATTTGGGGAGTTTCCACCATTCTTCTCTGCAGATCCTCTCAAGCTCTGTCAGGTTGGATGGGGAGCGATGCTGCACAGCTATTTTAAGGTCTCTGGCTGGGCCACTCAAGGATATTCAGAGGCTTGTCCCAAAGCCACTCCTGCATTGTCTTGAATATGTGCTTAGGGTTGTTGTCCTGTTGGACCTCCACATCCGGCTCCGTCACCTGAGGGATCATCTGAGAACAACCACCCGGAGAGCTGATGAAACTGTGGGTTTGCACAACCAAAGTATTTCTGCACTGCACAAACTGTCAGAAACCGTCTCAGGGCTGCTCATTTGCATGCTCGTTGTCCTCACCAAGGTCATGACCTGACTGCAGTTCAGCTTCGTAACTGACTTCAGTGGGCAAATGCTCACCTTTGATGGTCACTGGTAGGCTGGAGAAGTATGCTCTTCATGGATGAATCCCGGTTTCAACTGTGCCGGGCAGATGGCGACAGCGTGTATAGCGTCAATTGGGCGAGAGGTTTGCTGATGTCCACATTGTGAACAGTGCCACATGGTGGTGTGGGGTTATGGTATGGGCAGGCATAAGCTACTGACATGGATTTTATCTATGGCAATTTGAATGCACCGTGACGAGATCCCTTTGTTGTGCCATTCATCCGCCGCCAACACCTCGTTTCAGCATGATAATGCACGGCTCCATGTCGCAAGGATCAGTACACAATTCCTGGAAGCGGAAAATGTCCCAGTTCTTCCATTGACTGCAATCTCACCAGTCATGTCAACCATTGAGCATGTTTGGGATGCTCTGGATCGACGTGTATGACAGCGTGTTCCAGTTCCCACCAATATCCAGCAACTTAGCACAGCCATTGAAGAGGAGTGACAACATTCCACAGGCCACAATCAACAGCCTGATCAACTCTATGCAAATGAGATGTGTCACATTACATGAGGCAAATGGTGGTCACACCAGATACTGACTGGTTTTCTGACATACGCCCCTACCTTTTTTATTAATAAGGTATCTGTGACAAACAGATGCATATCTGTATTCCCAGTCAAGCGAAATCCATAGATTATGACATAATGCATTTATTTTAATTTGACTGATTTCCTTATATGAACCGTGACTCAGTGAAATCTCTGAAATTGTTGCATGTTGCGTTTATATTTTTGTTCAGTGTACATTTAAAGTGGATAAAACAGTATGTAAAAATTATTCAAGTGACCAGTGTTCAATGACTATGTACATACGGCATCAGTCTCTAAGGTGCAGGGTTGTGTACCGGGTGGTAGCTGGCTAATAACCGTGACTAAAGTTCAGAAACCCTGCTGTAGATGACTTGGAATGCAAGCAGTATGCCCCTGGTGATGCATTGGGCTGGCCACACAACCCTCGAGAGCCCTATGGTTGCGTACGGTGCAGTCACAGTACCAGGCGGTGTTACAGCCTGACAGGATGCTCTCAATGATGCATCCTGAGGCTGAAGAGGAGCTATTGCGCCTTCTTCGCCACACTGTGTGTGGATTGACCATTTCAGGTCGTCAGTGATGTGCACGCTGAGGAACTTGAAGCTTTTCACCCTCTCCACTGTGGCAATGTCGATGTGGATGGGGACGTACTCCCTCTGCGGTCTCTTGAAGTCCATGATCAGCTCCTTTGTTTTGTTGCCGTTGAGGGAGAAGTTATTTTCCTGGCACCACTCCGCCAGGGCCCTCACTTCCACCCTGTAGGCCGTCTCGTCATTGTTGGTAATCAGGCCTACCACTGTTGTGTCGTCTGCAAACTTGATGATTGAGTTGGAGACGTATGTGGCCACGCAGTCATGGGTGAACAGGGAGTACAGGAGGGGGCTGAGCATGCACCCTTGTGGGGACCCCGTGTTCGTGTTGAGGATCAGCATAGCGGAGGTATTGTTGCCTACCTCCACCACCTGGTATCAGCCCGTCAGAAAATCCAGGACCCAATAGCACAGGGCGGAGTTCAGACCCAGGGCACTGAGCTTAGTGATGAGCTTGGAGGGCACAATAGTGTTGAAAGGTGAGCTGCCGTCTATCACCAGCATTCTTACATAGGTATTCCTCTTGTCCAGATGGGATAGGGCAGTGTGCAGTGCAATGGAGATTGCTTCATCTGTGGATCTGTTAAGGCGGTATGCAAATTGTAGTAGGTCTAGGGTATCGGGTAAGGTGGAGGTGATATGATCCTTAATTAACTAGCCTCTCAAAGCACCTCATGATGACAGAAGTGAGTGCTATGGGGTGATAGTGATTTAGTTCAGTTACCTTCACTTTCTTGGGTTAAATATTCACTAGGGTAGGGGGCAGCATTCGGAATTTTGGATGAAAAACGTGCCCAAATTAAACTGCCTGCTACTCAGGCCCAGAAGATAGGATATGCATATAATTAGTTGATATGGATAGAAAACACTCTAAAGTTTACAAAATGGTTAAAATAGTGTCTGTGAGTATAACAGAACTAGTTTGGCAGGCCAAAACCTGAGAAATATCCATCCAGGAATTAAGATTTTTTTGTTGTTGTAGTTTTCTATTCAATGCCATTACAGTATCCATTGACTTAGGACTCAAATTGCAGTTCCTATGCCTTCCACTAGATGTCAACAGACTTGTATTCTGAAAAATTAGGGAGTAAGAGCAGTCTGAATGAGTGGACCCTGCAGTGTCACAGAGCTTTTTCATGTGCGCGACCGAGAGAGTGACTTTCTTGTTTACCTTTTATATTGACAAAGTTATTGTCCGGTTGAAATAATATCGATTATTTCGGCTAAAAACAACCTGAGGATTGAATATCAAATCAAATCAAATTTATTTATCCTTTCTGAACCACCCATCCCGGATCCGGGGTAATTGTCATCAGAAACGCTGACTAGCATAGCCTAGCCTAGCGCCACAGGTATATAATATAATATAATTTCATGAAATCACAAGTGCAATATTGCAAAACACAGCTTAGCCTTTTGTTAATCCATCTGTCGTCTCAGATTTTGAAATTATGCTTTACAGCGAAAGCAATACAAGCGTTTGTGTAATTTTATCGATCGCTCGACAAAACAATTACACCTAGCATCAGGTAACTTGGTCACGAAAATCAGAAAAGCAATCAAATTAATCGTTTACCTTTGATGATCTTCGGATGTTTTCACTCACGAGACTCCCAGTTAGACAACAAATGTTCCTTTTGTTCCATAAAGATATTTTCTATATCCAAATACCTCCGTTAGTTTGATGCGTTATGCCCAGGAATCCACCAGAAAGAGCGGTCGCGACAACGCCGACAAAAATTCCAAATTATATCCATAATGTCCACAGAAACATGTCAAACGTTATAATCCATCCTCAGGGTGTTTTTCAAATATCTATTCGATAATATATCAACCGGGACAGTTGGCTTTTCACTAGGATCGGGAGTAACAATGGCTGCCTTTCCCTTTTGCGCACAATTCACTCTGAGAGCCCCCACCTATCCACTTACGCAATGTGGTCGTTCACGCTCATTCTTCAAAATAAAAGCCTGAAACTATGTCTAAAGGCTGTTGACACCTTAGGGAAGCCATAGAAAAAGAAGTCTGGTTGATATCCCTTTATATGGGCAATAAGGATGCATAGGAACAGAGAGGTTTCAAGAACAGGGGCACTTCCTGATTGGATTTTCCTCAGGTTTTAGCCTGCAATATCAGTTCTGTTTAACTCACAGACAAATTTTTTACAGTTTTGGAAACTTCAGAGTGTTTTCTATCCTAATCTGACAACTATATGCATATTCTAGTTTCGGGGGCTGAGAAATAGGCAGTTTCAAATGGGTACGTGTTTTTAGCCAAAAAACGAAAATATCGCCCCCTAGTCTTAAGAAGTTATATAGCCCTTCTTACATCAGCTGTACAGAAACCCAGCCTAAAATATAAACATCGTTTGACATGTTTCTATGAACTTTACGGATACAATTTGGATTATTTGTCTGCCTGTTGTGACTGCGTTTGAGCCTGTGGATTACTGAAGAAAACGCACGAACAAAACTAAGGTTTTTGGTTATATAGAGAGACTTTATCGAACAAAACAAACTTTTATTGAGTAAATGAATGTCTTCTGAGCGCAACCATATGAAGATCATCAAAGGTAAGTGATTCATTTTATCTCTATTTCTGACTTGTGTAACTATTCTACTTGGCTGGTTACTGTTTGTAATGATTTGTCTGCTGGGCGATGTTCTCAAATAATCGTAAGGTATGCTTTCGCCGTAAAGCCTTTTTGAAATCTGACACCGTGGTTGGATTCAGAAGAAGTTCATCTTTAAACCTATGTAAAATACTTGAATTTTTATAATGAGTATTTCTGTATTTTAATTTGGCGCTCTGCAATTTCACTGGATGTTGGCCAGGTGGGATGCTAGCGTCCCACATACCCTAGTGAGGTTTAAAGAACAATGGTGGACATCTTGAAGCAAGTAAGGACAACAGACTGGGATAGGGAGAGATTGAATATGTCTAAACACTCCAGCCAGCTGACCTGCACACGCTCCGGGGACGCATCGAGGGATGTTGTCTGGGCCGGCAGCCTTGCGAGGGTTAACATGCTAAAAATGTCTTACTCATGAAGTCCACGGAGAACAAGAGCTCAAAGTCCTCGTGAGCGGTGGTGGCCCTGTGTTTCGGCGGGCGAAGGGTTATACCTTGTCCGGGAGCATAGGTGTCGGTGTCCGCAACGTGGCTGGTTTGCCTTTTATAATCTGTGATTATCTGGAGTCCTTGCCACATGTGTCTCATGTCTGAGCCTTTGAATTGCGACTCCACCTTGTCTCTGTATTTACATGTTGCCTGTTTGATTGCCTTACGGAGGGCATAGCTGGACTGTTTGTACTCATCCATGTTCCCAGTCACCTTGCTGTGGTTAAATGTGGTGGTTCATACTTTCAGTTTCGGTTTGGAAAAGTTCTAATCGTCACAGTAGGGAACAACATCCTCAATGCACTTCCTGATGAACTCAGTCACCGAGTCAACCCGGAACAAATCCCAGTCTGCGTGATTCCGATTGGTCAGACCAACGTTGAACAGTCCTTACCATGGGTACTTGCTGTTTAAGTTTCTGCCTATAGAAAAGGATGCGCAGAATGGGGGGCGTGATCTGATTTGCTAAAGCGGCGGGCCTTGTAGCTGTCCTGGAAGGGGGAATAGCAATGGTCAAGAATTATTGATGAGAGAGTAGCGCAGGCGATATGTTGATAAAACTTCGGCTTTGTTTTCCTCAGATTTAAATATTAAAGTCCCCTGCTACAATAAATGCAGCCTCAGGATATGCGGTTTCTAGTTTGCACGAAGTCCATTGTAGTTCCTTGAGAGCTGTCGGTGTGTCGGCTTGAGGAGGAATATACATGGTTGGGACGATGACCGAAGAGAATTCTCTCGGGACTGAACATTTGCGAGTAATATACTCTGAAGCGGTATTCCTCTTCGCCGTCAGTGGCATCTTGGAGCAGCCCCTGGGATGAGTGGAAATGCCTCCAGCGGTACAAACAAAGGATCCAATTCAGGAAAGTCTCATTTCTGGTCGAAATGCTGGTGAGTGACCGCCAATCTAACATCCCAAAATGATTTTCGGCTGTAGGTAATAATACAAGAAATGCTCTGAGCAAATAATGTAGGAAATAACTGTAAAGTTGGCTAGGACCACGGCGATGTGTCTGTCGGCACCATCATGTTATGGTCCAATGTAAAGGGATGCTGAAAAGACATAAAAGTTGAAATATTGAAGAATATTACATTCTGTATCCAGTCTAATTCCAATTTCCTTGAGAAATGAAACCACGTTTCATCACATGCCACATAGTGAAAAAATAGCACATAGGATTTGATTCTAGTGATATGTTTTGTAAGGGAAGCTTCACAGCAGAGCCTTGGACTTGAAGAGTGTCCAATGGCTGTCCTCCTGCGCTACAGTGAGGGCCAAACTTAAAGCCACAGGGGATTCTAGAGAGGAGGAAACTGTAAGCTGAGAGAGTATGTGATCTGTAACAGAGACAAGGAAAAGCCCAGGAGACATGTAAGAGTGCAAGGCCTGAGGGGATATGCCTGGGGCTAGCGTCTGCCTTCTACTGAACAGCTTCTCACACCTGGACATCATCAAAGGAGAATGTAAGAGCTGGTCCATCCTCTGCCTGCATACCTAGCTTTTCATCCAGCTGTGTGGTTCACACCCAAACCACATACTGCTGACATCTTCGAGAAGTTCTAAGGCAGGGGTGTCAAACTCATTCCATGGAGGGCCTAGTGTCTGCAGGTTGTTCTTTATTTTCAGTTAAGCCCGAGACAACTATGTGTGGGGAGTTCCTTACTAAATAGTGACTTTAATTCATCAATCAAGGACAAGGGAGGATGGAAAATCCGCAGACACTCGGCCCTCCGTGGAATGAGTTTGACACCTGTGCTCTAAGGTTAGCCATGTCGTAGGCATGTCTGATCCATTTCAACAAGTTCAAGTGAGACGACGGGGGATTCTGGTTGTGAGTTTGAGGACGGATAGGAATATTTCGGTGGGTTAAAGATTGTTATGATGCAGCACCACACATATGAAGCCATGATAAATATGGAGATGGCTGCGTAGACCATGTCTGAGGTCTCACAGCTGACGAGCCAGAATCTTGCTCCTGTAATGTCTAAGGCTGCCATAATGAAGTTAATAGTTGCCCACACACATGCTAGGGCACCAGAGCCCCAGCTGTGGGTGTTCCTGTGGGATCTGTGGCTGAACACAGGCTGAATGGGCTGGGCTGTATGCAGGGTAGGGAGTGTTATGCTGCTTAGAGGAAGTGATCTCGCTCTCTCGCTCTCCTGCAGGTTATTGTTTACGCATGGCGGCCCAGCCAGAGGGCTCTTAATTGTGTAAGGTCTACATTAGGGAATCAGACATTTGCCCGAAATAGAACCACAGGTGGAATATCAATGATGGGCCGTGTTGACAACGACGCAGCGGCATGAATCACCATGGAAACGGTTGTGAATCTCAGGAGAGAGGACTAATGTATGGCATAATGTAGAATTCATGTTCATGGATGATGGTATGCATTAAGTCTGGTAAATAGAGCTGTAAATTCAAAAGTAGGATACGTGTTGTTTGTATGGGGAGGGAGAGTAGATTATGTTTCCATGTAGTGTTAACGTTTGCTTCATTCCACAGGTGCCTGCATAGGTTACACCCTGGAGTGTAACAGGTACCCAAAGGGCATTGAGCCTTTGACTTAGCAAAAATATAACATAACAATTTTTACAATGTAATTGCTCCACCATGCCCTCAAGATGCTTCACCCTTAACCTATCTGTTTCTCTGTCTGGTTTTAAATGGACTGGACTGGTTGGCTGACCATGCGTCTCTCTCCCACAGTGAAAGAGGTCTTTACAAGGTACTGCCTTTTCACATTCCGTTTCACATGCCATTCAGCACCCAGCCTGACACAGGAGGACAGACTGCCTTTCCTGGGTAGTACAGTGGTACACAGCAGCCCAGCACTCAACTGACCAGGGGAAAATGCATGCACTACAGCAATGTACTGACTGCTTACTACTGCTTACCACTGGCATAGTACTGTAAGCTTTGTAGTGGCTAATGAGTACAGTTCTTCATTACTCTTTTGCTTTTTACAATGTTTCAGTATAGGGTCATTTCAGCAAGTCATTACACCCACCATCTCAGATTGCTCTGAAATGGTTTCTGTAGTTAGAAACCGATAAGATAAGCATCACTTTCATTATTTTGTCGAAAGACAATTTGAACTCTGATTGATTGCACGCAAATTGACAATATAGTACCCAACATACAATTTGGACCAAACCTCTTCTTAACAGTGATTCAGACGTGGTTATGTTTCCACTTGCCACTGCAGAAATATGTATTCAATATTTGTGTATTTCTATTGGTTGGTTCAAGTCAGATGTCAAAAAGGTGTTATGTCATTGGCTACGCTGACATATAGGGGGTGATTGCGAACGTCAATTCTGCCCAGTCTGATATTGACATGCAAGTGGTAGGTCACGTTCTGAAGTTCTGCATTCGATTTACAATGTGTATGAGTTCACTATGTACATTTAGAGAGAGAGAGAGAGAGATAGCACCTCTTTAAGAACACCTCTTTCCATAACAGACTGACCAGGTGAATCCAGGCTAAAGCTATGATCCCTTATTGATGTCACTTAAATCCACTTCAAATCAGTGTAGATGAAGGGGAGGAGACAGGTTATATAATGATTTTTAATCCTTAAGACAATTGAGACATGGATTGTATGTGTGTGCCATTCAGAGGGTGAATGGGCAACACAAAATATTTAAGTGGCTTTCCACAGAGTATGGTAGTAGGTACCAGGCGCCAGTTTGTGTCAAGAACTGCAACATTGCTGGGGAAGGGGTCAAGGGGGAGGTTGAATTAGTATTCAAACAGTTTACTCAGTAATTTGTTGAAGCACCTTTGGCAGCAATTACAGCCTCGAGTCTTCTTGGGTATAACTCTACAAGCTTGGCACACCTGCATTTGGGGAGTTTCTCCCATTCTTCTCTGCAGATCCTCTCAAGCTCTGTCAGATTGGATGGGGAGCGCCACTGCACAGCGATATTTGCAGGTCTCTCCAGAGATGTTCGATCAGGTTCAAGTCCGGGCTTTGGCTGGGCCACTCAAGGACATTCAGAGACTACAATTTATCTTTCAAAAAAATTTTGTTTCAGGAATGCTAATCTTATTTGTTTCAAACAACAAAAACAATTTCAGAAAAATCTGAGATGGTGGGTGTCAAAATCCTTGTGTTTTTTGAGATGGAACAACTCTGTAGGCATACCACTTCAAAATCATAATTTCCAGTCAGGATACAAAGATGGCAAATTACACTACTGCATGCTGAAAAATGTAGTGACTTTTCTGACAATCAACACCTTTAGTTCTTGTACAAAAATCTCTATATTTTCTCTCCGTAGACCGAACAATGGTTGTCACAACATGTGTGTAGGTCATCTTCTCAGAGCATCTAGCACTCTGCCAGCAATCAGTTGGATTTAAAGTAAAACACCAAGGGGTGATTTTGAAACAGGCTTTCTCTACAGTCACCCATAGTCAGATTAGGCCCGGTAACTTCCCCCAAACGTCGGGTCCTATCAGAATCACATTTTGTGATATTACGTCGCCTTAAAAAAAGTGTTGTGTTTGTCCAGCGTATTTTATAAGGCCATAAAAATGATAAAGCCTCTCGTGGAACCCCAAGCGAGGGAAAAGCCACACTCAATTCATTAGTGCCACCAGCTGTCGAGGGGAAGAGAGACGCTGTGACACAACACAGTCTCTCAGTGCCTCGACCCCACAGTCTCATCAGATGCACTGGCTGGCGTTAAACACACTTGGCTGCAACTCCACAACATCCACAAAGACCCCTCTCTCTGCTCCAATGGTAGAACCCAGATACTACCCGCCTCACATGATACAGGTTTGGTTTGATGACCTTTTAAATCAGAAGATCAAACTGGATTAGAACAAAGCCAATACCCAGCTGGTATGCACAGTAGTACATGTTGCTGTGGATTTGAAGTTCTATTTTTCTGTAAATGGGGATGAGGCTGGTACACAGGGATGAGGAGTGAACTACATTGGAACAAATTATATCATCCCTAAAGACTAACATAGCAAATCATTAAAGCACTCCATGTTGCTATTTTAACTGTTGTGGACATAAAAACAATTATAGTAGACTATATAGTGTTATTTGTAAGGCACAATAGGGGATGTCAGGAGGTGAAGGGCCTCAACGGCTTACTTTTTCAATTACATGAAAGGGTCAACGGTGATCTTTCGCCTCCGATGTTAATCATACTCTCTGATGCAAACTGTATATTTTCAGACCATAATCCCTGAAGCTCAAAAGAAAGAGTTGTTTACAGCAGTATGTAACAATAAATACAGTCTCATTCAAGGGTTTTTCTTTATTTTTACTATTTTCTACATTGTAGAATAATAGTGAAGACATCAAAACTATGAAATAACATATGGAATCATGTAGGTGTGTCCAAACCTTTGACTGGTACTGTATGTTCTCTGTTTGTGGCAGTGCAAGACCACCTCCTAATCTAGATTATCCCTGTTGGTTCTAATCTAAACGATTACATCTCAACCATAATCATAGATTAATCTGTACCACAGGTGAACAAACCGGAAAAGTACTGCTTCGCTTTGCCACATGACTAATTTTGTGCAGTCTATCAGTCGGAAGAGTTAAGAGTGGCAGATGAAGAAAAATTGTCTGCCAGTCCGCTATTTGTCAGGGAGGAAAAACAGCGAGCTCACCCTGGATTTCTCCTGACGCCAGCCTCTGGGCATCTCCGATGCTACAAGGTACCAGTCCTTATCAGGGCAGCAGCTAGCAGCCAGCTGGGGAGATTGAGAGAGAGCAGGGGAGCAGGCTGCCTCCACTTAGCACAGGACATCTAATCCATCACAACCCTGCCTGTAGTCTGCCCTTGGAATCTTCTCAATTGGTTTATCAGAGAAGCGAGTGTCATTATCACTGGGGTTTGGCTGGATTCCCATCAACTACTGATAGAGGAGTCACCAAAACAGAAGTTATCTGAGGCAATGCGTTAATTATAGAGAGCAGACACTTGAGAATTACTGATAGTGTAGCTCGGCCTGCCCCGGGCTGTCAGAGAGCTGTGAGTCGTCATGTAATATTGAACAAGATTCACACAACTGTGCTCACAGAAATGGGCCCACTTTTCTCTTTTACTCCCTGCTTTTCATTAGTTTCTTTGGGCAGGGGCCATTTTGAAATTAAAACAATGTTTAGCCTAACTCCAAATAATCCTTATTTTGCCTGCCATTTCAATTTGTTGCCTTACCAATGGAGTGAAATACAATTCCTTTAAATACTCGAAGCACCAAAATAAAATAAATAAAAAACAATTCCCAGTTCCCATCCAAGCCATTTTCACATCCGAGTGCAGTTCAAATCCTCTAATGGCAGCATATTGTAAGTGACTGTGTCTCAGAGTCTGTCCCTTTGTTGTTGAATTTGTCTTGGTGCCAGGTGAGAGCTGCCCCACTGTCAGGCTCCCATGAAAAGTGTGTGTGCTGCCCAGCAGTCCCCTCACCCACCGAGTCTTAGGCCTGGCCTCACGATGTGCTCTGGCACACACTGCTGACACACAGCTCGACCATACTCCCTCTCTCACACACACACGCACACAAGCTCTGCCTGCCTGGGCTAGCTAGGGGATCACTCAGCCACCAGTGTCCTCCCTCTCAGGGTCCAGACATCCTGAGCACTGCCATGTTGACACTCCAACGTCACACACAGATGACCAACAAGATATGATCAACTACAATCAATAGTACCTCTATTTTGGTCATCTTTGGCTTCAAGTGCAAAGGGGCAATTCCACGATAAAGGAATTAGGCTTTGAATCATTTTTTCACTAAAATGTATGTCAAACAAAAAACATTGATTTCAATGTTTAACAAACCATAAAACTCTATGCAAAATGACTACTTTTAAAAATGTCCACTGAAAAATGTAGTAAAACTAATTTAGTGGAAGAACTGTGCAGTTGCAAACTTTGTAACGGAATAATGGTCAAATCTCCCTCAGGTTTTTATGCAAACACGTTTCCAACATGAATGGTGTCCCCTCTATGAATATGTTTTGGTTATTGAACTACAGTATATTAAGTGGAGGTCCACCTGGTAACAGAATTACAGTAACGTCATTACATAATGGGTCCCTGATCTGTACCACATAGAAGTATAGAATTATGGATATGAACGTCATTCTCCTCATGTTTAACAAATTTGGACATTGCAGCGCAGCAAAGCAGAGCACAGTAGAATACAGTGCCGTACAATACAGCACAGAAGAGAAGGGTAGAGTTCAGTACAGTAGCGTTACTTTACTGTACTACAGTATTGTACTCCACTGTGCTATCGAAACTTGTGAAACAAAGATACGTCAGATTTGGTCTAGTCCGGTTCGTCTGTGGACGTTAACATCAACGCCAGGGTGGACTGACCAAATTTCAACTACATGGACGTCCAGTGTCAATCGGTGCACTTTGAGTTAATTAATTCAATTTTTTATTTCACCTTTATTTAACCAGGTAAGCTAGTTGAGAACAAGTTCTCATTTACAACTACGAGCTGGCCAAGATAAAGCATAGCTGTAACGGCAGCCTTCCTTCTCTTCAAGAGAAGAGGAGGTGTAGCAGGGATCGGACCAACACGCAGCGTAGCCAGTGCTCAACATGTTTAATTAAACGATAAACAGAGAACACTTACAAATACAAAATAACAAAAAGTGGCAAACCGATACAGTCCTAGCTGGTGCAGAGAAAACACAGAGACAGGAAACAACCACCCACAAAATCCCAACACAAAACAAGCCACCTATATATGATTCCCAATCAGAGACAACACAAAACATCTGCCTCTGATTGAGAACCATATTAGGCCAAACATAGAAACAGACAAACTAGACACACAACATAGAATGCCCACCCAGCTCACGTCCTGACCAACACTAAAACAAGCACAACACACAAGAACTATGGTCAGAACGTGACAATAGCAGTGCGACACAAACAACAACACAGAGTTACACATGGAATAAACAAGCGTACAGTCAATAACACAATAGGTAAAAAAGAGTCTATATACAGTGTGTACAAAAGGCATGAGGTGGTAAGGCAATAAATAGGCCATAGTAGCGAAATAATTACAATTTAGCAGATTAACACTGGAGTTATAAATGAGCAGATGATGATGTGCAAGTAGAGATACTGGTGTGCAAAAGAGCAGAAAAGTAAATAAAAACTATTTGGGGATGAGGTAGGTAGATTGGGTGGGCCATTTACAGATGGACTATGTACAGCTGCAGCGATCGGTTAGCTGCTCAGATAGCTGATGTTTAAAGTTAGTGAGGGCAATATAAGTCTCCAGCTTCAGCGATTTTTGCAATTCGTTCCAGTCACTGGCAGCAGAGAACTGGTAGGAAAGGCAGCCAAAGGAGGTGTTGGCTTTGGGGATGACCAGTGAGATATGCCTGCTGGAGCGGGTGGGTGTTGTTATCGTGACCAGTGAGCTGAGATAAGGCGGAGCTTTACCTAGCATAGACTTTTAGATGACCTGGAGCCAGTGGGTCTGGCGACCAATATGTAGCGAGGGCCAACCGACTAGAGCATACAGGTCGCAGTGGTGGGTGGTATAAGGGGCTTTGGTAACAAAACGGATGGCACTGTGATAGACTGCATCTAGTTTGCTGAGTAGAGTATTGGAAGCTATTTTGTAGATGACGTCGCCGAAGTCGAGGATCGGTAGGATAGTCAGTTTTACTAGGGTAAGTTTAGCGGCGTGAGTGAAGGAGGCTTTGTTGCAAAATAGAAAGCCGATTCTAGATTTGATTTTGGATTGGAGATGTTTAATACGAGTCTGGAAGGAGAGTTTACAGTCTAGCCAGACACCTAGGTATTTGTAGTTGTCCACATATTCTAGGTCAGAACCATCCAGGGTAGTGATGCTAGTCGGGCGGGCGGGTGCGGGCAGCGAACGGTTGAAAAGTATGCATTTGGTTTTACTAGCAGTTGGAGGCCACGGAAGGAGTGTTGTATGGCATTGAAGCTCATTTGGAGGTTAGTTAACACAGTGTCCAAATAAGGGCCAGATGTTTACAGAATGGTGTCGTCTGTGTAGAGGTGGATCAGGGAATCACCCGCAGCAAGAGCGACATCATTGATATATACAGAGAAAAAAGTAGGCCCGAGAATAGAACCCTGTGGTATCCCCATAGAGACTGCCAGAGGTCCGGACAACAAGCGCTCCGATTTGACACACTGAACTCTGTCTGCGAAGTAGTTGGTGAACCAGGCGAGGCAGTCATTTGAGAAACCAAGGCTATTGAGTCTGCCAATAAGAATAGGGTGATTGACAGAGTCGAAATCCTTGGCCAGGTCGATGAAGACGGCTGCACAGTACTGTCTTAAATCGATGGCAGTTATGATATCGTTTAGTACCTTGAGCGTGGCTGAGGTGCACCCGTGACCAGCTCGGAAACCGGATTGCACAGCGGAGAAGGTACGGTGGGATTTGAAATGGTCAGTGATCTGTTTATTAACTTGGCTTTCGAAGACTTTAGAGAGGCAGGGCAGGATGGATATAGGTGAGGATGCTGGTTAAAGTAAATGGAAGGTGAGGGGGCTCATGGGTAGGTGTCAGTAAGAACTGGGACAGGTGACATTAACTGGAGAGTGAGAGGGCCTGTTTGAGTGGTAAGGCTGAGGCAACGGACTGCAGGCGAAAGTCGAGGAGTGAACTCAGGGGAGGTGCATCTGCGACCGCTGGAAGTCGGACACTGATGTGGTTTTCCAACAGCAAGGCTCAGTGCAACATGGCAGTGTTGCCATTGTTAATAAAAGGTTTTCTGTGTAATGTCGAAATAAAAATTTCTTCAACCCCCATATTACACACACTCAAAGTGTAGCTTAAAAATTTGTGAACAATGTACTATCAATTGGTGAGAGAGAGCCTGAAATATCAATATTACACATCTACAGGACATTTATGCGAAAAGTTTGTTCCTGTTTCAGTCACGCCTTTGGTCACGTTCAGGTGGGTCAAACAAAGACACAATAATGATTGGTTGACAATACAGCCTCCAACAATGCAGGTGATTACTGCAAGTTGCAGCTGGTGAGGATCAACTGCAGATAATTGCAGTCGACTGAAGTCGAAACTTTATGACCTTTGATCCCATGGTTGTTGTAAGGTTCATGCAGTCGACATGTAGGTGCAAGTCGGACAGTTTTTAACCCTATAATACATCACACTTTGAAAGGTGGTGACCAACAATGGACACTGACTCGACAAAAGTGATATACTCGAACGAGCGCAGAGAGAGAGGGGGGGGGGGGGTTGTTCAGAATCAGACTGTTTGAACACTTTTGGTTTGACCAGCAGACAACAGAAAGAAAACAGTTATGAGCTGAACATAAACAAAATTGATATCAGTAAAATCACTATAACTAATTGGTAGGTCTACCATTAATTGTTACTTCTGTGAACTTGTTATCCTCTCTCCTCGTGAGGGAGAGAAATTAGAAAATATCTTAAAGATGTGGGTTTTTGGTAACAGAATGACAAGGCACAAGGTAAACAATTTCTCCAAAACCAAATATGTGTTGCTATTAGTTGGCAGGGGTCATTTCATCAACATTGTGTTTGGATGTATTTCTTTTATTAAAACTTTTCTGCTAGATGTTTTCTATGATCCCTTTTCCATCTGTTTTTATCCATAAATCAAAGCCTTTACTTATGCCTCATGTCTAAAATGGAAAATTGTTGAAAAATTTGTCTATGCCTTCATTTCAGACTCTTTCATTTGACACAAATTTGACGTGCTCCTATGAACTTCACATGTCGGTGCTCACGGGTCCTTTTACATGGAAATGTCCAAAGGCAAAGCTTTGGGATTTGTACAAGAGCAGATGCTGAACCAAAAGTCAGAATTTGGGTTATTTTGTAAGTCTCCCATTGGCAAAATCGATTCATAGGCATGCCAGGAACTAATGGGAAATTATGGAGAAAGAAAACCAAGCTTGGGTGAACTGGCAAGCAGCAAGGCTTTCTCACAGCAAGACAACCCCAACAACAATACACAACAAACAGGCTAATATGAGCAAACAAATGATGGGAACTTTCATTTTCTGTGACAGAAATATGTATGATCATCACAAACTTTTCGTCCTGTTGGGTATGATTGTGGGGTCATTAATTCACAAGGTTAAAATAGAAAACCAATGAACTGTGGAGACTGTATCATGCAGTAGTCAGACATGCATTCATTAGCACCCTTACAAGCACATTCTCTCAATTATTGAAATTATTCAGATTATATGCACAAAGGTACAAGGACACAGACTTCAACATACACACATGCACCACACACCAAACAGGGGGTGAGGTTGGGTGAGTGCAGTGAGCAGCAGGCTGTGTGTGAGAGGCGTGAGCAGCAGCCAGCCTCTATAATCCTGAACACCTCTGCTGCCAGCAGGGCTGGCTCTAACAAGCACAGGACAGGCGCCTGTCCGCTCGCTCCATCGTCCCTCATCCTGTTCTCCTCGTCGTTCTCCCATCGATCCTCTCTTCTCTCTCTCCTAACAGTACACTGCTGTCAAACACATACTGTACCCAGACCTGAGGTGCATGGGCACCCTCTCTACAGAGACCGAGAGCAAGCAGAGTTAGACAACAACACACAGCTCAGTTTGATAGTTGGAGGGGTCCAACACTCCAGTATGGCTGTCTCAGTCTTATTAGCTCATGCTCCACCTGACGGTACAGCACAGCTAATTAATGCACTGGTCGGGTTGGCTAAGCACTTGGTAAATCAGCTGGCTCCATGGCAGAGTTATTGAGGGATGGCATGTTTGCAAAATGGTTTTACACCACCGCCACTACATTAATAAGCCGAGATCACAGCTCGCCAGTCTTCACACGTCTTCCTCCTCCTTCTCCTGTCGCTGCTCGTCACTGTTCAAGCAGGCGTCTATTCCCGTACGCCAGGAGAACAGCGAGCGGCTCACAGATGGCAGGTTAACCTGGGAAGAGAGAGGAGGGCTGTTTTCTTAATGCCTCGCTCCTCCTGGTGAATTGATTTGTGGAAGTGGAGGAGGTGGAGGAAGAGGGGTAAGTCGGGCGCTTGCGGCCCTGTGAAGCTGTCCTCCATCATGTTGTATTGACTGAGATGTCCTCTTTTTTAATCTAGGTCTTCTGTCCCTCATTGGGTCGTTGCACTGAGTCGCCCCAATTAAAATTAATGGAGTGGCAGGTGCTTAAAAGCTTCAAATGAAGTAATGCCACCCACCACATAGAGCGTGCAATTACTCTGACGTGGATGAACCCCTGCTTAAATGCTACTTAGCATACTCCTAAATGCTATTTATCACTTCACAACAAAACAAGATGAACAATACACTCACACTGGTACAACAGTCAACAACTGCAAAGGAGGCAAGCAATAGTAAAGATAAATTCTGTTATCAATCTCAGTTGATACATGAGTGATTTTTCAAAAAGATGCTGAAAACAATTTCTCTGGGCTCTTTTTTACTCAGGCAACCAGCTACAAAGCTGTTGCTGACAACTACGTTTCAGGTAAAATGTCTCTTTGGTAAGCCTGACGATGCACTGCCAATCACCAACAGGTCTTTATTCGCACAAAGCAATTTGTCTCAGTTATGGTGTCTCTCAATTTTCCATCTTAGAGACTTATCATAACAGTATCCGCAAGGCCATCTCTGCATTCAACAGATACAAGTAGAGGAGAGGAGGATTGTGGTTAGTATGAGTGACTTTAATTGCCAACACTAAAGATGTCTGCAGATGGTTCGTGCCATCCTTCTGTCAGCCTGTTAAGCCAGCACAGGACCAGCTTTGTAAGATAAAACCTGATGAGGGAAAGAGAGATATACTGTGGTTCATAAAGAAAGATGCGACATCCACATAACAACACCCAACACTCAGTAAATCACCACACTTCTTATTTCCTCAACTTCAAAGTGGAAATGAAAACTTTTATTAAGCAACATAAACTACAACTTTTTTAATTCTGTTATACGATATCAAAATAAAGCAAGCTGTAAAGCCAGAGGTACAGTAAAGGAGATGCATGGCTGAGGTAAGGGGAAAAGTATGCATTAGGTGACCTCGAATGACTCTCATAATTTAATGTCACTATGAGGTACATGGGGAATTAACCTACGTCCATGTGAAATATTGTGGTAGTGTAGGCATAATACATGAATAAGGAAGTAGTGGAAGTACTCTCTGCAGTAGCCTTGGACTCTAAGATAAGTCTAAGTTCTGCTTCCCTGTCAGTTTGTGAGAACATTAGGGTTTTCCCTGAACGCTTGCCTGTCAGGACCAATAGGGTTCTAGAGAACTAGAGGCCTGTCCTTGGATAGGATAAAGGCTAGCATGACCTTATATGGAATGTCTGTTAGTCCTCAGCTGATCTTCTGGATGGATGTGCTATATAGCTATGCTCAACAAGTATATTATTCTTCTGACTTTTATCTAGCTCTATTTGTGATATTTTACCTTGCCTCGCTGGCTTGATAACTTGCTACGTAATCAATCCGATGTAGTCGATATCCATCTGATTATATGTTTGCATGAGCTGCATCTGAAGCCGGACGTAAATGTATTTACTTTAATTGTGAACAAATCAGTTTCTGATTCGGAACTGCGTGCCCCACTTGTCGTGACACGGCCAGAAAATGGGTCTATAGAGTCATGACAACCCAAAGACCTTGATGAAGACTGTGAAACCTGCCGTCTCAAATAATACAAAGGCAGACAAATAAGGTTACATTTTGCAAAAGGAGAATTTTCAGTCTGTTTCAGAAGACATTTGCCCTGCATCCACACCAAGAACAAGGCCATACAGTAGGCTTCTGATGGGACAGGCCCCAACGTGCTTATATGTAGTGATGTCAGAGCCTCATGAATACTGAACACTGGCCCTGGATCTCCCCATTCACATAATGACTTCCCCACTGATATTTGCTAATTAACAGTCCCCCACGTCAATTTCCTGTTATGTTCTCCCGGCTAGAGAAATCTACATCAAGCAATTAACCCCTGTGAATCATTCAGACTGTTTAGAGGTGGCCTGGAACAGGTTTAATATTTAATAGTACAACAAACGGGACCAGCTGTTGTAGTGAATTAACAGACTAATTCAGCATGTAGCGCAATTGGCAAAACATAAAACAATGTGGGTTCTTGCAAGATTGTATATCACACTGCTATACTGTATGGATTAGCCAGTTTGTAGTGTTTACATCCAATACATTGCAGTTAATTTACTGAATGTATCGGTTTCAAAATATTTGATTTAGATAAGTTATGGCTACTACTCAGATATTCATGTTGGATCTTTCTTCTTTGTGAGATCTAAGCCTACTTTATGTCATGTTCTCTTGTACTATAATACACCTCAGATCTTACTTGTAAGATCTTACCTTTACAAGTTGAGAGGCATTCTTTTCATAGATGACAGTCCTCCAGTCCTTCGGTCTGCCTCTTCTCCTTATCAACACTAATCACGCTGACACAAATAATACATCTGTAAAAGTAGTACAGCTAACGTGAAGTCATCCACCGTGATCAACATGTCATGACTCTCTCCGTCTCTGACCGAAGCATTAGCCCCTGCTGGCTGGAGTAGTGAAGGAGAGGCTGAGGGTGAGCTAGTCTCTATGGGTAGGAGCGCAGACGGGGAGGATAAAACGTCCAGTCAGGATGTAATACCGTTTAATCACAGAATCAACGAGGTGAGAAGTTGGTGGGAGGAGCAGGAGCGTAATGGAGGGGTCAGAGGTTACCTGGCAGCAGATGCGTCCCTCTCCAACTTAAGTGTCTTATAGTAAACCTTCTAGTGAAAGAAGGAGAATGAACATTTCCATTTCATAGGAAAATGTATCCTGTACAGCAGTGGTTCCCAAACTTTTTATAGTCCCATACCCATTCAAACATTCAGCTGCGTAACCCTCTTGGGAATAACTCACCACAGGTTAATGAGAAGTTGTGCTTGAATTATGCAAATAACTCTGCAATGTTAGGTTGTATTGGAGAGAGTCTCAGTCTTAAATCATTTTCCTCACACAGTCTGTGCCTGTATTTAGTTTTCATGCTAGTGAGTGTTTTAAAAGCGTGATTTGCCAAGGCTGGATACTCTGAGCGCAGCCCTATCCAGAAATCTGGCAGTGGCTTCTGATTAAATTCAAGTTTGACAGAACCACTTGTTGCAATTTCGATGAAGCTCTCTTGTTCATATATCGGTAAGTGGACTGGAAGCAGGGCATGAAAGGGATAACGAATCCAGTTGTTTGTGTCGTCCGATTCAGGAAAGTACCTGCGTAATTGCGCACCCAGCTCACTCAGGTGCTTCGCTATATAATATTTGACATTGTCCGTAAGCTCGAGTTCATTTGCACACAAAAAATCATACAATGATGGAAAGACCTGTGTGTTATCCTTGTTAATGCAGACAGAGAAGAGCTCCAACTTCTTAATCATAGCCTCAATTTTGTCCCGCACATTGAATAAAGTTGCGGAGAGTCCCTGTAATCCTAGATTCAGATCATTCAGGTGGGAAAAAACATCACCCAGATAGGCCAGTCGTCTGAGAAACTCGTTAACATGCAAGCGGTCAGACAAGTGAAAACTATGGTCAGTAAAGAAACTGTAAGCTCGTCTCTCAATGAAAAAAAACGTGTCAATACTTTGCCCTTTGATAACCAGCGCACTTCTGTATGTTGTAAAAGTGTTACATGGTCGCTGCCCATATCATTGCATAATGCAGAAAATACACTGGAGTTCAGGAGCCTTGCTTTAACAAAGTTAACAATTTTCACTGTAGTGTCCAAAACGTCTTTCAAGCTGTCAGGCATTCCCTTGGCAGCAAGAGCCTCTCGGCGGATGCTGCAGTATACCCAAGTGACGTTGGGAGCAACTGCTTGCACGCGCGTTACGACTCCACTATGTCTCTCTGTCATCAGTACAGATACCAACACATCTTGACCACCAAAGTCCATTTGATGTCACAAAGCTGTCCAGTACATTAAAAATATCCTCTCCTGTTGTCCTAGTTTCCAGTGGTTTGCAGAAGAGGATGTCTTCCTAAATTGACCCCCCTTAAACCTAATGGATATACACCAGGAGCTGTGCCAGGCCTGCCACGTCTGTTGACTCATCTAGCTGTAACGCATTTAATTCACTGGCTTGTATGCGAAGCAGTAATTGTTTAAAAACATCTCCTGCCATGTCACTGATGCGTCGTGAAACAGTGTTGTTTGATGAAGCCATTGTCTGTATAGTTTTTTGGGGCCTTTTCCCCCAGTCAACCCCAAATCAATGTAGTTCTCATCATATTTGCGCCTCTTCGATGGCCCTGTCTGTTGTTCGGTGCTTTCCCGGGTAAGGTGGCAGTAGCTCTTCGGATGCATCAGATTTACAATTGTCAGTGTCCATGCTATCTAGGCTAGCAACAAATATAGAATTACCAATGCTAGCATTGGATGTGCTCATGGAAGCAGAACAACTTGTGTCGTCGACAGGTGCAGGCATAGTACTACTGGTAGTAGCAGTACTACCAGTAGAGCTGATATGCGTCTCTATGGATGCGGGCCTTACCTTTTTTTACCATTTATCTATTTTAGAGCAAATGGAATGAGCAGCAGCTACGTTTGGCTACATACGGACCGAGAGTAACGGTTAATGTGATTGGATGTTAATTATTTGACTAGGCTACCTGTATTTGACATTGTGTTGTTATTTCGCTCAACACTGGTTTAATTTTATTTTGGGCGGTAAAATGAGGCTACTCAGGTAAGAAAAAAATATCACCCAAATGTATAGCCCTGTTGGAAAATCTAAATGGAATGTTTGAAAATGTGAATCACATTTTTATTTGGTGTACCCCCGACGGCATGGCTCGTACCCCTGGGGGTAGCAGTTTGGGAATAGCCGCTGTACAGCATTCAACAATTGCATACATCTTCCCATGGGGTGACCTTTTCTCTGAAAAGATATGACTATGTAATAACTTGCATTGAACGAAAATATCCTGACCCGCTATCTAGAATAACAACAAAAAAGCTCTCTATTCATATTCCAGTATTTCTCTCCCCATTATTGGCCTTTTTCTGTCGAAAATACAAATGAGTGCACCCACTAGCTGAAATTAGTTGATAGACCTTTACTAAACTGCATGGCAGAGAGAGTATGGGGGGGGGGGGGGGGAGATAAACATATCAATACATTTACCAAGCCTCCATTAGGGAGAGTGTACTTTTTCAGCTTGGCCTTTTCAGGGGGTGACTAATTTCAGCTGCGAACCGCAACCATTGCTATTAGGTCTGCGGACCTCCATCTGTACAGCCCAGGAACCTAGGATCAATACCCCACACACACACAATCAATACCTGGCATGCTCACCATGACAACTATTTATTGTTTCAAATATGCTAAACTACTGCACTTCATCAAACAGGCCTGGATAGGACTGCCTATAAAGCCGCTCACATATTTTGCTCTTATAGTGTAAATATTAATAGAATTCTTAACCATAGGAATACAATGCATACATTCTGCCATATTGAAAAAAAATATCCAGTAGCAAATTAATATTCAAAATTGAGGAAAAAAGGTTTATTATGACTCTGCAAGGAGGATGTGATGCCATACATATTCTTCCCATTCCAAATGAGTTCCTTCTCAAAGATTGTACATCCAATTACTCATGTTATCACCCCAACCATTCCGCCACTATATTAGAGTAACGGCATGATAATGGCTCTAGACTGAGTGTTCCTCTTCCTGGCTATAGATTCAAAGTTGCACCATCAGTCCATTAGGAACCTGCCTACAGGTCAAGCAGGAAATCCAACTCCATTTGCCAAGTCATTGAAAATGAATATGCAAAAGCAGCTTTCCTGAATTAGGAGGTGGTGGTATGAGACGATATACGGTTGTCAACAGGTAAATTGAGCCACAGGAAGCATAAACCCAAGGTCAAAGACAAGCACAGAGAGGTGGTGTTTTCAATAATTATTATGACAAACAGTCCAACTGGGACTTGAATATTCAACACAGCCATCAGCTAAATTGAGTAATCTGTGCTGCGGTCATTAACCAACTCTAAGGCATTGCAGGACACTGAGGCTAGTGGGAATTCTACTCTAGAGTATTTGACATCACAATGTTTATTAACTACAAGAATCTAAGCAATACCAGAAGACAAGAAAAACGTTCCTCTACTGAATGTTCATGAATCTGAATCTGAGGCTCTGTCAGTGCGCTGCCTTCACAGGGTTGTTTCGTCAGGGCATGCCTTTATAAGGCCTATTTCACTTCACACAACTGTTTTGGTGTGAGAGAATGGAGTCAAACTGTAAAAGAAAAAACGAGAAAGAAAATAAATATCTCTCAGAAAGAGCAAGGCCCATCTGGCCTGCTATACTAGTGACCATGTGCTCCTGGATGGGGAATCCACCTTTTACAAACAGTCCTACTGTACTCCTCTCCACCTCGCACTTTGATACGACGCGACTCAAGTTTTCGCAGAACAGCAAAGGAGCTGCTGCCAGGAGTGGAGCGAAAGAGCAGGGTTGCACTGCCAGAGGTACGGAGGAAGAATCAAGAAGAGAACCTCCTGCCTGTCAGATTGTCTCATTACACAGCTGCCTTCACCTCCATAGACCTGACAGTTCAAAAAGCTACAGATAGAGTCAGATAAAAACACCCCTGGATCCAAACCCCCTCTCATTTTCACACAATTATTTATTTATCAGTCTCTCTCCCCTTCATAATTCTTACCCCCCTTAAAGAGCTGCTGTGCTGTGGAAGCAGTGCTGGCTTTAATGAACACAAGTAAATATGTTATGAAAAGTGACCGAGCCGGCTGTTAAGTTGAAGGATAAGCTAACAAGGGGCAGGTTGAGGTGCTTTGTGGATAATTGTTTCTGACGTGCCGTGGTGAGACAGCAGAGGTTGAGGCATGTAGGCCGAATATTCCATGTTCTGTCAGCTAGACTGTATTGTGCTTTGATTTCATTAAATCTGGTAGACAGCTACGTATACAGTGGTAATTCTCAAGAGCCCAATTCTCTTCAGTCTAACGTCCACCTTGCAAGCTTGAAACAAGCAACTAAACAAAAGTATGACGACCAAAATCCAGCACTGCTTTAAACGTTTTTCCACCTGCAATGTTTTGACACCGCATCAAGGTAAACAATTCCAGTATCAAGTGTTTTCTTAGCAGGTGGATGGCAAAGGTTTTGAAGTGTAAACTATTGAACTGAACCTCTAATACACTGGGTATGGGAGCTGGATACCTCTGCTATTTTATATTTTTTAAACGAGGCAAGTTAGTTAAGAACAAATTCTTATTTACAATGATAGCCTAGGCACAGTGGGTTAACTGCCTTGTTCAAGGGCAGAACGACAGATTTTTACCTTGTCAGCACGGGGATTCGATCTCGCAACCTTTCAATTACCGACCCAACACTCTAATCACTAGGCTACCTGCCGCCCCAGTGCTATGACCGAAGGCACAAATGTTCCATTAACATTCCGTCATTAACTTCTACAGAGGCAGTGGTGCGGCACTAACAGTGACAGTTGAGAAGGCTGGCTCACTGAGAAAGGTCCACTGAACACACCTACTATAGATAAGTGACAGTGCATCACAGCTTCTCTCACACACGCCTCTCTTCCCCTCTCTTTATCCATCCCTCCTGCCCCCGGCCCCTGCTGCTGCAGTTAATCATTTGAGTTTTGAAATGCCGCTAAATTGGCCATGGTGCTAAATAAACTGGTGGTAGGTGAAATTACGCAGCGCCTTGGAGAGAGAACAAAGCTATATTCTCCCGTTATAGTGTCATTTCATTACCAAGTACTAACATCAAATGATGACAAAATGTTTTCCCCTAATGCTTGGATTAATGTCACCCAATATAATTATGGTTCATCTGCTCCTCGCATATTTCAGAGATGAGTCACCTACCTACAGCTCAGCTAGAGACACTGCTTCAAACTGTGATTGTGCTTCACGCATGTTTAAAAGACAAGCATCCATGCAATTTAGGCCATCCAACACAGCCGTATTAATGTTTTACAGCTCTGGAAATTAAACGTAGCATCTCAAGAACTTATCCTGAAGCACAAGGTTTAAATAAGTAAAATACCTGACCTCTTTTATTGTCCACTTGTTTTGCACTCCCCTCTGATCTCATCTCCAAGAATCCCTGTCACAGCTGCTTTGACTCTGGAGAGTGAAACTAAAGTTCACATGCAGGTACATTTAAACTGTATGTGCTCCTCTTACCCTCACTCTGCAATCCACCCCTTTGTGATTCTTTGTTGTGAAAAACACAAACACAGGCCTTGTCATGGGAGAGCAATACTTTTGGGAGGGAAAGAAAGACACAGACAGACAGACAGACAGACAGACAGACAGACAGACAGACAGACAGACAGACAGACAGACAGACAGACAGACAGACAGACAGACAGACAGACAGACAGACAGACAGACAGACAGACAGACAGACAGAGACAGATAGACAGACAGACAGACAGACAGACAGACAGACAGACAGACAGACAGACAGACAGACAGACAGACAGACAGAGACAGGTAAAGAAAGAAAGAAAGAAAGAAAGAAAGAAAGAAAGAAAGAAAGAAAGAAAGAAAGAAAGAAAGAAAGGAAAGAAAGAAAGAAAGAAAGACAAAGACAGGAAGACAGAAAGGATGAGAGGAAGGATGAGAGGAAGGAAGAAAGGGCCTAAGATCCACTGAGTGAACAAAACATTAAGAACTGCTCTTTCCATGACAGACTGACCATGTGAAATCTACGATCCCCTATTGATGTCCCCTGTTAAATCCACTTCAAATTGGTGTAGATGAAGGGGAGGAGACAGATTAAAGAAGAATTTTTTTTGACATTTGAGACATGGATTGTGTATGTGTGCCATTCAGAAGGTGAACGGGCAAGGCAAAAGACCGGTTTGAGTGTGTCAAAAACTGCAAAGCTACTGGGTTTTTCATGCTTAACAGTTTCCCATGTGTATCAAGAATGGTCTGCCACCCAAAGAACATCCAGCCAACTTGACACAACTGTGGGAACCATTGGAGTCAACATGAGCCAGCACCCCTGTGGGACGCTTTCAACACATTGTAGTCCATGAATTGAGGCTGTTCTGAGGGCAAAAGCGGGTGCAACTCAATATTAGGAAGGTGTTCCTAATGTTTTGTACACTCAGTATAGCTGAGGAGAGAATCGAGAGATTGACGGAAGAGAGAGCAAGAGTGATTGAGGGGATAGAGAGTGGGAAAGAGAGAGAGATCGAAAGAAGAGGGAGTGAGAAGAGAGAGAAGAAAGAGATAAAGTGATGAGAGGAGAGGGCCCCTGAGTGAGCTGTGTGTGGTGTGGAGGCAGCTGGGTAGCCCGTCATCAGCAGACAGCAGATATGCACAAAGTAGATTATGATACTCCCCCATCCAAAACCTGTTCACAACTAGGGCTGTGGTGGTCATGACATTTAGACAGCCGGTAACTGTCGTGCTAATGACTGCCGGTCTCACGGTAATTGACCGTTAATTAACAAACACGTTTAGCATCTCCAGGCCTCCACACATATAAGCCGCTCATGCGTGTCTTTGGAACATCTGCATTTAAATAAGTATAATAAAACCATTTAATATACACCATTACAAAAAAATCTATCTAGTTCATTTAGCAGACAAAATATGCTTATAAATCCTGTGTCATTATTCTATATTATTATCATTAGAAGAATATAAATGTAACTTAGTTGAATAAAATAGACAGAATAATATGTGCACGCACATGAAGTGGCTATGTTGAGCGTGAAAGTGTTCACTTGAAACAGGTCCCATACCTATACGCTAGATTTAGAGGTATTTGGCAACTTTAGTTGTGAATGATACAATCCTTAGAATGTCTTAGAAATCAATATATATGGGCTGCATGATCAAATCAAATTGTATTAGTCACATACGCCGAATACAACACCTTACAGTGAAATGCTTACTTACGAGCCCCTAACTAACAATGTAGTTTCAAAAAGATACAGATAAGAATAAGAGATAAAAGTAACAAGTAATTCAAGAACAGCAGGGAAATAACAATAGAAATACTATGTGTCGACTATACTCATGATGCGACTATACTTATGAGTAGAAAAAGTTTCCGAAAAAACTTACGCTCTGGTCCTGGCCTCAGGCTGCATACGCTGTACTCTCATCAAGTGATCATATTCTCACCCATCAGACTAGTCTCAATGTAATCTTGTCTTTACTAATGTGTGAAATTTGTTTTGATTTAGAATGGGTCGTTGGCCTCCCGAGTGGCGCAGTGGACTAAGGCATCACAGGGCTAGCTGTGCCACTAGAGAGCCTGGTTCAAGTCCAGGCTGTGTCGCAGCCGGCCGCGACCGGTAGCCCTATGGGGCGGCGCACAATTGGCCCAGCATAATTTGGGTTAGGGGAGGGTTTGGCCGGCAGGGATGTTCCTGTCCCATCGCGCACTAGCGACTCCTGTGGCGGGCCGGGCGCAATGCACGCTGACACGGTCAGCAGGTGTACGGTGTTTCCTCTGAATATTGGTGCGGCTGGCTTCCGGGTTAAGCGGACGTTGTGTCAAGAAGCAGTGAGGCTTGGCTGGGTTGTGAGGATGCACAGCTCTCCACATTCGCCTCTCCCGAGTCCGTACGGGAGTTGCAAAGATGGGACAGGACTGTAACTACCAATTGGATTCCACAAAATTGGGGAGAAAAAAGGGTCAAAATAAATAAAGATATATATAAAATAAATAAAGAATGGGCCATTATCAAATGGGTAGGAGCAGGGGCAAAAATACATGTAATCAGAATGCACTTGAATAGTGAATGAGGCTGCGCTTTCCAAGTCAATTATGCGGGGTAGGCTACTCCGGGTTTTACAGTGGAGCAATGTGCTTAATATTAACTGACAAACAAATAATGTAGCAGTAGAACGCTGGGATCCATCCTCTTTTCAGTGGCAACCATATAAACTCTGCTTTCCCACAGGATTACATATAGAAATGTCTGGGCTTATAACAACAGTCATTTCACTCCACGAATCAACCACTGTTTGAGGAGCAACCGTGTGACAGATGATATATTCCAAACTCTGTATGCCATGGGCTCTTCAACCCTGTCTCTGCAGCTACCCAGTGCTTCATTTGGGAAACCAAGTGAAATCTGTTGGGGAACATTGATAGTAACATGTTTTCACAGCGAGATGGAAACGCACAATGGTGAGATATTCTCTAGCTAAAAGGTTGTGTGTCAGCCTATTAAATATGAAAATAGAAAAAAAGCCCTATTACTAGGTTATTCAAAATCCAATAGACAATAATTGTAAGCTAACTCTGTAAGCCGCCCTGCACAATCAATTAACCAGTAGCATCGCCTATGCCTATAGACCTAAGTTCTCCCAGATTCATGGCTAGAAATGTTGGAGCGTAGCAGCAGGTAACCAGTCCATCCATTATGAATAATAATACAGTCCACAGTCAAAGGCGATTACTTGAGTTTGTATAATTTTGGAGTATAGGCTAGATCCAATTATATATCAAAGACATCTTAAATCTATGTTTTTCTGAAATTCAGGCTTTTTTTCAGGCAAGTGCTATAGGTCTAAGCTTATGCATAAGCTCTAATATGCGTATGGGTGTTCTACTGTACATGCGACATCTTAAACGGTTTGAATTAGTCATCACCATAGAAAGCGGTGTCCATTTCGTTGTTTGGCTTTGGAACAAGATCCACAACGACCATGTTTTTCACACAGTTTCAAACGGTTGTTGAACTTCTTTCTTCAAATTGATAGAACATAGTGAGGTCAAACAATGTAGCCTAACGGTGAGGTTTAAAAGCATGATACTGTTTTGATGATAAGGGTTTGATGTGATTTCAAATGTTTTTGCATTGATGTCAGAGTGATTAGAGGGACAATAGAGCGCTGGAGTACCCGGCCATTAGCGACCTGCGTCATTAGCGAGTTGTGTACTTCAAACTAGAGGTCGACCGATTAATCAGAATGGCCGATTAATTAGGGCCGATTTCAAATTTTCATAACAATCCGTAATCGGTATTTTTGGACACCGATTGTGGCCGATTTTTTTTCCCTTTTACACCTTTATTTAACCAGGCAAGTCAGTTAAGAACACATTCTTATTTTCAATGACGGCCTAGGAACGGTGGGTTAACTGCCTTGTTCAGGGGCAGAACGACAGATTTTTACCTTGTCAGCTCGGGGCTTCGTTTTTGCAACCTTCCGGTTACTAGTCCACCGCTCTAACCACCTGCCTTACATTGCACTCCACGAGGAGCCTGCGTGGCAGGCTGACTACCTGTTACGCGAGGTCAGCAAGAAGCCAAGGTAAGTTGCTAGCTAGCATTAAACTTATCTTATAAAAAACAATCAATCTTAACATAATCACTAGTTAACTACACATGGTTGATGATATTACTAGTTTATCTAGCGTGTCCTGCTATGCATATAATCAATGCGGTGCCTGTTAATTTCTCATCAAATCACAGCCTACTTCGCCAAACGGGTGATGATTTAACAAGCGCATTCGCGAAAAAAGCACTGTCGTTGCACCAATGTGTACCTAACCATAAACATCAATGCCTTTCTTTAAAATCAATACACAAGGATATATTTTTTAAACCTGCATATTTAGTTAATATTGCCTTTCTTATAACTAGGGAAATTGTGTCACTTCTCTTGCGTTCCGTGCAAGCAGTCAGGGTATATGCAGCAGTTTGGGCCGCCTGTCTCGTTGCGAACTGTGTGAAGTCCATTTATTCCTAACAAAGACCGTAATTAATTTGCCAGAATTGTACATAATTATGACATAAAATTGAAGGTTGTACAATGTAACAGCAATACAGGAGCTGCCAGAGCCGCCCGCCAGTCAGGAGCTGCCAGAGCCGCTCGCCAGTCAGGAGCTGCCAGAGCCGCCCGCCAGTCAGGAGCTGCCAGAGCCGCCCGCCAGCCATGACCGGCCAGAGTCGTCAGTCAGCCATGACCGGCCAGAGTCGTCAGTCAGCCATGACCGGCCAGAGTCGTCAGTCAGCCATGACCTGCCAGAGTTGTCAGTCAGCCATGACCTGCCAGAGCCGTCAGTCAGCCATGACCCGCCAGTCAGCCATGACCTGCCAGAGCCGTCAGTCAGCCATGACCTGCCAGAGCCGTCAGTCAGCCATGACCCGCCAGTCAGCCATGACCTGCCAGAGCCGTCAGTCAGCCATGACCTGCCAGAGCTGCCTTCCAGTCATGAGCTGCCTTCCAGTCATGAGCTGCCCTCCAGTCATGAGCTGCCCTCCAGTCATGAGCTGCCCTCCAGTCATGAGCTGCCCCTCAGTCCGGAGCTGCCCCTCCGTCCAGTGGTGCCCTCTAGGATGGTCTTCAGTCCGGGACTCGCTGTAAGGGTCCTCGCTCCAGAGGCGCCACCAAAGCGGGTATTGACAATGGTGGAGTGGGAGCCACGTCCCGCACCCGAGCCGCCGCCGTAAGAAGGCCCACCCGGACCCTCCCCTTCTATGTCAGGTTTTGCGGCCGGAGTCCGCACCTTTGGGGGGGGGGGGGGGGGGGGGTACTGTCACGCCCTGGCCTTAGTTATCTTTGTTTTCTTTATTATTTTAGTTAGGTCAGGGTGTGACATGGGGGAAGTATGTGTTTTGAATTGTCTAGTTTTTTTTGTATGTTTATGGGGCAGTGTTTAGTCTAGGTGTATGTATGTCTATGGTTGCCTAGATTGGTTCTCAATTAGAGACAGCTGTCTATCGTTGTCTCTGATTGGGAGCCATATTTAGGCAACCATAGTCATTAGGTAGTTTGTGGGTGATTGTCTATGTCTATGTGTAAGTTGCCTGTGTCTGCACTTGTCATTATATAGCTTCACGTTCGCGGTTTGTTGTTTTGTTTAGTTTGTAAGTGTTCTTCGTCTTCGTTGATTAAATATGTGTTCATTTCACGCATGCTGCTTGGTCCTCCTCTCTTTCACGTAACGACGATCGTAACAAATATTTAGAGTTAGGGATGCCATCCGTTAGATAAAATACGGAATGGTTCCGTATTTCACTGAAAGAATAAATGTTTTGTTTTCGAAATGATAATTTCCGGATTCAACCATATTAATGACCAAAGGCTCGTATTTCTGTGTGTTATTATGTTATAATTAAGTCTATGATTTGATATTTGATAGAGCAGTCTGACTGAGCGGTGATAGGCAGCAGCAGGCTCGTAAGCATTCATTCAAACAGCACTTTCGTGCGTTTGCTATTAGCTCTTCACTGTGCTTCAAGCATTGAGCTGTTTATGACTTCAAGCCTATCAACTCCTACGATTAGGCTGGTGTAACCGATGTGAAATGGCTAGCTAGTTAGCGGGGGGCGTGCTAATAGCGTTTCAATCGGTGACATCACTCGCTCTGAAACCTTGAAGTAGTCGTTCCCCTTGCTCTGCAAGGGCCGCAGCTTTTGTGGAGCGATGGGTAACGATGCTTCGAGGGTGGCTGTTGTCGATCTGTTCCTGGTTCGAGCCCAGGTAGGGGCGAGGAGAGGGACGGAAGCTATACTGTTACACTGGCAATACTAAAGTGCCTATAAGAACATCCAATAGTCAAAGGTATATGAAATACAAATGGTATAGAGAGAAATAGTCCTATAATTCCTATAATAACTACAACCTAAAACTTCTTACCTGGGAATATTGAAGACTTATGTTAAAAGGAACCACCAGCTTTCATATGTTCTCATGTTCTGAGCAAGGAACTTAAACGTTAGCTTTTTTACATGGCACATATTGCACTTTTACTTTCTTCTCCAACACTTTGTTTTTGCATTATTTAAACCCAATTGGACATGTTTCATTATTTATTTGAGGATAAAATGATTTGATTGATGTATTATATTAAGTTAAAATAAGTATTGAGTATTGTTGTAATTGTCATGGACAGGGGGCGGTGTTTCCACTTTGAACGAATTGCGTACCCAAACGGAATTGCCTCCTACTCTGCCCCAGAAGGTAATACATGCATATTATTATTACTATTGTATAGAAAACACTCTGAAGTTTCTAAAACTGTTTGAATTATGTCTGTAAGTAGAACAGAACTCATTTGGCAGACAAAAACCTGAGAAGACTTCCACACAGGAAGTGAGAACTCGATTTTCAAAAGTGCCAAATGATACCCATTCTAGTTATGGAAAAGCAAACACTTCCTAGGGCTTCCACTAGATGTCACCGTCTTTAGATTTTAGTCTTATGATTCTACTATAAAGGAGGGGCTCATAGGAGCTATTTTAGTGAGTGGTCGTCAGAAATCTCAGTCTCGCGCGAGCAAGAGAGAGAGCTCTCGTTCCAATGCTCTTTCTTCAGACAATGAAATTCTCCGGTTGGATCCTTATTGATGATTAATGTAAAACACATACTAAATATGGATTGCAAACATCATTTGACCTGTTTCTACGACCTGTAACGGAACTTTTTGAGTTTTTGTCTGGAGGGATTGTTCGTGCGTCATGAAAATGGATTCGTGGGCTGAACATGCTAACAACAAGTGGCTAAATGATGGGCTTTATGGAACTTTTCAGTCATTTCTGTCGAACTGGGAATCCTGGGAGTGCCTTCTGATGAAGTTATTCGAAGGTAAGTGCATATTTATAGTGTTTTTGTAGCTTCTGTTGACGCCAAAATGGCGACTATTTCTTTGGCTGGATTGTGCTCTGAGCGCCGTTCTCAGATAATTATTTCGTTTATTATGAAATCTGACACAGCGGTTGCATAGAGGATAAGTTTATCTTTAATTTTGTGAATAAAACTTGCATCTTTTATCAATGTTTATTATGAGTATTTCTGCAAAATCACCGGATGTTTTGGAATCAAAACATTACTGCACGTAACGTGCCAATGTAAACTGAGATTTGTTTTAATATATATATGCACATTATCGAACAAAACACACAATACATGTATAACATGATGTCCTATGACTGTCATCTGATGAAGATAATCGAAGGTTAGTGATTCATTTTAACTATATTTCTGCTTTTTCTAACTCCTATTGTTGGCTGAAAAGATGGCTGTGTGTGTTTTTGATTTGGCTCTGACCTAACATAATCATATGTTGTGCTTTCACTGTAAATCATTTTTGAAATCGGACACCATGGGTAGATTAACAAGATGTTTATCTTTCATTTGCTGTATTGGACTTGTTAATGTGTGAAAGTTAAATATTTCAAAAAATATATTTTTGAATTTCGCGCGCTGCCTTTTCAGTGGAATGTTGTGGGTGTTCCGCTAGCGGAACCCCGGGGCTAGAAAGGTTAATACAAATAAAATTAAAAATCGGCCGATTAATCGGTATCGGCTTTTTTTGGTCCTCCAATAATCGGTATTGGTATCGGCGTTGAAAAATCATAATCGGTCGACCTCTACTTCAAACGTATTCATGTAGGCTACAGAGCGCATAGGAGAAGATTACCATGACCGTTGAGTCAGGTGGAATTTGACTGCGGTCATGACTCCGCAACAACCCTATTCACAACTATTCACCAACCACACACCAACGCCTCCCAGTCGGCCAAGGCACAGGGACACACCAACTGTTTAGATACCATTCATCAATCTAGCCTGGGGGTATGACTTTTAAACAGCAGCAGGTCAAAGGTGACAGGGAACCACTATGCTGCCTGTTCCGGTCTCACTGGGTGCTATAAATATCCCATGATGGCCATATCTAGTCTTAAAATACAACCAGGGATCAGGCTGTACTATCCTTCTATTCTCGACATCATTCCTTAGCATCAACACTGCCAGTGAGCCATGTCAGCAAAGAATATCTGAAAAGTAAGACTATTTTGTCAAATAATCTCTGTCTTATATTAGATCATGGTATTACGTTAACGTGTGTGTATGTGTGGAGCAGTAACCCATAGACGGAGCTATAACTTCTGGATTAGGAGTACCATGGGCCTGGCTGATGGTTGAATCGCTACTTGTGATTCAAGAGGCATATCTGGCAATTAAGCTGGAAAAGCGCACTTGGGCTGTCTCTAGTTTAAAATGAAACATCAGTGCCATGTATCATAGCATCATTGGCTGCTCAAATTACACCTGCCACTGGTGTCAAAATCACTTTGTAAATCAGCATCACAGCAGATAGCACAGCATTAGAAGGTGCATATAGCATATGATACCACACCTTTAAAATTTCCCGTAGGCCAGAGATGGGTTACCAATAGGGCCGGAACAATACCAGTGTCGTGATACACGTTAGTATCCTGGCAAGGAAACAAAACACGAAGCGGACTTTAACTTCTTTAGAAAAACAGCCCCAATGTTGGAAACAAACATGCTGTCATCCAGAGTCACATTTATTTATTTTCCAAGCTATAGCACACAATATTTTACACACAGTAGGTTTTCAAAAGGACCAAATAGTTTGTCTGCTTCGTATTTTCTTTTTGCCATGGAAAAAATATTGCGATACTCATCACAGCCCTAGTAATGACACTTACATTTCAGTCATTTATCAGAAGCTCTTATCCGGAGCAACTTACAGTAGTGACTGCATATATTTTCATACTTTTTCATACATCATCATGTAATATGTATAAAAACAAATCAAATCTAATTTTATTTGTCACAGGTGTAGACCTTACAGTGAAATGATTACTTACAAGCCCTTAACCTGTATTTTTCTTAAAACTGCATTGTTCGTTATCTAAAAAATAGATAAGTAAAAATAAAAATAAAAAGTATCAACTCATTAAAGTGCAGCAGTAAAATAACAATAGCGAGGCTATATACAGGGGGTACCGGTACAGAGTCAATGTGCGGGGGCACCGGTTAGTCGGGGTAATTGAAGTAATATGTACATGTAGGTAGAGTTAAAGTGACTATGCGTAGATAATAAACAGAGAGTAACAGAAAAGTAAAGGGGTGAGGGGGGGGCTATACAAATAGTCTGGGTAGCCATTTGATTAGCTGTTCAGGAATCTTATGGTTTGGGGGCGAAGCTGTTAAGAAGCCTCTTGGACCTAGACTTGGCGCTCCGGTACCGCTTGCCTGTGGTAGCAGAGAGAACAGTCTATAACTAGAGTGGCTAGGGTCTTTGACAATTTTTAGGGCCGTCCTCTGACACCGCCTGGTATAGAGGTCCTGGATGGCAGGAACATTGGCCCCTGTGATGTACTGGGCCGTACGCACTACCCTCTGTAGTGCCTTGCGGTTGGAGGCCGAGCAGTTGCTATACCAGGCAGTGATGCAACCAGTCAGGATGCTCTCAATGGTGCAGCTGTAAAACCTTCTGAGGATCTGAGGACCCATGCCAAATCTTTTTAGTTTCCTGAGAGGGAATAGGTTTTGTCGTACCCTCTTTATGACTGTCTTGGTGTGTTTGGACCATTCTAGTTTGTTGGGGATGTGGACACCAAGGAACAGGAAGCTCTCAACCTGCTCCACTACAGCCACGTCGATGAGAATGGGGGCATGCTCGGTCCTCCTTTTCCTGTAGTCTACAATCATCTCCTCTGTCTTGATCACGATGAGGGAGAGGTTGTTGTCCTGGCACCACACGGCCAGGTGTCTGTCCTCCTCCGTATAGGAGGAGATCAGGCCTATCACTGTTGAGTCATCTGCAAACTTAATTATGGTGTTGGAGTCATGCCTGGCCATAGAGTCATGAGTGAACAATGAGTACAGGAGGGAACTAAGCACGCACCCCTGAGGGGCCCCCGCGTTTAGGATCAGCGTGGAGGATGTGTTGTCAACTACCCTTATCACCTGGTGGCAGCCAATTAGGATGTCCAGGATCCAGTTGCAGAGGGGGGTGTTTAGTCCAAGGGTCCTTAGCTTGGTGATGAGCTTTGAGGGCACTATGGTGTTACCTTAGTGTTCTTGGGCACAGGGACTATGGTGGTCTGTTTGAAACATGTTGGTATTACAGACTCAGACAGGGAGAGGTTGAAAATGTCAGTGAAGACACTTGCCAGTTGGTCAGCGCATGCTCGTAGTACACGTCCTGGTAATCCGTCTGGCCCTGCGGCCTTGTGAATGTTGACCTGTTTAAAGGTCTTACTCACATCGGCTACGGAGAGCGTGATCACACAATCGTCCGGAACAGCTGATGCTCTGATGCATGTTTCAGTGTTACTTGCCTGAAAGCGAGCATAGAAGTAATTTAGCTCGTCTGGTAGGCTCGTGTCACTGGGCAGCTCGTGGCTGTGCTTCTTTGTAGTCTGTAATAGTTTGCAAGCCCACAAGCCCTGCCACATCCGACAAGCGTCAGAGCCGGTGTAGTACGATTCGACCTTACTCCTGTATTGACGCTTTGCCTGTTTGATGGTTCGTCGGAGGGCTTAGCGGGATTTCTTATAAGCTTCCGAGTTAGAGTCCCAGTTCTTGAAAGCAGCAGATCTACCCTTTAGCTCCGTGCGGATGTTGCCTGTAATCCATGGCTTCTGGTTGGTGTATGTACGTACAGTCACTGTGGGGACGACTTCATCGACGCACTTCTTGATGAAGCCAGTGACTGATGTGGTGTACTCCTCAATGCCATCGGAAGTATCCCGGAACATATTCCAGTCTGTGATAGCAAAACAGTCCTGTAGCTTAGCATCTGCTAAGAACAATCTAATTGACCACCTACTTACATAACACACAAACGCTACATGACCCTACAACATATCTAAGAATGAGCGCAAGTATTCACAGCCTTCTATGTGTACATGCCTAATGTAAAATGCCACTAGACATTGTTATGGTAAATCATTGTAATGGTATACTAGCAACGCCCACCTACACTGATAGACTCCTAACAGTGTGCTGTTCACGAACAACATATACAGGACATCAATCATTCACTGCTGTTTACAGTCCATATGTCTCAAAACACACAGTAAAGCAGTAGCACAGATACAGTACACCAGGGCTCTCCAACCCTGTTCCTGGAGATCTACCGTCCTGTAGGTTCACGCCAACCCTAATAATTAGCTGGTTGATAAGCTGAATCAGGTTAGTTACAACTGGGGTTGGAGCGAAAACCTACAGGAGGGTGACTCTCCAGGAACAAGGTTGGAGATCACTGCAGTACACTATGCCACACACACACACACACACCAGTATACTGCTAAAGCAACATGGTCTCAGACAGGGTTACACCTGGTTCTCTAGCTCTATGAACCTTCCTCCAGGTGGGCCGCTCCACCTACATCCCCTCTTTAGGGCTGCTTAGCTATTTGCAATGTGCCAACAGAGCTGCTATAGCCTCCCACTCTCTGTGAGCGACAGAGATAAGTTCAAGTGCGAGAGAGAGAGAGAGAGAGAGCGCGCTGAGAATCTCTTCCCTTCACTATCAGCTGGGCAAATTAACAGGACAATAAAGCGGCTGTAAATAAATGACCCGAGCACCTGCAGACGCTTTGTTGATGCTGTTCAATTACAGCAGAATCAATGGCCTTGCCACGCCGCCCTGACAGGCCGCCGCACCACCAATTGGGGAGCAGAACGAGAGGTCAAAACTATTCATCACAGGGCTGCCTGGTGGGAGCCTTGCCTGGTCGGGTCGTGCTGGAACAAGGATTTACCATCTGGAAGACATTTAAGACACCTATAATAGCATATAGGACTACCTTAACTGGCTGGCTGCTGGTCTGTGGCACGCTGTAGAGGAACAGCAGAGGTAAATGAATCAATTCAAGGTTATGGCCTTCTGCGTCGACGCTAGCGACACTGGACAGCGCTGCCAATGAGAGGGAAAGTGGAGCAAACGTTGAATTTGGCTGTTCTGGTTATTTTGCATTATTGTCTTGTCTGACACTGGTCCTCCGCTTGCTCTGTGGGAAGGGAGAGCTGTTACCCCATGACATTATGGTGTGTGTGTGTGTGTGTGTGTGTGTGTGTGTGTGTGTGTGTGTGTGTGTGTGTGTGTGTGTGTGTGTGTGTGTGTGTGTGTGTGTGTGTGTGTGTGTGTGTGTGTGTGTGTGTGTGTGTGTGTGTGTGTGTGTGTGTGTGTTAGTGAGAGGGGAGGGTAGAAAGGGGAATATGAGGGATTTTAAAATGCATCCAGCTGCGCAGTAGGAAATGGAACTAGCTGTCAGTTGTAGCAGAATCCCAAGGACATTTCAGTCATTAGTTCTGCGTGAAGATCACAAAATGCCACAGTGAAGAATCTTAACCCTTCCCTACATGTGCTTGCCTCAGCACACTGCTGCAGTACAATCCTATCCCATCCCACAACACTGGCTTGTTAACCATAAATCCTAATCCAAGCAAACTGCTGACAGTTCATTCTTCTTAATTTTTGTGTTTTTTTATGGCTTTTTATTTTCCCTCTCCCATATCAGCTCCAGTGTTTTATTAGATGAGCTGACGAGTGCACACCAATAAAAACCCAGCAAACGGAATCAGCCGTCAACAAACATGTAAGAAAAAAAACTATGAAAAAGCCACATGTGCAATCAGTTTCTGTACAGTACGGGGCTGGTTTCCCAGGCCCAGATTGAGTCTATACTCCATGATTGAAAAGCATTCACTGTAACACTATACAGTAGAGGACAAGAGAGGGCCATGAGACAACGAGTTTTGATCAGTCATGGAAATAAAAATGCTAAAAACAAATTGGCTCCTTATTTAAAAAGTACTGCAGATGTAGAACAAGCTATGAAGGAAAAATACTGGAGTTTTGGTGCAGGTACTATCATGACACTAGGCGAGACACGAATGCAGACACAGGAGGCAGATGGTTAGAGTTTAAGATGTTTAATACATCCAAAGGGAATAGGGAAGAGAATGGTCGTGGACAGGCAAAAGGTCATAACCAGATCAGAGTCTAGGAGGTACAGAGTGGCAGGCAGGCTCGAGGTCAGGGCAGGCAGAATGGTCAGGCAGGCGGGTACAGAGTCCAGGAGGTACAGAGTGGCAGGCAGACTCGAGGTCAGGGCAGGCAGAATAGTCAGGCAGGCGGGTACAGTCTAGAACAGGCAAGGGTCAAAACCGGGAGGACTAGAAAAAGGAGAAAAGGCAAAGCAGGAAAACGGGAAAAACGCTGATAGGTTTGGACATACAAGACGAACTGGCACTGAGAGACAGGAAACACAGGGATAAATATACTGGCACTGAGAGACAGGAAACACAGGGATAAATACACTGGCCCAGAGAGACAGGAAACACAGGGATAAATATACTGGGAAAACAAATTACACCTGGAGGGGGTGGAGACAATAACGAGGACAGGTGAAACAGATCAGGGTGTGACAGGTACAGCCAACTACTGCAAAAATAATATTGCAATATTATTGATACATCGTCAAAAATAATATCCTGATATGTAACTTTATCGATTTTTCCCCCCATCACTACCACTATAATAACTTTATTAACAACATTGTATTAGCATGTTCCAGTGTATGACACAGTGTAAATTACTACTACTACAACACTATCAAGCATGCCTTCATTATATCTTGACAGATGTAAACCCATGACCTGTTGACATATGGTATGTTTAGCTCCATAAGCAAATACTGCAAATGAGGCTATTTTCTTATTAGCTCTCAAGCAACACGCTCCCACACATGCTCACACACGTGGAACAACACACTGACACACTCCTGATGAGCATGTATAATGACAAACTCATCAACCGTACCTCTCTGCCTATTTATCTTCATCTCTGCTGAGAGACTTCTAGGTAAATTGTTTCAGACCAAATAATATATCAGCAGTGTACTGACAGTGTGTCGACAGTATGTATACGTGTGTGAAATGAGTGTGTATGTCAGCGCGGGGTGCGCGGGAGGAGGCAACACTATCCGGACTCGCTCACCATCAGGTTTGAATGGAATGTTTGTGTGTGAGGGCAGATGGTGTAGCACAGCGCGGCGAAGGAGAAGGAGGAGAAGCAAGAGGTGGGGGAGGTAGAGGAGAAGCAGGAGCAGGGGGAGGTGGGGGAGGTGGAAAAGGAGGAGAAGCAGGAGAAGGTGGAGAAGGTGGAGGTGGGAGAGGTATAGAATGAGGAGAAGCAGGAACAGGGGGAGGTGGAGAATGAGAAGGAGGAGAAGGAGGAGCAGGAGAAGCAGGAGCAAGAGGTGGGGGTATTGGAGGAGGAGAAGCAGGAGAAGCAGGAGCAGGGGGAGGTAGAGAAGGAGGAGAAGCAGGAGGAGAGGCAGGTGTAGGGGGAAGTGGAGGTGGAGGAGAAGCAGGAGCAGGAGGAGTTGGAGAAGCAGGAGCAGGAGGAGGTGGAGAAGCAGGAGGAGGGGGAGGTGGAGGAGGAGAAACAGGTGGGGGAAGTAAAAAAGGAGGAGAAGCAGAATCAGGGAGAGGAGGAGAAGCAGGAGGTGGGGGAGGTGGAGAAGCAGGAGAAGGGGGTGGGGGAGGAGGAGAAGCAGGAGGAAAAGCAGGAGCAAGAGGTGGGAGAGGCGTAGGAGAAGTAGGAGGTGGGAGAGGAGGAGAAGCTGGAGAAGCAGGAGGTAGGGAGGTGGAGAAGGAGAAGCAGGAGCAGGAGGCGTGGAGGTGGAGAAGGAGAAGCAGGAGCAGGAGGCATGGAGGTGGAGGAGGAGAAGCAGGAGCAGGAGCAGGAGGTGCGGGAGGTGGAGGAGGAGAAGCAGGAGCAGGAGGCGTGGAGGTGGAGGAGGAGGAGAAGCAGGAGCAGGAGCAGGAGATGCGGGAGGTGGAGGAGGAGAAGCAGGAGCAGGAGGTGCGGGAGGTGGAGGAGGAGGGGGCCCTTATATCTAAGTCTCAGATAGAAGGTTTACAGGCCTTAAAGCCATGCTGTATTTTTCAATCTCTTTCTTCACACATCTACGTAAACGAACGCTACAAGCCATTTTTACCGCTCTTCCCCTACGGCGAGACATTGAGGTTTTACAATCTCCAAGTTAAACGAAAGAAAAAGGGCCTTTCAATCTTTCCATCCATCCCCCTTTATCAGGCAGCCAAGCAGCCAGGCCCACAGGCAGAGGGGATTTGCTTAAGTTGTGATTGAGGCTGCTGAGGGGTTATCCCTCTGACGCGTGAAATGTGACAAGAGCTGTGATGAACACAAGTCAGAGCTGTCAGGGTCCATCTGCCTCCCTGAGACGGACAAGGACTCCAGCGTTTAGAGGAGTAACACAGGCCAGCACACACGGAGGAAGGCAATAAGAATGGAGATTAGACTTTAGATTAAATCCCCCTCTCTCTCCTCATTCTTTCTCCCGGTGAGGTGCGGAACTGTGAATAATTTAGTTACAGCGTTGCGTTTTTCAGTTTATAAAGAGAAGCGTGTCAAAGGGTGGTGCTTTTTTCGATTCTAAGCTTTGCGGTAAGTGAAATGTGTTTGAGTTTCTAGACCAACATTGACTTTGAGGGAAATGCGAATTTCTTCTTTGAGGGAAAATTTTATATTTTGTGTATTGGGAGAGGCGAGATGTGATAATAGGCAACAACAAACAACACAGGAGCTGTCACCTTAGCTGATGTGTTCACAAAGGAGAGAATCAGTCACAGTGGAGCAGCTGACTGACACATTTTAGTGATGAGATGCAGATATGACAGGGATCGGAGGCTGCAGCGTGTATGAATGGATTATTGTAGATGGTGGCTTTCCCTGCGCCTCCCTGCCATCTTTGGCAGATAAAATATTTGTCTCACCCCACTTTCCCCACAGAGAACGTGAGTTAGTAAAAAAGCTGCTTCACACACTATTCGGCAGCTCCAGAGTGGGAATATTATTGTGAAGATAAATATTGAATGAACTCATAAATAAATCACTGAATCCCACACGATGGGGGAGAGAGAAACATAAACATGCTTTCCTTTTTCTATATACAACAAGGTAGAAAGGATAAACAAACACCTCTTAATTTCTTCCCCAGTTAAATGAAAGGGAGCTGCTCTGATACGTGCTTCTTACTTTGGCTTACAATCAGCTTACCATAGAGACCCTGCATCTAGTTAAGTGTAAACTATGGTTTACAACTCATTTGTAGTTCATTCTCTGCTTTTAATGAGGTTCCACTAGTTTTACTGGGCCTCGGAGAAACACATCCAACTGGCCAATCAACCTGCAACATCCATGTAGCATAGCATACAGTACATACAAGTGGTCCTATAATAGGATGCACTCTCTTTTTGGATTGTTTGTTTGGTGAGCATGAGAGAGCTAGAGAGAAAGAGGGGAATAGAGAGTGAGAGATGGACAGAACATGAGGCAGAACATGAGAGATGGAGGGCTATGCAGGAAGCAGCATGAAGCGGCTGAACAGTGACAGAGATGCAGGATGACATGCCAGAGGGATGAGGAACAACAGCTGGGTACATTAAACACAACAGTATAAAATGCCATTACAAGTGATTTGATTACAGTGGAACAGACAATGCCATATGCTGGGCAGTATATATATTCAGTTTGACAAAGCCTGGGTAAAAATTCAGCAACCCAAGTAATTGTGCAGTTCATTCCAATCAGCATGAAACCAGTCAGGGAGAGAGAACTCGAGACGATAATGATGTCTTCATAACACAAACTATTGAGTTCAAATAAAACCTTCCTGAATGCACTGGGGGTCGTACTGAGGTCAACTTCAAACCTGGTCACCTCTTCACCTGTCTATCTCTCCGTGTTGGCTAGTTTGAAAAGCGTCCCTCAAACAAAGACTTGCAGAAACACACAGAAGGCAGGTCTGAGGATTCTAACTGAGGCATCCAACTCCAGCAAACACAATCTGGACGCTTCACTCTAAAGTGCAACCATGGCAGGGGCTTCATCCCAGCTAGGTATGTATTTAAATTTGTCAAGTACAGTGCATTCGGGAAGTATTCAGACCCCTTCCCTTTTCCACATTATTCGAAAATTGATCAAATGTTTTCCTCATCAATACACACACAACACCCCATAATGATAAAAACAAACAGGTTTTTAGACATTTTTATAAATTTAGAACCTTTGCTATGAGACTCGAAATTGAGCTCAGGTGCATCCTGTTTCTATTGCTCATCCTTGAGATGTTTCTACAACTTATAGTCCACCTGTGGTAAATTCAAATGATTGGACATGATTTGGAAAGGCACACACTTGCCTATATAAGTTCCCACAGATGACAGCGCATGTCAGAGAAAAAAAACAAGCCATGAGGTCAAAGGAATTGTCTGTAGAGCTCCGAGACAGGATTGTGTCGAGGCATAGATCTTGGGAAGAGTACCAAAAAAAATCTGCAGCATTGAATCTCTCCAAGAACACAACTCCATCATTCTTAAATGGAAGAAGTTTGGAACCACCAAGACTCTTCCTAGAGCTGGCTGCCCGGCCAAACTGAGCAATCAGGGGAGAAGGGTCTTGGTCAGGGAGGTGACCAAGAACCCGATGGTCACTTATAGAGCTCCAGAGATCCTCTGTGGAGATGGGAGAACCTTCCAGAAGGACAACCATCTCTGCAGCACACCACCAATCAGGCCTTTAAGATCGGTGTCCCCCCCGCCGGATGGTTGAGCTAACGTAGGGTAATGTGATTAGCATGAGGTTGTAAATAACAAAACAAATTCCCAGGACATAGACATATCTGATATGGGCAGAAAGATTGAATTCTTGTTAATCTAACTGCACTGTGCAATTTACAGTAGCTATAACAGTGAAATAATACCATGCTATTGTTTGAGGAGAGTGCACAATTATGAACTTGAAAATGTATTAAAAAACCAATTAGGCACATTTGGGCAGACTTGATACAACATTTTGAACAGATGTGCAATGGTTCTGTCACGGTTCATGAATCCACTGCCTCCCTCTCTCTTTCTCTTTTTCTCTCTCTCTCTCTCTCTCTCTCTCTCTCTCCCGTGTTTGTGTGGGCGTGGTTCCCAATCTCGGCCTGATTGTCTGCGCCAGCTGGAATCACTTATCTTCCCTTTATATGTTCTGTAACCAGTGTTTCTTGTTGTCAGATCGTTGTTACTTCCCTGAGGTTGTGTCGTGTGTCCGTGCTCATTCTCTGGCCGCCCTTGTGTGGATTATCTTCTGTGCTCCTTCCTACCCATCCGGACACACTCCCCTGGATTTCTCAGCACGCTATCATCGGAAGATGCGCCCTAGTCCCTGGGTCGGATTCCGTCTGAGTACAGTCTGTCTGTCCTGTTGCTGCTGTAAACTGTATTCATTAAACCATCGTTGCTTGCATCTTGCATCCGCCTCTGTATTGTCACAGGTTCATTGGATCAGTCTAAAACTTTGCACATAAACTGATGCCATCTAGTGGCCAAAATGTAAAATGTGCCAAGGCTGGAATAATACATTATGGTCTTTCTCTTGCATTTCAAAGGAGATGGTACAAAAAAGAAAAACGCATGTTTTTTCTTTGTATTATCTTTGACCATATCTAATGTCTTATATTCTCCTACATTAATTTCACATTTCCACAAACCTCAAAGTGTTTCCTTTCAAATGATATCAAGAATATGCATATCATTGCTTCAGGTACTGAGCTACAGGCAGTTAGATTTGGGTATGTCATTTTAAGTGAAAATTTAAAAAAGGGTCGGATCCTGAAGAGGTTTTTAAGGTAGAGTGGCCAGACAGAAGCCACTCCTCAATAAAAGGTATGATAGCCCGCTTGGGAGTTTGCCAAAAGGCACCTAAAGGACTATCAGACCATGAGAAACAAGATTCTCTGGTCTGATGAAACCAAGATTGAACTCTTTGGCCTGAATGCCAAGCATCACGTCTTGAGGAAACCTGGCACCATCCCTACGGTGAATAATGGTGGTTGGCAGCATCATGCTGTGGGGATGTTTTTCAGCGTCAGGGACTGGGAGACTAGTCAGGATCGAGGGAAAGATGAACGGAGCAAAGTAGAAAGAGATCCTTGATGAAGTCCTGAGCGCTCTGGAGCAGGTTCTGGGACTGGGGCGAAGGTTCACCTTCCAACAGGACAACAACCGTAAACACACAGCCAAGACAACACAGGAGTGGCTTCGGGACAAGTCTCAATGTCCTTGAGTGGCCCAGCCATAGTCCGGACTTGAACCCGATCGAACATCTTTGGAGAGACCTGAAAATATCTGTGCAGCGACACTCCCATCCAACATGGCAGAGCTTGAGAGGATCTGCAGAGAATGGGAGAATCTCCCCAAATGAAGCTTTTAGAGAGAATGCCAAGAGTGTGCAAAGCTGTCATCGAGGCAAAGGGTGGCTACTTTGAAGAATCTAAAATCTAAAATATATTTTTAATATGTTTAACACTTTTTTGGTTACTACATGATTCCATATTTGTTATTTCATAATTTTGATGTCTTCACTATTATTCTACAATGTAGAAAAACCCTGGAATGAGTAGTTGTGTCCTAACTTTTGACTGGTACACACACACACACACACACACACACACACACACACACACACACACACACACACACACACACACACACACACACACACACACACACACACACACACACACACACACACACACACACACACACACACACACACACACATATATATATATATATATACAGTGGCTTGCAAAAGTATTCACCCTCTTGGCATTTTTCCAATTTTCTTGCCTTACAACCTGGAATTAAAATAGATTTTTTGGGGGGGGTTGTATCATTTGATTTACACAACATGCCTGCCAATTTGAAGATGCTATATATTTTTTATTGTGAAACAAACAAGAAATAAGACAGGTGGACTTTATTTAACTAATTATGTGACTTCTGAAGGTAATTGGTTGCACCAGATCTTATTTAGGGGCTTCATAGCAAAGGGGTGAATACAAATGCACGCACCACTTTTCCGCTTTAATTATTATAATTTTTTTTGAAATAAGTAATTTTTTTCATTTCACTTCACCAATTTGGACTATTTTGTGTATGTGTATGTCCATTACATGAAATCCAAATAAAAATCCATATAAATTACAGGTTGTAATGCAACAAAATAGGAAAAATGGCAAGGGAGTGAATACTTTTGCAAGGCACTGTATATACATACATACATACGTCTTCATTTTCCTTTAGACTTGGACATAATTTTGATTAATAATGATTTTGAGATAGGAAGATGTTGTTATAAATTAAATTAAACTGTTCCAAGAAAATGTGCATAATGACAACCATAACTGGCATGCAGATCGGTAGAAATAGATAAATTGGCATTCAACATGAGAAAGGTTGCCAACTCCTTGTGTAGCCCAATACCGGCAACTTCAGGAGAGTAATGGCAGAATCTGCAAAAGCCAGCAGGAGAGGGAGGAGAATAGTTGGGTCAAGTTAAGTTTTTCTGCTGTTTTTCCAAATCTCTGGCTTCCTTGTGTCATTTGTGTCTTTTTTCATTAAACAGTAAGCTTAAAGCATCAGAAAAAGCTCAATGCATATAGTTGACTTTATTAAAACACATAGGGTGTGTCTATATATGGAAAGATACACATTTAAGATACACATGTTAAGCCTTGTGGTCCCGTGTGGCTCAGTTGGTAGAGCATGGCGCTTGCAACGCCAGGGTTGTGGGTTCATTCCCCACGGGGGGACCAGGATGAATATGTATGAACTTTCCAATTTGTAAGTCGCTCTGAATAAGAGCGTCAGCTAAATGACTTAAATGTAAATGTAAATTTAAACATTTAGACCAATCAATTGGTTGAAAGAACAGACAACATTCGTCTGGGACAGCCCTACTGCTTTCCCCACCATCTCCCCATCCTCTACAGCCCAGCCCTGACAGTGTCACTCAAAAGTCCTCTACATCTTCTACAGCTTGCCCCAACCCCCCCCACCCCCCAATACGGTAAATACTGTAAGCACCTCTGTGGGATTTTCAGGATTTACAGGCATCACCTTCAGTCTGAGCTTTCTGTCTTTGATGTAGCTAAATAGGGAGATATGTCTCTGTAGGAGAGGCAATTGAGTCTTTCTGGGATGTTAATAGAGATAAGAAAACTCCAACGACAGCGACTGTCTTTGTTCTGTGATCACAGAGACACAGAGCCGCAGCTCCACTGCTCTCTCAGCTGTTTCTTTTAGATCACTGATTACCAGGACGACTTGTAATGTTTAAAGCCATCTGCTTATGCTAACAATGTACCCCTCTCTCTCCTACCAACCCCTCCCCAGATGATGCTGACAAGATACTGTGTCATCACATTCTTCAAAGCACTGTGATCCATACATTTGTGAGGCTCTTGTATAGAATGTTAAGCCTTGAGATTCATACTTAACTGTACTATACTGTAGATGCAAATGACTGAGTGCTCTCTTCAAAGTGGCTTTATCGAATTAAACAAAACAAAGACAAAAACATTCAGACATTAACAGTATATATTATAATCAGATAGACATTCTATTATTATCAGTTAAAAAATGTAGTATAAAACTTTTAATGTTACAATAGCTCTGACGAAGGCCGTGAGACCGATACGTAAGCTTATTAAAGATCATTGATACTATCAAGAGCAGTGTGCGGTTTCCTTTAACCTTCATCTTGTTCAACTGTTAACATGCATCTGCAAAAAAGATTGCTCAGATGTGCAAGTGCCTTTTGAATTTTGAATGTTACAATAGTAGAATGACTATTTCCCCAATAAATAGGCAGATAAATACAGGCTATATTTACATTGGTGTTTGACTCACTGGTTGTCACACATTTTCTGCTGGGATGGCACACTGCGGTATTTCACCTTACAGATACGAGAGTTTGTCAAAATGTGGTTTGTGTTCCAATTCTTTGTGGGTTTGTGTAATTTGAGGGAAACATGTCTCTTATATGGCAGGAAGTTTGAAAGTGCAGCTCGGTTTCCACTTCATTTTGTGGGCAATGGCTACATATCCTGTCTTTCCTTGAGTGTCAGGTCTGCTTATGGCGACCTCTCTCAATAGCAAGGCTATGCTCAATACGTCTGTAGATAGCAAAGGCTTTTCTTAGTTTTGGGTCAGTCACAGTGGTCAGGTACATTTTATATTTACATTTTAGTCATTTAACAGACGCTGTTGTCCAGAGCGACTTACAGTAGTGAGTGCATACATTTTCTTTTACTGGACCCTGTGGGAATTGCAAGCGTCATGATCTACCTACTGAGCCACTGTGTACTGTCTGTTTAGGGCAATTCCAATTTCCTCAGATTTTTGTGTTGATTCTTTCCAATGTGTCAAGTAGTTCTCTTTTTGTGTTTTCAAAAGTTGGTTGGGTCTAATTGTGTTGCTGTCCTGGGTCTCTGTTTGTATTTGTGAACAGAGCACCAGAACCAGCTGGCTGAGAGGACTCTACCCTAGATTCATCTCCTTAAAGATTTGGGCTTTGTGATGGAAGGTTTGTGCATCACTTTCCTTTAGGTGGTTGTGGAATTGAACAGCTTTCTTCTGGATTTTGGTAATAAGTGGATATAGTTTGGCTGGTGAGTGGACCTCAGACCTCACAACCATAGAGGGCAATCTTTACTAGATCTTTACTAGAGGCTTTTTGCTTACTAATTTCACTGCAACCCCCCTCCAGGTCTCTGATGACTACTTTGTTTCCTTTTCTGTCTCCCATTTCTCCAACCCTAACCACTCAGCCCCTACCCAGATGGTCATGCGCCACCTCAATCTTCGCTCTCTCTCTCTCCCACTACTCAATTCAATTCAATTCAAGGGGCTTTATTGGCATGGGAAACATATGTTAACATTGCCAAAGCAAGTGAAGTAGACAATATACAAAAGTGAAATAAACAATAAAAATGAACAGTACACATTACTCTCTCCTCTTCTATCCTATCATCTCTCCTTTCTGCTAAATCCTTCTCCCTCCTGTCTCCTGATTCTGCCTCTTCAACCCTACCGTCCGATCTTTCTGCATCCTACGACTCGCACTGCCTCCTTTCCTCCCGGCCGGTTCTGCTCTCCTCTCCTGCTGCGTGACTAAGTGACTCATTGCGAGTTTACAGAACAGGGCTGCGGGCAGCTGACTGAAAATGGATGAAAACTAAACTTCTGGAGGAACTATCATCCTTTCACCCCCTCCTCCTCTACCTTCTATTCCTCTGTATCTGCTGCTAAAGCCACTTTCTATCACTCAATTTCAAGCTTCTGCCTCTAACCCTAGGAGACTCTTTTCCACCTTGTCCTCCCTTCTTAATCCTCTACACTCCCCCTCGCTCCCTTTGTCAACCACTTTGAAAAGGTTAACGACATCCACTACTCATTCACTCAGCCTATTGAGTCCGCTGGTCCCACTCACACATAACAACGCTACGCCTTGACCTCTTTTTCCCCTCCCTTTCCAGATGAAGTCCTGCGAATAGTGAGGTTCAGCCGCCCGACAACCTGCCCACTCGACCTTGTCCCCTCCTCAAGACCATCTCTGGAGACCTTCTCCCATTCCTCCCTTCCCTCAAGAACTAAATTTTCCCTTCTGACTTCAAATTGTCCAGAGTCGCTCCCTTCTTCAAGAAATCAACACTGTCATCAAAAACTACAGTCAGGTATACCTTCTTTCTTCCCTTTCGAAAACACTTGAGTGCATCATCTCTGACCAACTCTTAGAACGTTCTTCTTGACCCTGACTAAGGCTGTGGCAGTCATGACATTTTGTCAGCCGGTTATTGTCATGCAAAATAATTCCATATCACAGTAATTGACCGTTAAAAAACATAAACATGTTTAGCCTCTACAGGCCTCCACACCGCTGATGCGTGCCTTTGGAACATCTACATCTTAAAAAGTATAATAATTTAATATACACAATCACAAAAAATGTATTTACAGTGCATTCAGGAAGTATTCAGACCCCTTGACCTATTCCACATTTGTTACGTTATAGCCTTATTCTAAAATGTATTAAATAAAAATGTTTCCTGATCAATCTACACACAATACCCCATTATGACAAACTAAACAGGTTTTTAGAAATGTTTGCAAATGTATTCAAAATTAAAACAACTGAAATACCTGATATACTGTACATAAGAACTCAACCCCTTTGCTATGAGGCTCAAAATTGAGCTTAGGTGCATCCTGTTTCTATTGATCATCCTTGAGATGTTTCTACAACTTGATTGAATTTACCTGTGGTAAAGTCAATTGATTGGACATGATTTGGAAAGGCACACACATCTATATCAGGTCCCACAGTTGACAGTGCATGTCAGAGCAAAATCCAAGCCACGAGGCCGAAGGAATTGTCCGTAGAGCTCCGAGACAGGATTGAGTCGAGGCACAGATCTTGGGAAGAGAAACAAAACATTTCTGCAGCATTAGAGGTCCCCAAGAACACAGTGGCCTCCATAATTCTTAAACGGAAGAAGTTTGGAACCACCAAGACTCTTCTGAGAAATCGGGGGAGAAGGGCCTTGGTCAGGGAGGTGACCAAGAACCCAATGGTCACTCCGACAGAGCTCCAGAGTTCTTCTGTGGAGATGGGAGAACCTTCCAGAAGGACAACCATCTCTACAGCACTCCACCAATCAGGCCTTTATGGTAGAGTGGCTAGATGGAAGCCACCCCTCAGTAAAAGGCACATGACAGCCCGCTTGGAGTTTGCCAAAGGCTATCTAAAGGACTCTCAGACCATGAGAAACAAGATTTCCTGGTCTGATGAAACCAAGATTGAACTCTTTGGCCTGAATGCCAAGCGTCCTGTCTGGAGGAAACATGGAACCATCCCTACGGTGAAGCATGGTGGTGGCAGGATCATGCTGTGGGTGTAACGGCTTTCTTCCTGGGATGAAGGAGAGGACCAAAATGCAGCGCAGTTAGTGTTCAACATGTTTAATTTAATGAACTGTGAACACTTACAACAATACAAAACAACAAAAGTGAAAACCGAGACAGTCCTATCTGGTGCAGAACACAAACACAGAAACAGGAAACAACCACCCACAATCCCCAACACAAAACAAGCCACCTATATATGATTCTCAATCAGGGACAACGATTGACAGCTGCCTCTGATTGAGAACCATATTAGGCTGAACACAGAAACTAGACACACAACATAGAATGCCCACCCCAACTCACGCCCTGACCATACTAAACAAATACAAAAACAAGGGAAAACAGGTCAGGAACGTGACAGTGGGGATGTTTTTCAGAGGCAGTGACTGGGAGACTAGTCAGGATCAAGGGAAAGATGAACAGAGCAAAGTACAGAGAGATACTTGATGAGCACCTGCTCCAGAGTGTTCAAGACATCAGACTGGGGCGAAGGTTCACCTTCCAACAGGACAATGACCCCTAAGCACACAGCTGAATGTCCTTGAGTGGCCCAGCCAGAGACCGGGCTTGAACATCTCTGGAGAGACATGAAATAGCTGTGCAGCTATGCCCCCCATCCAACCTGACAGAGCTTGAGAGGATCTACAGAGAAGAATTGGGAGAAACTCCCCAAATGCAGGTGTGCCAAGCTTGTAGCACCATACCCAAGAAGACTAGAGGCTGTAATCGCTGCCAAAGGTGCTTCTAAAAAGTACTGAATAAAGGGTCTGAATATATGTGTAATATTTCTTTTTTTTTCATACATTTGCAAACACTTCTAAAAAACTGTTTTTGCTTCGTCATTATGGGGCATTGTGTGTAGATTGATGAGAGGAAAAAACTATAAAGTAACAAAATGTGAAAAAAGTTAATGGGTCTGAATATTTCCGAATGCACAGTATCGGAGGCAGGTCTAAAGAAACATTAGGATATGAAGAAAATCTATTTCAGAAGAAGAGAATATGAGTTGGCCTACTGTATGTTATCTAGCTATGTGCCATGCCATAGGCTTGTTCATTTAGAAGACAAGATATGCTTATAAGTGCCGTGCCATTATTTTATATGATTTTATAGTAAGAGGAATATAAATTGAACTTAACTGAATAAAATAGAAAGGATATTTTTCCCATTGCAAAGCGAATGCGCATACAAAGTGGTTATATTGAGCGTAAAAGTGATCATTTGAAACAGGTCCTGTAGCCTACGCTAGATTTAGTTATTTGGCAACTTTAGTTGTGACTGATACAAACCTTAGAATGTCTTAGAAATCAATACATACTGTATATGTGCTGCATGATGCGACTATAGGCTATTGATGATTTGAGAACGTCGCAACAACAAAAAACGTCACACAAGACTATTCTCAATTTAATCTTGTCTTTACTAATATGTAAAATTTGTTTTGATTTAGAATGTCCTATTATCAAATGGGCAGGAACAGTGGCTGGGGAAGAATATGTAATCCGTATGCACTCAAATAGCGAATGGAGGCCGCTTTCCCACCGGTTCATTTTTTCAAATCATGCTGGGTAGGCTATTCCGGTTTTATAGCAGAGCATGTGCTGAAAGGGATACTTTGTGATTTTGGCAATGATGCCTTTTATCTACTTCCCCAGTCAGATGAACTGGTGGATACTATTTTTATGTGTGCAGTTTGAAGGAAGTTACTAACTAGTGCTAGCGCAATGACTGGAACTCTATGGGTTGACTCGGTACCGGTCACCCCTGTATAGAGCCTCATTATTGTTATTTAAATGTGTTTTGTTACCTATTGATTGATTTTATTTTATTTATTTACTTAGTAAATATTTTATTAACTATTTCTTGAACTGCATTGTTGGTTAAGGGCTTGTAAATAATCATTTCATGGTAAGGTCTACCTACACATGTTGTATTCAGAGCATGTGACAAATAACATTTGATTTGACCTTGGAATGTACTGGAGACGTTTGGCACTTCGGGTTACTCCAACCAATTAGAAGCCCGGTGCTGTTGCCTGCATTAGAATCAAATCAAACAGCCTCAGCACTGTGCCAATGGAGAGAATCATGTCTCACTGTGCATTTCCTATTTCTGCTATATCCAATGTCTGACTAATTTACTGTTTCTCTGTCTGGCATTGATCCGACAGGTAAGGATGTACATGGCTTTAAAGACAGTGGCACGTTCCTAGGCTCAAACAGACAGAACTGGCCTGGTAACAAACAATAACATTTTAAATTGGCACGGCTGAATGTGGCACCCTGCTCTCTGGAGACATTCCAGTCTGACGCTGTATCTGCCATTGGAGAGACATGAGGACGGGAGAACAACATTGTGGTACAGTCTGCCTCTTAGAACACAGAAAGAGAGAAGGTTCTACAATACAGTTCGGACACACCTACAGTACACAAAAGTTCAGACACGCCTACTCATTCAAGGGTTTTTCTTTATTTGTACAATTTTCTACATTGTAGAATAATAGTGAAGACATCAAAACTGTGAAACAACACATATGGAATCATGTAGTAAACAAAAAAAGTGTTAAACATATCAAAATATATTTTATATTTGAAATTCTTCATAGTAGCCACCCTTTAACTTGATGACAGCTTTGCACACTCATGGCATTCTTTCAACCAGCTTTATGAGGTAGTCACCTGGAATGCATTTCATGAACAGGTGTGCATTGTTAAAAGTACATTTGTGGGATTTCTTTCCTTCTTAAAGCGTTTAAGCCAATCAGTTGTGTTGTGACAAGGTAGGGGTGGTATACAAGGCAGGGACTGTAGTACTCACGCTGCTAAAACACTCGACCACTGCTACTCCAACTTCCGGGATTGCCTACAAGGCCCTCCCCCAACCTCCCTTTGGCAAATCTGATAACGACTCGATTTTGCTCAAACAGGAAGTACCCGTGCTAAGGACTATTCAACGCTGGTCTGACCAATAAGAATCCACGCTTCAAGATTGTTGACTGGGATATGTTCCGGGTAGCCTTTGATAATAACATTGACGAATACACGGATACAGTGACTAAGTTAATCAGGAAGTGTATAGGAGATGTTGTACCCACAGTGAATATTAAAACTTACCCAAACCAGAAACCGTGGAGCATACACGCAAAACTGAATGCGCGAACAACCACATTTAACCATGGCAAGGTGACTGGGAATATGGCCGAATACAAAAACTGTAGTCAATCAAACAGGCAAAATGTCAGTATAGAGACGAAGTGGAGTCGCAATTGAACAACTCAGACATGAGACGTACAGTATGTGGCAGGGTCTACAGACAATCACGTCCCGGACACCGACGTCTTGCTTCCGGACAAGCTAAACACTTTCTTCGCCCGCTTTGAGGATAACACAGTGCCACCGACGCAGCCCGCTACCAAGGACTGTGAGCTCTCCTTCTCCATGGCCGACATAACTAAGACATTTAAGCGTGTTAACCTTCGCAAGGCTGCCGGCCCAGACAACATCCCTAGCCGCGTCCTCAGAGCATGCACAGACCAGCTTGCTGGAGTGTTTACAGACATATTCAATCTCTCCCTATCCCAATCTGCTGTCCCCACTTGCTTCAAGATGTCCACCATTGTTCCTGTACCCAAGAAAGAAAGGTAACTCAACTAACTGACTATCGCCCCGTAGCACTCACTTGTCATCATGAAGTGCTTTGAGAGGCTAGCTAAGGATCATATCACCTCTACCTTACCTGACACCCTAGACCCACTTCAATTTGCTTACTGCCCCAATAGATCCACAGACGATGCAATCGCCATCACATTGCACACTGCCCTATCCTATCTGGACAAGAGGAATACCTATGTAAGAATGCTGATCATTGACTACAGCTCAGCATTCAATACCATAGTACCCTCCAAGCTCATCATTAAGCTCAGGGCCCTGGGTCTGAACCCCGCCCTGTGCAACTGGGTCCTGGACTTCCTGACGCGCCGCCCCCAGGTGATAAAGGTATCAAACAACACCTCCACTTTGGCTGATCCTCAACACAGGGGCCCCACAAGGGTGCGTGCTCAGCCCCTTCCTGTACTCCCTGTTCACTCATGACTGCGTGGCCATGCATGCCTCCAACTCAATCATCAAGTTTGCAGACGACACAACAGTAATAGGCCTGATCACCAACAATGACGGGACAGCATACAGAGGGGAAGTGAGGGCCCTGGGAGTGTGGTGCCAGGAAAATAACCTCTCACTCAACGTCGACAAAACAAAGGAGCTGATCATGGACTTAAGGAAACAACAGAGGGAGCACACCCATATCCACATTGACGGGGCCGCAGTGGAGCAGGTGAAAAGCTTCAAGTTCCTCAGCGTACACCTCATGGATGATCTGAAATGGTCCACCCACACAGACAATGTGGTGAAGAAAGCGCAACAGCGCCTCTTCAACCTCAGGAGGCTTAAGAAATGTGTCTTGTCACCTAAAACCCTCACAAACTTTTACAGATGCACAATTGAGAGCATCCTGTCGGGCTGTATCCCCACCTGGTACAACAACTGCACCGCCCGCAACCTCAAGGCTCTCCAGAGGGTGGTGCGGTCTGCCCAATGCATCACCGGGGGCAAACTACCTGCCCTCCAGGACACCTACAGCCAGTGGTGTAAAGTACTTCAGTAAAAATAGTAGTTATTTGGGGTTCCTATTTTTGACAACTTTTACTTTTACTTCACTACATTCCTAAAGACAATAATGTCAAGAGAACACGTGGCCATCCCTACTTACTCTGGCCTGGCGGACTAAATAAACACAAATGCATTTTGTAAATAATTTTCTGAGTGTTGGAGTGTGCCCCTGGCTATCCATACATTTTAAAAACAAGAAAATGGTGCCGTCTGCTTTGCTTAATATAAGGAATTTTAAGTGATTTATACATTTAATTTTGAAACTTAAGTATATTTAAAACCAAATACTTTTTAGACTTTTTAAGTAGTATTTTACAGGGAGATTTTCACTTGAGTAACTTTCTATTAAGGCATCTATACTTTTACTCAAATAAACAGCACCCGATGTCACAGGAAGGCCAAAAAGATCATCAAGGACATCAACCACCCGAGCCACTGCCTGTTCACCCCACTATCATCCAGAAGGCGAGATCAGTACAGGTGCATCAAAGTTGGGACCGAGAGACTGAAAAAAGCTTCTATCTTAAGGCCATCAGACTGTTAAATAGCCATCACCAGCACATTAGAGGCTGTTGCCTTACAGTTGAAGTCGGAAGTTTACATACACCTTAGACAAATAGATTTAAACTCAGTTTTTCACAATTTCTGACATTTAATCCAAGTAAACATTCCCTGTCATAGGTCAATTAGGATCACCACTTTATTTTAAGAATGTGAAATGTCAGAATAATAGTAGAGAATGATTTATTTCAGCTTTAATTTCTTTCATCACATTCCCAGTGGGTCAGAAGTTTACATACACTCAAATAGTATTTGGTAGCATTGCCTTTAAATTGTTTAACTTGGGTCAAACAGTTTGGGTAGCCTTCCACAAGCTACCCACAATAAGTTGGGTGAATTTTGGCCCATTCCTCGTGACAGAGCTGGTGTAACTGAGTCAGGTTTGCTCGCACACGCTTTTTCAGTTCTGCCCACAAATTTTCTATGGGATTGAGGTCAGGGCTTTCTGATGGCCACTCCAATACCTTGACTTTGTTGTCCTTAAGCCATTTTGCCACAACTTTTGAAGTATGCTTGGAGTCATTGTCCATTTGGAAGACCCATCTGCGACCAAGCTTTAACTTCCTGACTGATGTCTTGAGATGTTGCTTCAATGTATCCACATAATTTTCCTTTCTCATGATGCCATCCATTTTGTGAAGTGCACCAGTCCCTCCTGCAGCAAAGCACCCCCACAACATGATGCTGCCACCCCCATGCTTCACGGTTGGGATGGTGTTCTTCGGCTTGCAAGCATCCCCTTTTTTCCTCCAAACATAACGATGGTCATTATGGCCAAACAGTTCTATTTTTGTTTCATCAGACCAGAGGACACCATTTCTCCAAAAAGTATGATCTTTGTCCCCATGTGCAGTTGCAATCCGTAGTCTGGCTTTTTATGGCGGTTTTGGAGCAGTGGCTTCTTCCTTGCTGAGCGGCCTTTCAGGTTATGTCAATATAGGACTTGTTTTACTGTGGACATAAATACTTTTGTACCTGTTTCCTCCAGCATCTTCACAAGGTTCTTTGCCATTGTTCTGGGATTGATTTGTACTTTTCGCACCAAAGTATGTTAATCTCTAGGAGACAGAACGCGTCTCCTTCCTGAGCGGTATGATGGCTGCGTGGTCCCATGGTGTTTATACTTGCGTACTATTGTTTGTACAGCTGAACGTGGTACCTTCAGGCATTTGGAAATTGCTCCCAAGAATGAACCAGACTTGTGGAGGTCTACAAATTTTTTTCTGAGGTCTTGGCTGATTTCTTTGATTTTCCCATGATGTCAAACAAAGAGGCACTGAGTTTGAAGGTAGGCCTTGAAATACATTCACAGGTACACCTCCAATTGACTCAAATTATGTCAATTAGCCTATCAGAAGCTTCTAAAGCCATGACATAATTTTCTGGAATTTTCCAAGCTGTTTAAAGGCACAGTCAACTTAGTGTATGTAAACTTCTGACCCACTGGAATTGTGATACAGTGAATTATAAGTGAAATAATCTATCTGTAAACAATTATTGGAAAAATTACCTTGTCATGCAAAAAGTAGATGTCTTAATCGACTTGTCAAAACCATAGTTTGTTAACAAGAAATTTGTGGAGTGGTTTAAAAACGAGTTTTAATGACTCCAACCTAAGTGTACAGTGGGGAGAACAAGTATTTGATACACTGCCGATTTTGAAGGTTTTCCTACTTACAAAGCATGTAGAGGTCTGTAATATTTATCATAGGTACACTTCAACTGTGAGAGACGGAATCTAAAACAAAAATCCAGAAAATCACATTGTATGATTTTTAAGTAATTAATTTGCATTTTATTGCATGACATAAGTATTTGATACATCAGAAAAGCAGAACTTAATATTTGGTACAGAAACCTTTGTTTGCAATTACAGAGATCATACGTTTCCTGGAGTTCTTGACCAGGTTTGCACACACTGCAGCAGGGATTTTGTCCCACTCCTCCATACAGACCTTCTCCAGATCCTTCAGGTTTCAGGGCTGTCGCTGGGCAATACGGACTTTCAGCGCCCTCCAAAGATTTTCTATTGGGTTCAGGTCTGGAGACTGGCTAGGCCACTCCAGGACCTTGAGATGCTTCTTACGGAGCCACTCCTTAGTTTCCCTGGCTGTGTGTTTCGGGTCGTTGTCATGCTGGAAGACCCAGCCACGACCCATCTTCAATGCTCTTACTGAGGGAAGGAGGTTGTTGGCCAAGATCTCGCGATACATGGCCCCATCCATCCTCCCCTCAATACGGTGCAGTCGTCCTGTCCCCTTTGCAGAAAAGCATCCCCAAAGAATGATGTTTCCACCTCCATGCTTCACGGTTGGGATGGTGTTCTTGGGGTTGTACTCATCCTTCTTCTTCCTCCAAACATGTCGAGTGGAGTTTAGACCAAAAAGCTCAATTTTTGTCTCATCAGACCACATGACCTTCTCCCATTCTTCCTCTGGATCATCCAGATGGTCATTGGCAAACTTCAGACGGTCCTGGACATGCCCTGGCTTGAGCAGGGGGACCTTGCGTGCGCTGCAGTATTTTAATCCATGACGGCATAGTGTGTTACTAATGGTTTTCTTTGAGACTGTGGTCCCAGCTCTCTTCAGGTCATTGACCAGGTCCTGCCATGTAGTTCTGGGCTGATCCCTCACCTTCCTCATGATCATTGATGCCCCACGAGGTGAGATCTTGCATGGAGCCCCAGACCGAGGATGATTGACCGTCATCTTGAACTTCTTCCATTTTCTAATAATTGCGCCAACAGTTGTTGCCTTCTCACCAAGCTGCTTGCCTATTGTCCTGTAGCCCATCCCAGCCTTGTGCAGGTCTACAATTTTACCCCTGATGTCCTTACACAGCTCTCTGGTCTTGGCCATTGTGGAGAGGTTGGAGTCTGTTTGATTGAGTGTGTGGACAGGTGTCTTTTATACAGGTAACGAGTTCAAACAGGTGCAGTTAATACAGGTAATGAGTGGAGAACAGGAGGGCTTCTTAAAGAAAAACTAACAGGTCTGTGAGAGCCGGAATTCTTACTGGTTGGAAGGTGATCAAATACTTATGTCATGCAATAAAATGCAAATTAATTACTTAAAAATCATACATTGTGATTTTCTGGATTTTTGTTTTAGATTCCGTCTCTCACAGTTGAAGTGTACCTATGATAAAAATTACAGACCTCTACATGCTTTGTAAGTTGGAAAACCTGCAAAATCGGCAGTGTATCAAATACTTGTTCTCCCCACTGTATGTGAACTTTTGACTTGTATTTTCTGACCTGTATTTTCCTTAATTCCATTGTTTTACTTTTAGGTTGTGTGTATTGTGTCTATTGTTAGATACTACTGCACTGTTGGAGCTAGAAACACAAGCATTTTGCTACACCCGCAATAACATCTGCTAAACATGTGTATGTGACAAATACATTTTGATTTTAATTGATTTGATTACAGAAGATAGCCCTATTTGGTAAAAAACCAAGTCCATATTATGGCAAGAACATCTCAAATAAGCAAATAGAAACGACAGTCCATCATTACTTTAAGACATGAAGGTCAGTCAATGCGAAAAATGTCAAGAACTTTGAAAGTTCCTTCAAGTGTAGTCACAAAAACCATCAAGCGCTATGATGAAACTGGCTCTCATGAGGACCGCCACAGGAAAGGAAGACCCAGAGTTACCTCTGCTGCAGAAGAAAAGTTCATTAGAGTCACCAGCCATTAGAGTCACCGGTCACCATCCCAAATAAATGCTTCAGAGTTCAAGTAACAGACACATCAACATCTGTTCAGAGGAGACTGCGTGAATCAGGCCTTCATGGTCAAATTGCTGCAAAGAAACCACTACTAAAAGGACAAGAAACACTAGCAATGGACATTAGACCGGTGGAAATCTGGCCTTTGGTCTGATGAGTCCAAATTTGCGATTTTTGGTTCCAACCGCCGTGTCTTTGTGAGACACAGAGTAGGTGAAAGGATGATCTCTGCATGTGTGGTTCCCACCGTGAAGCATTGAAGAGAAGGTGTGATGGTGTGGGGGTGCTTTGCTGGTGACACTGTCTGTGATTTATTTAGAATTCAAGGCACACTTAACCAGCATGGCTACCACAGCATTCTGCAGCGATACACCATCCCATCTGGTTTGCGCTTAGTAGGACTATCATTTGTTTTTCAACAGGACAATGACACAACACACCTCCAGGCTGTGTAAGGGCTATTTGACCAAGAAGGAGAGTGCTGCATCAGATGACTTGGCCTCCACAATCACCCGACCTCAACCCAATTGAGATGGTTTGGGATGAGTTGGACCGCTGAGTGAAGGAAAAGCAGCCAACAAGTGCTCAGCAAATGTGGGAAGTCCTTCAAGACTGTTGGAAAAGCATTCCAGGTGAAGCTGGTTCAGAGAATGCCAAGAGTGTGCGAAGTTGTCATCAAGGCAAAGAGTGGCTCCTTTGAAGAATCTCAAATATAAAATATATTTTGATATGTTTAACACTTTTTTGCTTTCTACATGATTCCACATGTGTTATTTCATAGTGTTGATGTCTTCACTATTATTCTACAATGTATAAAATAGTAAAAATTAAGAAAACCCTTGAATGAGTAGGTGTGTCCAAACTTTTGACTGGTATTGTATGTAACCTCCACTTATAATAGATAATAATTTCTATGACAACGGTACTATCTTCTCTGAGCCACACACACATTGATGCATGCACACACCCTGTGCTAAGCAATGCATGAATCCATATCGGTCATGTCAGTGTATACCCCTTTCAGTGTAAATTAAAGCCTGTAGAGGAGACTACAGGTATGTACTGAGTGCCGATCTGCCTGCACTGCAACCTCTTATCTGTGGCATCCGAGCTCACAGCTATATTTACCTCCCTTAACTGCAATTGTGATCAATTTCAGTGCACTTCCAGTTATTGAATTCAGAGTGGACAATAGCTTGAAGCATGGTCTAATCCTCTAAGACATGTCCGCCTCAAATTACAGAGTACAGACAAGAGGAAGACAGATCTTGAATTATATACCAGCAGGCTGGCTCTGTGCAACTGGCTCTAATGTGTGCATTATCTCACTCTGCACTTCAGTGTGGCAGCTCTGTCAGAGTACATCATTGTGTTCTCCCACGGAAGACTTCCCGCAGTGTTCTTGCAATGAACGTTGCAAAAAAGGTGTAAGATAAAGCCCAAAAACTGAAGAGAACACAGCATGTATTTTGGCATGATCTACTGAGATGTCTCCAAATTCACAAGGTGAACAACTTGGTTAGTATGTTTTGAAAGTTTCAAGATTACATCGACATAAAAATGCCAATCTTTTAATACATTATGTCATGAGGTAGTCTGGATACCAAGAGACATACCTCTTCTAATTCTAAGTACGCTCATCAACCCAGAAAATGTAAATGTATGCTCTCAAAGATGAGGGCCATTGACATTCCAAGAATAACTGAGTCATTAGGAGGAAAAGGTACAGAAGCATTTCCATGATCAAACCCTCGGGCTATCCCCTGCTGTCTGAGAGAGATACGCTCTGCTCTCGCCTACCTCCTCAAACAAAACACATTGACATTCAAACTGGCACCTGCCATCCTCTGGATGTTCTACATTTGAGGTACGTAATCAAAGTTGGGAGATAGAAGAGGAGGGAGAGGCGAGAAGAGTAGAGGGTTACTCCTTCAGTGGGTGGAGGGAGAGGAGAGAAGAGTAGAGGGTTACTCCTTCAGTGGGTGGAGGGAGAGGAGAGAAGAGTAGAGGGTTACTCCTTCAGTGGGTGGAGGGAGAGGAGAGAAGAGTAGAGGGTTACTCCTTCAGTGGGTGGAGGGAGAGGAGAGAAGAGTAGAGGGTTACTCCTTCAGTGGGTGGAGGGAGAGGAGAGAAGAGTAGAGGGTTACTCCTTCAGTGGGTGGAGGGAGAGGAGAGAAGAGTAGAGGGTTACTCCTTCAGTGGGTGGAGGGAGAGGAGAGAAGAGTAGAGGGTTACTCCTTCAGTGGGTGGAGGGAGAGGAGAGAAGAGTAGAGGGTTACTCCTTCAGTGGGTGGAGGGAGAGGAAAGGAAAGTAAAGGGTTACTCCTTCAGTGGGTGGAGGGAGTGGAGAGAAGAGTAGAGGGTTACTCCTTCAGTGGGTGGAGGGAGAGGAGAGAAGAGTAGAGGGTTACTCCTTCAATGGTTGGAGGTGAAGAGGAGGGAGAGGAAAGTAGAGGGTTACTCCTTCAGTGGGTGGAGGGAGAGGAAAGAAGAGTAGAGGGTTACTCCTTCAGTGGGTGGAGGGAGAGGAGAGAAGAGTAGAGGGTTACTCCTTCAGTGGGTGGAGGGAGAGGAGAGAAGAGTAAATGGTTACTCCTTCAATGGTTGGAGGTGAAGAGGAGGGAGAGGAAAGTAGAGGGTTACTCTTCCAGTGGTTGAAGGTGGGATGAGATAAGATGAGTTCCTGTGAAGGATGTCCGTCACCTCGCTGCCCCCTGCGAGCCACTTTAATAAAGCCTGATCCCAAAGAGGGGAGGCTGGTCAGATCTGTGGGTTGAACAATGGCATTTTCACATCCCTTCACTAGGATGAAAGCCCTATCCGATACACATTTGCTACAAGTCCACTGCTCCACAGTATCACTGTGACCCTGTGCATACAGTAGGCTACACTGGTGACATTAACATTGTCTTTTAACTTGTGCTTCTCATGTGGTCTCTTAAACCTCGATCACACGACAGCATCATTGCATTTTGGTACACCAGAAGTACCTTCATTTCCAATGGAAAGCTGCGTTTGCCTTGTAGTATTGAGTTGCAGAGGCAGTTGCAGTGCATTCATTGGATTTATCAAACGTATGCATTAAACTGTATGCGTAGACGGCTTGACAGAAATGGTAGCAGAAGGTGAATGTTGAACTTTAGTTGCACACATATACAAATGATGCTGCGTACCATTTTGCACAATGACGCTGTAAGTGTAATTGAGGCATTAAAGGCGCTGCATGGTCAATCTGATGTCTGCATTGGCCATGCAGCATATACAGCCTCTGTAGGAGTCAGGGCATTCATACTTCTTGAGCTTCACAGAGCAGCACAGAACGGTTGTGAAGGAAGTTGTCAAGGAAGTGAGTTTGTGTTTATACAGGACCTCCCGCCCCCACCTATCGTCAACCAATCATGTCAGTGCGGAGCTATATAGAGATTTGGGAGGCACAAAATTTGGGAGGTGCACGGTGATGCGGTACGAAGCTCAATTTGGTCTCCGACTACATTTCAGATCAAGCATAAATTGGCTTTTATGACACATGCGTCTCCATTGGGGGTGAGTATTGGATTGCATGAGCTATTAATAAATGTGAATAGGAATATGGAGTTGTGAATGTGAGTAGCAGTTCATTAGAAGGCAGCAAGAACAAATAGCCCTGGGATCTGGGGATAGAGTTCTCTGCTCTGCTGTTGAATGTGTCAATATGTGATAAGCACTATTTGCCGCTGGTGAAAATGGATGAGCGGTAATCTACACTGATGACACTCAAAGAGTGTTTACACAAACCTGCTCTCTGCTGTGCAAGGCTGTCCTGTGTATACTTTATGAGAGACCATCACCCAATGGCGTATCCATCCAGGGGTGCTGCACTGACCCTGGGCAATTTATGCATCTGTAGGTGATGGGAAAGACTAAAGAGACATTTTCGTTCTAACCAATGGACAATAAAGATGTATTACATACTATTCTATCAGAAACAGCCTGATCTAAGGCAATTACTAAATTATCATATAAAGTGTATATAGGCAGTTACAGGCAATATTAGTGCTTATATCCTATGATATAGCTTTGGAGATTTAAGGAAGTAAGTGGTCTGCTCATAATCTGACCAACTGGGATATTCAGGGAACATTTCCTGAAATGGTTTATACCACTGGATATGAGATAATCCTGCTCTCAATAGGGATTAGGCATTCCATTCAAAATGGATTGAAAAACATGACTCTGCAAAATGGATAATAGTACCCCGAGGGTAGTTGAGAATATGAAATTATAATTAGGGTCAATGTGCAATAAATCCGTTCAGACAAAGTTATGGTCTTAGTATTGCTCATCCCCTTCTATTGAAACCATAAAGCCAGTGCTCTGTAACACAACCGCATCAGCGGAACAATGGAGGTTTGTGAATCCCTGCCAGAACAGCAGCTTGATGTTTTATGGCCCCACTTTATGACCAACACTTTTTAATTAAGCAAAACTTACATTGCCACAGGGTTTTCAGATCATACCAAAATTGTAAACTGCAGATTTTTTATGACAACTGTTTATTCTTTTGTTTATTCAGCGTCTTTCTTTCACGGATATACTACATGTAACTGCCAAAATAAAGGAAAAGCCAATATAAAGTGTCTTAATAGAGCATTGGGCCACCACGAGCCAGAACAGCTTCAATGCACCTAGGCATAGATTCTACAAGCGTCTGAAACTCTATTGGAGGGATGCGACACAAGAAATTCTAACATTTGGTGTTTTGTTGATGGTGTTAGAAAACGCTGTCTCAGGCACCGCTCCAGAATCTCCCATAAGTGTTCAATTGGGTTCAGATCTGGTGACTGACACAACCATGGCATGTCATCCTATGGGGGCAAAAACAATGGTAGCTAAAATAATAATAACTTCTTAAAAATTTCTGCTAGTTAGTTTTTGCTACCATGTGGGTTTTAGCTTGCTTGAGCCTGCTACATGAGGAGTGTTAATTTACCTGTTTCCATACATTTTAAATTAACATAATTAACTACATCATCTCCACCCCTCAACCAGTATTCTACAAGAGCACAGACACAAGGGACAACAGACACACCGGTCTCTACATTGCAGATGAGCTGAAGGCAGTCATCAATGACCTTGGACCACAGAAGGTATTTGCACTGGTGACAGACAATGCTGCGAACATGAAGGCTGCTTGGTCTAAAGTGGAGGAGTCCTACCCTCACATCACACCCATTGGCTGTGCTGCTCAAGCATTGAATTTGCTCCTCAATGACATCATGGCACTGAAAACAATGGATACAGTCAACAAGAGAGCCAAGGAAATGGTTAGGTATGTGAAGGGTCATCAAGTTATAGCAGCAATCTACTTCACCAAGCAAAGTGAGAAAAATAAGAGTACCACATTGAAGCTGCCCAGAAAAACCCGTTGGGGTGGTGTTGTCATCATGTTTGACAGTCTCCTGGAGGGGAAGGAGTCTTTCCAAGAAATGGCCATATTACAGTCTGCCAGGATCCTCCTGGGTGATGTATTTTGGAAGAGAGTTGTAAGCAGCCTGAAACTCCTGAAACCTATAGCAGTAGCCATTGCACGGATTGAGGGAGACAATACCATCCTGTCTGATGTTCAGACTCTGCTTGCAGATGTAAGAGAAGAAATCCGTACTGCCCTGCCCACCTCACTGTTGCTCCAAGCAGAGGAAACTGCAGTTCTGAAATACATCAAAAAGGGTGAAGACTTCTGCCTGAAGCCCATACACGCCGCAGTGTACATGTTGGACCCCAAGTATGCTGGCAAGAGCATCCTGTCTGGTGCAGAGATCAACAAGGCCTATGGTGTCATCACTACTGTGTCTCGCCACCTTGGCCTGGATGAGGTCAACATTTAAAGAGGTCAACATTCACAAGGCCGCAGGGCCAGACGGATTACCAGGAAGTGTACTCCGAGCATACGCTGACCAACTGGCAAGTGTCTTCACTGACATTTTCAACCTCTCCCTGTCTGAGTCTGTAATACCAACATTATTCAAGCAGACCACAGATGATGCAATCTCTATTGCAGTTAAAACTGCCCTTTCCCACCTGGACAAAAGGAACACCTATGTGAGAATGCCATTCAATGACTACAGCTCAGTGTTCAACACCATAGTGCCCTCAAAGCTCAAAGCTGTTGTGTCATGCATTCCAAGTGAAGCTGGTTGAGAGAGACCAAAGAGTGTGCAAAGCTGTCATCAAGGCAAAGGGTGTCTACTTTGAAGAATCTCAAATATAAAATATATTTTGATTTGTTTAACACTTTTTTGGTTACTACATGATTCCATATGTGTTATTTCATATATTTGATGTCTTCACTATTATTCTACAATGTAGAAAATAGTAAAAATAAAGAAAAACCTTTGAATGACTAGGTGTTCTAAAACTTTTGACCAGTAGTGTACATGTACATATTACCTCAATTACTTCGACACCTGTGCCCCCACACATTGACTCTGTACCGATACCCCCTGCATATAGCCTCGCTATTATAATTTTACTGCTGCTCTTTAATTATTTGTTACTTTCATCTCTTACTTTTTTGGGGGGTATTTTCTTAAAACTGCATTGTTGGTTAAGGGCTTGTAAGGTCTACCTGTTGTATTCAGCGCATGTGACAAATACAATTTGATTTGATATACCTTGTATCCCTCATTTACTCAAGTGTTTGCATTATTTTGGCAGTTAACTGCATGTTTATCATCAATAATTCGATTGCTGTATATTTTTAACCATGTATAAAAAAAAAGTAATACATATTTAGCAGTAAAAATGTATTAAAATGTGCTGCAAACATCTCACTCCAGTTCATTCATCTTCAGAGGGAAAGAAGGGAAAGGCTGTTTGGGTTCTCTTGCATGAAATGTTAGATAGGTTCAATAAATTAGAATTGACAGGAGGAATAAAGCCTAAGTTTATGCCTTGTGAAGTCCCTCTTCATGAAGCAGCTGTAAAGATGATTGACCCAGCAGCCTTGGTAATAGATGGAGAGGCTGGCATGTTTACTCAGCGCTCAAACCATCGCTAGTTAAAGAGAGAGATTCACCTTGTCAGCACCTGAGGGCCTCTCAGGAGTGACTGACTGCTGGCCTCCTGACACACCTCATATACTGGTTTACTATACTGTACCTGGCAAAGCAAGGAACCCTGAGAATAAGGGAATTCCACCACTGCAGGTTTGCCAAGTACAACACTTCCAGGAAGGTCACACACAATTCACCTTATAATTATTTTTCTTTTGGGTGGGGGCACATCCACCACCACCCCTCTTCAGAGGACAAAAATAACTTGTTATTACATATATATGTTTTATATTACATGTATAGAACCAGTCGAAAGTTTGGACAAACCTACTCATTCAAGGGTTTTTCTTTATTTGTACTATTTTCTACATACAGTTTTTTTTTTCTTTTCTACATTGTAGAATAATAGTGAAGACATCAGAACTATGAAATAACACACATGGAATCATGTAGTAAGCAAAAAAGTACTAAACAAATCAAAATATATATTTATATATTTGGCATTCTCTCAACCAGCTTAATGAGGTAGTCACCCGGAATGCATTTCAATTAACAGGTATGCCTGCTTAAAAGTTAATTTGTAGAATTTCTTTCCTTCTTAATGCACTTGAGCCAATCAGTTGTGTTGTGACAAGGTAAGGGTGGTACACAGAAGATAGCCCTCTTTGGTGAAAGACCAAGTCAATATTACGGCAAGAACAGCTAAGATAAGCAAAGGCAAAATACATTCCATCATTACTTTAAGACATGAAGGTCAGTCAATAAGGAAAGTTTCAAGAACTTTTAACGTTTCTTTAAGTGTAGTCGCAAAAACCATCAAGCGCTATGACGAAACTGGCTCTCATGAGGACCGCCACAGGAAAGAAAGACCCAGAGTTACCTCTGCTGCAGAGGATAAGATCCTTATTGTTACCAGCATCAGAAATTGCAGCTCAAATAAATGCTTCACAGAGTTCAAGTAACAGACATGTCTCAACATCAACTGTTCAGAGGAGACTGCGTGAATCAGGCCTTTATGGTCTAATTGCTGCAAAGAAACCACTACTAAAAGGACACCAATAAGAAGAGACTTGCTTGGGCCAAGAAACACGAGCAATGGACATTAGACCGGTGGAAATCTGTTCTTTCGTCTGAAGAGTCCACATTGGAGATTTTTGGTTCCAACCGCTGTGTCTTTGTGAGACACAGAGTAGGTGAATGGATGATCTCCACATGTGTGGTTCCCACCGTGAAGCATGGAGGAGGTGGTGTGAAGGTATGGGGGTATTTTGCTGGTGACACTGTATGTGATTTATTTAACATTCAAGGCACACTTAACCAGCATGGCTACCACAGCATTCTGCAGCGATACGCCATCCCATCTGGTTTGGGCTTAGTGGGACTATCATTTGTTTTTCAACAGGACAATGACACAACACACCTCTGGGCTGTGTAAGGGCTATTTGACCAAGAAGGAGAGTGATGGGGTGCTGCATCAAATGACCTGGCCTTCACAATCATCTGACCTCAACCCAATTGAGATGGTTTGGGATGAGTTGGACCGCTGAGTGAAGGAAAAGCAGCCATGCTCAGCATATGTGGGAACTCCTTCAAGACTGTTGGAAAAGCACTCCAGGTGAAGCTGGTTGAGAGAATGCCAAGAGTGTGCAAAGCTGTCATCAAGGCAAAGGGTGGCTACTTTGCAAAACCCTTACGCACCACTGCACTTTGTATACCAGGGTTGGCTGGCCTTCTCTAGTCACTCGTAGGCTCAGTCACTGGTATACTTTTATTTACAAAGCCATTTTGGGTTTACTACCTTTTTATTTGGGCATTTTTATTGTTCAGAAATGTGGTGGGTACTCTTCGTTCGCTGGACTTTATCCTGCTAACTGTTCCAAATGTGTACTCTAAAAGGGCTTTTATGTACTCTGCGCCATCGTCTTGGAACGCCTTACAAAATACTTTTAAACTGGAAGAACTTGTCCTGATATTGTCAGGACAAGTTCTGATATTGTCCTGGTATTTTTCCCTGACCTGTCAATGTTTTTAATTTGCTGTTTTTGATTTTGTTATACTCTTGTTATACTCTTGTGAATTCTATGGTTTTTACTAGATTACTAGTTTTTCATGTTGTTTGTCTGTAATTTGTGTAATGACTTGGTGCTGCCTATCTTGGCCAGGATGCTCTTGAAAAAGAGATTTTAAATCTTAATGACCCCTTCCTGGTTAAATAAAGGTTTAATAAATAATAATAATAACTTTGAAGAATCTCAAATATATTTTAATTTGTTTAACACTTTTTTGCTTACTACATGATTCCATATGTGTTATTTCATAGTTCTGATGTCTTCACTATTATTCTACAATGTAGAAAATAGTAAAATGAAAAACAAACTTGAACGAGTAGGTGTGTCCAAACTTTTGACTGGTACTGTACATTCTACACACAAGGCACATTTTTTTACATAGTCATTACATAGCAAAAATATAGGTATTTGCTATACACTGAGTATACAAAACATTAAAGGACACCTGCTGTTTCCATGATAGACTGACCAGGTGAATCCAGGTGAAAGCTATGATCCCTTGTTGATGTCACTTGTTAAATCAATTCCAAATCAGTATAGACAAATGTTTAAGCCTTGAGACAATTGAGACATGGAATGTGTATGTTTGCCATTCAGAGGGTGAATGGACAATACAACATATTTAAGTGCCTTTGAACGAGGTATGGTAGTAGGTGCCAGGCACACTGGTTTGTGTCAAGAATTGCAATGCTGCTGGATTTTTCACACTCAACAGTGTCCAGTGTGTATCAAGAATGGTTCACCACCCAAAGGATATAAAGCCAACTTGACACAACTGTGGGAAGCATTGGATTCAACATGGACCAGCATCCCTGTAGTCATATTGTAGTCAGTCCATGTCCCAATGAATTGCGGCTGTTCTGAGGGCAACTCAATATTAGGAAGGTGTTCCTAACGTTTAGTATACTCAGTGTCGAACACATCTGGATAGATTGTTCTTAAACACATCCGGTATACATTACATAAACGTGTTTTCAATCTATTATAAAACTATTATAAATTATGGGCTTTTAAAAACTCACCCCTCAGCTACTCTCAGCCTATACCACCTCTCTCCGTAAAAGCATATATTTTTCAACTGCTCTGTTTCACAAGAATTCTGAATCGAATAGTGTCCAGATTGTAAATTAAAGATTCATATTTTTAATAAGAGTATTATATTGTTGACTGACTATGGCTTTCCCAATCTCCCAGCAGTGCCATTTGTAGGTTTAGTTTTAGGTAAATGTTGTGATTGTTTTGCCACTCCTGAACCTTGGACCAGAAAAAAGCTACATAGGGGGCAATACCAAAATAAGTGGTCTAATGATTCTGTCTCTTTGCAGCAAAATCTGCAGAGCTGAGATGGTTACATTTTTAACATGTCCCTGATTGAGTCTGTAATGCCAACATGTTTCAAGCAGACCACCATAGTCCCTGTGCCCAAGAACACAAAGGCAACCTGCCTAAATGACTACAGACCTGTAGCACTCACGTCCGTAGCCATGAAGTGCTTTGAAAGGCTGGTAATGGCTCACATCAACACCATTATCCCAGAAACCCTAGACCCACTCCAATTTGCATACCGCCCAAACAGATCCACAGATGATGCAATCTCTATTGCACTCCACACTGACCTTTCCTACCTGGACAAAAGGAACACTTATGTGAGGATGCTATTCATTGACTACAGTTCAGCGTTCAACACCATAGTGCCCTCAAAGCTCATCCCTAAGAAAAGGATCCTGGGACTAAACACCTCCCTCTGCAACTGGATCCTGGACTTCCTGACAGGCCGCCCCCAGGTGGTGAGGGTAGGTAGCAACACATCTGCCACGCTGATCCTCAACACTGGAGCCCCCCAGGGGTGCGTGCTCAGTCCCCTCCTGTACTCCCTGTTCACCTACGACTGCATGGCCAGGCACGACTCCAACACCTTCATTAAGTTTGCAGGCGGCACAACAGTGGTAGGCCTGATCACCGACAACGACTAACCAGCCTATAGGGAGGAGGTCAGAGACCTGGCCGGGTGGTGCCAGAATAACAACTAGAGGTCGACCGATTATGATTTTTCAACGCCGATACCGATTATTGGAGGACCAAAAAAAGCCGATGCCGATTTTTTAAATGTATTTGTAATAATGACAATTACAACAATACTGATTGAACACTAATTTTTACTTAATATAATACATCAATAAAATCAATTTAGCCTCAAATAAATAATGAAACATGTTCAATTTGGTTTAAATAATGCAAAAACAAAGTGTTGGAGAAGAAAGTAAAAAGGCAATATGTGCCATGTAAGAAAGCTAACGTTTAAGTTCCTTGGTCAGAACATGAGAACATATGAAAGCTGGTGGTTCCTTTTAACATGAGTCTTCGTTTTTTAGTAGTTTTAGGTTGTAGTTATTATAGGAATTATAGGACTATTTCTCTCTATACCATTTGTATTTCATATACCTTTGACTATTGGATGTTCTTATAGGCACTTTAGTATTGCCAGTGTAACAGTATAGCTTCCGTCCCTCTCCTCGCTCCTACCTGGGCTCGAACCAGGAACACATCGACAACAGCCACCCTCGAAGCAGCGTTACCCATGCAGAGCAAGGGGAACAAC